>NW_027204326.1:0-600000 GCF_024711535.1 Dipodomys merriami
GAAGGAAGGAAGGAAGGAAGGAAGGAAGGAAGGAAGGAGAGAAAGAGACAGACAGACAGAGAGACAGAGAAAACAGCAATTTATTTACAGAATCAGATTTCAAACCTTGTGGGTAGAGACTATATGTGAGATGTTTGATATTTATTAAAAGATAAGCATAGGACACAGAGGAAGATCCCAAAAAATACCTGCATGAAGTTCAATCCTGGTCTTGAATAATTACTACAGCCAATAGACAAAGAGTATGAGTCCAAAAGGACTCTTGGATATGAGCTTCCCTTGAGTGTCTAACAGAAGCTACATGATCACACCCCTCTGGGGAGATATGGAGCTCTGGATCCATTCAAAGACTAATCTTAGCAAATAACCTAAGCATTTAGTAGGGACTAAACAATGCCAACAACAAAGAAGTACCAATGACATTCCAAGAGTAAGAGCTATACTTCAGCACATAGAGCTTCACTGAGATGTGTCTACTCCAAGAAAGCCTAAAATGCCTTAAATGGCAAGATCAAAGTATTCTGATTAACTGACAAAAATTTAACAACTTTAGAAGATGGTAGCATAGTTCAGAAATTCCACAACATGTCATGCATAATATGTAACCTATAATTATAAATTGACTATGAAGAAATGGATCAAAGTGACCAATAATCAAAATATAATATTATTAATCAAAGTATACTAATAAAGAAAACAGGGAAAAGTAGACTAAAAGGTTAAATGATGGAATATATAGCAAAGAACAGGAAAGTAAAAAGAACTCATTAGACATTCCAGAATTGTGAGATGAAGCATCTGAGACTCATCTGAGATGGAAGGAATGTATCTGTAGAATTAAATATAAGTCAATAGAAAATAACAGGACTGAGAATCAGGGCAGGGGAGAGAGTGAGACAATGGGAAAGCAATGAATCATAAAAAGTGTATGAGATCATCAGAATGATTAAAGCTCTCGAGCAAGAAAGGAAATAAATGGGATAAAAGCAATATTTGAGGACATCATCAAATATCTGCAGATAAAAATACCTATTTATATCTGGCACCAGTGGCTCACGCCTGTCATCCTAGCTACTCAGGAGGCTGAGATCTGAGGATCACGATTCAAAGCCAGCCTGGGCAGGAAAGTCCGTGAGACTCTTATCTCCAATTATCTATCAGAAAATTGGAAGTGGAGCTGTGGCTCAAAAAGGTAGAATGCTAGCCTTGAGCACAAAAGCCCACAGGTTTCTCTTTGATATTGTTGTTTTTAATGTACTACATGGGTGCTTTTATATTTTGTGTTTTACCCCTCTATGTTTTAACCCCTGTTGTCACTGTATTTGATTTTGGTATATACAATACGTTTATCTGAATTAGGGAAGGGAAGGGGAACCACAAAATGGTGAGACAAAGGACAAAGGGAGAAACAATGCAACAGCAATACTCACAAGACAGTATGTGGGAAATGATCTGTACAACTTGGGAAGGGAGGTTGAGGGAGCAGGCAAAGTGGGAGAAAAATGAGGGAAGGGTAGCAAATTTGATAAGAAATGTGCTCACTACCTTACTTATGTAATTGTAAACCCTCCGTACATCAATAAAATTTAAATAATTTTTTAAAAGAAAGCTCAGGGACAACACCTAGGCCCTAAGTGCAAATCCCATGGCTGACAAAAAAAATCTAAGTGGAGACATGGAAATACAAGATGCAAAAAAATAATGCAAGAGAAAATAAATGACTAAATTTAAAATATTATCAATCTTTGAAACAATAATAACATTTTGCCAAATATATAACTTGTAAAAGTAAAACTTTGATAAGAATAGCAAGAATAAAAAATCAGAAGGAGGAAAACAGACATAAGTTATTGAGAAATTCCTGTATTTTCTATAAAGGAGAAGAGTACCAATATTACAAAAACTAGGTCATTTTGTCATTTTAAAAACTATCAGTAAAGAATTCTTTGTTGTTACAACAAAGCTAATAAAGAAGAAAGTTGATTAATAATTTTTTAATGTTTTTATTTGTAAAGATACTGTAGAGAGAGGTTACAGCTACATGAGGAAGATAATGTGACATTTCCTATCAAGCATTGTTACCCCTTTGATTAATAATTTTTAACCTGGATAAATTCAAAACAAAATAAAATAGGAGGAACAAAATAAAATATAAATGAGGCAATAGAAAGTAAATTGAAATGTCAGATTTAAAGTCAATCATTTCTGTTACAATATTATATCTTGATTAACTCATTACAAGCCACGAAAACATTGTGTGTTGAAAATGCATTCAATGTTCCAATAAAGCTACTGTCATGTCAGGAAATCATGTTATATACATCCAATGTCCTCCAGTTTACAATGGGATATGTCATAATCCCATCACAAGATTGAAGACTTGCGACTGGAGCTATCTCACTCAAGGGCCCTCAGAGCACTCAGTGTCAGTGGATCAAATATACTAATTACAGGAAAATGTTTATATTCCTGATTTGTAATGAAAAGTTACACTCAAAAACCACAAGACCTGATTCCTCCACTTTCTCCAGGTCATGAAGGAAGCTCCATGTTGGCTGAGTGTAGTCAAGAAGATGAACCTTCAGATCCTACTCAGTGTCTTTGTAAGGATGGAGGAAAAGAGGTTCAGAACTCACTTCTTCCAGCACCCCTGTTCACAGATGAAAAAGCTGTGTTCTAGACCCATCATGCTGAGAACACACTGGCCCCAAACTCCATGGCTCCAGCACATCAAAGTGTAAGGAGGCAAGTCAAGAAGCCCAGAGATGCAGCATTTAACTACCGTTTCCTGCGTGGGGAATAGGCAATGCTTCTCTTTTTCTATTTCCCCCTACCTTAACCCCTTTATATTAAAAGTAATCTTTGCTGAAAGAAGATATCAAAGAAGAGGAAGAGGACAAGAAGAGAAGATAGACTTCCAAAACTTACTCTCAAAGCTGAGAAAAACAGGCCACTGTCCCTACCACCAGCCTCAGCGGCTGAGAGGTCCTGACAAAGAGATGTGGAACTACAAAACAGGGGTTCAGAGATTTCAGAAAGTTTATTCAAAAGAATGGCCTTAATTCAAGACAAAAATCTTGTAAGATCCAAGCCTGGGTGTCTCTATAAGTGACAACAACACACATTCAAGACACATATATTTTGCATTCATTAAAATAAATAAATAAAACAAAATTTAGGTAGCAAGTTACTAGGAAAAGGCTGGTATTTCACTTAATATAATTTTTTCCAAGACTTTCCATTTCCTTACAAATGAGCAATGTCATTCTTTCTGAAAGAAGCATAGAATTCCATTGTGTATACACACACCATATTTTCCTGACCCATTCATCTACTGAAAGGCATCTGGGTTGATTACACATAACTTAGCTATGGTAAATAATGATGCAATGAATATGGTTGTGATGGTAGCTTTATTGTGGCCCTGTTTGTGGTCATTTAGGCAAATGCCATGTGTGGGATTGCTGTTTTCTGGAGTGGTTGAACAAGTTTACATTCCCACCAACTGTGTAGTAGCATTCCCTTTTGGCTACATCCCCAGAAGCATCTGGTGTTATTTGTTTTCTTGATAATGGCCATACTAACTGGGGTGAGGTGGAATCTCAATGCTGTTTTGATCTGCATTTCTTTTATGGCCAGAGATATCTAACATTTCTCCATGTGTCTATTGCCATTCTTATTTCTTCTTTGAAGAAGTCTCTCTAGGTCTTCAGGCCACTTAGTGATGGGATTGTTGTTTCTTTTAGGGTTTGTTTTTGGGAGGTTTAATTTATTGAGCTCTAAGTATATTTTAGATATGAGGCCGGTAATCCTATGAGAACAAAACATGAAGCCCCAAACCAGATAATTTAACAGAGAACCTGGCAACCTCCTGATGCCAGAGAAAACCTCAATATTGGCTTTAAAATGGCCCTGCTAAGAGACTAGATTTAATTCTATTAGAGTTCAAAGCAAGTTTTGCCCTAGGACATTGTAGAAAACAATCATCACTTGAAGTGTAGTGTTCTGGGGGGCTCTGATAGTTGGATGGGATACCAAATAAGATTGACAGCTACCAGAGGCCAGGGAAAGCAGCAGTCAGGGAAAGACACAGAATCTCAGCATGTTCACACACAGGCCCAAGTTTAAGTCTCCTGGAAAATCAACATCAAAAGCTTCTGATTCTTTGGGAACTAGAGTTCACTAAAATAGTCTGTTAAGGTTTTTTGTTTGACAAAATAAAAAGCAAACAAAAACAATAAACCTTGGAAGGAAGAATGGGTGCAAAAATCCATTTCAGCACCATTAAATTACATTTCCTAAAATGTCTAGTTTTCATTTTAAAAGGTAATACATGGAAAGACACAGGGAAGTGGAACCCATACTTGTCTGTGCTTTAAAAGGTCCTGCTGTTGGATGGATGTTGCTAATATCTTTAATCTTAGAAGAACTGAGATCAGACAATAAATCGATAAGCCTTGAATACTCGAGGCGCCTGTAGTGGGTAGACTTTTATCTACACACTCAGGCTGAATAATTTCTGTATAAATTGATTTTTTATGAATGCAAAATGCATGTGCCTTGAGCGTGTGATGTTATCACTTAGAGACACCCACATCACTCCTCACCTCCTTCCATATAGTAGAATGCACTGGTTGTTTTTAAACATGTGCTTTCAACTTCACATTCGGGTTCTAACTTACTTGATTATCTAAAGGCCATTATCCACGGCTTTTAACCAGCAGCGCTTTTATCCAATTTATTCACTCCATGTGCCACAATCTCTAACCTAACACTGCTGCCACATGGCTGAAACAGAAAACCAGAGCATGGGCAAGAATCGATTAGGTTAGAAATATTGTGAGAATGACCTTGGAAATGAAAGTCTAAAACATAGGTTCACTTAGGGTATCAAAATACTAATAACTTGATTTTTAGAAGGTATGGGATATTCATCAAGTTCACCTTCATAATTACATTTAGACGGAGCTTATTAAGTGACCTCCCTGAGCTATCCATCTTGCGATAATTAAGGTCACCATGCATTTTATCAAGCTCACAAAGAAATCTCTGGTTGCAATAGCATATCTGGCTTCTTCATGGTTCCCAGTTTTTTCCTTGAAAATCTATTTTGTCTGTGGAGTCCTCGTGGGTCAGCGGAGCTGGCTGCCTCTGATAAGCCCCTCCTCACTCATCATCACCGTCCTGGATGCCATGTGTGGGGAACACAGATCCTCATTTCCATTTCCTGATCTGCTCTAATCTGCAATTCCAACAGATTGTGAGTCCTAACATTGTCTTACTACTGTCATATCTCTCCCCTCCACGGAGCCTACTGAATTATGATAATGGCTAACGTGTGACAGAACAACTTTGGGGGGGAGGGGCGGGAAGGATCACATTTAAATATTTACCATGTAATGCCAGCATTCTGAGTATATCAAATAACTCTTAGACACAAGAAAACATGTTTGGCGGTATCGCTAAATCCCGCCTTTTAAAAATCTAACAGCTGGGATGAATATGTTTAACATGAGTGTTACAATGAAGAGAGAGATTACATCACAGCAGAGAGAGAATTAGAGCAGTCGAAACAACAGCAGAATTCTTATGGGACTTTATTTTTTTTTAATGGAAAAGACTTGGGCATCATCTGCTTTAGTATCTTCTTCAAGTTTTGGCAACAGGGAAAGGCAGCCATCACCTAATTTGTGATAAAGCAGAAGTAGATGTTTTTAGTTTGTGATTGCATTTCCTCTGCCTTCCCCTGTGTCCCTCAGGTGCACAGACACTTCTTGAGAAGTATCAGCCATGAGGTTCCCCACGGGTCTTCTACAACCTCCTTCAGTCTGAGTTCCCCTACCCCTCCCCACCTCCCCCCTGCCCCTGCCCCTGCCCCTGCCCCTGCCCCTGCCCCAGAAGTGCTTCTTCCTGAGTGGAGAATGGGTTACAAAAGCCGCCTCTGAGATTCAGTTTCCTGAACACATTCTCTGGCCTTTCCTCTGCCTCCTAATCTCCATTTCATTCATTTCCACCTACAATCCAATGGAGTGTGTGCATTTCCTGTTTAGATTGGTAACTGAAGGCAAGAACCAAGCCCTACTGTCTTTACCCCTCCTAAAATCAGCAAAACTGCTGGAAAATAATCTATCTGCAAATATTTGAAAGTATCAAAGCAGTTTCACTGGGAAATAAATCGGGATAGGTACAGTTGAAGCCCTATTAATCATTTTTCCACCTCATTCACCCTGATTTCAACTCAGAACAGCTCTCAGATAAGAAGGCACATCCATCTCTTTCTGCTTTCTGGTAACTGGATGGGGTATGGACAGAGTATAAACAAGCCTGACCTTCACACCAAACCACGAGATTGGAGGACAAGAAACCACAGCTGCTGCAAGACTTACAACATTTCTAGTCCATGACCCAGAGAAGAGGCTCCCAGTGCCCTCCCTCTTCAGAGGTCAGACCAGATCCAATGAGTCCATCAGTGTAGGAATTAAATATGCTTCATTTGTGTAACTGGTAGCCTTAAGTGGCAAGACAAGTAATAGCACCAAAGGAGAACGTAAGCAACTAGTAGGAAGATGGTAATGAAGGTAAAACAGAAATCAGTTGAGAGTGATAAAATTCCAATGAATGAGATGTAAGAAAAAATGGGGACATAGCAGTCAAGCAGGACAAAAATCACAGTTAAATGGTAAGAATGTTATAAAACTCTATTGCCCCATATGGTGAATATAGTTATTAATAGCATATTTAAACTTAAAAAATGCTGAGTAACACTGTAGAATTTGAGTTCAGGCACTGTCTTATTTGATTTATTTTACAATGTATTCATAAACTGTAATATCACTTTTGTTTATGAGCATTTGCATATGTAAATGTACTACATATAATATGATAATAAATGAACGGAGGGGTATTTTTGAAATAAAAATAATTGAAAAGGAACAGTACTAACTCCTGTATGGAAACAAATAAGGTGACTAGATCAAATGAACAAATCACTAGAAAGATACAAACTACCAAAACTGGCAGGGAAAGAATAGGCCATCTGGACAGCCCTATAATCAGCGAAAAGATTAAATTATTAATCCAAAAATTAGCTACAAAGAAAACCCAAGCCCAGCTGGCCTTATGCTTAATTCTACCAAATGCTTAAAGAATAAAAACCAGTTCTTTACAAAGTCACTAAAAAGCAGAAGAGGAAGGAAAGTTTCCAACTCACTCTATGAGATGAGAATTTTATGCTGATAACAAAACTAAACTATTAGAATAAAACAGGCAGACCAGTATCCGTTATGAAGATGAGTACAAATATCCTCAAACACCCAAATCTAGACATATATCAATAACTCAACACATGAACAAGTGAGACTCTGAAAAGTCAGGTTGGCTTAGCACCCCAAAACCAATTAGCATAATACACATTGCAGTTTGTTGGCATAAAGGTTTGCAAAGTATCCCCTTATAAAGTTATGTACTTGTGATTATCTCTTTATTATCCTTACTTTTATTTATTTGGGTGATTTCTTTTCTTTTGACAAGATTAGCTAAGGACTTATCAATTTTGTACCAACTTTGGGGGATTTTTTTAAATCCTTTATCCATTTCTTTTTGTAGCCAGCTCATTAATGTCTCTATTATTTCTTTCCATCTACTGATTATGGATTTGGTAGTCTGTTTTTCTAAGAGCTTGGGGGACATCATTTGGTATTAATTGAAGCACACTATTGTTTTATTACATTTTTGTTGTTATTGTATAGGTAATATACAAAGGAGTTACAGTTATATGTCAGATAAAAAGTACATTTTTTTCTTTTCTTTTTTTCACATTTTTTTAACAGTGTCACCCCTTCCCTTGCTCATTCCCCATTTTCCCCTCCTGTCCCACCCACAAGTTGTATAGCTCATTTTCAATAAAGTATCCAGTGAATATCAATGCTACATTTGTTCACTCTTTGTTCCGCCATTTCTGTGCATTTCCTTGCCCTGCCAAAGACAGATAAACAAACAAACAAGACAAAAAGAAAAGAAAACAAAAACAGCAACAAAGGAAAAAACCTCTTGATCCATTTCCTGGAGTTTATTTCAATAAATATTACTTCATATGATCAGATGCACATAGGTATTGTACTTTTGTGTTCCTCTAAGACTATCTTTCTCTGGTCTCACTCTAGAGACCTGTATAATTTATCATGTCCTATTGTATTTTTGTTTTATCTCTTCAGTGTGTTCATGTGTAGATTTATAGGCACATTCTAACTATGGTAAAAGAGGTAAACTATGCAACCTATATTTCTCTCTGTCTGGCTTGTTTCACTTCATATAATTTTTCCAAGTCTTTCAATTTCCTTATGAATAGTACAATACCATTCCTTCTGATAGATGAGTAGAATTCCATTGTCCATATATATCGTGTAATTTTTTGGGGGGTCCGGTCGTGGGGCCTGAACTCTGGGCCTGGGCACTGTCCCTCAGCTCTTCAGCTCAAGGCTAGAACTCTACCATTTGAGCCACAGTGCCACTTCTGGCTTTTTTTTCTTATGTGGTGCTGAGGAATCGAACCCAGGGCCTAGAGCATGCAAGGCAAGTGCTCTACCACTGAGCCACCTTCCCAGCCCTCGTGTATTTTTTTAATCCATTCATCCACTTGGGGGGAGGGGCATCTGCCTTCATTCCATATCTTGGTTATAGTAAACAATACTGCAGTGAACATGGTTGTACTAGTAGCTTTAGTGTGGCGTTGGGTGTGTTCTATTGGATAAATGCCTAGGAGTGGAATTGCCGGGTCAGAGAGAAGCTCTACACTTAGTTTTTTGAGGGACCTCCATACTTCTTTCCAGAGTGGTTGAAAAAGTTTACATTCCCACCAACAATGTAATTGCATTCCCTTTTGGCCATATCCACACCAGCATCTGTTATTGTTAGTTTTCTTTGTAATGGGTATTCTAGAGGTGTTGAGGTAAAATCTCAATGTTGTTTAGATTTGCATTTTATTTTCTGACAAGAGATGATGAGCATTTCTTCATGAGTCTATTGGCCATTTTTATTTTTTCTTCTAAGAAGTCTCTCTTTAAGTCTTTAACCCATTTATTAATTGTTCATTTCTTTGGGCATTTATTTTGGGGAGGGAATTAATTTTTTGTGTTCTAACTATATTTTTATGAGGCCCTTGTCTGAAGCATAGCTGGTAACTTTCTGAAATATCAATATATTTTTTAAATATGCTCTTACATATAAACATTCCTCTGAGAACTGCTTTTGTGGCATCTTGGAGCTTTTGTATGTTGTGTTTTCATTTTTATTAGATTCTACAAACTTGTAGATTTCCCCTCTTAGCTCTTTGATGACCTACTGATCATTCAGCAATGTGATGTTCAGCCTCCATGAGCTGGAATATTCCGTTAAACTCTGATTATATTCCATTAGAATCTGACAGGATACAGGGGTTATTTCAATGTCCTTAAATTTACTTAGACTTGAATATGGTCTACTGTGGAGAAGATTCCATGGGCTACTGAGGAGACTGTGTGCTGTCCAGCGACTGGATGAATAATTCTATAGATGTATCTTAGGTTCAATTAACCTTTTTCATCATTGGAATGTGAGATTTATTTAATAAGTTTTACAAAGATGATCTATCCATTGGTAATAGTTGAAGTCTCCAGCTATCATTGTGTTGGGATCTATGTATATTTTTAAGTCCAATACAATGTTGGATGCTTTCACTTTTGGTGCATAGATGGTAAAAAATTATTATGACTTCTTGATAGAGAGCCCCCTTTATTAATATAAAGTGACCTTCTTTATATACTATAGCTACTCCTATCTGTTGAGAGAATTCATTTGACTGGAATCTGTTTTTTCAACTTTTCACCATAAGGAAGTGTTGATTTTTCTGAACTAGATGTGAGTCTTGTAGACAGTAGATAGTAATATCTTGACATTTGATCCAACTTGCCATTCTATGTCTTTTCATTTGAAAATTGTGTCAATTAATATTGAGTGTTAGAAATCAGAAGCACACAGTAAATACCTGCCATCTTTACCACAATTTTAGTTTTCTATCTCTTGCTGATCCTCTGATGTTTATCTACTCATCTTGTAAGCTGTTTTCTTCATTTTATTTTCATGTTCATGGTGATCTGTGTGCAGATCTTCAGTATATTTAGTAGTGCTGATTTAGTGGTGATAAATTACTTTAGCTTTTATTTATCCTAGAGTGATTTTAGTTGCCCTTGAATCACAAATAAAAGCTTGTCTGGCTAGGCTATTCTGGGTTGGCAGTTATTTACATTCAGTGATTGAAATACATCATTCTAATCCGTCCTTACTTTTATGGATTCTGTTGAGAAATGAGCTCTTATTCTGATGGGTCTTTCCCATGTAAGCAATCTGTATTTTCTCATATACTGCTTTAAGCAGTATGTCTTCATTTCTGAGCTTGATATTTTAACTATATAATGCTTCACAGAAAGATTCTTTTCAGATCTGATCTTCTGAGTATTCTAAAAAGCTTCTTATGCTTGGTTGGGCTTCTCTTTTTCAAGATTTGGGAGGTTTTCTGCTATTATTCGTGTGTGTGTGTGTGTGTGTGTGTGTGTGTGTGTGTGTGTGTGTGTGTGTGTGTGTGTTCTATTATGCGTACTGTGTCTATCTGCTCTTCTCCTTCCTCAATGCCTATCAGACATAAATTTGGAGTTTTTGTATGTCTACTTCCTTTATCTCTACTGTATGTACTCTTTTTTTAATTTAAATTTTATTGTCAAAGTGATGTACAGAGGGGTTACAGTACAGTTACATAAGTAAGGTCATAAATACATTTCTTGTCTAACTTGTTACCCCCGCCCTCATTTTTTCCCTCTTTCCCTCCCTCCACCCCCCTCCAAGTTTTACAGATCATTTCCAACATATTGTCTTTTGAGTATCGCTGTTGCATTGGTTCCCCATTTGTCCTTTTAAACTCACAAATTCTGTCTTCCATATCATCTATTCTGCTGACAAAGCTTTCTAGGTTATTTTCTAACTTTCAGCCTTCAGTCTGATCATTTTTTCAGGATAGCTATCTCTTTATTCAGGTAATTTTTCATGGGTTTCATTGACCTTTTACTTCATTAATTTATCTGTGTCCGCTTCAGTCTCTTTGAACACATTTAAAGCTTTGTTTTCTTTCATTGAACTTTGGTGTCTATGTCCTTATTGAGTTCTTGTATTTCTTCCTTATGCACACATTGTAGTCATAAAACTGTTTGCAAAGGCTCCTTTGTCATATCCTCAGACATTTTTATCAATGGTTCTTTGAATTTAGTATATGAGATTTCTTCTGTTTCCCTGTCACTGTCCTGTGATGGCTGTTTTCTGGAGGCTTCATATTTCTTGTATTTCTATGTAAAACTTTAGTCATTTGACAACCTTTGTTGGTATTGGCTTTTACAAGATTAAAGACTAGCCTATATGTTATTCTTTGCATTCTCAGTGGACGAGGTGTTCAGTTGTTTAATGAGGCATTTCTCACCACTGGTGTGGGAAATGTAGATAGAAAACTAAGTGCTAATACCTTCTCCAAATAAAAATTACAGTTAAATCTTAACATGCAGTAAGATAGTCTTGATATCTTGATCTACATATCTAATCTTGCTATATGTATTGGAAACTCAAATTCTTATAGTAATGTAGGGATTAGAACTAAGATATCAGGAGCCAGGCATTGAAGGAAGTGATATGAACTGAGGAAGAATGAGATGGGGAATGGAATATGCTCAGTATATGTATACAGTTACATTCTCAGGAGGACTGATGATGTCAGGAGTTAGATGTAAGTAGAAATATGAGGACTATAGAATAAGGGAAGTGGAAGAAGGAATAGATTACCAGCAAGATCTGTGAGAAAAATAAAAAAGGTAATAAAAGAAGAGAAATAAAGAAAGAAACCACCTCAAGCAAACAATTGCCGAATTTGTTAGAGGACACAATCACATTGAGATCTGTGCAAGTTTCACATATGGCAGTGTGGGCCTATGGTCTTGGTTTCTCTCTTCATGTGTCAGCTGCTTAAGAGCAGAGGGAAAAGAGAATAATTGCCTATATATTGTAATTGAAAACAACAGAAAATTAAAAGCTGACTGGTAACTTACTCTGAAATCACAGTAAGAAACTAGGTCTGTATATTCTGTTGCTTAACACTTTATTCGCTTCTCAAACCCAGCCCGGCATGCATGGATTAGCAGGCAGCCTTTGATATGGTGTAGTTCCAAGGATCTTCTGTTTGCTATCAATGTCATTCTATAAGCCCTCCAATCTTCCAATGGATCATTTATATCCATCTGTCACACGAAGAAATTAGAAAGCATGATAGGAAGATTGTCAGTTATAAGAACAGAAGAGACTACTATGTCTTTCCACACACCTCTGACCAGAGCTCAGTCATAGCTACACCTACTTCCAGACAAACTGGCAATTGAGACCCTCCACCAAGACTGAAAGAGCTGGTATTGAAGCATCCTGCACCTCAGCCATACTCACCACCTAGTGATTCCATATTATAACTGAAAAAGTCCAGGAATAAGTGTAGCTTGGTCCAGATAAAAATATCCCCACAATGAGCTTCTTGCTCCACTTACATTAATTTGGCTGCAGATACTTGATGAGGTCAAATTTAAAGACGGCTTTTGTTTGTTGGTTATTCCTTACTTTTTAAGGCTTACTAAATTTCTGTTTAATGGCTTCCAACTTCCTTTACTTACAGTAGTAGATTCATGTGTGTATGTGTATATGTGCACACAAACATGCACATACATGTTTATATCAATTGTAATGAATATTATAATATATTAATAATATATTGATATTATGTATTATATGATTGTAATTCTATTAGGTGAGTTCATCCATTCATATCTAATCTCATTAAGCCATTGTGGTCCAAATTTAAAACAGTATTTATTTTGGTCCTAAATTTCAAACTTAAGACCCTAACATTCCCACTATTAGATACCTTTCTGGACTGAATTGATAGCACATTTACTTTAAGTCAGATTCTGGGCCTTGGACAAACCTCTGTGAAGTTACAGACTTAACCACAGTTGGGCAACTTCACCCTATATCCCATTAGAAAACTACCTAAAACAACGCACACCACAGATGCAAAGTCAACCAAACAATAATAAGGAACAATCAAATTATTGCTTTAAAAACACTTCTTATTAAGTAGAAAACTAAGTGAAAATATTTGTCTGAAGTCTGCATTTTAAACACAAACAGATCTTCAAAACTCCCCTCTGAGATTCTTGCAATATATTAACACACTCTCTTGAAACTTAAACTTTATTCTTTGAAAAATTAGACCAAAGAATAGCTCCTTGAACCTCAGAAGAATACTTTAACATGCTTTCTCCTTGAGTATGCAATTTCATTCTTCAGGGACTAAGATAAAAGCTAGTGAAGGTAAGATTCCACTAAGCCCCCAAAGAGCATTGTTGAATTCAATTATTAGTTTTTATACAGAGTTTGCATTCATATTTGAGATCAGCATAGAATGGAAAATAACACATTCAAAATGTAATAAGTCTTGAGGTTTCCACAAGTGGGCTTGTAATTTTACAATTTATCCATATTCTTTGTCATTTAAATTTTATGCGTCTCTTCCACAAAGATTAAGGTGATTTGCCACGTTGAAGAGAAGCATTCATGCCCTATCTTTGTCAATGAGAGTTTAAATGAAGTCTTCTCTGACTTACTGCAAACTCAAAAAGAGCAAGCTCTCTTGACAGAGGTTGAACATGTGTCCAAATGACTGGGTCTGAACAGTGCATGCACGATGTACAAAGGATTATGGAAAAATGACTAGACCTTATTTCTAATATCTGGCTCCTATATTTGTGGATAGATAAATTGTGCAAAAAAGTCATGGCAAAATAACTTTTGTTTGTTTGTTAGAAATAGGAGCAAAGAAAATCTCATCTGAGATGAGGAGTGGGGGAAATTATTAGGGAGATTAAGAGTCAGGTCTTAAGGAAATGAATCTTCAGGCTACTTCTGATTCCATTGTCATTGTAGATGGAAATGGTGAAGGATATTTAAAGGAGAGAGCCACTACACATGTCCATGGCAAAACAAGATTCAAGTAAGGACAATATATCCTTAGTAAAGGAAAAAATGATAATAACCTCCAATTTCCAAGTTTCAAATCCATCTATAGAATCAATGGCAGAGACATTAAAGGAATTAAATGTCTTGGCCAATTAATTCCCACATTTAGTAAGCAATAGGACCAAACCAGGATCCAGTGTACCGGCTGTGACAAGGATTTTCTCTGATGGCTTCACTAAAAAGAAGGAGGAAAGAGAGGTCAGAAATTGTGAGAGTTCACCAATGACATTAAAACAGGGGAGAGAGAAAGCATAGCTTTCCAGACAATAAATGAATAGTCTCTGTGGCTTCATCTCCCTGACCAACCTCAAACATTTAATTTTGTGCAGTTACTGTTGTGGATTGATTGAGCAGCTAGAAGGAGACTTACTTCCTATACAAGATAGTGACCAGTCCTTGTGACATCATAATGCCAAAATCTTCTTCTGAACAAGGTAAAGAAACTTGGAGACCAACCAAGGAAGACTAATGGGAAGGATGATTGTTTTTCTGAAAGCTCACCTCTTTGTGGGCTATAAATCAGAAGTTTGAGCCACTTTTCATGACAGGATTTGACTGCAGATGTGTTTGTACTTTCTACATCCTCATTAGATTTCTCTTAATTTATTTCTCTCAATTTATTTATGCCAAATAGTATGCCTATAGGTTATAGCATCTAAGTTTCACATTCCTGTATTTTAGCATATATGTAAAATAAGATAGATAATGGTTTTGTCTTCTCTATTGTCTTTTTTTTTTTTTGTCGGTCATGGATCTTGAACTCTGGGCCTGGCCGCTGTCCCTCGGCTCTTCAGCTCAAGGCACGCACTCTACCACTTGAGCTACAGTGCACTTCCTGTTTTCTGGTGGTTTATTAGAGATAAGGGTTTTACGGACTTTCCTTCCCCGGGCTGGCTTTGAACCGAGATCCTCAGATCTCAGCCTCCTGAGTAGCCAGGATTACAGGCGTGAGCCCGGCCTCTATTTTCTTTTTATATGTATATATAGACCTCTAGAATTACATATCCCACTACAATCAATTCAAAGCAGTAAAATTTGAACCAATCTGGACAGCAGAATGAGCTTTGAGGGTAAATTTTAGTGCTTTTCTTCTTCCAGCTACCACCTTGGGAAAGGTGTTTCTGTTCCCTTTGTAGAGGCCCCACCCCAGATGGTGAACTTAAGCCGTAGAAGCTATTTAAATACATTCAAAATAATGACTCTAGGGACAGTTCATGCTTTCCTAATGGTTAAATGAAAGGATGAAACTGGAGGTATGTTACTGAGAAGTGCGTTTATCCTGGGGAAGAACAGCCTGTGTGCTCGAGCTGTAAGTGCTTGGAGGGTAGACCTTGGATCCAAGAGGCTCCAAGTGCACAGCTCAGACCAGCACTCCTGTGCTCAACTTGGCAAAATCGCAGACCTAGCCTAGCTTACTGGATCCAAGTCTGCACTACAGTAAACCCTTGGCCATTTGCATGGGTAGGAAATTTCAAGAAGGTTTAAGGCGTCATTTCCCGGCTTTGGGCTGCCTGGTGGGATCAGCTGAGGGTATCTGTAAAAACACCAATTCCAAATTCTCACCCCAGAGCAGTTACCACAGCATGGGGTAGGGGGGAAGTGAGTCTGCATCCATAACCACACAGGGCCTTGGAAACCAAGAGCTACTTTTGTCTGGTAATAAATGTATTTGTATTTAAAAAGAAGGTTAGCTCCCCCGTTCTGGGGAGCCAGTAAGACTAAGACTTCAAGCCTGGTGCCTCCCATTCACAGTCACCCATGTGGCCATCCCCTGGGTGAACAGATGGCTGGCACCTGTCACACTCACTCGTCAGCCCCTGCATCTCCTCTGGGCCAGAGTAGACCTGTCCCTGTCTTTACTAGTGACAGCTTGGACCAGTTGCCTGTGAGGGACAAGCCAGCCATTGCTGAGCTCAGCGCCACTCCCTGCGATGAGAGACACGGGCTCTTCTTTCATTTCTCCAGGGATGAATTGTCCTTTCATAGCTTTACGGTAAGAATGAGGCAACGTTTCTAGGTTCACATCTTGAAGCTCTTTGGCCATTAGCGATGGGGTTTTGTTTTCCATTTGGAGAGAGGAAATAAGGCGGTAAATAGTTCCTTTATATACCCGTCTTTCCTAAAGTCAAAAAGGAGGATAGCTGTAAGATGTAAGATGATAGGGTTTTATTGAGTCCTCAATCCTGTCACATCCAAGGTCCCATGATGTGTTTAGCTCCACAAAGAGGGTTCAGTGGGTGGCTTCACATTCTTCTGACACAGGTAAGGTGGTAAGAGGGCACAGTGTGTGGTCACTGGTTAGCATGTATCTCTGTACTACCTTTTTTCCTCTGAAATGATCATGAGAAGATGACTAATTCCAAGAAGGACGACTTCAGTGCTTAAAGATTTTTTTCATTATTATTATCTGTTGGATAATAGCCAACACCTAAAGGCTTCCCACCTTCTGCCTTCTGGAAGAGCACTCACAACAGGAACTCAATCAAATGCTTTGGGCTGCCACAAATTAACTGAAGACGGAAGAAAAGCCTGCCATCTTGAATTTGTATCTGTCTTTGCACCCAGCCATTCTCTCTACCATCCCTCTGTAATCAGCTCGGGTTCCAGGAAGGACCGGATGGCTGGACAACACCCTTATGATAGGGACTGAAGCTAGCCGTTAGGCACAACAGAGGCTTGCAGGACAGATCACTCTTAGTGAGGAAAATCTCCTGCGGTAATGAGGTTGTGCTCTAGAGCAAGGGAGATAATTCCAGTTATTCTAGAGCAAGGGACATCTGTTCTTCTCCTCAAGTGATGATGAGAATAACTCCTTTGGAACTAGGGGGACCAGAATAGAAACAATGATAACCAGGTCACATCTGCAACTTCATGGGTTCTTCCCCCCGACCCATGGCCTCTAATTATTCTTCTAGTATGTAAACTTAACTCTCATGACTGTGTTTCAGAGCTGGCTGAAGATGAACTGAAGTGCCATCTTTCCATGGCACCATGCCTTAGAATAAATGGACAGACATCTTTTTGCTCCATGATGTCTCTTTGGTATCAAGGAGCAAGTGCCTGAACCTGACTTATCCATTTTCCTAATAGACTTTCCTATGTGTTCACAATGTTTTTATATCCTGCATGGATTCTTCCTTCACTGTATGAAAGGATGAGTTAGATGGCTTCACTGACTCTCTAGTAACCATTATTATCTATATGCTAATTTACAGGTAGGAAATTAGAAATGAAGTAATGATCTCATGCACACAGATGAATCCAGAGATTGCCTTTCCTTGGATTACTGCTCTCAGAGCACTGAAGACTCCAAAGTGCCCCCAGAGTCCAACAGTGCCTTGGGAGACAATGCTCAGCAGATGATCAGTTTTCAGCCAAAAAAAAAAATGCAGCCAAAGCAAGCCACAACCATGACGTCCATCTGCCAGAGCTGACCGTGAAGTTGGAGAGCGAGATCACAAACTGTGACGGGACTAACTTGACCCAGATGCGCCGTGAGCAAGGACTTGTGCGCCTACTGAGTTTTAGGATGCAAAAGCCGGAGAGAGGTAAGAGACGGTTCACATCCACCTGGCTGCTTCATGCTGAGGGAAGTCTGGGCCTCACTGCCCCCAATTGAAATCAGAGGAATTGTTTGTGCCCCGCTCGGGCCCCTGCAGGCCTAAAGCCACCATGGGTGTGCGAAGGCTTTGTTGTGGGTGGAGCTGGGGCTGGTCACTACAGATGAAAAGGACTGAAGACTAAAATGAGCTGCTGGAGAAGAGGCCGGGAAGCACGTGGGATTTGTGATGTGACAGACTTTGCAGCTCTGACTGTCGGTGGAATTCTCTGAGGCCTCTCCAGCTCACGTGGCCTACAGCCACTTACTACAGTTACTGCCTCAATGTGTACTTCTGCACTGCACAAACTCCCTTCCACACCCACTGGTGCTACAGTGTGTGCTGCGTGACTCCACCTAGCTCTGAGGATGGCTCTATACACAGCTAAACTTGAGGACAGGCGCTGTTTTCATTCTTCTTCCTTCGTTGGTGACTCATCTTTGCAACTCCCTCCGGATTTAATGAAGGCCTCATGTCTAGTGATAATTAAATCCTGCAAGATCAGAATCCATTGCTAAGTAGAATGGAGGAAATGCAAAGTATAGAGCAAGCCATGTGCATGAATTCTGAGGTCAGTCCGCCAGGTCATTCCATTGGTTCTCACTTTCCTCAGCTTCAGGCCTTGGAGTAAGAGAGAAGGTAGCAAGGGGATCCTCAGGCAAGAAGCGCCGTGGGTTGTTTTGTGTGGACTGATCTACACCAGGGCCAGTCTAGCCTAGCGTAGTATCAGGTTTTGCCACAACACTGCAGGACTGGGCGCTTAACCACAAGCCACACCCATCCCTGCTGACACCTCACTACCACGCTGCTTTGGGTTACCATCATTGTCCCTGCCGTGCTTTGAGTCTGTGACCTCACATGAGCCTGCATATTGAGCCATTTTACCATACAGGGTTCTCCCAAAGCTTACAAAAAGTTGTACAACCATCTCCTTCTTCAGAGGACTGAGCGTTCTCATCTCTTGTCTTTTGCTTTAAAGGGGTTGAGCATCATGTCATGAACTTGATTCTTGCTTTGCTAGGACAGACTTGTGTTCATCAATGTCTATCAGCACCCCCCACACACATCTGTAGTTTCTGAGGATGGGTAAACTGAGAAAGCTAACAAGCAGCTGGGTTCATATGTGGTAAAGTACCAGCCAAATGGATGTTTAAGCAGGCAAATCACACAATTGTTAATGCACACATTCAGAGACTTCCTATGCCCACAAGGCCATCTGGTTTGTTTTAAGCATCTTCCTAGCCTTAAACAGGTAGGTCTGCCAGTGAATTGCTTAGATAAATAAGGCTTACTGCATTGTCTTTCACTATCAGTGTACTCAAAAGACAATAATCATTTTTCAGCAGCTCTAATGTAATTATCCTTCAAAAAATGTGACAGCCTCTGATGACTGATCTCGGCAAGTGATACTGGCGTGGGTAAGTCTGTCCGCAACAATCATCTTTCACAAAGTGATGAGTGACATAAGCAGTAGACTCCAAAAGGACTCCCAAGCTATCGATGGTACTGACCCTCAAACAACAAGTTCTCAGTGTAGGGAGGCTCCTTACTTAGAGGTCTAGCTCTATATTGGAAACAAGCTAGAAATGCCTGGGTCTGACCAGATGTTTTTTTGTGAGTTATAATGAGAAGCCAATAGCATGCAAATGTCCACTGACATAACTGAGACTTGAAGGCAACTAGCATTGAACTCAGGAGAGTATTGCAAAGCTAGGAATGGGTTCAATTAAAAATGTCTTATCAAATTTAGAGGATGACAGAGGATGCAGTGAGTTCCCCAGGCAGGCTGGTCACATTGATTGTAGCAACCACAGAGGCTTAGTCCCTGCCTTAACAGCTCCTGGAACACAGCCACTGTGGGTCCTCAGGCACTGAATATGGAGACATTAAAAAAAGGCCACATTTTCACTGCCAAGGGAAAACTAAGCCTTAGGCAATTGGTGCTCAGGCAATGACTGTTCAATTTTTTAACACAATTAAGGGACAGCCAAGAGCTGCCCTTATGCAATTACTGTTAGAAAAGTCTATTTTTTTCTTGATTGTCCCAGTAGCCCTGCATGCAGCATATTGCCAGGTTATAGTGTACATCTTTAAGAAGAATGGGTGGCCAGACAAGCTCAGATTTTTCCCCTGCCAGTGTCAGTCCAATGTTCAGATGGTGTGTGATCTCCTACATTTCACTCTGAACATTTCTCTTCACAGCTCCTCAGAGAGGCAAGATCAGAAACTTAGAAGTAGAAGAGATTCCTCATCAGCGATCGTGTTTTAAGAAGAGGTAGGCCTCAAGAAGACTGGATTGAAAGGATCTGTGCTTCGTAGTGATATTATTACAACAAAGACCTAAAATTTCTACTGGCTGGCTTGTCATGGATCTGTCCAATGTATTGCTGCTTCATGGCCAAAATTTCAGAAAAACAAATTCAGCATCAGATGGAAGCTTTTATTACTTGGGATATTTTGTATAAAGTAAGATGACTCTTCATTTTCATAACTAAGAAAAATATGAATCAGGAGCCCTGACCTACACATTTCTCAGTGTGAAGTCAGGCTACTTGGCTAGTGTGGATGATGTGCTGATGGTCACACTGTTTGTAGCGCAGTTTTTGATATAGGGTGGTTTTCCCCAACTCAGCACTCCTTGAGCAGATTCTGGCCCCCAGCACGTAGAATGTGATTGGAAGAACCACAGGCAGAAGTTTCCTCCACTCTCCAAGAGCTGGTGATCTAAACTAAGAGGCAGAGACTGTTTTCTACAAAATGCTCAGGCAGGAAAACGCGCAAAAGATTGGATTTCACCACAAGGAATCGCAAATAATGCCCTTCGGGCCCATAAATTAATGAAAAGCCAGATAAAAAGCCAAGCATTCCTTTGTATCTATGTCCTTTGCCCAGAACCAGTAACTCGGAGCCCTCTTGGAATCCTGGAAGGACTGGGCCACCTGTCCAGTGTCGATAATTTGCTTAACCTGACCATGCTGCTCTCTTCATATCAATAATCACAAACATCCACTCCAGAACCCCTCCCAGTAAAAGGACAGCAATAGTGACCAAGAGAACACACTTGTGAATAAAACTGATCATATATTCTCATCCCCTTTTGCCCTTACACATTTTATCCGCTGAAGATGAACCTCAAATTTTCAACCAATCCCAAGAGGTGTGTGTCCTAAAATTACCCAATAAAAATGATTATTGTCTTTTGAGTACACTGATAGTGAAAGACAATGCAGTAAGCCTTATTTATCTAAGCAATTCACTGGCAGACCTACCTGTTTAAGGCTAGGAAGATGCTGTACACCTATGGTACTCAGCCAATGAGGCATGAGGGGAGAGAGAGATTTGCATGTTAGGGAACAAGTTGCTTGCAGCAACCACTCTAAGTGTGCTTGCCGAGTCGACACCTAATCTTGCAAGACCACCATTAGAGTCTTGTTCTCACTGTGCTTTTTGTCCCCAAGTCCATTCTTTATGTTTCCATAGAAAGAACCACTGTGTTCTCCTTCCTTCAAAAACAATTGTAAGGAATTAGAAACTGGATTCCAGTGGTGAGATTGCTTCCCCAGGCCTTGACATGCTCCAAAATGTACAGGAATCTGTTATTTGAGCAAATGGTCATCAATGGCAAGGCTCCGGACCCAAGGAAAGTGTGTTCCAAGTCATGGGATTCCTGTGCACCCAAATGTGTGTCATCCGCCCTTCCACATTCACAAGTCACCATGCTAGAACCTGGATTGGGCACCATGGCAGGCGTGCACAGAGATGCCAACACGGCCAGTTACAGCCCAAGGTCTTCTCTTCTGTCTCATAAGAACTGACTCAGACTTACACTGAACAAGTAAGAAATAACGGGCAGGACTCTCCCTTTTCAGGGCCCAGCTCTGTTTGGTCCTATTGGACAACATTACACTGGGTGAACACAGCACCACACAGCTTGTGGAAACTTGTGAAGTGCTTCACCTGACAGTCCTGCGTCCAACCCACCCAGCATACAGCTTCTCTCTCCCTGCCCTGCCCTTGCTCTTGCCAGACTTGCTCTGCCAGCCTCAGGACAAAACCCAGGCCTTTTCCCGCCACGCTGCTCTCTTCTGGGCTGGGACACCCCCTGCAGAAGGGCCTGACACTCGGTACTGTCCAATCTTTCCATCATGTGACCCTGCTGTGAAACCTGAAGTGACACCCAGGGGCAGGGCCCTGACCCACAGACACAAGCAGCCTGCCAGATGGTCAGTGTGAGAACTGGGTCCAGTCACTCAGAGAATGGTTCAGAGTATCCGTCAAATCCACTGTGGTGGGCTTTGAGTGACAGCCACGCCAGAACACCAGCTGTCCATTGCCAGGGCAGATCTGAAAGATGCTCATCAAAAAGCAGGAATCAGGAGCCCATTGCAGTGAGTTACTGCGGGGGAGAGGGGTGCTGTGAGCCGAGTGTGCTCCCCATTGCAGTGAGTTACTGCAGGGGTGTGTGTGTGTGCTGTGAGCTGAGTGTGCTCCTCATTGCAGTGAGTTAGTGCAGGTGGGGGGCAGAGGGGGTGCAGGAATCAGGAGCCCATTGCAGTGAGTTACTGCAGGGGTGTGTGTGTGTGCTGTGAGCTGAGTGTGCTCCTCATTGCAGTGAGTTAGTGCAGGTGGGGGGCAGAGGGGGTGCAGGAATCAGGAGCCCATTGCAGTGAGTTACTGCGGGGGGGAGGGGTGCTGTGAGCCGAGTGTGCTCCCCAGATCCAAATCTACAGCTTGCAACTTCACGGCCCGTGGGACAGTGCAGAGGTGGAGTCATGAAGCAGTACCGTGATGATGGAGATCAGGAGCCCAGGAAGGGCCTGGCAGGAACTGGATCCGTCCCTTCTGCCATGCATGGCTGCTACTCCCTTCTTCTGTGGAGGATAAGATACCAAACTTACCAGTGCTTGCTCTTAGACTTCCAGCCACCAGAACTGAGATGAAATAAAACTCTGTTCTTTATTTTTTGTGGGGTGAGTGTGTGTGTGTGTGTGTGTGTGTGTGTGTGTGTGTGTGTGTGTGCGTGCGTGCGTGTGTATGTGTGTGTGTGTGTGTGTGTGTGTGTGTGTGTGTGTGTGTGTGTGTGTGTAACTGAACATTATCCTTTAGCTTTTTCACTCAAAGCTAATGTTATACCGCTTGAGCCATAGATCCACTCCCTGGTTTTGGTAGTTAACTGGAGATAAGAGTCTCATGGACTTTCCTGCCCAGGTTGGCTTTGAACTGTGATCCTCAGATCTCAAGCTCCTGAGTAGCCAGGATTACAGGTGAGCCACTGGCACCCAGCTAGTTTGTAGTATTTTTGGTAGCATCATATGTGCTAAGATAACTATCTGAAGGAGGGTTTAGGGTAGCTTAATCCTCATGGTAAGAATAGACAACAGGACAGTGTAGATCCTGAGGCATCTTCAAAGTGATGTCCGAGACACGTGACCAATTTCCCTGCCCTCAGTCCTCATTCTCACTGCTCCCAAGCTGAGCCATTTGTATCAACTTGGCCACTCATCCAACTGCCCTTTTGTGGAGACTTCACTATCCTCCGCAACACTCCCAGATGTTTGACTTCCTACTGGGAACAGGTGCTTCTAGGCTACTCCTATGCCCCCAACCCCACACCCCATAGTAGAAAAGACAGACTTGAACATATCTAAGCTATTGATTCATTTGCCTTCAAATGGAGTGTTGGGGAACACTGCACTGGTTTAGTAGATTCAGGAGCCTACTTAATAGCACCTGGAGAAGCAGAAGGTACTCTAAATTATCATGTGTCAACCTTTAGGGTTCAGATTTGACTGTGGGGTTGTTCTGAGCTGAGAAGTTCTTACACTAGGAACTACAATGAAGTACAAGTGAAGATAGCTTGACCTTAGAGCATAGATCGCATTACTAAGCAGGTGAGTCCTTGGAGACAATAGTTAATATTGTTGGATTTCAGGTTTCTGGTGAGTAAATTAGTTTAGATTTTGCTTCCACAGGCAACCTATGGGTAAAATGAATTACAGTCATCAAACCAGCATGGCATTTGATAGACATGGTGGACGTTAATGCATCCAAATGGAAGCCTTTCCAAAGGCCATGGATGGTTTCCTCTAAGTTCATCCTGGAAGACGCTAACACGATTTTCATAGGTAGATGTATATTTTTATAGAAGTGTGGGAACATTACCATATTAGCTATTTTTTAAACTCCACTGTCTGTGTTTGAGGGGAGACAGCATAATTTGTGTTAGTGGGAGTGCAGCTCTTTCATTTAAGAAAATTCTTTCATGGCCTCTGGGTTATGTAAAGATCTTAAGTAAATGTACCCTGCCTAGAAGAAAGTTGAAGAAAAAGAAAGACAGAGAGTAAGCCGACGACAACTAGCAACTTCTAGAGCTAAAAGAGAAGCAAATTACGTATCTCCTTCCTTCAGAAACTACAGAATATAGAGTATATCACCTTGAAGCTCCCTGACTTTGGACTGTCAGCCTCCAGAAAAAATAAATGGCTGTGATTTTTTTCCCTTGAAAAATGAGAGCTGGACAGTGGTCTCACGGAGCACATGATCACCACATCACTGAGTACAATGACTTTATTTTGTGTCAGGTGATTTTCCTTTCTTTTCTCAGTAGATCTTCAAGAAGCAGTAAAGGAACCAGACAAAGAAACAGCCAACCAGGAGAAATCCAGATACTCATGAAGATGAGCACCTGGCCAAGAAGAAAGTTGCCCACTGAGGAGGCCCAGAGAAAGAACATGTCAGGAGAGTTGATGTTGCTAATGAACATTTATACCTTTTGTAGAGTAGGCCTTGGCATACTAGGGATGGAATTTGGGATCTCACATGGGCACTTTTGAGCCACACCCTTTAGTCCATTTTTGCTATTTTTGTTCTTAGCTTACTTTTCAGATAGAATCTTGTACAAACTTAGCCCTGTCTGGACTGACCTCCAACCTCTGTTTTCCTACCTCCATTTTCAGAGTACCTCAACTCTGCTATGTGGAATTGGAGTGTGGATCTTGGCCATACTTGAGACATGATAGTGAAAAAGCATTCCTTTTCCTCTCACCAGATTTCCTGAAGCCTCTTTAAAACAATGTGTACAAGAGGCAAGCAAAAGTGAAGCACACCTTCTGTGTAGAACAAAACCCAATGCAATCACTGCAGTAGGTCAGGTGTCCGTGGCTCACGCCTGTAATCCTAGCTGCTCAGGAGGCTGAGATCTGAGGATCATGGTTCAAAGCCAACCCGGGCAGGAAAATCTGTGAAACTCTTATCTTCAATAAACCAACAGAAAACCAGAAGTGGCGCTGTGGCTCAAGTGGTAGAATGCTTGCTTTAAGCTGAAGGGCTGAGGGACAGCACCCAGGCCCAGAGTTCAAGACCCATGACTGACCAAAACAAAAATAATAATTAGTAGTTCTCAGAAAATCAGAGAAAATCTCAGAGCAGAGAACTTTGTAAGAAGCCATGGGAAGTTCACATGGCTTCCTGTGTAAGAACCTCAGGGAAGGTGGCAGGAGGGGAGGAATCTTGATGCTGTAGTCCACACAGGAAAGTGTCCTCGTGTGAAAATGAGGTAGTGTCACCAAAAAAACAGAGGGTGGCTTTGAACCTGTGTGGTTCAGATGACTGAGTTCTGGGGCAGATTTCATCAGGTGAAAGCACTTGCTGTTACTGACAGAGACACAGTGCTTCTGGAGCCCTGAGGTACGTCTGGTGTGCACACGGATGCACACAGCCCATGTAGACTGCGGTAGACAGCAGCTCAGCAGGGCAGATGCAGAGTTTCTGTTCAGACACCCCTTTGCAGGGAGGCGGTGTAGCGGTCACACTCGTAACCACCACAGGGCTGTGACCACCACAAGCATTCAAATTGAATACCAAAGCTCTCTCCGTCCCACCTAACCATTTATTTCTGGGTTAATGTGAGGTGATGGTTTCAACCTATGCATCCCATTAAGTTTGAATCCCAGTTTCATCCAGATAATGCATAAGAAAGGAGGTTGTCATGACAATTGAGATCCAAAACTCACCCCTAGTCAGAGACCCTAGAGCTGAGGCTCAGGAGACGGCGCAGTATCCATGCTTCACTGTTAACCCTGCAATTCTCTCCTCCTTCCAACATCCAACGACTCCACCGCCTGAGTCTCTACAGGGCAGGGATTCTCTATTGGGACTGGCCAAATAACAGTCTGAGATGCTTATTAGAAATCTAAATTATTATTATATATTATATATATTTGACGTCGGGAAATTTCACATTGGAAGATTCTAGGCATCTAAAACCTTTTAGTAATGACTATTTCCTCGTGTAATATATAGTTGGAGGTAAACATAAGGGATCTTTTTTCCAGCATATTTCCCTTGACAAATGTGTGATACTGAACTCTGGGCTGTTCTAAATAAAACCCTTTCATTATCTAGTTCAAAGCTATATTTTTCAACATTCAGCAAATCAAACATTCCTCTCCCACTTAAGAACTCTGTCACTGACTTTAACTCCGACACATTTTTCAGATTCCTCTTCCTGGCACTGTTACTTGTATTATTGGAAGGTGTACATATGGCCCAAATGGCTTGCATTGGGGCGTCTGTGCAAACAGGCAGATTTTATTACCAGGAAACCTCGCAGAGAAGCCCAGAGTCCTAAATTGTTTACCTTGCCCGCCAGGTAGCTGATGGCATAAGAATGGTATGCTTTTATGTGCTTTCCTGGCTATTTGCAGTACCCTTTGTGATTGTTGCTTTTCTTTTTCATACATTTATTGTTTGCAAAGAGCACAGGATTTAAATGCAGGAACAGAACTCTGAGATTTCAGAGAATTGGCACACCTCAGGATCCGTCCAGAGACAGGGCAGAGCATCATAATTGCTAGTTGGTCCTGACATTTTCTTGATCTTTCTGCTTTCAAACACCATTTACCACTTCATCTAAGAAAATGCTCCTTCATGAGGAATGTATTATTAATACTTCCAAGGGCTTTGAATGACCTTCACTGCTATTGACAGGTTCTCGTGCATGTTGTCTGAAAATTCATTTAAAATGAAAATCATTCTACTCTGGAAGCCTTTTTCAAAGACCAAACCGAGCTGAGAACGAGAAACATAAAAAAACAACACCCTCCCATGATTACAAACGAGCTTTAGAAAATATCCTTGAACAGGGCAACAATTAACTTGATATTCAGAATGACAGCATGGATGTGTTGCCATTGCCCTTGATAGGAGGAGGAGAGTGGATTTCTGGAATGTTCTGGGGATGTCCAAGTTCACAGAGCCATGTCTGAACATTGTGTGGCTGTGCTAATTTATTCACTAGCTTGACTGAGAAACTAGTCTATGTCACACACCCTGGCTTCTTGGGGAAGGGAGAAGATAGAGCAATCCCATTCTTCAAGATGTTCAAAACAAATGTGTTAACCAAGCAATGGCCAGACTCTAAAGCAAATGCTGCAAATGCAGGAGGAAGCTCCCGAAAGCCCGAGCTCTCCTTCTCTTCCGTGAATGAAACGCATTTTGTTTATGGGGGAGTTTTTGTTTAGAATACCTTTACATGTATTTTTTTCTTGTATTCGAAACAGAATGCATTTTAATGTCCCAGACAACCTGTCCCCTGGTGTGGCTCTCCTGGCTCTCCCCTTGTGTGAACTACTTACTAGATCCTTCCTCAAAACACCTACATGTAGTGCTCTCTCCATTTAACATGTCTTTCGCAGACAGCCTTGTCCTGGTGGTGAATTATTTACCTGTCTGATTTCCCGTGACATCAGAGGCTCCTGTGTAAAAGGAGAATTATGCATTTGGTCCCAAGATCTAGCTTAAGCTATGCTTAATAATGATGAGAGAGGCCTGAGTGAGACCAAGCAGGTAGAGTGGTGCTATCTGAATTGCAGGAAGTCAGTCCTTCATGTCCTTGTCATTGCTGTTAAAGGACAAAGTACAGCATTAAAACTGCGAGTGAGTGTGGATATGTGTATATGTATGTACATAACAACACGCGTCAAGAAGTGAAAAGCATTCCATCCCTGATAGAAAATACCTAAGAGTTGTTGAATTTACTTTCTTCTGGCTTGGTGTATATTGTTTTATCATATTAAATGCTTCTTATTGCATACTAATTTAATAAACCATTCTTGTCATGTTACATTTTTGGTGGTACTGAGCTTTAGATTCAGGATATTGTACTCGCTAGGCTTGCTTTCTACTCCGGAGCCACACCTTCTTTTGTGCTGGTTGTTTTTGAGCTTCCTGACCAAGGTTACCCCTGAACCTTGACTCTCCTATTTTATTAAGCCTTCCTTTGATAGCTAGGATGACAGCCACCATGCCAGCTTGTCCTATTGAGATAAAGTCCCAATGACTTCTCTTCCTGGGCCCGTGAGCCTACCCTCTCTCATCCTTCCACCGCACATCCACACGGCACTCAGATACTTGCCAAGGAGGGAATCCTGTGTATGGGTCTGGGGTGGTCTCAAACCATGACACTCCCAATCCCAGATGCCCAAGTACCTAGGATTACAGGCATGAGTCACTGGTGCTCACCTATGATATATAGGTTCAATGTTAATATTTTCACTAAAGGATCTTTATGATGCCCCACCTTCCTCATAAAAAATTGAAACCAAACTCCCCCAAAAATGGCAGTTACTAAGAACTTGGCCTTCTCCCTTATTTTTCCACAACGAAAGCGAAACTTTAAGTGCTTTCCAAACATTGCTTTTGGTCAGTGTCCAATATGCATAAATATAGTGAACCATATCTCCGTAAGAGGCAGCTCACTGGGAGACTAGAGTCTTTTCCTTCTTTCCATATGAAAAATGTAAATTTTGCAAGCTAGAGCTACCTAGTGATCAATTCTACCATATGGTCACATGCCGAGGACTCAAAATCTACTGGCCAAAGTTTGAAAGAACAACAAGAATTTCTTATTGAAGATTTCTTTAGGAGTATCATAGGCTGCACTCAGGTGGTTCATGCCTGCCTACGATCGGAGCTACTCAGGAGACCAAGAACAAGAAGACCATGGATCAATGCCAGCCTGGTCAGGAAGGTCACAAGACCCCTACTCAACCATCGCTGGACAGGGTAAGGTGTTCCTCTCATCCCAAACTACATGGAGATTGAAACTGACAAGTTCAAAGTGCCAGGCCAACATGGCTAGACACATCTCAGACACTCAACAGACGTAAGCTAGACAGTAGGGCGCATGGACAGTGAGTTCCCAGAAGTAAGCTAAGCTTGAACTCCAGGCCTAGGTGCTATCCCTGAGCTTCTTTTGCTCTAGGCTAGTGCTCTACCACTTTGAGCCACAGCTTCACTTCTGGCAGAGTGAGCTGGCAGCCACCATCCAGCCCTTGCCTGCCTCTTCTCTGACTGCTCCTAATTCAGGCTGCTCTACTACCATAGCTCTATCACCATCCTCTCTGCCAAGCCCTACCCTCTCCCAAGAATGACTTCACAAGCTCACCCTGAGGTGCTGAAGATGCACAGTGACACAGACAGCTTCTGGCATTTCGGGCTTGGGGAGGTGCCACACGGCCCCATCAGGCTACCTCATGTTTTATTTTTTAATGACTACACACTTAACGCTCTTTGAAATGCCATGACACAGCTGCCCAAGCTGTAAGTCAAATCCAGCTAATGGAATGGCCTCTAACCAGAGTGGTCCTCCTGGAAAAGCTTGTGTGGAGTCTCACCAAGGCCAAGACTTGATGGTCACCGAGGCTGGAGTGCACGCCAGCCACACGTGACTCTTCTCAGTCATCCTCATCGTGAAGGACATCGCCAGAGCTTTGTGTATTTGGACATCGCTCTTGATCCAAAAGTTTGATATCATTTAGTTAAAAAATGCCATTGGCCATACCTACTTAATACATGCATATAAATCTTTTTATTAGAATATATAATATATAAACACACGTAGCATATATTTATATATAATTTATGTTATTTATATATACGATATATGTGTGTGTTAAGCAAAAGCCAAAAGAAAAAGGAACATTGAAGGCAAAAAAAACAATGAAAAGACTGGAATCCTGAAGCAACCTTCTTCCCTGTGCACAAAAGACCACCACACACAATAGTACTCTGTCCTCGCGTGGCACGTTTCACCCGAGTGACCTGAGATGAGTTATTTGCGCACCTCTTGCCACTTTCATCACCAGGCTTCCTTTCCTCCTGTCTCTGTTTGCAGGCTTTGTCCCTCAGCCCATGTGCTCCACCTGGCCTTTCTTCCTCTCTAACTCTGCTTGCGGGTTAACATCCAGGATAATTATGAACAATGAAATCTGTGTACCTAGGCAAGCAGCAGATGCTCACTAGTCATGAGTTGAAGCAAGTAATGCCACATCATTCTTCTACATTCCTTGAAGACATGCGTCCATCATAACACCAGGCACACTTGTCACGCCCCTCTGTGGGTGCCACAATGGAAGCATTGTCCTTCCAGTCCAGTCTGGTCCAGGCAGAAAGTCTGCAATATTCCACCTTAATGAAAGAAGCTGGGCATCCTACATATGGTAGGAAACAAAAAACAGGAGGATCACAGTCCAGGTAACAGTAGGCAAGATAAGTATTGCTTATCTCAAGATAAACAGTAAATAAATACACTGAAACAGACTTGGAGCTGTGACGTTAATTAGAGCATCTGCCAAGCAATTGTGCCTCTCAGTTCAAACCCTAGTACCACTAAACAAGGCATAATACAAATGTTTGTACAATAAAAACCTATATATATATATATATATATATAATGCATATACACATACATGCACATAAAAATAAGTATGTATGTATATATGCATATATACCCATACATGTATAACTATATATTATGTGAGTGCTTAGGCAAAACCTCATTATCATACTGATATGAAGGATCTCCTCTGAACCGTGATTAGCCAAAAGTTATATTCCTGCCCTACAGGCAGGAAGCTCTTGCTACGTTTCCTTTGATGGCATCTTGACTTTATGGAGCCCTATAGAGGAGCCAGAAATAAAACAAATGTAAAAGTCTTGGTCTATTGCCAATAGTTATTGATCAGAAAAAAATTCAAAATTTATGAGTTAATCAAGTTTGTAACTAATGCTTAAATACTAAGAGCAAAACTTACAACACAATCTTGATAACTTGCTGCTGAACATGAACACCTCTTCAATACCATATTTCTCTTAGTCCCCCCAAACATGTATTGTGAATTCCCTTGCTTGTAGATTTGTACACATTTATATTTATATTTAACCCCTTTTCATATGTGTGCCATTAATGTGTTCCTCCCAAATTGTTTGTTTTCCTACCCAGCTCCTGGATGGGGCGATGCGTGTCACAAATCATTGCCACAGCTAACTGCTCAAAAACCGTGGGAGACACAGTCTCTCCTTCAGAGACCGAGGCCCTTGCTCCACAGCACCGCACTCACTCTGCTGCTTCGCTTCCTTTAATGCTCTTAATGCCCACAGCCCTCCAGGAAGGGGACACGCTCTCTCCTCTGCTCACCTCCTGCAACAGCAGCCAAGGCTGCACACAGGATGATTCTCCTCAGAGGCTTTGGGGAAGTCCTTCCTGTCTTCCCCATGCTGTCAGAAGTACATCATACACTTCCCCCAGTATTTAAAAGCTTCTCACGATGCCCTGCTTTCCTGGTCACCGCAAGGACCACTCTGGAGCGGAAGGCGGCATGTGGAAGCAGCACGGATGGAGAGAAGGAGCAAGCAGCCATCCCTCGGGAAAGCTCCATCACTCACCTGCTTCCAACGCTTCACTGTCCTTATCTGAAGAGACCGCGGTGATCTCTACCTGGCCTCTAGCTCAAAGCTGCAATGTGAGTCCCAGGGGAGAGTAATAGCCAAGAGGTGCAGAGACAGGTGAGAGAATGGAAACATATACAGCCTCTGTGATGCGTCCATGGCCCCTACAGCCAGCTTCCCCCAACTCCCAAATGTGCAACTGTGGAAGCATAAAAGAAAGTGGAGATTACTCTCCAATGCCTTTCCCTGTTGTTATTGGTAGATTCTCTATATAAGTGCTTGGATCAGCTTCCAAAAGAGGCTGGCAGATAGAACTGTGTCTGTGGCGGCCACTTGTAAGATCAACCCACCAATCTACCCCCTGCCTGGGAAAGTTGAAAGACCCCTCTGAACTTCCCACCTCAGGACTATCAAAAAGTACTGATAAAACTTGTTCAACCACTTTGGAAAGCAGTATGGAGGTTCCTCAAAAGACTTCACATAGATCTCCCCTATGATCCAGCAATCCCACTTTTGGGCATTTACCCAAATGTTTACAAACAAGACCACACTAAAGCTACCAGCACAACTATGTTTATTGCAGCATTATTTACCATAGCTAAGATATGGAACCAACCCAGATGCCCCTCAGTAGATGAATGGATCAAGAAAATGTGGTATATATACACAATGGAATTCTATGCCTCCATCAGAAAGAATGACATTTCCCCATTTGTTAGGAAATGGAAAGGCTTGGAAAAAATTATATTAAGTGAAGTAAGCCAGGCCCAAAGAAGCATAGGTCCCATGGTTTCCCTTATTTGCAATATCTAGTATAGGTATGAGTCAAGCGGAAAAGGTCAGATAATGTGATGTTAGGAAAATGAACCCTTAAATATGTATTTTAATGTTTTCGTTTCTTTCATGCATATGTTTCTAACGTATTTATAAGATTATTTCTTTGTTGCTTTGTATGTCCCTCCCCCACAGTGTAACCCCCGCTTTCACTATATTTGATGTCAGTATAACATGTGGAGGAGATGGGGGCAAACAAGTCGTTTAAGGATTCAGGTGGACCTGTTGCAACAATGAGAAGTACAAAATGTCATGTCAAAACCAGCTTTACAAAGTCGGTGGGGGGGGGAGGGGGGTATAATTGGGTGGGGGGAGGGGGGAGGCTGGGAAGGGAGGTGAAGGGTAAACAAAGGAGGAGGCTGCAATGCTTGGTAAGAAATGTATGCATTATCCTGCCCATGTAATTGTAGCCCCTCTGTACAGTATGTTCTCAAATAAAATAAAATAATATTTTAAAAAAAAAGTACTGATAATCTCCTGTAGGGCAGACAAGTGAGCACCACATCCTGATAACAGCCATGTTTGCTCAGAAAAATTCCCTAACTGGCTCATGCTCAGTAGTGTACTTAGCTGTCCTTCAGCGAGCCTTTAGGAGAAGCCTCTATTTACGACTTCATGTTTATGCACTGCATGTCATCAATGTCATTATAACAGTGAATTATGGGAACGAACATGTGCTGTTGTGAGCTACTCTATACCTACCACCTGCCACTCAAAGCTGTCCACCAGGGGCTGTTTGCTCCCTCATATGTGTCTCCCTCAATTCTTTGTTTAAGACACCAAAATCCTGGAAAAGCATCTAACCAAGGCTACCACCTGAAGAAGATTCCTTACCTAAAAATCGGGTGCTATTCCAGTCAACTGTCTAAATCCTGTCTAACACAATTCTATGCACAGCTTGGCCTCGATGCATGCTTTTTGAATTTGAGGAAGATTTTTTTTCTCCCAGTTCTAGTCCTAGCCAAATAATGATAAAGGGAAGGAAGGGAGGGAGGGAGTAAGGGGGGAGGGAGGGAGGGAGGGAAGGAGGGAGGAAGGGAGGGAGGGAGGAAAGAAAGAAAAGGAGAATGCTTCTAGGTTTCTATGGGGGCAACCTGTTAGAAGGCTAATGCAAAAGCTTTCCATCAAAGAGAAGCTTCTGCCATTATCAGGTCCTATGCTGACAGAACATATAGACACAAAGAATATCAATCCAGGCCAAATGTTCAAGGTGTATAGTAACCGCTGAAGAGCAGTTGTCCAAACCTCACAGTTACATCACCCCAACCCTCCCCAGGGAGACTGTCCCTGTGCGGAAGGAGCTGGGCCATCCTGATATCCTGGCCTCTCCTCAGCTGCCTCTCCGCACCTGCCTCTCTTGATCTGTCTCTCCTGGCCTGCCTCTCCTCACCTGTCACTGCTGACTTGCTTCTCCTCAGCATGAAGTTCCAGCAAACACCCTCAACTGAGCCTCATTCACAAGCCATATTTGACCTTGTGTTTCTGATAGTTCTTCAAACCTCAGGCTTGGGCATATCCCGTGGCTTGGTTTTCTCTTGGCTCAGCTTTGTAATAACCCACTTCAATCCTACTGAAACAATTACTATGAACTGAGCCAGGCTAGGATTCCAATGATTGTGTTTGGTGACATCAAAAGCTAACATTAAAAAGGAGAAAGGGAGGAGAAAAAGAAGAAAGGAAGCATGGATAAAGAGAAGACATGATAAAGGAAAGAAGGAAGAAAGAGTGTGAAGGAAAGGGACATTTCTTGTATTTCTAGACAAATTTGGAAGGGTGAGGTGGATAAGAAGGGATTAGGAGAGGGAGGAAAGAGACAGAGGCAGAGAGGAAAATCACTGGGTCTGAGTAGGAAATTGTGAAGTGGGGAAAAATGCATTTTCTCAGAATGAGAATGAATTTACAGAAGAACACACAAACAGAGAAAGCTCTCAGCTAGAGTCTCCTATGTGCGGCTGCCCAGCACTGTATCTCTGTCTAAGAGTCCCACTCAGAGCTGGGCAGTCCCCCAGAGAGATCACCGGAGTGGGTCCTGGGCCACTCTCATGGTCTTCCTTGACATATCTAAACAACCTGTGAACCTCAAGTCACTACCAATCGAACACTTGGGCTTGTGGACAACAGCCAGACTGGTTCATATCATAGGGGGTGGAGGACTCTCATACTGTCCCTTGTCAGATGACACCAACCCAAGAGCATGCTCCTCCCACAAAATGGTGGCCTCTCGAGTAAATCCAGTCCCAGCAACCTCTCCATTCTAGCTGGAATGGAAACAAAGTCTTACACTGTGATCAAAAATCATGATAAACACCCTAAAGAGAGCGCTCTGGAAACAGACTGGCTGGTTCCAAGTCATGAGTTAAGATTTAGAAATCCAATGAGTTTTCAATCCTGAGTCATGTCTCCTCTACAGATAAGGAAACAGTGCTGGCAGAGGTAAAGAACTCACCTGTGGACACAGCTAGAGGTGCTTAGACCACACTTTGAGCTCCTGAGCATTTCTCCAGCAGCAAGTCTAATCTAACTTAGAGCCAATGGTGCAGGTAATCTTTAAATGGCTGGTGGTTTACGATGTCTAGAAATGTCTCCACTGAACACAGACCTGACGGGAAGAGCTTGTGCACACCCATAATTATGATTTCAGACCCACACAGCTTCCACTACAGTAGCTAATTAGTTCAAGACAGGAATCATGACACAAACCACAGTTCAAGCTAGCTAATTAGATAAAGTTCAATATAAAATCTTCTTCAGACAAAGGTGCAATTGGACATTTCTGGCAGAGATATCTGCACGTTGAGTCAATAAGATAAAGACAAAAAGCACATGTTAAAGAATGCCTGCATGCCAGACTGTTTTCTCCATTCTCTGTAATGAAGTGAGCAATTCCAGTTCCCTGGGAAGCTAAGGGGGTGGTGTGTAAACCAGGGCGCTCAGCTCAGCTCAGCTGCCCAGGGCTGGGCCTCGGGGCTGGAAGGCACCTGCTTCTCCTTAGGTTGTCTTTCGAACCATACTTTCTTCCTATCTGAATGGGTTTGAAAATGACAACAATTCCTAAATCTTAACTCAAAATCCCGAATCAGCCAGTCTGTTTTCAGGGCTCTTTCATTAGGGTATTACCATGATTTCTGGTCATAAAGTAAGAATTTGCTTCTTTTCCCAGCTAAAATGAAACTCTCTCAGCCTGCACATTCTACCAAAGCTGGTTTTGTGGGTAGAAGAAGTTCTTGGGTTGGTGTCATCTGGCAAGCCCAGGGACAATCGGAGTCCTCCACCCCTCTGAAATGAGCCAGCTTTGCCTTTCACGGCTGGTGTCCACAAGCCTAAGTGTTAGATTGGTAGAAAACTTTGAGGCTCACAGTTTGCTCTGAAAAGTCAAGGAAGATCACAACAGTGGCCTGGGATGCATCCAGCCTCCCTAGCCCCCGTCTATCTCCTAGGGAGAAATTCTTACTGTATTTCATGGGCCTCATCACTCTGCTGAAAACAGACTGCTGAATGTTTTTAAATACCAAAATGATGCACACAAAACCTGTGTAAACGCTTCCCATTAGTGTCACTGCACACATGAATGACTTACAGTCACATTTCTTTACTTTTCTGCCTTTCAAGAAAGCTGTATTATCCAACGTAGACATGGAAAGTAGAATGGGGTGGGTGAAGCAGAATAATTGAGGGAAACAATCATAAACACAGAGGTGAGAACATGAGGGCAGAGTTGCATTATCACCTTTCAGTCTTTCTCCACGGAGTCCTTCATGGGGATGTGAGCCCTGGGACAGAAGTGGAAACCTCAGAGGTGGGCATTGATAGAAAGTTCTGGAGGACCCAGCTTGTGAGCGCTGTTCTCACAAAGCCCGCCAGCAACGACTTGAAGGTAGACTTGGAAAGCATATTGGCTCTCGCTTACATTCCTCCAAGTACGGTCCAGTGCCATCCTCCTTGGGAGCTAGGGAAGGCCCAGGAAAGGAGTTGAGAGACAGGAGAGACAAGGAAGTACAGGTGCTAATAAATCGAGGGGTGTCACAAGCCAGGGTCCGGGTGGTCACTCTTAGGCTTTGAGTGTTGACCACCCCTCCACAGTGAGCTGGTACTAAGAGGCGAGGCCTTAACCCAACGTGCAGTTGGTGAGAGCTCTTCCTGGGAAAGGGCCGCAGACCCTCACAGCAGGGACCGCCCTTCTCTGCCTTTCTGCCTTTCAATGCGGGGGGCGGGGGGCGCAGTCCAAGGTGTGTGCTGGAAGCAGAGAACCAGCTCCACCAGACACCCAACCTGCCAGGGCCTTGTTTTGGGACGTTTCTGCCTCTGGAATGATGCGAATATAAATTCCCATTCTTTTTTCTTTTGTTTCTTTTTTTATATTTTATTAAATTTAAGTCGTTGTACAAAAGAGCTGCCATTGTAAACAGAGCAGTTTACGAATTCAAGGCATCTCGATTCATGTCACCCGTCTCAACACTTTAAATTCCCGTTCTTTATTCATTACCCAGACTTGTGTATTTTGTTATGGCAGCGCAAATAGGCAGATAGTCACACCAAGCTTCAAATCCTGGAAAGAAAACCGGTTCGAGGCCCGACGGGAGCCATGGCTGCAGACAGACAGAGATGCTGCGGAAGAAGAGTGAGTCAGACACAAGATGGAGACTCTGCTGTGCCGCCTGCAGACGGCTCCAGGAACATGTCAGAAGCCTGCTGTGGGGGAGCGAGGGCCCAGTGAGCATGGAAGATCTCTCAACACTACTGAGCCACACCAGTCACACAGCAGGGCAGGGGTGACGGTTATACTGGCTTCATAAGCTCATCTTGGCGCTATATGCAGGATCTCAGGTTTTCTTCTTCAGTAGCCCGGTGGGCACAAATTTTTTGCAAGATCATATTTTGAACCATCATAGGAACAAACCACAGGGTTTGCCCCAAGTCCTTACTAACTAGATGCATTCCCACATAACTCACAGAATCCAGGGGAACAAGAGCGTTCTTACAACACACATTCAACACCTGCTTTTATAAATAAATTCTCATGCAAAATAAAACACTATGCAGAGTCTACGCACAGTGGCACACATCTGTAAGTCCAGCCACTTCTGCAGCAGGTCAGAGAGGTGGGTGGGTGTGGCAGCCATGACTGTCTCCACTCACGTGGGCCTCTCTCCATCTCCTGCTCCTTCTGGAGTGAGTTCTCCAGCCTCAGGATGGATCCAGACTTCTGCAATAAGCAATCTCCTTCTGACCATCTCTGCGTGAGGACGGCAGCCGTCCTGTTCCCTGGCATGTGCCATCTGAGCTCAGCATCCTGAAACCGCAGTCTGGGAACGCATCCTGGGCACACCCTTCCCACTTGGTGTCTTCTAAGATGCTGGCTTCAAATCTATTTCTTTTCTTGTTCTTTTTCTCTTTTTTGCCATTTTCCTGGGCTTGAATTCAGGGTCTTCTGCTTGCTCCGCTTGTTTACTTGGTGGTGCTTTACCACTTGAGCCAGAACTCCAGCTCAGCTTCGTGCTGCTTGTTTCAGAGACAACGTCTCTGTGGATTTGTCTTCCCCAGCTGTTGATGAACCACAGTCCTCCAGGTCTCAACCTCCTAAGTAGTGAAGAGGACAGGTATGAGCCACCAGCTCCAGGCAGTGTGCTCAGACATCTTCTTACTCTTGAGCTGACTGCAGGTTCCAGGATTGCAGGGTGAGCAGAGGAGTCCCAGGGGAGAGCCCCTTCACTCTCCACAGCCATGATGCTCTCAAACTCTGGTGGTGACAGCAGTAAGGGCTCCCAGGTCATACAGAAAGAAACCAAGGAAAATCTGTCTCAGGCCTGACTCTACGCAGGATCAGATAGAGCTGGTATGGTCCTGCTCCTCTCTGGCCCCTCAGCTACAGAGCCTGCGCCAGCAGCCACCTCTGCTGTATCAGCTCTGAGCTGTGGGACCCATTAGGGGCCCGCCTCGCATTGTGTCTGGAACCCACGTAGCAGTATGTGGTCCTTTAAGAATTACTCAATACTTACAACGTGTGTTTACCTGTGCCGTCACTTAGACATCATCTCCCCGCTTCAACCCACCCCTCCTCTTACACCTCTCAATCCTGGGGTTCAGATAATAAATTCTGCAGAGATCAATATTGTCTACATCAATGACTTTGTTAAGTGGCAAAAGGAAATTCAATACATTACCGAAAAGAATAGTAAGGGAAAGGTGGGCGAGAATTTTGAAAGGGTGGCATTGGTCAAGACTGTATTTATAAACTGTTTTGGCGAATGGTAACTCCTTTGTACAACTACTTAAAGAAAATTAAAAAAAAATACTCAGAAAAAAGAGAATTAAGCAGGTCACCAGTGGCTCCTACCTGTCATCCTAGCTCCTCAGGACGCTGAGATCTGAGGATCACGGTTCAAAGCCAGCCCCGACAGGAAAGTCCATGAGACTCTTATCTCCAATAAACCACCAGAAAACCAGAAGTGGCGCTGTGCCTTGAGCTGAAGAGCTGAGGGACAGTGCCCAGGCCCAGAGTTCAAGCCCCACAACTGACCAAAAAAAAAAAGGAATTACTCAATACTTAAAATGAAGTTCCATCATTTTTAAGGGGTTGAGGTGTTCTCAGCATTTATACAACACTGTTGTGAATGCTTGTTGTTCATGCAAGTTACCCAGAATATGAAAATAAGAAATCCCATGGGCAAGAAACAGATTTCGGTTAAGCATACATTGTGCGTGTGATGGATGGCCGCTGCAGGATAGATTTCCTGCTTGCAAGTCGAATTACCTCGCCATCATCTTACCTCTTACAGAATAAACGCTCGTGTGCACGTGCTCAGTCACCATCTGGCAGATGTGTGCACGTTAACCACTTTAATTGAATCCTTGATAACTGAACGAGCTTTGGCCCCTCACATTGTGTGACCAACGCGACCCACATGCACAGGTAAGGTGGGGTTCCCAGAGATCTGGTGACGTGACCAGCTTTGTCAGCCAGCACAGGAGGAAGCCAGGTGCCCGCGTGCGGCGAGCCAGCCTTCACGGCCAGATTGGATCCATTAAGAGAGTTTTAAAAGCAGGCTGAGACAACCCTTTTCCCTTCATCCTCGCTAGACTCAGACTCAAAGCCTGATTATTAATTTGCGGTATCCTAGAGTCACAAATAAACTGTTTTATGCTGAAGTCACCAATTAAATTTGATTGTTTTATTGGTGCTGGGGAGATAAAGGCTTTGTGTACCCCATATGTCATAAAGCACTTGCTTAAAAATCGCTTGTGTAGACATCACTGTACCCCAACACAGAGATAAAAGAGATTTAAAATGCATTATCTGAATCTGTTCTAGAGGGAAGGAAGGAGGGAGGGAGAAGGGGGAGTGAGGGAGGGAAGGAGAGAGGGAAAAGGGGGAGGGAGGGAGGGAAGGAGTTGGTCTGTTTGGCCTTATCACCTACCTCTATTGATGGTGAGGGCTATATTTGAAAGACTAAAATCCAGTGTCTACAAATAGTCCTGAAATTTTGTTTTTCATTAGTGACTTATTATGATTATTACTCCAGACTTCCTTTTTTCCCCCAGCAAAGACAATGATTTCTTAGTCGGCATCAGGATGCAATCCATAGAGAATTCATCAGGGCTACGAAACTATTAAATGCTATTTCCAAGTACCTCATCCTGTTGTCAGGGGCCATCTTTGATAATAATGACTTTAATTTATAGAAATATAAATAATAAAGAGTGATGATGCGAATCTAGGACTGTATAAATCTGTCACTGATCAGTACAAATGAACACAGTTAAACAGACCGAACTATAAATACATCCAAGCATCAGCTGGTAATGGGAAAAGTTCAAAAAATGAAGAGCACTGCACTGAGAAAGAAAGCACCCCTAGCCTAGAGTTGCATCTTGGAATTGGAGCCACTTGGGTTATCTTCCCTATGGAATTCTGGGATATATTGAATGTGTTTCTTAGGAAAAGACACAGAGGCCATGCATCTGAATACCGGGCAATCTCCAGGCACCGTCCCATGCACCCCTTTCCAACGTAAGGAGCAGAGATGTCTGATACTGTATTTTCTATGCTCATTGGAATAACTAGATTCATGATCTTACACATAGCCTGGTGTGGTAGTGTTTTTGGCGAGGGTGACCAATCCTACTTTTTACCTTTTAAAAAGAAATACGTACATTCGCTCTCTGAAAGGAATGGAATCTCTTCTCCAGTATGTTCATCTGCCCACAGTAGCTGAACAAAGACTTCTCAATAATTCTTGTCTCTTTTTTCAGTATTGTTTTATTGGTTCCTCCTGGGGGTGGGGAGGGGGTTGGGCAAAGCCGAACTTGCTTTCTGCAATGCCAGGGGGAGATGCGTGTAGCAGCACAGCCTGGGAGACAACCACGGATCCCACCCTCCACACCTTCATGTGAGACAGCTCACCAGAAACACCACTGACCTAACCTGTCCCCAGAACAAATGAACCATGCAGAAAAGTCACTGTAGTTTCAGGGAACATTTGAGTTCCTTTGAATTGAGGAATATGTTCTCAAAAAGAGTCCACAAAGTTTTACATGCTGCCTTTCCTAAGGTTGGATTTTTGTATTCAACACGCACACTCAGAGAAGTACAGGAGTGTGTGTGTGTGTGTGTGTGTGTGTGTGTGTGTGTGTGTGTGTGTGTGTGTGTGTGTGTGTGTGTGTGTGTGTGTGTGTGTGTGTGTGTTCCATTGGTATAATACTACCTTGATTTTCACGGGTCAGTTTTAGGCCAGGTTCTTGCTTTGGCCTCAGGCAGGAGTTTGAGCCGGGACCTGTCTAAGATAGCATCCTGTAGTCACTGATTGCAAGCACTTGCCCTGCCTACAGCTTCCCTCCATCAAGATGGCGTCTCTCAGACTTCTTTGTCCAAGGTTAGCCTGGCTCCTCAGTCCTCTAAATCTCAGATTCCCTGGTATCTGTCTTCCCTGGAAGACAGACATGTGCTAATGCCCTGACCTTGGGTCAAGAAGCGGGTGGTCTCACAAACTGCTGTGTCTGGGATGGTTTCGAACCACAGTCTTTGTGTTCTCATGATCTCCCAAGCAGCCAGAAGTACAGGCATGAGCCACCAATGCCTGGATAAGATTTTTTTTAAATCAAGTCATTGTTTTACCTAGATGGAATTTATATTCCATGAACCAAACGTGATAAATCACAGCAGGCCCTGTCCAATTAATCAGGACATTATGGAGAGTTGTCTAGAGTTCTCCTATCAAGAAACATCTTTATTTTCTAATCAGGATAAAATCTTGTTAGCATGTGTGTTGGCGGAGAGCTTTAAATCTGTGTCACGTAATGTTAAAATCTTACAACCCCAAATCATCCTAATCAATATCAATTTACTATCAGAATTAAAGAGCTGATCATCCAGACTGTCCATCGCGCATCTGCTGGGATCGTTTTTAGGAAAAGTGGTCTTTGCTTGCTTTCCAGACCTGCTCAGTCTACCCTGAACGCACACTGGCTCAGAGTGTAAACCACGTGTGTGGGTGCCTGGCCAGTTGGTCACCACCTTTCTCTCCTTCTCCTTTCTCTCCTTCCTTGTTTCTACCCCATCTTTCTGTATTAGGAACACGAGCAAAACCAACATGTGTTCCCTTGTCCCGTCAAAATGGGGCCAAGAATAGACTGCTACAACGTTATTCTAAGGTGTCTTTCTCTTTTTTTCCCCCTTTTCTTTTCTTTCTTTGTCCTCCTTGTCCTTTTCCTCCTCAACCTCTTCTTCTCTACTATGCAAGCCATGTTCACAATCTTTTTGGCTTTGGTTATTTTTCAGAGAAAGTTTCACACTTCTAGACTATTGCTGGCCTAAGACCTCAATCCTCCTACCTAGACTGTGGCAAGGCTGGTGTTATAGGTATACTCCACCATGCCCAGCTTTAAAATGAGCCTTCGTATACATGAATTGTGCTTCTTGTCATGCCTGCTTCTGGATTTTTCTGCATCTTCAGAAATAGCTCTTGTGAGCTATATCCTTTGCCATGCAGAAGCTGTGCAGCTACATGCAATCCCATTTGTCCAACCTTTCTTTGAGTTGTTGTGTTTCTTGGTCTCTATTAAGAAAATTTCCACCTGTGCTGAGGAGACCTAGGGTTTCTCCTATTCCATCCTGTAATGTTTCCAGGGTGTCTGCTTTGACTCCGAGGTCTTTGATCCATTTGGAGTTGATTCTGGTGCAGGGTGATATATAAGGATCTAGCTTTAATTTTCTTCAGATGATTAACCAATTTTGCCAGCACCATTTACTGTAAGCCAGGCCCAAAGAAACATAGGTCCCATGGTTTTCCTTATTTGCAATAACTAATATATATCTGGAACAAGTAGAAAAGGTTAAGAGCTATATACATATAACCAGATAAGATGAAGTTAAGTGAATTGAACCCCAAGATAGGAACAAAGTATTTTTTTCTTTCTTGCTATTGTTTCTAACGTATTTATAAGGTACCATGTGATTTTTTGTTGCTTTGTATGTTTCTCCCATGGTATAACCCCTGTTTTCACTGTATTTGATGTTGGTATAATTTGGGAAGGGGAAGGGAAAGAAAAAAATGTTTAAATAACGATACAGGTGGACCCATTGCAACAATGAGATGTAGAAGGCAGTATGTTGAAAAACGAACTTTACAATTTAGGCGGGGGGGGGGGGAGTGTAGTTGTGGAGGTGGGAGGGCAGGGATGGTAGGGGAAAAACAAAGGAGGAGTCTACTCAGCTCCATCCCAGGACCACCAAAGCCCTGGTCCTAATGGATTTGCAGATGAGAGAAAGAAAATATTTTCGTGTTTGCTCCCCTGCCTCCTTCCCTGTTCTCCTCGGCAGCCTGAGCCCCAAGACTCCTCCTCCTCAGAAGTCAGGAGGGGTCATCTGACCCTCCCGGGGTCAGCTCTCTCATGGCCTCTATAGTGGAAGGAGCGCAACTCCTCCAACCAGGAACATGCATCCCATGTGCAACGTGCAATGCATCCCTCTGCAAAGAAACTCCCCAGCTCTGATGGGAGCTGGACCATAATTTGTCTTTTGGAGTTGGTTTGCATGTGGTGTGTGTGTGTGTGTGTGTGTGTCCATGCACGTGTGCATGCTCATGGGAGTGTGTAAGTGAGATGCATTAAGATGACTTGTGTCGCAGCCTGAAAACACAGCAGTAATATGAAGTCACTGTGAGTTAAAGGGAACCTGGGTCTTCGAGAGAGCAGGGCTCCCGCACATGGAGCTCAGAAGGTCTTGGAAGGCCCCGTTCCACCTCCAGTTCCAGCATCTCACAAGTATGCGGTGTCACAGGGCAGAAGAAGCAGCAGAGGGAATCAACGACATGAATCAGCAAACGCTAGAACAGATCCCGTGTGAGCCAAGGGGGCCCATGGCGGCCGCAGAGTGAGCAAAGGCAAGAGCAGAGTCAGAGATAAAGCTGGCTACGGAAGACCGGCACCGAGACATGCAACCCTGTCAGCTTTGAGGATGGACAATGGGCCAGGAGCCAAGGAACAAAGGCAGTCTGGTGGCCAGAAAAGGCAGGAGATGGGAGAAACTGACCATGCCCCACACAACATCCTCAGTTCCCTTTCATTTCAGCTGAACTCATCACCATCGACGCCAGATCTGTCTGAGCCACACGAATGGCAAGGAATTGCAGTGAATACAAAAGAAAATGTTACTTTTCCAGAATGTTCCTCCTCTCTTTCAAAGACTTTCAGAATATGAAGCTCATTTAAGAAGTTGAGAAATGCTGGCAGTGGCAAACTCCCCTCCCGCGGAAGGTGTCGAGAGCATGTCTCATGCCACCATTTAGGAGGGTCTCAGTGAGGTCCCCAGGGGGATAGTCCCGCGGGTTCCACGGGGTCCTGCCCCACGAACACAGCTAATAATGGGGCTCTGTCCCAACAGTGTGCTTGCAGATCCTGTCCAGCAATACCCCAGCTCAGCTCTGCAGAGATCTTGGCAAGCAGGGCAAATGGAGCATGTTGAATTCCGCTGACAAATCCATCTCTTTGGGACCTCGTCGTGAGCTCTTCTGCTCCATCAACAGACTTGGGCTCGACTGAGGAACTCCCGTCTGAGAGTGGGACATATGCCGCACCAGCAGCGTGGAAGGAAGGCAGCACAAACGGAAACCCAGCTCCCACTCTTAGGGATGGCCTGGCAGCTGTGTGTGTGTGTGTGTGTGTGTGTGTGTGTGTGTGTGTGTGTGTGTGTGTGTGTGTGTGTGCACGCACGTGCGTGTGGGCACCACAGGGGTGGCATCTGTGTGCATGGGAGGTGTAGAAGGATAAGTGTATAGATTGTGATGTAGGTGTGGTGGGTGTGTTCCGTAGCTGCATCACCCTGTCACTCACTCATTCACTCATTCACTCCTTCACTCCTCATATATTTGAAAGCCAGCCTTGAAACAGGCACAGTTCCCTGACCCAACGGTGAACTAGACAGGATTTTATGTTTGCAAATTTTGTATTCTTGTGGCAGAATACTTAATTCACCAAGACAAAATCAACAAGAAGGATAATTCCTTAAATCAACAAGTGAAAGGAAGAAATTACAGCCCAATAAACTGGGTGGGAGGGAGGGAGAATCAAGCAGCAGGGAGCAGGAGCAGAAAGGGCACAAGGTGGCTTCCAGGCCCAGAGAACTTCGTTGTAAAAGAGGAAGTGCCCGCTCCCCCGGGAGCTGGGTCACAGAGGAATCCCCCGGGAGTGTCCCCTGTCTAGCGGGGTGGGGGTGGTTTGCTGAGAGGAAGGAGGAGGGAAAACAAGGAAGACACTGACCTGCTGCCCAGGTCCCGGTTGAGGTGACCGCATCGGGGGCTGTGGGGCTGGAGAGACCCAGCGTGTGGGCCTCGGCTGTGGGGTGCTATGGTGGTATGGACAGAAGTTGGTTTCATCGTTTGTGAATTTCACTCATGGCTTGTTAGTCTTCTTTTAAGATAGGAGGGGAGGGGAAAGTATTAGAGATCACTAATAAAGTTGGGCCTGGGAAACTGGCCCTCCAAGGGGGACTTACGTGTAAGAACGGGGCTGCACATGCAGGAGTCGGTGTAAAGAGGGACTGGCGGGTAGCACCGCAGGCAAGGCGGAGGAGGAAGCCTGGCTCTCGGGGGAGGAAAGGCGCGGGCACCCCCTTAGCCCTGTGGCTGCACAAGTGTCAGGGAACGCGGGAGAAGAACCGGCAGGCCAGTGTAGACATTGAGAAGGAACGGCAGGATGGGCAGGATCCGTGTTCAAAAGCACAGGGCTCATGTACCCAGGCCCAGGGTGTGTGCACAGCTCCAGCCAGAGGGCAGAGGGGCCCTGCTTTCCAGAAACTTCTCATGGGAGTTGGTTCAACTCACTTTACTGTGTCACATTAACTTCGATGTTTGTCAGGTGTTTGGGCCAATTTAAAAAACAGCAACAACAACAATAAGCCACTGTTTTGTTGTTTTTTATTGTAAAGATGCTGTACAGGGGGTTACAGTGTCATGAGTAAGGCAATGAGTCCATTTCTTGTTGAGCATTGTTACCCCTCCTTTGTTGTTCTCCCACTATCCTTTCCCTCCCCACCTCCATCCCTCCCTAGCCCCCCTTGTAAAGTTCATTTCCAACATAGTGTCTTGTGGGTAGCATTGTTGCAATGGGTCATCCTGTGTCCTTGTTTCAGAGTTTTGTTATTTCCCTTCCCCTCCCCAAATTAGATAAATGTATATACAAGATGCAGGGCACCAGAATCAAATACAGTGACAACAGGGGTATGCCATGGGGGAAGAACATACAAAGAAACAAGGGAGGGGCTGGGAAGGTGGCTCAGTGGTAGAGTGCTTGTCTAGCATGCATGAGGCCCTGGGTTCAATTCCTCAGCACCACATAAGCAGAAAAAGCCAGAAGTAGCACCGTGGCTCAAGTGGTAGAGTGCTAGCCTTGAGCTGAAGAGCTCTGGGACAGCGCCCAGACCCAAAGTTCAAACCCCACAACAGACAAAAAAAAGAAAGAAAGAAAGGAAGGAAGAAAGAAAGAAAGAAAGAGAGAGAGAGAGAGAGAGAGAGAGGGAAGGAGGGAGGGAGGGAGGGAAAGAAGGAAGGAAGGAAGGAAGGAAGAAAGAAAGAAAGAAAGAAAGAAAGAAAGAAAGAAAGAAAGAAAGAAAGAAAGAAAGAAAGAAAGAAAGAAAGAAAGAAAGAAAGAAAGAGAGAGAGAGAGAGAAACAAAAGAAAGCCACGTAGTAAATTAAAAACATGGCCATAGATCTGGGTGTTGATGTTACGTTCAAGGTTTGGCTCTTAGTTCTCACCAAGGCTCTTGGTGCTGCCTTCGGTCACTGCCCGGCCTCTGGGGAAGCCGTTCGGCAGGGCCTGCCTGCGGGACTGCGCTGACTCTATTACCCGATTCTGTCTCCCACAGTGGCTCACCACCTGAAGCCTGGTGCCTTGCTTGGAGGTGGGCCCGGCTAACCAGGAAGTGAACAGTGTCGGAACCTTCTCCCTGTGAGATTTCCCAATTCTCCCCGGTCTCAGGACCTCCCCCACCTTTCCAGAGGTTCCTGGAGTCCTCTCGATTCTGCTTGTGAGCACGGCGACCCTGGCCTCGGCCTCTGCCCGCAGGGACACCGGCTCTGAGCCGCCCCAGACATCTCCCCGCGCAGGGCTGAAAGAATGTCCGGCAAACGTCATCCAGGTGACTGCAGCACCACCAAGGGAGCACCGAAAGCGTGTCAGCACCCCAGGGACGCACGCCGTCCCTCCGCGGCCTACCCTAAGCTTAGGCTGCTGGGAGACAGGACTCCCCGTCCTCATCAACAACGCTAAGATAAAGGAAGACACCAAACGAAAGTGCGTGTCTAAAGTCTCCCCCTGCTACTGCCTCGATACTTCTGGACCCAGCTCCTCCACTTAGCGTGGGGATGACCACTGATAACGCCATGGAAAGGAAGAGCTGTCCCAGGTCCACGGTGCAGGGGAGGGCCACATCGGCACCCCAGCACCAGGAGCCCCGCGGGCCCCAGCATCGTCCCGGGGCTCCCTGAAAGCTACAGCTTCTTCCACAACCACGCGGTCAGGAGCGAGAGGCACACTGCCCATCATTCACTCAGGAAACGAACGAATTCTAAAGCACGGTGTGTGGGCATAGGAAATGTATTATGAACACATTCCATCAGACGTAAGTGGAAATGTGGACTGGACAAGCAGAAATGAAATGGAGATGGCCAAATAGAAGCACATGATGACACCCAGTGCCCCAGTGCTTAGCGTTCTGTCTAAAGACATGCTTCTAGTAGCCGGGCGCTGGTGGCTCACGCCTGTAATCCTCGCTACTCAGGAGGCTGAGATCTGAGGATGGTGGTTCAAAGCCAGCCCGGGCAGGAAAGTCCATGAGACTCTTATCTCCAATTAACCACCAGAAAACTGGAAGTGGCGCTGTGGTAGAGTGCTAGTCTTGAGCTGAAGAGCTGAGGGACAGCGCCCAGGCCCAGAGTTCAAGCCCCACAACTGACCAAAAAGAAAAGAAAAAAAGCAAAGAAATGCTTCTAGCCAAGTGCTGGTGACTCACACATATAATCCCAGCTACTCAGGAAGCTGGGATCTAGTCTCAAGGAACAAAAACATCAGAAGTAGAAGTGTGGTTCAAGTGGTGGAGCACCACCTTTGAACTGAAAAGGTACAAGATAGTATGAGGTCCTAAGTTCAAGTCACTGCACAGGCACCACAAAACAAATGATATGAGGGGGCAGATAGGGAGGGAGAAATAAGAGAAGGAAGGAGGGAGGGAGGGAGGAAAAAGAAAAGACTACTTTGTAAGCAAACAGAAGGAAGGGGACCCTGTCCTGTGCTGCTCTTTCCTCTGCTTCTGTTCTGGAGTTGGGACACACACACACATAACGATCAGCCCCACCCCCGTCTCAGTTCCGTGTCCACCAGGGAGACCCTGTCACGCCGCTTAGATCACAGTCGCTCTCGGGCACTGGTCTCTACGATTTCAGATGCAAGGCTGAGTGGAGAGCCGGCTCTGGAGACCCGGCTGCAGCGTGGTTCATTGCTGTCTTCCCGAGCCGGATTTCGTGAGGAGAAGCTGCTCTTCTGCAGTTGCTCTGGCCTGCGGGTGGAGGCTGCTTCGGAGCTGCCAGGAGGTGAGGACAGTGACCTGCCAGGCCACGCCCCACACCCGCCACCTCCACACAGGCCCTCAGAAGACAGAGCCCAGGGACACCTGCCCGAGATCGGGGAGGCCACGCTGGGCCTCTGCTGCTCCATGCCTACCCTGCCCATCTGAGCAGAGGGACGCCAGTGAGGCTGATCTTATGGGGTACAGTGGGCAAGACAAGCTGGCAACCCAGCCACAGGAGGCCTGACACACTCACCAACCGGGGTAGGGAAGGGACCCACTGGGTAGCTCCAATGTACCCCTGGGCATGGTAGATTCTACCTGAGACGCAGCCTGGACCTGTGAGTGCAGTAACCACAGGCCCCTGGCTCCAGAAATACCTTTTAAGGCAGTGATTTCCTTTCGAAGAAGATAGATAGCTTCAAAGTATAGTGTGCCTCTGAATCATCTTGGGAGGCACAGTAGCCTGTGTTACTCGATTGTACTGGAGCGTACCCATTTCAAGGAGTAGATTTCGAACATGTGTTCAGCGGTGATAAGAATGGTGCCTATTCTCTGACTCCTCCACGTCCATAAATTAGAGGACAGTCAGGTATTGACAGGAGATCAGGCAGGGAGCCAACCAGCTTCACCGTGAGCTCATTTACATGTCAATACCAGGCCAGGGCTGCTGGGAGACTCAGCTCTTGTCTAAGCTCCCAGAGCAAATAAAAACAAATGGAGATATCTGTGGATCTAGAATTTGGTTCTCTGACTCATGTGTGTATATATTTTATCAGGCGATAATATGAGAAAATGAGAACTCTGGAGTTCTGTGCTCACTTTATAGGGCATTTTATGTGGGAGTGACTGTAATAACAGTTCACCATTTGGATAGCAATGCGAAATAATTAACAAAATGGTCCAGGAGGGCCCCCGTGGAATGTCTTACATTTTATTTACCAGTGCCGAAGGAAGATAATCCAAACCATCTTGACTGCACGGGATCTTTTAAGGCCAGCATTCTGCTGTCTCCCTTCAGTGGAAGTGCTCCAGGGTCTGGTGTCTGCAGACTTGTCTCCTCCCAGCTGTGCTGGGGGGCGGGCAGCTGGACCGTGTGTCCTGCTGCATGGGACCAGTAGCCAGTGAGGAGAACACAGACTTGGCTTTTCACTCACTGGCAGGACCACGCATTCCCCAGAGAACCAAAGTGGAGGCTGTGTCCTCCGCTGGTCAGGGCCTTTACTTTCTGCGACTGACCACAGTAGCCTCCGTCTGGCTGTGTCACCATGGGTTTGTTCAGATGCATTTTCATTGAAGGCCTCCCGCACATGGACACACGCGCACACACTTCCAGAACACGAAGAGGCACCGGCCACCCGGCCTCCTAGGACACGGGGCAAGAGCTCCAAATTTCCTTCCAAGCCTCACTTTCCCTTTCTTGTGAACAGCTTGCACACAGCGATGCCAATGGCAGTGCCCAGGTGTGAGCTGGTGGGGGCGGGGGGCGAGGGGAGTCCACACACAGCTGGGAAGCACCAGCCACCTCCAGTGTCATTGTCAGTCCCCACTAGTGTTTGTTTTCTTTCCATCGTTTTCAATTGGTGGTTCTGGGGATGAAAGCCGGGGGCTCCGGGCCTGGTCTGGGAGTGCTTGCTCTACCACTGAGTCATAGCCCGGCCCCAGGTCTACTCTTGTGATTAAAGAAGGGGATGATGGGAAGTGAGAGGTGCAGCCCTTCCTTCACCACAGGCCCGGACGCCCCACCTGCCTTATATATGCACACGCAGCTGGTGCTGTCTCTGTCTCAAAGCTTGGGGAAGCCAGGACCCAAGCTCAGGACTTACTGGTGAGGCTAACTTTAGAGCCACAGAGAATAGAAGCCACTCGAACACCAGGCCTCACCACGGCTGTCTCTCTGCGGTGGGATTCCCACCTAGAATCACAGCACCTGGGCAGAACCTTGCCTCCCTTCTTGATGCTTTCCCAGGGTTTATAGCACTCACAGACAATTTCTTGTGATGGGTTCCTAGCCAGCATCTGCAGAAGGCCACTTACCTAGACGACCTTCCCGGGGTGGGGCAGGAAGCGGAGGAAGGCACAGACATGACTCAGAGAGCCAATTAAAAAAAAAAAAAAAAGGAAAGGAAATTTGCATCACCAGATCTAACTGCCTGTTTCAATTAGGAGCAGCAGCTTTCTCCCCCTTCCTTCCTATGATGATCAGGGCTGTGGGGTTGGATTGTCTTCTTGTCGAGGAGAGGTGTAATTACACACAAGCTGGAATCAGAATGCCAAGGAGCCTGCTCCCGCCTGGGACTACCCCCACGGGGGTGAGGTGAGGGTCAGACGCGCCCGTGTGAGAAATGCTCGTCAGGAGAAGACAGATACTTGCCTCTCCCTGGGCACGCTCTCCCTTTCAGTCTTCTCTGTCCCGTCTCCAGGAGACCCCTGCAGCCCCCACAGCTGTGACCTCTCTAAACTGCCAGCTTTAGATTAACTGATACTTCATCAATTTTGCCTGAACTGCATTTGCAACCCAGTCCCAGGAGGACCACCAAGTGCATCAAACACCCTGCATTAGCCCACCCAGGGCCAGATTGCTGCTCTTCCCATGGTGCTCTGTGCTCACAGTGGCCCGGGCTGCCGGCCTAGGGGGCTCCGGCTGCAGGGGGAGAGAAGGGGCCTCTGATTATCCCTTGTTAATTTTTCATGAGGACATCTGCCCACACTTCCCTCCTCCCAAGCTGCTCATGCTCTCTCTCTCTCTCTCTCTCTCTCTCTCTCTCTCTCTCTCTCTCTCTCTCTCTCTCTCTCTCTCTCTCTCTCTCTCTCTCTCTCTCTCCTCCTCCCCCCCTCTCCCTCTGTCTGCGTCTTGGCAAGGCATAAACGTGAAGGATGGGCCTCAGGCCCCTTCAGCTGCCCACTGACTTGGAGAGGATGAGAAATACACCCCAGGCCTGCCCAGGAGGGGCTGTGGGAAACAAAAGCACCCGTCACAATGGATTTAACCTGGGTGTGCTTGCTGTAAGAGGCTGGTGGAGACTAAAGCTGGCCTGGTCTCCATCAGACAGTGGGTTCTGTGCCCCACCCCCACCCCAAGGCTCTGGGAACCCAGAGCCCCCACCCTAGCTTCTCCATCTCTCCTTCCTACCTACCTGTTCCCCCAGGGCCCCTCCCCGCCTGCCCCTGCCCCATGTCCAGTTCAATGGGAACCAACACTGAGACTCTAACAGAGAGTAGAAACGGGGCAAGAGATGCTTCCTCAGTTAAATAATAAATAAATAAACAAATCAATCAATCAATCATTTGGAAATATCATCAGCTGACAAGAATTAGAACCCTAGCTCTTTCCAGATAGTTCAAATCAAGGGCCAGCAGCCTTTTCTCATTACTGCAGCAAATCATGGAGATGTCCTCTTTGTGCCCCCTTGGAAGCGACATGTGCTTCGATTTATTTTTAATCTTCTAAGTGATGTCGATGCCGGGGCTGCAGCCGAGCACATGTGCAGTCTCTCCCTTCTGGGCTGCTGCCTGTCCGGTGCTCAGCCTAGACACCAGTCAGCACTCTGCCTGGGCAAGGAGAGGTGTGCACAAAAGAGAACTGCTCAGAAAGAGGTAAATTCGTCAGGAAACGCGTCCCTGTGCACACCTTGGAACCCTACCTTTGTGCCCAACCTGCCCTGTCCTGGGGCGCAGAGGCAGCTCTCTATGGAGCAACATTGCCACCCAGTGGCCATCTCTGGTAATCCTGTCCCGTTGCTCTTCTACGGAGATGACAGAGAGGATGTCAGCAGGGAAACACCCCACCCCTAGACAGAAATGCTCCTGAATCAAAGCCACCTTAAGAAGGAAATGGGAGCACACTTGTGAAGGCCAGGACACTCACAGAATGAAGGAATAAATCTTGTGTGTTGGGGGGCCTCTCCCCCAAAAGCCATACTGGTGATCACATCTTGGGAGGGGGGGAATGTATTTACTTAATTTTTAATTAATTTAAGTAACTACAGTATGCCCAAATGGTTATGATTCGAGCATATATAATATGTACATATTATGTGTGGTCTCTGTGTGTGTGTGTGTAATGCTAATTAAAATATCTAAACAGCTGTATTTCCATATGAGGTTATGTCTCCCTGACTCCAAAATGGCAGAAATTCTACCAGATTTGCAGCCAACCAGAGGTAGGTAAAGATCCTGATCTACAGCCACCTTCCCTGGTTAGTAACTCTTGGTCAAAACACATGAAAATGTCTATTGGCACATCTGTGAGAATGGATCCCCGTGAAAATGGTGGTTTCCCTACAATCGCTGAAATGGAAGTCACCAAATGGTGCAGCTGCTGTCTGAGCTCGTGCCCAGGGCTCTGATGCCCTGGGCTGTGCTGGGTCTCTCTCCTCAGATGCCCTCCCTCCTCCCCTCTCCACACCCCCACCCCCACCCCAAGAGATCAGTGCATTGCAGGGGTTGTGACTGGGGCTGGATAGTTTCTCTATATGATTTCCCCTTGCTTCAGACCACACGCTCCTTGACCACATGGCATAAGCCTAAAAAAGTCCCCTCACACTTACAATCCTAACTACCTGGAAGGCTGTGATCAGGAGGATTGAGGTTCGCAGCCCTCCTGGGCAAAATGTTAGGGAGAATTGACCAGCACGACCCATGAAGAAACGAAGCATGTTATTCTGTGTAACTGTTATTCCAGTTACACAGGAAATATAAGTAGGAGGATCTCTGCTCCTTCCAGGACAACCCAGGCAGAAACAAGAGAGCCTGTTAAAAAAGAAAAAAAGAAAGAAAAGAAATGCAAAAGCAAGTGTGGAAGAGCACCTGCCTAGTTCGTGTAAGGTCCAGAGTTCAAACCCTAACACACGTATGTGTGTATACATATATTTGTATATGTGTGTATGTGTGTTTGTATATGTGTGTGTATATATATACATACATATATATATATAATTCATGAATTAGTTGGCCCAACAGCAAATACTTGAACCCAGAACCAAATCACTCCATCAACATGAGAAATCACTTAGCTTCTGTGAACTATTTCTTTTTCTAATACATTAAGTAACATACTGGGGGAAACAATTTATGGTGTTTTTTTTTTTTACCAGAAATCCTCAACCAATTAATTACAGAACCCTTTGAAAGACCTCACAGGGTATTATTTTAGAAAAAGTTATTTAGTGCTACTATAAATTACTAGATCAAGTCATGTAAAATTGCCATTTGGGGGCCTAAAAAAATCATCCATTGTGAGAAATATTACAAGGTATGATCTAAAATAGCTCTTCCCGGAGAACTAGATCATTAAATGAAAACCACTCAGACACTCTGCCCGCAAACACAGGGCACCCGCCACGCAGGCCTTTCAGCGGGAGCGAGGTGGAGGTGCCCAGCGGGCCGGTGTCCATCCGCCTGGGTTTCTGGAGTTCTGCCACACCAGCCCAGGGCCAAGCGCAGCTCCCATCCTTAGGCCGCTGTTGTTGGAGCCTTACAGAACTTGTAGCTGGAGAAGGGGGGGAGTGGGATGGGGGGGCGACCCTTACCTGTGGTTGTAGCTGGAGGAGAGCAGGGGGGGCGGGGGGGTGACCCTTACCTGTGGTTGTAGCTGGAGGAGAGCAGGGGGGTGGGGCCACCCTGGCCGGGTGTGGGGTCCGCCCTCCTTCTCAGACTGCCAGGGAAGGCAGATTCTTGATCTCACTGGTCCTCGTGTAACTTGGTAAAACAGGCACTTTGGGAACTCTCTTCCCCATGCACGGACAAATGAAACTCAAGGGGGGTGAGAAATGTACCAGAAGTCACCCTGCTGTTGAGCAGTGAGGGTGGGATTTGAACACACCCTAGAGAGCCCCAGAGGTGGCCCTCGCCCTGTTCCCGCTGTGCACAAACATCCGTCCACACGAGACTGGCCGCTTCCAGACACTCCATGACACAAAGGCAAACGCTCACCAATGGCACCGTGAAGACTGAGCGAGGCCAGGCAGATACCCGGCAACGTTCTGTGGAGGGTGACCACTGCCCACGGAGGGACACGGACTGGCCAGGGAAGCCGAGGCCAGCCGCTGCGAGGAGAGGACAGCCCTCGGATTTGAACCCCGCCAGGCAGCCCGGCGCACTGCACACCCAGACCCCCCCCCACTCAGACCCAACCGCCACCGCCTGCAGGAGAAGCCCGGGGCCAGCACAAGACGCCTCCACACCCCAAGAAACTCTAAGGCCAGCGCAGGGCTGCAACGGGACAGGACAGCCTCCCGCTCTGGAGCGGAGAGCGCAGGGCTCCTTCCTGCGTCTCGTCTGGAGGGGAGCCTCAGACGAGGGTGAGATGGGTTCCTGCTGCTCATACACACACAGACACACACACACACACACACACACACACACACACACACACTTATCCACCTAGTGTTTCACCTCATTCTGAGAAGGTAAACAGTAGGTGGAAAGAAAACACCACTGGAGATGAGACACTGGAGTCATGTACGCAGAGATTTCTGGAAATGAAACCTGGTGACCAGCAGCCCAACCTCCTCCTGAGGCCCTGCCCGAGGCCCATGTGCACCGGGCAAGCCCGGACGGTGGAGGGCCTGGTCTTTATTTCTTATTCAGAATCTACTCCATAGAACAGTCGGCTAGCAAAGAACAATGGAGGTGTGGTTGTCTGAGCACACATTCCAGGTGTATTCTACTACAGCTGCTGAGGTATAGAGAGTGCCTCTGTCTGTCTGTCTGTCTGTCTGCTTGCCTGTTCAATAAAGCTCTGCCAAGTTTTCTTACCAAAAGAAAGAAGAAAATGAAATCACATCGTGGTAGCGTCATTCCCAGACAGAAAATCCTAATTCCACATCTCCAAACACACATTCCTCTCTCAAAAAAAAAAAAGCGACTTTCTCATTCATTATTTAAAAATTACATACAAGTCAAAGCTAGATGCTTTCGATTGTTATTCATGTATGCATGGTTTTTTCATACTTTATTAATCTTTAAAGTCCTAGCTGGGAGCATTTGCTGATAGCTAGTGTTCACCGCAGGCTTCTCCGGGCATCTCTAGACTTGAAAAAATATAATAATTTCCATACCTCAACTCTTTTATGTATTGTACAATGTGATAAACAGCAAACATCAGTGTGCTAAAAAAGATTTCATCTTCATTCCCCTGTCTCTAAAGTACTGCGACACTTTAAAGGACACAGCACTAGGCTGGAGTGGGTGATGGAGGCCGAATCCCGTCCTTAGGCAGGTGTTAATTAGACAAAGCACCCCATAGTCTTGTGTAGCTTTTCCCCTAAAATACTTGCAACAAAGACAATAAGGGTTTCTACTAAATAAACAACGAGCTGCCCAGAAGAGAGCTTCTCAGAAATGTGTACGTTGAGTAAAGCACAAAGAAGCTGATTGACACTGAACTTAGCAAATACCAGGAGGCCTGGGCACATGAGCAGCACCCCATGCCCCTGCCCATCTGCACACTACGCCGCTCTCTCAAGAGCTCAGAATCCGCTGGCATGTGGGCTCTCTCCAATCTTCAACTACATTTTTATTCCTCCTCCAAGAGTGTCTGAAGATAAAGGGCACCATTTTCCACTCACTTCAGTTTTCCCTATGCTTTTTTTTTATTACAGAAGAAAAAGGGTATTTTATTAATTGGCATGGTTTCACCTTTCAATATCAAGGCAGAAAAATCAGTGAAGGCTTGTAGGGGTAGCAGTCCTTAATTGATCGTCAACACCACAACAAAACTTAAATAATAGTCAGAGACGGCTAAAGACTTGCTGAGTTCCGTGTTTGGGGACTCCGTGTTGAATGACTTACTGCACTGGGTGTGAATGTTCAGTAGTTCACATACCAAGACATCAGTGCACACCAAGAATGTGGCTCACAGCTCATAACATTGGAAGAAAGATTATATTTCAAATAGTGTTCATGATGTTGAGATTGGTCCATGCTATGGCAAGACTTGACTTGCCAAATCTTATTGTCACAGTTTTAACCACGGTGTTGGCTGCTGGAAATCCTGCCGTAGGGCCAGGCCAGAGCCTGGACGCACACACCCATCTATTCCCCGTCTGTTCACGTGTTTGTGTACAAACACCGATCTGTGTCTTTTTCCAGGAGCGCTCTCCCCCCTTCTCTCTCTTCACTACTTACCCATTTTGGAGCACTGGTGAAATTAAAGCTGCAAGTGTAGCGCTGGACAGTGACGATGGGAATGTGTGAGTGGCGGTGAGCAGCTGCCCACCCCGGATGCTTAGCTCTTCCCTGGGAGGGTGGACGGAGCCACGCCAGATGCCACACCGGGCACCACGCCGGGGCACTGGGCCAGGCCCGCTGCTCTTGAGCACTTCTTCCAGCACTCATCTTTGTTCAATAGGGCAGATAAAGTAAGGAAAACTTGATAATCACATAAATTTTGGCCTTGCACGGGTATGAATTCATCTGTATGAAAGATGAGGTGAATGCAAAGAACTGAGTAGCGTTGATCCAAGTCAAGGAATACACAGTGCACACACGTGCGCGCGCGCGCGCGCGCACACACACACACACACACACACACACACACACACACACCAGCATCTCCCACCCTCCTCAATGTGTCAGGAACCACCCACCTGTGCTGCTCGAACTTTCTCTCACTGCAGACCCCCTCTCTGCTTCAGTCAGGAATGCTGAAACAAGAACAATACCACGTTAGTCTGGGTGGCTTGTGAAGACCCGATGATCATTGCCCAGAGTTCCCAGTTAGGGAAATTTAAGATGTAGGCTCCAGCAGATTTGGCTCCTGGAGAGAGCAACAGGTCCACAGCGCCTGCTGTATCCTCACATGGCAGCAGGGTGGACAGACAGCTCTTGGATTAGAACTGATGCCACATGACTAATACCTCCCCAGGCCCCGCCCTCTCCGACCACCACACTGGATTCAATACATGAGCTTTGAGAGACCACAGGCATCCGAAATGCACAGCACCCTTCTCCTCCCACCCCACAGCACCCATATCCCTCCAACCAGGTCCCCTCCCCACCCCCACCCCCACCACTGCTTCCTCCAGCAAACTTCAGGCCTTTCTCTGGGTGAAATGCCATATTGATGGTAGCTACCGTCTTAACCATTTAACATGTATAGCACTACAGACTGTTTTGAGCCACCTGCTATTTTTTATGACAATTCACAGCAATGTTTCTCCCCACATTTATGTTTTCCCATAAATTCTGTGGGTGGCTTGCCTGTGTTGCATGATATATTGATTTTTAGAAATGAATGCACAACTGAAACTTTCTCCTTTCTCATCTCTTCCATCACTCCCAGTCAGAAACATCCCTGAGTTATTCTGAAACTCGTCACAAGGAGCCAGGAAAAGATAACTGGAGGAAGTGGCATCCAAGCTGAGAGCAGAAGGGTAGGAAGGAAGAGGGCTCGGGGCCAGGAAACAGAAACCGCATCCATGCTGTATCAGGTGCTTTCCAGCCATCATTTCAATTAATCTTCCCAGCAGCCTGGTGTGCAAGACATTAGTGCCTTCACTTTATACACAGGAAGCAGGCTCTGGGTTGGCTGTCAAGGACTTGCCTGAAGGTCGTTCAGCATGTGCAGTTATTAAAACACCAATGCCCACAATTGCTCCACTCTGCCATGATTGGCTGGCACGGATCAACACCAGAGGTCCTGGTCCAATAGAAAGCACCATCTTCACTGCTCAGAAAGAAACAATGGCCCACCAGTGAGTGGTCAACTATTCCAGAATGAGAAATATCCACCAGCAAAGCCAAACAAGATCAGAGGCCCCCGGTGGGCCATTGGTCCTTCCCCCGAAACCGCTTCCCCACTCTGCCCGGCCTCGGCTCTGCTGGACTTACGGAGTGGACAGACCAGCACTTACCCCACAGCTCCACCCACAGCTCCCCTAGGAGGCTCCTGCTGCCCAAACCAGCTTGTGGGCCACGGTGAAGGGCGGCCGCTGTCAACAGAGACAGAGCTGCTGGGTTGCTCAAAGGGAAGCAGAACACCTGGAAACAGCTGCTCTCCGTACCTGTTATAATGGGAGACTCTCAGAGCATCTACATCTCCCCTCTAGTGAAACAGATGTTCTCTCTGGCTGCTGGCCAAATTGGCAGCGCCTTTCCTTATGGCAGCAGGCACTGAGGGGGACTCGGGGAGGTTAGTTTCACTCTCTTCGCTTCTGTTTCCTAGAGAATAGAATAGAATGAGCAGCACAGCTCTCCACAGTTAGTGTGAGAGTTAAGGTGAGAGATGGAGCCGGTGCGCTCAGCCGCTAGCCCCGCCCGCACACACGCTCACGCGTCTCCTCTTTGCTCTGAGGCAGGTTCATGGGAAGCTCCCAGCTCGATGAGCTCATTGAGTCATACCCCTGTTTCCAATTGAGAAGAGGAGGCTGAGAAGAAAGTTAGCAGAGACGCAGGGAGGGAGTCACTCCCCCGCCCTGCCCATTATTTTAGACCATACAGTTGATGAGAGCGGCCAGGATTTCACATTTACTCAAGCTCACCGTATGTCCTTGCCGTGACGTGCCAGCTGCCGTCCTTGACACCCATTCTTTCATCTCCTCTCCTGGCCTGTGTCAGCCTTGGGAAGCTTGGTGCCCTCTCCAGCCTACTGGACAGGGACAGGAGGTAAGCCAGTGTGTGACCCTGGGATATGGGTGGAACAGCAGCAGCCTGTAGGGATGAGCGAGATGCTCAGAGCCCCAGAACCCATAACACAGGGAGAGACACAGCAGGGCGGTGCTGAGCTCCTTGGTTCCAAAGGTTCAGTTACCACCACTGTCACAGCAGGCCGGGCAGTGCTTCCCAGGCCCTCCTGGGCCTGGCCCACAGCAAGCAATCAGTCTTCCTCTTGCCCATAAAGAACATGAGACAGCAGAGGGATGGACCCCACTCTGGACAAGCACACATGCACAGATTCACATCTGCACTCACAAACACGACGCACACATCCACACGCACGCACACGACACTCATACCTACCCCCCACCTACATGGCGCACACACACACAAAATGCACATTTGGCAGGGTCCTTGCCTAGAGCTCTTCTCGGGAGGTGGGGCAGGGATAGGGCTGACCATTCTCACTCCCAGTCCCCAGGAAGGCCAGTCTCCTAAGCGCACGCTGTGTGGCACTGGGCCTCAGTCCTGCGCCCCGCAGCCAGCCATTCAGCATGAGACCATACAATGTCTAATTTGCCTACGGTTACACCTACATAACTTACTGCTTGTGCACTCAATCCATAGCCGGCACGCAGGGGTTGCTTAGCAAAACTTGGGTTTTGCTTCCTGTAGGATTGCTGCTGCTACAGTGATTGTCTCCCTGTTTTATGCCTTCCCGGTATGTGGGAAGTAGAGGAACTAGAACAAGGCCTTGCCTGGCCCTCCCTCCTTCAGAAGGGGAGGTCACTACAACCTTGGGGACTAGAAGGTGGGTCCGTGCTGCAGGACACTGCTGGCTCAAAGGCTGGTGTGGGCTGAAGATTAGTGGAGAGTCCAGGAGAAAAAGGGCAGTTTGTTCTAGGTCCTTTGGAGTTGTAGGTTTGGGCTTTGGGGATTCTTTCTAAGTCAAAATGGCACACAACAGAATCTACTTCACACAAGCAGAGATAATTGACCTCCATTCTGTGCCCATGAGCTACTGTCAAATTCCAACATAGCCACTGGGGAAAACAAACACAAGACCATCCATTTAGGACAATCAGACCCAGGGCCAGAGAAGGAGCCTTGGCTCCTTCCTTCTTTCTTGTCTCTTGTGACATATATCCAGCTCTCATTTTTCATTTGCTTTCTTCTCTTTGGACCAAAGGTTTTTTTCTTGATTGACAGCCCATGTGAGTTTTCTGGTCGGGTGCAGGCATGTCAGATGTGTACCTGAACACCCACCTGGCCCAGCGACACCACGTCACACCCAGGCACCAGCAGTCCTGCTCAGAAACCTAGGACAAACACAAGACCTCCTTCCCCACCACTGTCCAGGGGTCTGTGCAGAAAGAAACAGAAACCTTGTCAGTTTACTGTATTCTTCAGTCAAAATTTTTAATAAAAATGCATTTTCCTGGGCACTTAATTTGGCATACCTCGTAAGAGCACAATTCATGTCTTTTCCACTTTGAAACAGGGAAACAAAATGATTTATGGTGTTTTTCTTGTCTTCATATGAGAAGGAATCCCCATGGGGTTAAGCATTTCACAAATATCATTCCACAGTTGGCAGCTTTTGAGAATGAAATACCCAGTGTAAATCATTCTAATGAAAAGAGAACTCCTTAGGAGGCACACAGCCTTTTACAGAGCACTTAGCTACTAGTTTCCTGATCGTGTTATCCCTGCTTTGCACTGAGATTCATTAAATCCTCTGGAGACAAGAACACTGCACCAGCAGCAGACGACCTGGCCATTCCTATTGTGTGACTTTGAGATGTCACTTCCTGTATGACCCTCACCCCAATCCCACAGCTCAACATCTACACCTGCAAAGGATGCTACCAAAGATGCTGTCCAGTAGACACACCGAGCAAAATGCAAAAGAAAACCAAAAGCTGTCTGTTGAATACATAGTTAAAAGATTAAACAAAGGAGAATACATTTATGACATAGTTAACTGATGTATGAAATCAGTATATCAATCTAAGAACTGGTTTTTCTGCCTTTGTATTGCTCTACCATTAAAGAACCAAACAAAGATGGACCTCAGGGAGAAAAACTGACTGGAAAGATGACTGAGGGTTCCAATGAAAAGACATTGGAGGAGGGGGGAGGAAGCCAGCAGACTGAGCCCAGCTGAGTAGGCACCAAGTGGTGCTTGGGGTTTTCTACCTGGAATCTCTTTTAATCATCACTGCAATTCAAGGCAGTGGAGCTTTAAGTTTTAATTTTAGGTATGAAGATCATGAGTCTATACTAGGTGGTTCAAAAGACATCAAGATCCCGATTTAAGGGACAGTAAGGTAGATTGTGTGGCCTACAATGCTATTACTAAAATGGACTCTTGTAAGAAATGCATCACTTCCTGAAGGCAAAATACTTTGCAAGCTATAACTGATGACTGCTGCCCACCACTGGCTCTTCCCGCCTGGTCAGCCCTGGTGCGGCTGCCTCAGACCAAAGACACACCAGGTTGCTGCAGCAGCCCCTGCGCCATCTTCCCCTCAGATCTGAACTGCTTTCCTCAGCCACTGAAGACATCTCAGCCCATCTCACTTCCCAGATGACTGTCCATTCTTGACACCCATTCTTTCTAATCCTCTTCTGGCCCTCCATAAGTCACATGTGCCTCTACTCATACTTTTGGATCCTATTGTCCATTATTCTGCTTCTCCCAATCAACAGGGACTCCAGAATTCAGCTGTACAGGCCCAGGCTCTCCTGCCCTCAGGACTTTCACAGTGGGTGACTCTTGTAGGACCTCACCCTTCCAGGGAGCACTTGTATACATTTCCCTGGGCATAGTGGTTGACTACTTATTAATTAGGGCAGGAAGTTCTGCTGGGGGTGTGAATGACTTCATGGATTTCTGATCACTAATAAAATCTGGGCAAATAACTCATTGAAAATAACACTGCGCCATTAGGACCTAACAATGTCCATCTTCATTTAATACAGTTCACATCTCCAAACTCTCTGGCATTGTCTTCTTTACAGACAGCATGACAGTTCAGGGTTGGAGAAGGAATGGGATAATCGGGTGCATTGTGAAGAGTAATCAGCCCCCAGCAGCCTCTCTTTCCTCGTTGCCTTCCAGCTCTATAGGGGCCCCTGGCTCTTTCCAGCTTCTCCCAGGAAAGCTGGCTCATCCAGCCCCATACAGGCCAATCCAGTCTTGCTACTTGATAACCAGAGCCTGAAACTCCACGTTGAATTTCTCATGGCATTAGCAAAGCACTCAGGCATCCCTCTGTGGAATTACAGCCCTATTATGTACAATTGAGTATGCATTACTCCTTATTTTCATGTCATTAGCCTGGATAAGGCTATTTCTAAAGCACTGAAGTATGTAAGAGTTACTTAGGGGCAGAAAAAAACTGAACTGAAGGAATCAAGATGCAAAATATGAGTGAAGAGAAGTTTTATTTTTGGCAATACATTCACATGTCATCTAGGATAAGTAAACAAGCGTGAGATAAGAAAAACGTTGTTTTATTTGGTTCCATTTTTAGTAATTTATGGCCAACCTGGGATCTGAATCTACCTCTGCTAAGCTTGCTTGACAGTAGCCCTGTCTCTGAGGAAAGCAGGAAATCTGATTGCCTCCTAAAATATCCAAGAACACTTCTCACAAGAGAGGGCAGCCTTCAGGAAAAAGAACAGGAAGATGGTGGAGATTTCCCCAAATATCTCTAACATATTTTTAGATCATTATAATAATACCTGTCAGTTACTGACTTGTCTTGGCACAAATTTTGGGAAAATAAACTAAGGAGCTGAGCAGATGACTAAACCGCCATCATTAAGATCCAAACCCAGGCTCTGTCACTTCACCTCAGCTTCTTTTGTAAGATGAAGATAGAACTGCCTCTTGAATGGGGCTTTTAAAGAATTAAATGAGATTAGCTGGAAGAATTTAGTTCACTATACAGCTCTTGATAAACATATCAGCCTTCTTTCATTCTTTTATTGGATTGAGGGATGGGTTACAATTGCTGAATTTAGGCAAAGCATAACCTTTTGGAGATTCAACTTTCCTAACTACAATACAGAAATAACAATCATTGTGCCAAGCATTATTGTGGGACAGGAAATGGTAGTGACGGCTGAGGTTTCTGTTAGCCTAAGGCTAGCTTCAGGGAAGGAAACTCTAGCATAACCCTGCATAACATGAAGAGTGGTGGCTCCATCCAACAGCAGATCCAGGCTTGTGAAGGAAGTTTTGAGTACATCTCACCACTGAAATCCATCATTTTGGGCCAAAGGGAGGCTCCAGAAAGGGTGTGATGCACAGTGTTGTCACGAGAACAGCGTGGAGAGCAAGGAGGCATAGAACTCTGGTTCTAGTTGCCCACCACTCCCAGGAGCCAGCATTGGTGGTCCCTTGTCCTGAGCAAAGGGGAGAGTATATATCGTCGGGGTTTAGATAGTGTTAGGAAAAAAACAAAAGATGGTGGAATAAAAGTAAGCCAGCCAGTCAGACATGAACTTCTGCATTCAAGGGTAGGATAGTGTCAGGACAATGGCCCATGTGATGTCACATCTCCACTAGAGAGCTCTTCTGTTGTGTCATTCCACAGCCTCTTTCTTGGCGGCATCAGTAAAATTCTAACCCATCGTCAATGATCATTATTTATTCATAGAGTTGTGTCTCTCTGGACACACTGAAGCTCAAACAGAAGAATCAGGTTGAGCTGTAGCTGATGGACTGCCTTGGCTGCTGACTAAAGACACTGGGTCAAACAAGCTGGCAGCGCAGGACACCAAAGTGCCCTAGGGTAAGATTAGGGGCAGTATCATCTACATAGTCAATTGAGAACTCAGAAAACAACTCACTAGAAATATTTCAGGCACCTAAAAGTCAATACCAAAAAGGCCTTTAAATGGGTAAAACCAATCACAGAAATACAAGAAATATGAGAAATAGATCAGAAAAACAAGGAAGTAGAGGGAACTTCATACATAGGGCTAAAAGATCTACTGATTTAAATGATTGATGAAAAGATAGAAAACTTCTTCAAAATATTTCATGAAGGTGAGAACACTTATCAAAGAACAATGAAAGAATACATGGAGAAGACAAAAATACCTAAGCAAATTGCAAACTACAGCAAATGAGTCCAATGGAAAACAGTCATTATGGGCAAAGGAACTAAGGAGATATTTCTCAGAAGAAAAACAATGGAAAATTAATACACAGGGAAATGCTCAACAGGCTTGGCCATAAAGGAAATGCAAATCAAAATATCTCTGAGATTCCAACTCAACCCAATTAGATTAGCCACCATCAAGAGTTCAAATGACAATGAATTCTTGTGGGGTATAGGGGAAAAGGAACCTTATTGCACTGGTCGTGAGAATGTAAACTAGTATAAGCATTCTGGAAGGATGGTGGAGGTTCCTCAAAAAACTAAACAGAACTTTCCTGTGAACCAGCCATATCACTCTTAGGCATCTACCCACATCATTACTAGCCAAGAAATGGTAAAGGCACTTGCAAATTCATGTTCATTGCTGCACTACTTACAATAGTCAAGTCATGGAAACATCCCAGATGTCCTACAAAAAAATGAATGGATTAATAAAACGTGGAATATAATAACATAATTAAAATTTACTCATCCATTAGAAAGAATAAGATTATATCTTTTGCAGGGAAATGGATGGGCCTAGAACAAATCATGCTAAGTTAGGTAAGCCAAGTTCAGAAAGAAAAAAGTGGCACATATATTCTCTGATATGCAGAAGTAGAGCTAAAATATAACTGAACTTGATCATCTAGGCACTCACACACTCTCAGACTAAAGAAGGTTACCCTTAGGAGAGAAACACAAAGGTGAAATTTCTCCAAACATTTAAAATACTATTTATTGAATAAACTCCACTAAATGGGAAAATGGGGTTCTTTGTTAGTGGTGATGGTAGTAGTGATGGTGTTCATTTTTGCCTTGCATTTTATTTCTTCTAGGTGATAAAGTGGAGGCACAGAAAGGGAGGGAGGAAAGGCAAACAAATGCAATCAAGCTAATCAATATACACTATAGGGAAAATGACTTGGGTAACTTGTGGGCGGGAATGGGAGGAAGAAACAGGGAAAGTAAAGGAAGGGGTGACAGAGTCTCAAAAATGACATATACTCATTACTTGACATAAAATGGTAGGACCTCTATACATCACCTTAAATAATAAAATTATTTTTTTTAAAAACAGCCACTCAAAAGACACGAAAGAAGGCACAGATAAACAAGTCAATGAGTAAAGAAGTCAATACAAGATCTTAAAAAAGATTTCAATAAAGAGATAGAAGCCTGAAGGCAGAGAAATAGAAGTCAGAGAAATAAAAAGTAGAAAGCCTCTCCTGCAGAATCGATGGCATGGAAGACAGATTCTCAGAGCTTGAAGACAAAGTAGATAAAATAGGGAAAGAGGAGGGAGCCATATAGAAAGAATACATGCCACGGGAAAGGAGTTCACAAGAACTTCAAAAAAAAAAAAAACAAAGAAAGAAAGAATTCTTTTTACATCTCTTTCAGTGGAGACAGGGATAGTACAAGCTGTTACAACAGACTTGAGAGCAAGTTCGTGTCATCTAGTTAAACTAGGTAACCCATATTGTAACCCAGCAATCCAGTCCCAGGATTATGCTAGAAAAATCTTGGACACAGAAACATATACAAGAATTTTCACTGTAGCAGTAGATATTCATTGTGGCAATCTGAGTGGAGGAAAGAACAGACAGGAGCTTAGTGAGATGTACAGAGTGGCCTTCAATATATCTGTGATATTTTGTGCCTTCATCTGAGTATTAGCTATATAGCTATTCTATATACTATCACCTATACATTTTTTATTGTCTATTTGTTATAAAAAAATTTAAAGGGAAAAAAGAAATTCAAGATTCAACCACAAAGCCTAATTTTCAGCTGATTAGTATTGAGGAAGAAGAAGAGCAGACAAATAATGGTATAGGAAATATATTGAACAGAATTATAGTAGAAAATTTCCCAAACATTCAAAAATAAAAGATCATCCAAGTACAACAGGCCTTTAGAACACCCAAGAGACCAGGACAGAAAAGAACCTTCCAACGCTACATTGTGATTCAAGCTGGTTCAACAGAAAGCAAAGAGAAGATACTTAAAGCTGTCAGAGAGAAAAAGATCAATTACCTATAAAGGAAAACTGGTCAGAATAACTGGAGATTTCTCAGCTGAAACCGTAGAAGTAAGAAGGGCTTGACATGATGTATACCAAGCATTGAATGTGAACAACAACTCACAAGAACACTGTATCTAGACAAACTTCTATTCATGACTGAAGGGCAATTAAAAACATTCTATGACAAACTAAACTAAAATAATTTATCACTACTAAATACAAATACTCAAAGAAGATACTCAAAGATGTCCTACATACAGAAAATATAAACAATAAATAGGCAGAGAAAACAGACTCTACCAGATGAGCAGATGATATAGTAAGAATAGAAGAGGCAAAACCTATAAAAGGGTTGGGGGATAGGGAGTGTAACATGACAAGACTATCACATACCTCTCAGCTCAAATACTTGATATAAATGGGCTCAATTCTCCAATCAAAAGATATTGTTAGATCAAAAGGTAAGACCCATCCAGGTTCTGCCTGCAAAAGATACCTCTAACTGACAAAAACAAATCACTAAGATGGAAGTCTGAAACACAGTCTTTCAAGCAAATGGCCCTCATAAACAGGCCAGAGTAGTAATACTAATTTCAGATCAAACAGACTTCAAATTAAAATTAGTAAGAAGAGACAAAGAAGGACATTATATATTAATAAAGGGTAAGGGTACTCTGCACCAGGACACAGCAATTCTCAATAGCTATGCACCAGATGCTGGAGCACCTAACTTCATCCAAAAAAAAGTACTACTTGACCTAAAAACACACAAATTAAAACATATTGATCATTGATAAATAAACACATCATTATCACCTTTGGATAGATTATCTAGGCAAAAACTCAGCAAAGAAGTTCACAAGAACTTCAAAGAAAAGAAAAGAAAGAAAGAAAATTCTTACATCTCTTACAGCAAAGAAACCTCAGAGCTAAATAACTGCATTGATGAGAGAGACCTAACAGACATCAACAGTATCTTTCACCTAGCAGTGTCACAACATACATTTTTCTTGGCAACCCATGGAACATGCTCCAAAATAGGCAATACACAAAGCAAATCATTGCCAACTCAAGAAAATCAAACTTAACTCCTTGCAACCTGTCAGACCACAACAAAATAAAATTAGAGCTCAACAGCCGAAGATCAGCACAGAAAATGCTCCAACTCATGGAAACCAAACAGTGCATTGCTGATTGATTAGTGGGTCAGGAAAGAGATAAGAAAGGAAATTCAAATAATTCTGCAATTCAATATAAATAAACATGCTAAATATCACCTACTGTGGAACAAAGAAAAGGCAATACTTAGACGAAAGTTTATACTTATGAGTAGCTACATCTACAAAGCAGACAAATAGCAAATCAGTGCCACAATTATGTACCTCAAGCTCCTAGGAAAAGAGCAACAAGCCAAACCTAAGATCATAGACAGAAAAAAGTAATAATTAGATCAGAAAAAAACAATGAATTGGAGACTTGAAAAATGCAAAGACTCAACAAAACAAAAGTTTTTTTTGAAAAGTGAACAAAATTGACAGGCCTTCAGCAAACGTAAAAGAGAAATTACACAAATAAATGAAATCAGAGGTAAAAATAGAACATCATGGCAGAAACAAGCAAATTCAGAATATTACAAGGAAATACTTTGCAACCTTTTAAGCCAATAAACTGGAGCATCTGGCAGACCATCAATATAACTAAATTGAATCAATAAGATATAAAACAATTAAATAGACTTGTAGCAAGCAATGAAGTTAAAATAGCAATAAATAAAAGACATTTTGTGCAAGAAAAGTCCAGGACCTGATGGATTTATAGCTAAATTCTATCAGATCTTCAAAGGAGAACTAACACCAATACTCCTCATACTCTTCAATGAAATAGAAAAGGAAGAATAACTACTCAACTCATTCTATGAAGCCAGCATAACACTAATCAGGAAGAGAACTATAGACCCCCTAAAAAATAGAAACCTAAAAAATCATACACTATGATTAAGTGGAATTCATCCTGGGGATGAAAAGCCGGTCAAAATAAGTAAATCAACAAATGTAATACCACACACAAACAGAAGTAAGCTCAAGAAACAAGTGATGATCTCAAAGATGCAGAAAAGGCTTTGACATGATCCAACATCCCTTTATGATAAAAGCTCTGGAGAAGCTAGGAATACACTTAGGTTTATGTTCGGAAAACATACAATCAACATTATACTTAATGGTGAAAAACTAAAAACATTTCCTCTAAAATAAGGAACAAACAAGGATGCCCATTCTCTCTTCAATATCTGTTCCTTTTAAGTATAGTACTAGATTTCCTATCAAGAAGAATGAGACAAGAAAAACATAAATGACAAAGGAGGAGGCAACAATGCTTGATAAGAAATGTACTCATTACCTTGCCCATGTGATTGTAACCCCTCTGTATGTTATTTTCACAATAAAAAAAGAAAAAGAAAAACATAAATGGGACCCAAATAGGGAAGAAAGAAGTAAAACTGTCCCTTTTTGGAGATGACATGATCTTGTACTTAAAGGACCCTACAGACTCCTCCCCCAAGCTACTAAAGCTGATAAAAAAAAAAAAATTTGGTACAATAGCAGAGTATAAAATCAGTCCACAAAAATCAGTAGCTTTTCTGTACATCAACAATTAGAAGATGGAGACTGAAATCAGGAAAGCAACTCCATTTCTACTAACTTCAAAAAAAGAAATAACTTAAAAGCATACTCCGGAAGTAAGATAGGCTCTTCAATAAATACTGCTGGATATCCACATGCAGAAAACTGAAACCAGACCCTTATATTTCATATTGCACTAGCATCAATTCAAAATGCATCAAAGACTTCAATATAAGATATGAAACTATTTCAGGAAAGAGTAGGGAAAACATTAGGGTTCATGGACACAGGTAGAAATATTCTGAGTAAAGATCCAAAAGCACAGCCAGGCCGGTGGCTCACACCTGTAATCCTAGCTACTTAGGAGGCTGAAGAAGAGTGAGGAAAGGGGCGGGTAATGGAGGGATGAGTGAGAATGTTGAAAAGGGTGACCCTGATCAGATGTACTGGATTCATAAACAGCTTTGTTGAATAACAATTCCTTTGTACAACTACTTAAAGATATGTTTTAAAAGGAAACAATTTTAGTGGAGAGTAGTGTGTGGGAGGAGGGGTTTCCAAGGTAGAATGAGATTTTGTTCTTTTTATTCTCAAAATCTGATAGCACCTCTTCTATCCTTGGGTAGAACCATCAGGTCTGGTAAAACCAGGAACAGAACGTATAGCCACATCACTAGAAGATATGCTGTGACCACCACTTTTTCATCCCCTGGACTCATTCATTTACACTCTGCTCAGCCATGCCACATGGCTGCAAATGAGCCAATTGTATCTCAAGAACATTCTTTATAAAAAGAGAAATATCTGCTGCTCAATTTTCCTGCTAAGAGACAAGTCTTCTGAGGAGAGAAAGGGGCAGAAAAAGGAAATAGAAGGAAAGACAGGAAGAGAGAACATGTTCCATTGACACATGTACCCACCAAAATTACCTCATAATTTACCCTGGCAGTTTAAGAAACGTGTCTGTTTACTATTGTCACATCGGAATTTCCCCCTGAGATGTGTCTGAATGATTCCAGGAGATGCAAACAAGGGCGTACAGTGAAGGCCTCCATACGCTGTCAGTTGTATGCCTTGCATCACCCACTTTCACATCCTGTAATTAAATCAGCGAGCCATTCAGACTGTCTCTGTCTCTAAATGACATGAACTGAGGATACTTCCAATTGCTGCTCACATGCAATTTGTGCTGTCACTCTCTGCCTTGAGGAATGGCAAAGAAGAAGAAGTAAAGTCCTTCTGGGAATTTTACTCAACCCAGGAATGCCAACATACAAGAGACGAGGAGCTATAAACAAGCTTTATAAATAGTACCTCACTGGTTTCAGGTTTTGCGTAGTCCTGCACACAAAGAACGGATTTGGGATTTGTTCCTTCCTCATATTTTCAAAGAATGGATTCCTTCATTTGTCCATAAAGGAAATGTGTTATCCTCACTGACAGACTGAGGCTTTCCCATGAATTATTAAGAAACCAGGGCAGAAAACTGGATAATTGCTTCAATTTGTCAATGGAGATGTAAGTTGTGACCAGACCAAGAATATTCGAGACAAAACTAAGAGATTACACAGCATAGCACTTTATAAAGGTGGAGTGCTGCCGACTTTAAGTGCTAACCCTAACACTAAACTGTCTTGCTTTAAGCAAGCTACTCACCTGCTCTGTGGTGTAATTTCTTTATTACACAAGAATGGGTAGAATAGCCTATAAAGTTTTCCCTGTGGGATTACTGAGAATAGAGAGTGTGTATATAGTGAACACTAGAATAAGGACTCCATAAATATTTTCTAGTTTAACCAACAAAGGGTACTTCACAATGTTGGGGAAGAGGTCTGATTTGTCATGAGGACTGTTGGAGTTTAGATGTTGCTTTCCCCACTTCCTGCTGTGTAGCTCAGGGAAAATCAAAGCTCTTCAAATTCTTCACTTGGCAAAATAACAAATGGCAGGAATGACACCAGAGCACTCAGAAGCACTTATAATAGTTAAACACCTTGGGCCAAGACTCTCAAAGGCCCCAAGATTGTGTCATTCTCTCTTTCTGCTTCATCACATTGAACTGGAGAGGGTTTGGGCCTTACTCTGTGGGTCTCCATCCATGAAGAAAATGAGGCCACACAGGAATTGTCCTCTGGTTGCTCTTTCATGTGAAATGAAAGTGCAACTTCAAAGGAACAGGTTGGGGGAGGAGAAGTGTGTCCTGCCCTGCAACTACACAGACGTAGTAAGCCACATGTTCCAAAAGCCCTGAAACACTACCATTGCGGGACCTTGCAGGAGATGCAAATGGTCTTGTTTTCTTCTCCTTTGGGTTGATCTACAGATTCGGATGTTTTCAATGCCACAAAGTGAAGGTAGAAAAAGCATGAGGGGCTTTTGTTTATTTGCTTGTTTTGCCAGCATTATTCAAGCTTGTTTTTCAATGTGCCATGAAACTGTGGGGGAGAAAGAAACATCTCTGAAATGCATTTGAAGGGAAAGCACAATCCTCTTCAGTGCAGTACTGGAATTCCTAGCAAGAGCAATAAGGCATAAAAGGGATCCAACCAGAGAAGGAAGAAGTGAAAGTATCCCTATTTGCAGATGACATGATCCTATATGGAAAAGGTCCTATAAGATTCCTCCCCCCAAGCTATGAGAGATGATTAAAAGCCTTGGTAAATTAGCAGGGTATAAAATCTAGCCACAAAAATAAGAAGCTTTCCTGCAAACTAGCAAGGAGAAAACCAGAATCACCTGCATGACTGGCATCTCTAGGCCTGCAGTGGTGGTGTTAAGCATGTACTGAACGGAAGGTGAAATGCAGAGGAGAGGAGAGGAGTGGAGCTGTGAGGAGGGGAGAGAGGAAGCAGTGACAGAGGTCTGGGGCATGTCCCAGGAAGATGGCACGAGCGCGCACAGATGCCTGCCCAGGAGCCTCCTGTACAACGTAGCATCAGGCTTGATGCTTTGCATTTGGATCTTAGAGAAAAGCAATTTCCAGAGGCCAGGGGACTTGGAAACACTCAAGCTGAAAACCTTGACTTTCTAAGCCACCAAACTCCACTTGCCTCCTGCCAGAGCTCCAGACTCCACTTTCCCAACACATAGAAGGCTTTGATTCCTAAATTCTGCTCTTAACATCGGGCACCTTTGCCCAGAAGAGTTCCCTTTCTTGCTAGTGATAAAAAAAAAAAGACCATTTTTCTTTCAAACCAGCAGCAGACGTAATCACTTGTAGAAGGGCCCTTCTACAAGTGATTACGTCTCATCCCGCAAACAGAAGTGGCCCACTTTTAAAAATGCATGTTTGCAGCACCATGTGTCTTTGCTTAGCTTGTCCACTGATGACACTAGAGCCGTCTCTGATGCCAGGATTGAAAGAAAGATGCTTAAGTGGCCGGGGAGTAAGATTCCCCACACCCGAGTGTGTTCAATACGCCCTGCCCGGCACAGAAATGCCACCTCTGTGAGCCTTGAGCGTGGCGACATGCACTATCTGTGGTTGAATCACCAAGCGTCAGGCAGAAAAGCACCCTTTTTTTTCAATGAAAGCCCATCTCCATGTAAGCAGCAGTGACCAGCGCTGTCTGTCTGGAGACCTGGGTGAGAGTGAGCCAGAGAGAGTGACTGAGTCAGTGTCCTTGAGCAAGAGTGTATGCCAGGAGCGGGCTCCCTCATTTCTGGCTAAACTACTGAAGGGTTGGAGAAGGACACTGACCAGGACAGAGCGATTCTGACTGTGCAGGGGCCCTCTGCAGAAGATGAGCAAATGTCTACAATCGACCAGAGACAGAAATGGAGGGTGCTGTGGTTCCCGAGGTCTTTCAGATGGACACAGGATCGATACAGGATGTGGGTCAAAGAGCGAGGCCAGCAAGTACGTACCAAAGGAGTCAGCAAAGCATTTCACTGGAGAAGCTTTCCCCTGGGGAAGTGCAAGATCTGCCAATCGTGACTGGGGGTGGAACCTACTGGCCACGGCAGGGGACAGGTCTGAGTCAGGAGATATCAGGAGCCAGCTGCTTACAGCCTTCCAGAAAATGCTGTGAAGACTGAAAATGCTCATTGAAACACAGGAGGAATGAAGAAAGAAAAGCTACACATCCCCTGCCTGGGTCCGGGGCCATTTTTGAACTCTCTGCATCTAAAATACAGAAAGTGGGAGGTTTTGAATCATAGTTAACACTCAATAGACTCTTCCAGGTGACAAACTCTCCAGGACTGCTTTACACAAAATCTCCCTTTATTCTCCCAATGGTTATGTCCTGTGAGCTGGAGACAAGAGGGAAATGCAAGCAGAAAGGGGCGTGGCTTACAGGAATCTACAGCCTAAGGGCCTGGGAGAGAAAGTGCGATTGTAGGTGCTGGTCAGACCCAGGGTAGGCCTGCTGGCCAGGGAGCTGGGTCCCCCAGGAAGATACCTCTCCTTAACTTGGCAGAGCACTGAGTATAGAGCATGTTGGGAAGCCCAGAGTTCTCGCTCCAGACACTGACTTCCACTGATATTAATGGAACCAGAATTAATACTTTTCGACTTCATGGGCACAAAAGCTGTGGAAAGACGCATGCGCTGCTTCAGTCTAAAACTAAAGGCACCATGCAACGATGCCTTCAAGTCCTCGCGCACAGTTTAGAAGTTGGATTGGCGGAATGACATTCCAACTGTCTGACACATCACATGGAGGCAAAAAGACCCCAGGATCCATTCCCCATCTGTTCCCACTTCCAGGAAAGGAAAGAAGAGGAGGGGTGCTGAGGGGGGGAGACTTGATTAGGTGGGGGAGGGCCGCTGTGGGAAATGTCTGAGTGTGCACCCAGAGGTATGCATGCCAAACACTGCCGATCACACACTGAGGTTGGACTCTTCAATCGGATGACAAATTAAAATCTTAACCACATGCCAGCATTAGACTTATTTAGTTTAGTAATGCCAAGACTACATTTCTAAGAAGTAGGGTTTAGGCTGATCAGGGAAATAAAAGTGGAGGAGGGCTGCAAAATCTCCCATTGAGTGACTCCTTCGTGTCCCTTAGTTCCCAGCGGGACTCTTGGGTTATAATTTATCTCCTACCAGCAACAAATTGTCTTCATGCACGGTGCGCTCCACTCAGCACACCTGCTATACACCTAGGTGGGTAAAGAGCTGGGTTTTGATGGGAAGTGCAGAACTGAGCCAATTAGCCATTCTCTCTCCCAGTCGGTCTTACTCTGCTCTTTCCTGTCCACCTCCACACAACACTGCCTCCAGGATTCATCTTTGCACGTGTGTACATACGTGCAAATGCAGAGTAACTCATTGCAGGGTGGTGATTTGACACTTGGGATTGTCTTATACCCTACATTCCACCCACCTCTTCAAGGCTGTAGTCTGTACAACTTCAGGCACAGCTCCCAAAACTGAACTTTTTTCTTCCTAAAAACCGTTTCCTGGAGAATGTCAGGGATGCTTGGATCAAGAGCTCATGGAGAAGATGCATCAACTGTCTCTGCCAGATTTTTTTAAGATGAGAATGTTTTGAAAATGCCAAAGCACAAGTGTAGCCCCACACAAATGGATCCCATCAGCTGGGTCTCTGCCAACGCATGACAGGGAAATTATATCTTATTCTCCAGAAAGGCCTGACAAGAGCTTTGAGTATGTCTAATCAATAGAATATATCTGAACACAGGACAAACAGAAAGCAGATTGGGAATGTGTAAAATCACAGAAAATAGCACACATCAAGTTATTAATTGATTATGCCAAGAATCTTTTTGAAACTTAAAAATAGCAATGTGACAGAGCTGGAGATGGGGTGGGAGGTGGGGTGCTTACCTAACAAGTACTAGGTGTAGCATGCACTAGGACTCAAAACATGAAAAAAAGAAAAGTGAAAAGAAAAGAGAAGAGAAAGGACAGGGAGGAGAGGAGACAGGAGAGGGGAGAGAAGAGAGGGAGGAGAGAAGAGGAGAGGGGAGGAGAGGGCAGGGGAAGGCAAGAGAAAGAGAGAAGAGGAGAAGAAGGGAGGAGGAAGAGGGGAGAATAAAGGAAAAGAGATAAGAGAATAGCGAAGGGAGGGATAGAAAGGGGAGAAGGAAGAGGGGGAAAAAGGAAAGCAGAAAGGTCAGCGTAGCAACGTGGAGTGATGGGAAGGGGAATGTAGGGGCAGCGGCTGCGCTTACCTAGTATAACGATAGGTACCGTAATGAGTTTCTACTTCAAGGTAAGCACTTAAAGGATGGTGCCTCTCACTACTCATGGGCTCGTTTCTCTCCCAACATATTGATTAAGCAACAATAATCCGTGCAGGGCTGTGGTAACTCTGAAAAGCTCCATGAAGAACAAGACTATAGGGGAGCCAAGCATTCCAACAGCAAGCATTTGTCCTAGGCCAGAGAACCATGTATTAAAGGGCATGAACGATGCTTTTCATGAAAGTAGCAACAGAATATTTTAACAAAGCTGTAACCAAAGGTGCCAGAAGGAAGAACATGGAAATGCGAAATGCAAAACAAGTCAGGACAAAAGTCCATGTATATGTGTGCACACACACACGAGTGCTTTTGTGTGTGTATGTTTGTACATGTATTATGTGCAGGCATTTTTGTATATATGTATGTTGCATATGTATGTATATTTGTGTATATGTATGTATGTATGTCTCTGTGTGGATGTTTGTATGTCTGTTTGTGTGCGTGTTTGTATAAAAATTATGTGTATTTGTATAGTGTAAAGACATTCTTGCAAATGTTTATATGCAATTTCAAATGTCTTAAATCCATAGACTCTGCAGCTTAGAAAAGCATTCATAGACAGTGTGAGCCCAAAGAAAGACTGTTAGTGGAAAACAGAAAAAAAACCACATTACTAATGCATACATGTGTGTGCAAAATTGCATTCTTTGATATAGCAATGTCATCTTCTGTTAACTTCTCACAGAAAGTGAGGTGGAAAGAACAAATCTATTCCTAAACATCATCCCGCGTAACATGTTCACCATGCCACAAAAACCAGGCAGCCCAAACACCATAGGTTTGATTCCAATCTAAAGAAATGTACATGATTGTTATAAGCTTATGAAGATTTCTACATTTCCTTCACTGTGTCAGGAGTTGAATGATGATGTATGTACTTTTTAAATTTGATTTCTCTTGTCCCAGAGTGGCTCTGCTTTGTCAGATAAAAGTCATGGGAGAGCAAAACCAGACACCTCTTCATGCTTTCCATCTTCTGCTCTCCTATTGTATGCGACTAGCACACAAGCTGGAGAAGCTCCATTCTGAGTGATCTTAGAACAGACCCACAGTGTACTTAGCCTACGGGCAGCAGGGTGCTTCTGTGTGGGTGTGGGTGAGTCCCTGATACCTGAAACTTTACCCTCAAACACTGCAAAAATAGGATTTGGTTCTTTACACTGGGGATATGGAGAACACAGGAAACCCTTAAATTGGTTATAAAATAATAATTAGTGATTTAAAAACAGCTATCATAAAGCCTTGACCTAGTCATCTACAGCCTCCTATCCAGTGTAAACCAAGGTGAAATCAAAAGGGCTAGCCACACCATCTCTCATCTTGTCAGCCTTCAGTTTCCTTCATATTGATTTCAAATACTAATTATCAAAATTGGTGTATAGAGGCCAGTATTCCCTAGGTAAATATACCCATCTTATTTTACAGCTTGAAGTTTGGAGAGAAGACCCTGCAAGAATATTTGACATACAGCACTGTGTGTTGACGTAAATCAAGAGAGCCAGTGGCTCTTACAGCCCATGAGCAATTTTATTGGCATATTCTGAAATAGCTGGTCTTCTCTGCTTCCACTAGGCAAATTGCAAATGCTGGAAGTCAGCATTTAAGAGGTCAGATTCAAGGCGGGCCATTCATAACACCGCGGGGTACAAGGGCGTAGCAAGGGCATCAGTCTGAGCCCCTCAGAAGGACGGAGGGCCAATCAGCCAGTAATGAGAGGGCGCCAGCTGTTTCCCAGAGGCTGCAGCCTGTCCTCTGAGGGCCCAGACCCTGAGGGCCACCAGGGGTGGAGGCCCCCTGCAGTCAGATCCCTCTGCCCCACCCCCCTTCACTGTCACCAGGCCTCCAAAGGCAGCTTTGGCTGCTGTGGGTTTCTCTCCTCATTTGCCTCTTGCAGGTGTTTCTGGGAGTTCTGCCTCACCATCACCTAACCAGCTACTGAGACTATAGTTAGAGAACACAGGATACCTGAGAGAAGATGCACCATGCCCGGTCTCTAGTCAAGGATGCGAGGAGCCAGAGACTCCAGCGTGAACCAGAGACTTCCTGAACGTGACGTACTAAGAATCATAAAACAGAAGGAAAAAAAAATTGGTCAGAGTGAGAGTTTGGAGAAGGAGATACGATAGGAATTCCATCTGAAGCTGGAGAAACCTAGAAAGGAAATGCAAGCTGAGAACTCAGGCACAGAAAGAGGCAGGAGGGCATGTCGGTGACAGAGGTGAAGGCAAATGCAGTCTGACTGGGCACACGGCAGGCGGTCCGGAGAAGGGGTGGCTGGTCCAGAAGGAGGATCGATCGGGCATGACAGGGCATGGGACCCTGTGACAAGCACCCAAACCTCATCATCTGGTTGGAGTCACAGGTACCTGCTAGGGCAGTTTGCTTCCCTGAGTCTGGCTGTATGAACGTGGCTATGGCCGCAGTGCTAGTCTGTACAGGAAAACACTGCGGTCAGAGGCCGGCCTGGAGTTGGCTCCATGTGCCCACCCCCAGTGCCCTTTCTAAGCATCAGTTCCCTCATCCGTCCCTCTGCTAGAGAGTTCAGTGCTCAGCTCCAGCCACTCAGGACTCAGGATTCTCTGGGTTCCTTTGCAGTACAAATTCTGCCCCATTGTCTCAGAAACAGATTTGTTTGGGCACGTTTTCTGACTGCTCAAGAAACAATTCAGGATCTCTGAGGGCTCCCATTGTTTTTGATTTGTAGACAAGAAAGTCTTCTACACCATCCGTATAGACAGTGGAATGCTACTGGGCCTGTTTGGGTGCAAAAGTGCACATCGGGAAATTCTTCCAAGTAACGGGATAAGAGGGCTGGCTGTGGCAGTTCGTGCCTGTAGTTAGTCCCAGCACTGGGGAGGTTGAGGCAGAAGTATAGAAAATTGAAGGTCAGCCAGAGCCACATAGTAACTACACAGCCAGAGCAAGTCTAAACAAATACACAAACAAAGCAAGGTTGAATTCTGGTTTCTCTGAGGACTGGGGGTGAAGGCACAGAAGTGGAGAGGCCTAGCATCAGGTGTGTTACCACAATGGCTAGTGGCCGAGATCTTCGTTAGAATCATTTCAAGTCTGGATCTCAGCTAGCAGAGGCTGGTGTCGAGTTAGGCAACTGCTTGCTCTGCCTTAACCAACGTCACAGCACCTCCCCGGAAGTCCCATTTTCTGACTGGTGAGCTGTGAGGTACCTGGCTCACCTGCCCAGCCTTAGGCTTCTCTCCATATGGGGCTCAACCCTGAGGAACAATCCGTCCCCTTTGAGAGGCTCCAGGGACAGCAGGCACATGACAGGGAGGGGCTGGCAGAGGCCAGGTGATGTGCTATGCAATTTATGAGCAAGGAGGAAGAGTGGAGTCCACAGAGCTGCAAGTTTCAGGTAGGATCATGGGAAGGAGGAGAAGGAGGGGGAGGAGGAAGGGAAGGGAGAGGAGGAGGGAGGAAGAGGAGGATGGGTAGCAAGTGTTCCTTGTCTCCATTCCGCAGAAGGAGTACCGTTTCCATTCATCCGTCACAGATTCTGCAAAGCTCAAGGTTTTCACTCAACTTGGTATGGCTTAGTTTGAGCCAAATGTTTGATTTGTAACTGCTGGCAGGAAGCTTATGATAATCCAGTTTACAGCATGCAGGCAGGATAGTCCTTTCATCTATGCATTTCCTTCTTTCCATGTGAGGGAAACTGAGTTACAACCAGTGCCCAAGGATGTCCACCAAGCCCCAGTCCCCGCCCTGCCCTCCCAGGCCACACTTTCATGGGGAGGGCTGGAGCCAGTGCAGGCTCAATCAATATCTCTCAGAAAAGCTTCATGGATTTTCTTTCTTTGCCTTCAGAAGACATGATTTGCAGATTGTGAAAAATCATAGGGAATTTGCATTTAATTATACAATGTTTTCAAGAACAACAAAATTCCCAGTGCCTTTGGGCTAAAATGCCTGAAGTAACTTGGCTAAGGTACGGGTTGTTTTTGAATCCATTAGACCATGAGGTTCTCTAATAGACATCATGGGGGACAGCCCAAAATGAGAGGGCACGCTGCCAGCCGATGGGAACAGAAAATCCTCGTCCTGTCCACCCTACCCCCTTATTCCCACCACCGCGCCAAACCCCGGGTCCATTTTTTGCACTAAATATCAGGTCTTTATTCCAAATCTTTGTTCTTCCTGTTTATCTTCAGCCTCTTTCCTTCTCTCAGTTCCTCCCTGATACTCAAAATTACTTACTGTCCCTAACCTTTGGTTAGCTTAAACAAAAGAACAAGAAAAATGTCAGTCATCCACTTTTAATTCTGCTTTGGTTCTTGACTCTTCTTCTCCTTCTTCCCTCTAATACCAAAAAGCCAATCAAAAGATAGGAATCCTGTCAGGCACTGGTGCTTCACTCCTATAATCCTAGCTACTCCGGAGACTGAGATCTTAGGATCACAAGTGAAGCCAGCCCTAGGAAGAAAGTCCTTGAGACTCTTATCTCCAATTAACCATCCAAAAACTAGAAGTGAAGATATGGCTCGAGGAACAGAGCACTAGTCTTGAGCAACAAGGGACAGCATCTAGGCTTGAGTTCAAGCACCAGGGCTGGCACAAAGAACAAAAGAAAGAAAGAAAACCCATTGACACCAAGGGCCATGGAGCCCACCATGATTCAGGGTGCGGCTGGGCAATGGGAAGTCAGCCACTTTGGAGAGCCACCAGAAATTTGCCTCCCCTGCTTTATGGGGAGACCGCCTTTTGGCTGGCTGGGGTGCCCCTGGCTTCCTTCTGGGCCTCATCCACATATCGGGCACTTGACTAGAGGAAAGAGGCAATGAAGGGAGAAGTAGGCAATGAGGAGAGAAGGCCTTCTTCACCTCCCAAGACAGTGTTATGCCTTTCCCCTGCATGTTTGGCCAGTGGCTTTGAAGCACCTCAACTCTACCAAGCCTTGTTCTGGGAGTTGCAAACAGAAGTGTGAGCTATGAGCTGTCTGAAGGGAGGAGCTCATCTCAAGTGGTAGACAGAGAAACTATCCAGGGGCTCAAGTACAGCTGAGGGGTAGCTGTGGAGGACAGTCCCAGGGTCATGGAGGGCCAACTAGGAGGAGACTGAGAAGACACTGAGATGAGAAAGACTAGGTGAGAGGTGGGAGGGAGCATCTGCGGTCACTGGGAGGATAAACAGCCTCCAGCTCCCAGTGTTCTTCCCTTCCCTCTCTACACTGAGTCACCCTTCCCCAACCCCAGTAGGCGCTCGGCCCAGTGATAGAAAGTGCTCCATATCCCGATGGCTTAATCATCACGGAGCCCTGGGAAGCTGACTCTCACACCGAAAGGAAAGGTTAATAAGAGCTGACATGATAATTGCTCATGCATCTCCCCACATGCCCAGGAAGCCACGTTACAGCAAGCAAAGCTGACAGGGAGGGGTCTCCGCCATGGCTTTGGGGACAGCGGGCAGCCAGCTGTGTGCCAGAAACCTGTTACAGGCATGGCATGGGTTTCAAATGGAATGCAAATCACACAGCCTTTAAAATTTTTCTGAGAGGCCGAGGGCTCTCTGATAAACACAAGCCACCTTTGAAGGAAAGATGAAAGAGTGTGACATGAAAAATAAGAAAAAAATATTGCATCTTCAGAAATCCACAAATCCAAGGCAATGTGGGTTATCTGGTAAGCTGTCAGATTGATCAGAATTGAAAAAGGAAGAAAAACATTTCTAAAGTATAGGCATTGAAAGCAGCCAAGATACACCCGACGGCTACAACATGCCTTTCGGTAACATAGCCACAAAGCCTGCATAATATATGCCCCCAACTATCTCTCATTTGCCCCAAAATATAGGGAACCTCATTCTCATTAATACAGTTGAATTAAAATGTAGCATCAGTTAATAGGATGAATGGGGATTCCTTGGTCTGCAAGATGTCCTATATTTCTGAGTAAAACTTTCGCAGATTGCAAACCTAATTAATTCAAAATCTATTTTGTCTGGTCCCTTGTGTTCTAAATTAATGAGATTTTCATGTAGTACATCAGAGTAACCGCTTCACACCTCTCCTTCAATCCCTCAGATGCTCAGAACCAAAAGGGCTTCCAACGAGGAAGGCATAATAGACAATGCTCCTCATTTCTTTGGTAAAAATGTTCGAACCACACATCCTACTTTCAAAGCTGAGGACAAAGCATCAAATTTGCCTGTATGCCATTTCTTCAATATTTTGGGGGGTCAGTCCTGGAGCTTGAACTCATGTCCTAGGCACTGTCCCTGAGCTTCTTTTGCTCAAGGCCAGCTTTCTACCACTTGAGCCACAGTACCACTTCCAGCTTTTCTGTGAATGTGGGGCTGAGGCCTCAAACCCAGGACTTCATGCATGCCAGGCAAGCACTCTACCACTGAGCCACCTTCCCAGCCATCTTCTATACTGTTAAGAAGCCTACCTTCATGTCCACTGTGCTTACCCTGGAGCGGCTCAGACTGTTTGTCTGCAGCCTCTCTCTCATCTCTCATCTCTTTCATCCTCTGTCCCCGCCCCGGTCCTGTGGAGGACTTATCACACACACTCCATCCAGAATGTTCCACGGAAATCACATCCAATCCCATGGGCTCCAGAGCAAGGTCCTTCTTCAGGAGCCAGGAGACAGCCCCATAGCATGGTGTCTGTCCAAGGTGGTCCAAATCCTCACTCAGCACTGCCCTTCCTGGAAATCTTCATCCTATATTCCCCCATCCTCTCTGAGCCCCTCTCTGAGCCCTCCCACTCAGGGTGCTCTTCCTTCCGCAGTAGAGGCCTTCCCATTCCTCTCCAGACCAAGTTATGCCTCTGTTGCCTGTTTTTCAAGACCCCACAAAGCTGCCCCGTTCATTACTCCCTCCATGCTTGTCTTCCTGCCTTCCCCACTGGACTGAAACCCCAGGTAGCCATGAGCTGTGCTTTTTTGGGGGGAGGGGGAGTCCGGTCATGGGGCCTGAACTCTGGGCCTGGGCGCTGTCCCTCAGCTCTTCAGCTCAAGGCTAGCGCTCTACCACTTGAGCCACAGCACCACTTCCAGCTTTTTTTTCTTTTTGCTTATGTGGTGCTGAGGAATCAAACCCAGGGCCTCAGGCATGCAAAGCAAGCGCTCTACCACTGAGCGACCTTCCCAGCCCGAGCTGTGCTTTTTTAATTCACGTGTTCTTTGGTCCTATCCCAAATAGTGTTTGGAAATCACTTTCTAAAGAAAAGAGAGAAGTGAGTCTCTACCCCGTACTGAAATCAAGCCACTCCATAGGCAAAGTCTGTGAAGTTTCCCCTTCTCACAGCTTCCAAGTGGGCCACGGAGAGTCATGTGTGGCTGCTCTCCTGTGAGGCTGTCTCTCATGTGTGTGCAGTCAGGGTGAAGGTCGGGGGCTAATCACAGCATGTTTTCCCTAGGTCCCCACATTCCATACTCCTTCCCCAAGGTTTGCAGACTCCACAACCGCTTCATTAGAACAGCAGGAGAGGGCCTGCCGGTAGCCGTGCATGCCACGCTGGTGTGGCTGATGGATGGGCGCTGTGGAGGCTGGGACACACATCCCAAGGGAAAGGGATAGAAAGACCGAGGACACAGTTGGTGTGTATATGTGAGGAAAACGTCCATGTCCCACAGGGTAGAGTGTTGTAGGCCGCTCCCTCTGACTGCAGGCCCATGGCTGCCGGCATCGGTGGAATCCAGGCTCTTAGGGAACCAGCTGGCTCCAGTGGATTTTTACTGGGTGCCCAGAAACATTTGCAGCCTATGACATTGTCTGAGGAGTGTGGCAGCTGGGGGTGTCTCATAAGCTGCTCAGTTCAGTGGTGGCTGGGGACGAGGCCATACAGAAGCTGGTTCCATCCTGAAAATCCAAGTTCAGTCAGAAGTAAGTAGATGTGTGTGTGTGTGTGTGTGTGTGTGTGTGTGTGTGTGTGTGTGTGTGTGTGTGTGTGTGTGCTTACTTCTTTCCACTCAAAGCCAATATCCTTTCTCTCACCAAACCCATTAAGATTAAAGCATTAGAAGTAAAAAAAAAAAAAATAGGTTTTAAAGGACAAATACAACACGACAAAAGATTGCTGTCAGGAAGAGTCTCGAGGCTGGACAGCACCGCTCTACCACACGCCTATAGGCAATCTGTCCCCGGCTCTCCCAGCCTTCGGTGGCTCTGAGAAACCCTTGGCTACGACATTCTGGTCCTCACATGGCTTTTGCTCAGCCTTCCAGCATCTTCTGAGGACACTGCACTGGACTGAGGTTCACTCTGGGGACCCCTAATTTAACATCCCTAGCTAATAAGGAGGCAAGTTACTGGGTTCCAATCTAGAATTGCATCATAGGAGCTATCCAACCCATCCCTGAAGAAAAGAAGGAAAGGAAGAACATTAACAAAATGAGAGACTGAAGAAGGGGAGAAATTTCTTTCAAAAAAGTACAGAAAGGGGGCTGGGAAGGTGACTCAGTGGTAGAGCGCTTGCCTTGCATGCCTGAGGCCCTGAGTTCAATTCCTCAGCACCTCATAAGCAAAAGGAAAAAGCCGGAAGTAGCGCTGTGGCTCAAGTGGTAGAGCGCTAGCCTTGAGCTGAAGAGCTGAGGGACAGCGCTCAGGCCCAGAGTTTAGGCCCCATGACCGGACCCCCCAAAGAAAAGTACAGAAAGGGCTAGGAATATGGCTTAGTGTTAGAGTGCTGGCCTAGCATACATGAGGCCCTATGTCTGATTCATTGGAATCACATAAACAAAAAAACAAATAAATAAAATTAAGTTTTAAAAGTACAGAAAATGTAACTAATGTAACTCTCATAGACTAGAGAGGACAAGAAGGCAGCTATTGGATCTATTGATGTAAATGGAATGTTCCAGAAGGGAAAGGGGACCATGGTTCACAACAGCCCAGGGAGATGACACTCTAAACCACATCTGCACTAAAAATCCTGTAGCAGACTTGAGCTTGGCTGACAAGAACACCCCAGGCATGGAGGGATAGAGGCTGCAGGCTTGGTCTGCTCTCTTGGGCTACCTCAGGCCCTCTGATAACCCTTCACTTTCAACCTCTATTCTGACCAGACATCCCATCACTGTTAGTTAAGCATCTCAGAGCTTAGCAACTTCATCCCAAAGCCTTAAGAATCCTGTAAGATCTGAACCCTACAGCGAAGATTTCCCTCCTGCAGTGTCCCTGTCTACCTGAATGTATGGCTTTATGGATTTCTTTATTCACATTTCATGGAAGCACACTCCATTCAGAGTACCTTGAAGCCATGTTCTAAGCCATGGTTATTTGAATTTGGCTCCAAATAAACTACTTTCTTATTTCCTTTGAAACAGAATTGTTATTTTTATGAAGAAAAGGCAAAAGGAGAAAGCAAATCAAATGTTCTTCAACAAATGAAAGGAAAAGCAAAATGTGTTATAACCATGAAATAGAATATTACTAAACCTTAAATGGAAGAAAATTCTGAAATATGTCACAACAGGGTGAACCTGGAGCTCGGCTGGGCATAGGAGGAATAGCGGTGTGTGATTTCACCGACTCACCAGGAATCCAGAGCAGCCCAGTTCACAGGCACAGGATGTAGACAGGATGCTGCCCGAGGCTGAGAAGAGAAGGTAAAGTGAGTTGTTTAATGAATACAGATTTAATTATAGAATTGAGTACTCAACATTACTAACTATGGACCTAAAAAATCTTGTCCTAGCTACTCAGAAGACTGAGATGAAAGTTCAAAGAAAGATCAAAGTTCAATGCAGCCCAGATAAAAATGTTCATGAGACTCAATCTCAAAAATATTCAGTTACAAGGGTAGAGCACTAGCCTTGAGGGAAAAAAGCTCAGGGACAGTGCCCGAATCCTGAGTTCCAACCCCAGGACCAGTATATAAAAGGCATAGCCAACAACAACAACAAAAAGTTAAAAAAAAAAGTTAAAAAAAAAAAAAAAACAGTGCCAGGACAAGGCTCAGGTGAAAGAGCACTAGCCTAGAAAATTCAAGGCCCTGAGTTCAAATGCCAGTACTATAAAAGAAAAAAAACTAGTATAAAAGAAAAAGTACTATAAACAAAAAATAGACAAGATAAATGGTTTGCTATATGTATCTATGCCTAAATGTTCTTATAATTCATTTTTAATGATGAAAAGGAACAATGAATAAATGATTTTTATCTCTGAACACCAAGAATGCAATAACTGAAATTGCAATTTTAACAGAAATACCTTCTCAGTCTTAAATCACTTATTAGAAACTGATACATGAGATCCACAGCATGTGTTTCTGTATCTGTACTTATACTTCTGCTGAAAACTACTATGTTCATGGGCCCCCAGATTAGCTAAAAGCAGGAGAAAAGCTCTGCAACTTTACCTTTATTTTGTATCTGTCATCGTCTACGCCATTCTTTCCAAGCCACTTGGCAATCACTTTGGAGTCCAAGAAGGAGGTTGATAATAACAAAAAGGGATGGGGAAGAAACGTTTCCAAGGAAAAACAACACAGACCCTCAGGAAGGACCACTTACCATGCTCTCCTCTGGTGAGACAACACTGACAGGTTTTCTAGAACCTTCTCAGAGCAAAGACTGAGATAAGGATCTATGGAAATTCACTTGGGTATTAGGTATAATCATTTGTGTGCGGTTCACCTTCTGACTCAATTCTTTGTCTATTTAAACCCGAACTTGTGTCTGTACCCAGAAGATGGCTGAAGGTTGGCTGAAATGCTGTCTTCCCACAGCATGCCCCATGTCAGGGCATCTACCCCCTTTCACCAAGACATATGCCCTCTACCATGTCTCTTGATTTGGTGTATAGGGGAACGGCAGGCCTCCACGCATTGGAGCAAGTCTGGGAGGTTACGTCTCATCTCCAGAGCCTGCTTTGTAAACACAGTGAGTTAGAACAGAACGTGCAGACTGCATCACATGCCTAGAGGGGTATTTGGAAAATCAGAAGTACTAAGGTTGCCACACAAGACCAAAAATATGGTAGGGGATAAACAAGGGAGGAGGTAACAACGCTCCATAGGAAATGTACTCTACCTTACTCATGTAACTGTAACCCCTCTGAACACTATTTTTACAAGAAAAAAACAGTTTTAAATGCAAAAAAAAAGACAATAAAGGAGACATTGCAGTAGATCACCTGGGAATTGAGCTCAAGCAGTGAGAAATCTCTAAGCAGGGTCCAGCTGTGGACCACTGCGGCTGCAAATGGCTTTTTCCATTTCCTCCATTATAAGCTTGGGCCTGTCCCTGTTTCTGAGGTTTTAGTCTAGAAACCATGGGTTTCAGGATACAGAAAATGAGAATTATGGAATTCCTTATGAACTGAATAGATGTAAGAATCATTGTATCCAACAGGGGAAATAAAGACCTAACAGAAAGCATCTCACACAGAGAAAACAATGAGGGTGTCCGAGTGTTCCTGTGGGACCAGCACAGACCCCTTATCTCTGCACGATTTAGACAGGCTCCTTGCACAGGCTGGAAATCCAGTGGAAATGTTAGTAAGGAAGGTAGAAAGCTGGTCTGTAGGGCAAATATTTAAGTTTTTCTCCAAAATTGTGTTCTTGACCTTTCTACAAGAACAGAGAAATTACCAGCTGACAAAACTCACTATGTGCATGATGGATTCTGTCTGCCCAGAGGGAATAAAATACAAATTAAATAACGGTAACAATGCCGCTCCATGTGTATCAATCCATTAGGGCAGGTGTTAACCCGGTGTAAAATCACAGCAACCATCAACTGAACAAAGATTTGTTTTTACATGTAAGATAAGACAAGCCCTTTCTAACAATTCTCAAAACAAATTTGGAAGACAGATATACTAGCATTCGCGCTAGGAATAGAAAGCTAATCAAAACCCCCTTCTTACAGAAGCGCAAAGTGGAAATGGCCACTTAAGTCACTTGTTAATTTCTCACCAGCTCATAAAAAGAAGAAATGAGATGCCTTGCAAATCTTTCTCAATTCGTTCTCTCCCCCACCCTCTCTCTCTCTCTCTCTCACACACACACACACACATACTTTGTCTTCCAAGGATACTTCCACTGCACAGTCTCTTTCCATCTTGTTGTTGGTCCCACAACAATAAGAATTCACCTGACCCTACGATTCTACTCGTATAATGTGACTCGGTGTAGAAATCTTAAAAGTCTTGGAGGTCTTAAAATCACAGCTCTGAGTACAGATGGACAAAAAGGAGAGAGGGGGGAAGAGAAGAAGGGGAAGCAAAGAGCCCCCTCCATCCCTGCGTGGGTATGCCATCTCACTGACCACCCCTCACGGGTCCAGCCCGCCCTTCCGGCTGCTCACCCACCCTTTGTGACCATGGAGGCCTCCTGGCCCCAGAGCAGCTGGCTGAGGCCCCTGGCCTCTGACAACCCTCGAAGCTTCACACAGGACCAAGCACCTGTGTCGCCCTGCACAGCTTCAGTTCCCTCCCAGGGAAGGGCGGGCTAGGCACTGCGACACTGCTGGTGACCTGCTTTCTCCTGGCTGACGGGCAGGTCCTGGGGACCAGGGCCATGGTGTGGGAGGCTCCATCACCCACAGTGCTCAGAGTAAGAGCAGGGTGTACTGCTTTGTGGGAGCAGGTACCTCCATGGCCATTGGAGATGGCCTCAGAATGTGTGAGCTGGACTCACTCTTGGGTTCAAATGTGTGCTTCCAAGTATTTTTATCTATGAAGCACTAAGAGATGGAGAAAAGGAGAATGGGGGGGGGGTGTGCCGGGTCCCCCCGCCTCTGTAACATGGCCCCCAGAACCTCCACAGAGCAGAGTGGATAATACAGCCAGGTCTCTGTGATACTCAGGAGGAAAACAGCTAGGAGGAGACACACCCAAGGGGTACCCCCCAACCTCCATTCCACAAGGCCTTGTTCCTCAGTCTCCCCATCTCCATCCGCCTCTCCCTCCCCTGAGGCTGTGACCCGGCAGGTGGCCAGCTCTGAGAACCTTCTGGGGCCTTCCGGTCACCTTTAATCCACCTCTTAGCGAGCTGTGTTTTAGTGTGTGTAAATTTACATTTAGATGGGGAGCACGCTCCATTTGCTAAGGTACATTTCAGTGAGTGACAAATTCCAGAATGACAGTGCATTAGTCACAACCAATTAGAAGGAAATTATCACTGAAAGGTGGTCATAGCTCCTGCACTGGGACACGAGCCAACGCGGAACATTTATGAGCGTTACCTCACCGCGTTCAGTGCATGGAAGGAGGTTTAAATCCAACTCAACAAAATATTTCATGTGAAGTCAGAGACCTTAGGACTGTAAATTTCAGTGAGTGGACTAGAAAGCAGCCACTCAAGACACTTGCCACCATGAAAATCTTGGGGTTTTGAAAACACTCAGACTTGCATTCAAAACCCTATTCTGCCACTACCATGACATGTGATCTCAAGAACGCCCATAATCTTAAGAAGCACACAGAGAAGCTACGGCATATGCCCCGAAGGGGGGGTAAGGCTTAAATGGACAAAGGGCTCCCAGGGTCTAGCAGCACACAGAGGCTGCACAGAGAACAGTTCTGATCAGAGCCACATGCTCCGTGGATTAACACAAACACGCTCACCACAGCCCATCAGAAGGCTATGTAAGCACATTGTTACACCAAGAATGCTACATCTCCAGTGCACTTAAAACGCAAATATAGCCCTTGCCATCAAAATCTGTCATAAGATGGGTGAGTAGGAAAACCAGCATATATCTTAACACAAAAAGATAAAAAGAAAAGCATGAAAGAAGAAAAAAATGTTGTTATTCATTGGCTGGGGGTATACCACTGTGGTAAAATATCTACCTAGCAAGCACCAGGCCCAGAATTCAATCCCCAGCTCTCTCTCTCTCTCTCTCTCTCTCTCTCTCTCTCTCTCTCACACACACACACACACACACACACACATGCACGCACACACACACACACACACACACACACACACACACACACAGTACACTAAGCAAAGCATAAAAATCTAAAGCCACCACAGGAAAGATTAGTACTTTTCTTTTTTAGCTGCATTTTTTTTGTCTTTTCTTTTTTGGTACTAGAGGATTAAACCCAGGATGTTGTATGTGCAAGACAAGCACTGAGCTACATACCAGCCCAGGCCTTTTCAATACATAGTAGGGTTACTACCTCCTAAAAAAATAACCTAAAGTCAAATGGACAAAAAAAACATGTACAGTATACATGACAATTATGTAAACAAATTCTACAAATCAATATTCTATGGTAACAAAAGAAATACACATACAGAAGACTCACAAATATTACAAGTTGGTATTCAGGTTCATTGATATTAAATATATAAATTAAAATAATATAATCAGAATTATATATGTATTTCTCTCAAAAATTAGAGTAGAACAGTATTGCTGTTAGTTCATGTAACTAAATTGAAACCAAAATGATCCATTCTGAACAAATTAGGAATGAGTGAATTCAATGTGCTCTTGGACTCAGTGTTTAGTTTGTTATGCATTTCCAGACAAGCTCACAGAGATGCATGAATGTGTGTGTGTAAGCACGTGCATGTGCATACACACACACACACACACACACACACACACACACATACCCTGGTCATTTACGGCACTGATGATGACTAACCTCTGAAAGCAGCTGCAGAAAATAATGATTTGTCCATACAATGAAACATTAAACAAATATGTCATTAAGTAAAGTAGCTATGTTCTTCTCATGTGAAAAATCCAAGATACATATTTTTTTTCCTAAGCTCCATTTGTAAGTGAAAATCCAAGTATAGAAAATATGCCCTGAAATCTTCCAAGTGTTGTAGGAATGAGATAAGAATAGCATATTGATCTGCAGTCCCCAGGAGTGTTTTTCTGTATGGGAGAGAGCTCACAGCAGCCTGGAGGGTGGGAGAGGGAGGGTTAGGGAGGGGGGACGGTGGGGAGGATGTCTCCACTCACCATGAATGTCTTGCAAGTGTTATTTTGCAAAACAAACATTTTGAATAGAATGAATAGATGCAAGACCAAGGCCAACAAAAATTAAACTGTGGCAGATAAGAAAAACCCCTCGTTGACTCACAGGAAGGAAAGCAGGGTGGTCTCCCTGTCTCCCTGCAATGAGGACGCTTTCAGGAGCAGGGCTTGTAGGAGAGTGTGAGTGTGTAAGGAGAGAGTAGAGAAAGGCCGGCTAGGCAGGGGCAGGGACCCCAGCACAGAGGGCACTGAGGGAGGTGCCATGGTCACACCCATCGGTAGCTGAGACCCCTGGTAGAGGGGGAACACAGACCAAGGCAAGCAAGGGACAGCTGGGCAGAGCGGCTGCTCTGGGAAGGATGCCCTGCCTGGGAAGCAGGCCTTGTCCTGCCAGGTCTCATTCACAGTCCCGAGATGGATGGCCAGCTAAACCAAGATGAAAGATGGGGAGAGAACGCACGGGAGGACACACTTCCAAGGTCATTTAAGTAGAGGGGGAAACAGCACACTAAAGACAGATTCACAAGGAAATAGTCCTGGACTCCAGGGAACACAGAGCAAGCTAGCCCAAAGCAACAGCAGCGAGAAGAATAGAGATGAAGGCAATAAAGAGCTGAAGAGGAGACACTGTGGGTCCTTGGTTCCGGAAGACATCTGAGTTGCTGCTAGGCCTTAAGCTGGTCCTCAGCCAGCCTTCTTGAGCCCAAGAGCTGTAGCACTGTCACTGTTGGGCTGCAGCCCCAGCATCCAAGTTCTGTTGGCCAGACCTACCACAGCAGGCACCATCGGTGACTGCCTGCTGCTGCTCAATGCTGCCGCAAGCCAAGGATTATGGTAGCCTCCAAGAGCCAGGGCGGCTGGTGGTTAAAGCCCAGAGCAACAAGGCTCCCCCCACAACCCCAGGACTCTAGCTTCTCAAGCCTGGAGCACTGGGATGGGGAATTTGTCAGCCTCTGGGTCTGCCAGTTTGAGGCATTTGAGGGTCTTGGGCTCCAGGCCTGGAAGTGTCTCATGACCTAGCCACAATTCCTGTGTGTGAGTTCAAATCCTTGTGAACAAATACCACAGGTATCTCACCTGACTTCTGAGAAGAGGAGTAAGGGGTCAGGGACCAGAGTTGACTCAGGAATTAGAGCAGGGGTCTCCCATGCTGGATGGAGACTCCCTTCATGAAGATCTCCCAGTGTTTGCAATCTTGGCTTCAGGCACCTGCTCATGGCCTACAGCAGGCGACTGAGCCCCATGCTGGTTGCTGGGGAGTAAATGGAGAGAGCAGATTGCCACCTCCCACGTAAGGAGAACATGACCACCGAAGAGCCGCTGTCCCACCTGCTTAGTGCAGAGCACGACTGGAGAAAGACGGGAGCAGTAGCAATGGTGCAGGCCTGGGTCAAATGCCAACCCCTTTCTTGGCTGGATGAGAACACGGCAGAAGAGAGAAGTGTATTATGATTAAGCATATTATAATTAAGGACACAGCTAGTCTGAGAACCTGGTTCTCCAGATTCTATGCACTCAAGAGCAAGTGAGACCTCCCAAAGTATCCCGACTGAAAGGGGCCCTAACCCAGCTCAGCTGCCTCCCACTGAGCAGGAGCTGGTGTCTCTAACCCAGCAAGCTGCTTCTCCCGGGCCTGCCCACTGCAGCAGCTCAGACAACCTGTCCTGGTCTACCTGTGTCTCCACCTGCAAGCAGAAGTGATTTAGAATAGAAAGAAGCCACTAACTGACACCAGGGTATCACCAGCCTTCTCCAGGGAATAGCCCACTCCCATGCCCGCAGGCGGTCCCATTCCAGCCTTATGCCAGACCTGAGACGTTTGCTCAGCACTTAGCTTTTTGTTTTAAAATTTCATATATTTGTTTTGGGGGGATTTAATATTTTGAGTTCTAAGTATATTTTAGATATGAGGCCTTTGTCCATTATATGGCCAGTGAAGATCTTCTCCCAATCCGTGGGCTTTCTATTGATCTTGCTAGCTATGTCCTTTGCCATGCAGAAGCTCTACAGTTGCATGCAATCCCATTTGCCCAACCTTTCTTTGTTTTGTTGTGTTTTTGAGTATTAAGAAAATTTCAGCCTGTGCCAAGGAGCCCTAGAGTTTCTTCTGTTCCTTCCTGTAATGTTACCTTGAGGTCTTTGATCCATTTGGAATTGATTCTAGTGCAGGGTGATGTATAATGTACTACTTTGTGATTTTTCTCTTTTGTGCTTTTTTTCTTTTTCCTATGGTTTATCCGCTGCTGTCACTGTATTTGATTTTAGTACTCTGAATATTGTATATACATTTATCTGAATTAGGGAAGGGAAGAGGAACAACAAAATGGTGAGACAAAGGACAAAGGGTGAACCAATGCAACAGCAATACTCACAGGACAATATGTTGGAAATGATCTGTACAACTTAGGGGGAGGGTTGGGAGGGAAAATGGGAAAAAATGAGGGAGGAGCTAACAAGTTCAACAAGAAATGTACTCACCGTCTTACATATATAACTGTAACCCCTCTGTACTTCACCCTGACAATAAAATGTTTTAAAAATTGTGTAAACAGTGCTGGAATTTTTGGTTTATTAATGTTTTATTATAGTTACAATTATGCATTTAGTGAAAATCCTTACAAATACGATTTTGGTGTCAAAAGGGTAACACCTTTTTTTAAACAATTCTCAATATTTTTTTTTCTAGTTCTACAAAGTTTGCCTCCATGTACATTTCCCACTGTAGAGTTTGCTGTCTTGTATAATCTCAGCAAGCAAATCTTACATTTCTTTAGGTACTCATTCATTTTCCATAGCTAGAAAAATGTATCTTGTAAATTTTAAAATGGGGTCACTAGAATTCCAGGACTTTTCCATCAAATCACTTTCCGTTTTGGAAAGAAGGAAGGAAGGGAAAGAGGAAGGAAAGGAGGAAGGGAGGGAGGGAGGAAGGGAGGGAGGAGAGGGAAAGGAGGAGAGGAGAACAGGGAGAAAGGATCTTTCTTTTCTTCTCAGCTAGTTCACAGGCTGTTGTGACAGTAAATTGAGATCATATATTTTAAATGTTAAAGAGTGCCACATAAATGTCAAATAGGGAAAAACGGATTTCATCACACAGACTTCCAGAGAGCACTTATGAATCCTATTAATTAAAAAGACTAGTGCAGCTCCATGACATTTAAGTGCCCTGTAGATAACTCACATACATGGACACAAGGATCAGATATTCTGGGAAATGTGATCTCTGCCAGGAAGACTGCAATCTGCCACAGAGGAAGACTTGAAGACAAAAAGCATGCCAGGCCCATCTCTGGGAGGAAAGGAGCATGCTGGTCCTCAGGAGAAGAGAGGGGCCTGGCCATTCCTGAAGTCATGCATGGAGTCTACACACTTCAGCAGGAGGAGAAATAAACAAGTACATATTACAGATACAGAGGTCGCTGCAGGTGTGGGTGTGGGTATGGATGGGGGTGTGGTAGGATATAAGGTGAGTGGAATTGTGACTATGGGTATAGGTATAATTATAATACCAGCCTTAGGTGTATGGATGAAGACCTAGATCAAGACAAAGTAAGGAATTTGAGGCAAGGAGAGGCTGGTGAAATGAACTATTTTAGACTGCGTATAGGAGTGATGGTCAGAGTAACACTAAATAAAGACTTTTAAGAAGCACTCAGTATGAGACAAACTAGTGGGTGATTTGATCTGAGTTTTATAGAGTTCATTTTGAGTGCTGTTTAAAAAACAGACTGTTGGGGGCAGTAGAGTTTTTTCCAGCAAAACACTTCCCACCTGGGAAGAAAGAGATGGTGACAGTTGTATCCTCGCTATGTCCAGGGAGTCATGGAAGTGGTCACTCGTTGGTGATGTTGAGGCCAGCTGGGAACTCAAAGTAGATTTCTTTTAACAAGAGGTTGATTTACTTAAAGGTTTTGTGACACCCATGCATTGCAGAATGTACTATATTAAAAAGCAAGCATGCTTTCTCCAGTTATTAGAACCCTAACACACACACACACCACATATGTTATAATCCTGTTTAAAAACAAACATAAGGGATTTGGAACTGAAGTGAAGTCCGTTTATGGTGGACATGAATTCGGGCCTATAGAAAGGGAGGGACCGTGGGCTGCTTGGAATCAAACAGCAACATGCAGCTGAGCTCTGCAAAGGCACATACTCTCTTAGTGCCAGAGGATACAAAAATGTACCTGCCACCTAAAGTGCCTCCCTCCATCCATCACTTTGTGCTTATGCACATAAGAAAAGTGAGGGCTGGGAAGGTGGCTCAGTGGTAGAGCACTTGCCTTGCATGCATGAGGCCCAGGGTTCAATTCCTCAGCACCACATAAGCAAAAAAGAAAGCTGGAAGTGGCACTGTGGCTCAAGTGGTAGAGCGCTAGCCTTGAGCTGAAAGGCTGAGGGACAGCACCCAGGCCCAGAGTTCAGGCCCTACGACCGGACCCAAAAAAAAAAATGATATTCATCACTTCAATTAAAAAGAGGAACACCATCTCCCCACATCTTACAGAGTATCTCCAAGACCCCAACCCTAACTTTTCAATGCAAGTTCTCTTCAAATAAAAGTAGACCAGAACTACTCATCGGAGTATTCCAGGCACGAGGTTCACTTCTCCAAGAATGTCTTACTAATGGGAAATACTGAGATAATTATTCCTTAATAAATTCACATTTCTTGGGGTTTTTTTTCTCTTTTTGCTACAACTTCACCATAGAAGATATGGAGCCTTTTTTTTTCTTTTAATGAACTCGGAATGCAGGGGCTTGGAAGAGCTAGCAGACCAGGTTCAGCCAACAGTGAAATGCGATAGCACCCTGGAATCCCTTCCTCTCTCAGAGGAGTGGGACACACCCTCATTTATGGCTAAACAAGCACCAACACTAATGTCGTGTATGTTCATATAAAAGTTGGAAACTCCCCAGCAAAGTTTACGATGTGTTTTCTAACTGTGGTATTTTGATGACCACTCAGTAATTACAAGTGCTTGGACCCAACAGACTCCACTAGCTGAGTCCAACATAAGCAGTGCCATCTACATCCAGTACCACGGAATGGGGATGCTGGGTTGGGAAGGTTTAATAGCAAGTGAATGAGAACACCTAACACCCCAGAATGGTTCTTAATGCCAGATCCTATACCATAAACTTCACAGGAAGGAAAACATGTGCAGGTGTGGGTGTGCGCACATAAATACACGTGTGTTATTTATTGCATCTGCTCTGCTGACACAATACAACGCATGTGAAGAGCACTAAGGAACAACAGGCACAAGTTCCTTTGCTCCCTTAGTTGCTTCTGTTACTAACAAAGTATATGACCCAGGGTGAGCAGGTCCCTCCAAGAACCTCATTTGTGCAACTATTAAAGAAAGAGATGAGGTTCTGTGATCACTAAGGTCTTGCTTTGAATATTTTTCTGACCCCAGGGCTGTATTTAGAATTCTTGAAGCAAGAAATTAGCCACTTGCAAAGATTTGCTTCTTTGACCTAGAAACATTCCAGGTTTTGTTCTCTGATTTTTCATTAGGGTAGACATTTAAATAAAAAATGACTAGTGTTTTTTTTTGTTTTTTGTTTTTCCCAAGCAGTCTGTATGGAATGAGCTCCATACAAGAACAGCTCCCTAGGAAATTAGCACTTTTCCTCCCCCTAGTGGAAACAGCCTGTGTTTGCTCTAAATAGAATTGGTCATTAAACTTGTAAGTACTTGGGTGGTATGCAAGTGTATACAAATGTATTCACTGAAATACAGTTGATTCAAAGGAGACCTCAAATAGTGTAATTCCTTAGAATGTCAGAGTCAACGTTCAGCAAAATAAAACACCAGGAATAGGGGTGGAGTGGGGTCAAGGAGAAAGGAGTAGACAATGAAGGGGAGACAAGGAGGAAAATGCAGCCAAGAATCCAATGGGTGTCCTACAAAATTAAGAAGAGTGAGGGAAGGGATGGGTAAGGAGGGATGGGTAAGAATGTTGAAAGAGGTGACATTGATCAAGACATATCGTCTTGATACACCACTTTGATAAAGGCAATTCCTTTGTACAACTACTTAAAGATAATTTTTTAAATAAAATATATTTTTAAAAAAGGAAAAAGCAAGCAAAACTAAGTCATAACCAGGAACCAACGTTACAATTTTCCACAGAAATGTCTTTAATATTCTCCTTCATGCAAAGACATTCAAGGTTAACAGTAAAAAGCTTCAAGGTCGATTTAGAACAACACATGATCTCTGAATAAAGAACACAGACCTAAATGAGAAGGTTTATATTTATTTTTTTCCCAAAGCATCTTAAAATCTGTTCTCTTGTGAAAAAAAAAACAATCCAAAATAGATGACTAAACAAATCAAAATAATAGAATGCTGTTATGCCAAGACCACCGAGAGTCAGACTCTACAGCTGTTTTATTTAAATGGGCTGCAGCTCGGGCCTCGTCCTACACTCTGACACAGCGGAGCCTAGGAGGAGAGCCCTGAGCTAAGGATTTGCAGGTCTTATAAAGGCACACAATCAACCAGGAGTTTGGATTACCACCACGTGTTGCTTTGCTAGACAGAAACAAGCAACAAGTGGTCACTGCCTCAAACTTTAACTTTTCATTCCCCCCCTTGACTTATGGTCTTGAGCCACAATCTTGTGGCTCTGGCCCAAAACTAAACAACAGCTCTTGATCTTGAACGAGTATTCCAATAACAATCAGTCCATTTTTCTTTTCTTGAGGCGTATGCGGGGTGGTTGGGTAGGATGCTTGGAGACTTCCCATGTTTCCCCACGGTTGTCCAAGGCAAAGGGGTCAGCCAGTCTGGCGTGGGAGCAGTGGATCCAAGCAGCAATGCCATCTACCTTAAGGGCAGTGGGTGTAGCCAGTAGCACCATGTAAGGTCCCTTCTACCGTGGTTCCAGAGATCTCAAGTTGTGCCTTCAAACAAACACCCAGTCCCCTGGTTTAAACAAATGGGGGGATAGGAATAGAAGCAGAATCATATATTGTTCTAAGCTGGGGCCACATACTCTTATGCACCAGCTGTAAATAGTCAAGTTTATACAGAAATTCAGTATCATCCAAATCAGCAAGCAATTCCGTCTGAAGGCTAGGTTTAATGGGTGGAAGGTGTCCATACATTATTTCAAAAGGAGTAAAGCAAAGCTGATAAGGTGAATTTCTTACTCTAAACAAGGCAAAAGGAAGGAGGGATACCCAGTCTGCGCCAGTCTCCAAGGCCAATTCAGTTAAGGTCTCTTATAGAGTCCAATTCATTCTACCTGCCCTGAACTCTGGGGTCTATAAGCACAGTGCAATTTCCAATCCATCCCCAGTGCCTCGGCTATTCCCTGACTTACTTTTGAGACAAGGCCAGTCCATTGTCCGACCCGATGGTGGATGGAAAGCCATACCTGGGTAGGATTTCTTCCAGGATCTTCCTAACCACAATGTTCGTGGTCTCATGCTTTGTTGGGTAGGCTTCAACCCATCCTAAAAAAATTGTCTACAAAAACTACCAAATATTGGGCTGGGAAGGTGGCTCTGTGGTAGAGCGCTTGCCTTGCATGCCTGAGGCCCTGGGTTTGATTCCTCAGCACCACATAAGCAAACAGAAAAAAAAAAAAAACTAGCAAATATTTATATCCAAATTTTCTAGTTTTAATTTCTGTGAAGTCTACTTCCCAATACACACCTGGCCTATCTCCACAGAGGCGAGCTCCTTTTGTAACCGGTTGATTGGGGGCATTGGTGAGCTGACAGGCTCTACAATTTTTTTTGGGGGGGGGGTCCGGTTGTGGGGCCTGAACTCTGGGCCTGGGCGCTGTCCCTCAGCTCTTCAGCTCAAGGCTAGCGCTCTAACACTTGAGCCACAGCGCCACTTCCGGCTTTTTTCTTTTTGCTTATGTGGTGCTGAGGAATCGAACCCAGGGCCTCATGCATGCAAGGCAAGTGCTCTAACACTGAGCCACCTTCCCAGCCCAGGCTTTACAATTTTTTAACAATGTCCTCAATGAGTTGATTTCCTTGCCTAATTTTTACTTCTGAGTGTTGGAGCAAGTCCTGCATTCTTTGGGTTCCCATGTGAGAGACCCGATGGATTCTCTTAAGAATCCCCTTGCCCAATCGTTGTGGCAAGATCAGTTTCCCCTCACCAGTTTTCCACCAGTCTTTGTTTCCTTCTCTGTCCAGGGGTTTATAGGCCATGGGAATTTTCTTTATCCGCTCCAAGTCTTCTTGGGAGTACTGAGGCTCAGGAGGCAAAGCTCATGGCTCTGGGTTTAGTAGAGTCAGTACTTCCGCTCTGGGCTGGAGGGCCGCCTCCTTAGCTGCCTGATCAGTCAAGTTAGTTCCTTTGGTTATAGAATCAGTTCCCTTTTGATGGCCAGGGCAGTGCATAATGGCAATATTTGCTGGTTCCCATAAGGCCCGGCTGAGGCTTAAAATTTCTTGTTTGTTTTTAATAGCTTTTCCCTTAGCTGTCAGCAGCCCCCTTTCTTGGTAAATGGCTCCATGGACATGCACGGTGGCAAAAGCATACCGACTGTCCGTGTAAATGTTTAGTCTCTTCCCTTTTCCCATTTGTAGGGCTTTTGTTAGTGCCACTAGTTCAGCTCTTTGTGCAGACGTTCCCTGGGGGAGTGCTGCTTCTGCCCACACTATCTCAGTGTCCGTAGTGACTGCTGCACCCGCGTACCTTTTTCCATCTCGAATGAAACTGCTGCCATCTGTGAACCAGGTATGCTGAGCATGCGATAGTGGCGAGTCCAACAAGTCTGGCCTCTTTTCCTTGGCCCGGCCTCTCTTTTCACGCTCAATTTCATGTTCTCTAAAAGCTTCCATGAGCCGCTCAAGATATGCTGCCAGACTTTCACTTCCTCCCTGTCTAACATCATAAACTTTGGCCATATTAGTAGGTCGGCGAGCCGCCACCTTGAGACCTGCCAACAGAGCCTAGATAGCGGTAGACGAGGAGTCACTCCCTACCTTCAACCGTATTTCAGTCCCATGTTGGGTGGATCTCAGGAAAATAGGCAGTGATCAGGGCAGGATCCGTGATGGGCGCTCCGGCGGGGCCAGGGATATGCTTCCAGGCCGCCTCTCGAATATGGTCTCTCTCTCTTCAATGGTAAAAAGGACCTGTAGAAGCTGACTGCAATCATCCAAAGTGGGCTGATGAGTAAAGAGAATAGTTTCAAGCAAACGAATTAAATCCTGGGGTTTCTCAGAAAAGGGGGCATTTTGGGTGCGCCAATTGTATAGATCACTGGTAGAAAATGGCCAATATTGGAGTTGCTGTTGACCATCGGCATCCACAGGACCTACGGCGCATAGGGAAAAACAGCTGCATTAGAAGGGGGGCTGATCCCACGGCGTCGTCGAGTGACTGGCCTCTCAGAAACTTTAAGGGCAGGTGCCGAGGGTTCTATAGCTCCCTCCTCCTCTTGATCATTTCTCAGGTTCTGCAAAAGGAACCTGGGAAGGGGAGTATGGGGGAGGAAACATTTTTCTTCCAGGTTATCTCCCTGAAAAACCGGGGGTACAATTTCTTTTCCTCTTTCTTAGTTTCTTTTTGTAAGTCTAGGGGGCTAGATGGAGTGGTGCCCATGGTTTCCAGTTCCGTCAGTCATACAGTCCAAAAAACAATAAACAGTACAAGCAAGACACACACAGGCCTGACAGTTACGAAAAAAAGCTTACGAAGTGGATATCTCCTGAATTGGTCCCCTGACTCCTTTAATGGGACACCCACGCCCCACAGCAGAAGGAGCAGACCCACAGTGGGCAAGTTGGACCTCGGTTAGGAGGCCCTCTTGGTCAGTTCCGGCCCAACACTGAATCGACCCCCGCCCCACAATTCACACAGGCAAGGTTCCAAGGACCCCCGCCCCACACGGCGGGGTTCCCCCACCCCACACAGCAAGGTTCCAAGGACCCCTGCTCCACACGGCGGGTTTCAAAGACCCCCACTCCACACGGCAGGGTTACCCCCACCCCACAAGAGGATCTGGGACGTCTCCCAGTTCCTCCAGGGTTGTTGTACAAGCACGTCCGCTTTGACAACCCTTTACAAATCAGAGTGGCCATCCTCACAAGGGAAAACAAAAGTAAAACAGACAAACAACAGGACAAGACAAATTAACAAAGACAGCACTGTTTTACCTTTGGAGTCTGAGGTCTAGGGGATCTTTGGGGGATATCCCGGATGAACTCCCACTAATATGTTATGCCAAGGTCGCAGGACCACTGAGACTCAGACTCTACAGCTGTTTTATTTAAGCGGGCTGCAGCTCGGGCCTCGTCCTACACTCCAACACAGTGGAGCCCAGGAGGAGAGCCCCGAGCTAAGGATTTGCAGGTCTTTTAAAGGCACACAATCAACCAGGAGTTTGGATTACCACCACGTGTTGCTTTGCTAGACAGAAACAAGCAACAAGTGGTCACTGCCTCAAACTTTAACCTTTCAATGCAAAGCAACAAAAAGAGATGTCCAAAATTAGAGTATGTGACAATCTGCTCATTTTAATTCAGTTTAACATGCATTTTATCTATTCTGATTCCACCCTTTCAGGACCTCTGCTGTTACCCCTGGCATCTGGGTTTGTCCTATCACCCATCACAGGAGAACAAGGACAGTGTCAGCCGCCCCACCGCCCAGCCCCCTGGGGAGAATCTCATTAATCTCTTATAGACAGGTAAGGAGTGGAATACAGTTACAGAGTGCAGGACACCAATCAATCATCTTGTTTGGTCTGAGTCTGTCCTAGTAGCCAACCCAACAACTTTGCTTGGCCCTGAGAGAAAGTGACAGATTTTCCACAAGGAGGCACTGTAGCAAGACTTGTGCATGAACAGGTGAGCAGGATAAATGCACACTGGATACAAGGTCAGCTGTGGATCTTATGTAATGACCTATGAAGTATGCGTTGTATTCAAATAAAGAAGTCACTCACAAGTTTTAGTCTTGCTACTAATCAGAGCAGTTGGCAAGGATTACCAGAATCTGAGAGGAGCACTTACCTAGGAAATGCAAATATAAACAAAATCCAGCTTCAAGGAAATTGACATTTTATAGGAATAACTATAAACATGAATGATAAACATTCAGTAAAAATAAGACATTAACAAATGACATCTAGACAATGAAAGCAAGAGGAGGAGGGAGGAAAGGAGGAAGAGAGAAAGGAAGGGAAAGTGGTGGTAAGGATAGAAGGAGAGAGAGGAAAAGACAAAGGAAGGAAGGAAGGAAGGAAGGAAGGAAGGAAGGAAGGAAGGAAGGAAGGAAGGAAGGAAGGAAGGAAGGAAGGAAGGAAGGAAGGAAAAGCAGGGAGGGAGGAAAGAAGAAAGGGAGGGAGGATGAAAGGGAGTAGGGAGGGAGGGAGGGAAGGGAGGAAGGAAGGAAGGAAGGAAGGAAGGAAGGAAGGAAGGAAGGAAAGAAGGAGGTATGGAGGGGAGGTAGGAGAGGGAGAGAGAGGGAGATGAAAGGGAATAAGAAAGCATGAAAAGGAGGGAGGGTAGGAGGAAGGAAGTAGGGAAGGAAGGGAGGAAGGAAGGAAAGAAGGAGGTATGGAGGGGAGGTAGGAGAGGGAGAGAGAGGGAGATGAAAGGGAATAAGAAAGCATGAAAAGGAGGGAGGGTAGGAGGAAGGAAGTAGGGAAGGAAGGGAGGGAGGGAGAAAGAGAGGGAGGGGAGGGAAGGAGGAAAAAGGGAGGGAGGGAGGGAGGAAAAAGAAAGGGAGGAAGGGAGGAAGATGTAAGGGAGAAAGGGAGGAAGAAAGGATGGAAGGAAGGGAGGGAGGGTAGGAGTAAGGAAGTAGGAAAGGAAGGGAGGGAGGGAGAGGAGAGAGGGAAGAAGAAAGAGGGAGGGAGGGAGGGGAGGGAGGGAGGAAGAAAAGAAGAGAGGGAGGAGGGAAGGGAGGGAGGGAGGGAGGAAGGAAGAAAGGAAGGGAGGAAAGGAAGGGAAGGAGGGAGGGAGGAATGGAGGGAAGGGAGGGAGGGAGGAAGGGAGGGAGGGAGGAAGGAAGGAAGAAAGAAAGGAAGAGAGGAAAGGAGGGGAGGGATGGAAGGAGGGAAAAAGGGATGAAGGGAAGGGAGGGAGGAAAGGAGGGGAGGGAGGAAGGGATGTAGGGAGGGAGAGAAGGAGGAAGGGAGGGGAGGGAGGGAAGGACCTGAGGACAGGAGAAGCTCTCATCAGCCCCATGGGAGCTGAGGTGTCTCCAATCCAGCCTAGAACCTGGTCACATCTCAATCAATCATATTGAACACTGATTAAGCACAAGAGGTCATAACTACCCACAGCTCCTGGGCACTGGAATACACCCTATGGTCTGTGAGTCCAGAGAGGAGGCTCCAGTGGTACAAAACTGAACTCTGAACTCTGTTCATGGAGAAGATGGTGACTGGGTGACATGAGGCCCAGGCTGACGGCAGGTCACAGCGTCAGACGCAGGGTGGAAGAGGTACCAGATGTGCCAGAGACCCAAAGGCCAAGGAGACAGGTGCTGAGACCGAGTTAGTAAGGCAGGCTTACCAGACCTGACTTTCAACAGCCTGTACCAGCAAGACTACACTCTGCTGGGGAGAGAACGACCCAATATGCTCCCCGCATCTGAGGACACCCCAAGCTCAGCTGTGACCCCCACAGGCTGGCTGCCATCCTACAAAAAGGCTGGGGTGCGGAACGTTGAAGAAGGAGATCTCTGACTCTTGCACAGAGTGTGCGATTCCCCAACAGGAGTGTCAAAGACTCGGATTATTTTTCAGTTTCAACAAGGTCTAAGCTTGTGTTCCTCTGCTAACAAAATCTGGACTGCTCAGGAGAAAGAGCAGATTATTCGTGGCCAACAGAAAGAGGCAACCTTTCCTCCTGTGGCTGCAGACTGAAGGAATCCCACAAAACCACAGCCACCTCCTCCAATCCACGGCCTCACTTTCCAAGATGTCAGTAGTCAGAGTCTATCAGTAAACATTCAATGGAACATTCCATCAATAAGAGAGCCACACGAGTTAAATCTCAAGTATGAAGACTCAAGCAATGAAACTCCTCCCCCATGGTGAGTCCCGGTGTCCACCCACGATACCCCTTAGCTGAGCCATCAACACATCCTTGGTCCATGCTACCCACTGTCCATAGGTTACCCCGGGATTCATATTCACTGCCTGCCTCAATTACCACAACTGTCCCAGCATTGTTGGCTGGTATTACTAACTACAATTTTACCTAACAATGGCTGTAAACTGCAAGAATCATGATGCTGATCCTTCAGACAGGTCAAAGAGAAGTCATAATGAGCTTTCTTTAAGGGAAAAGTATATCATATAATCACCCCTATGATACCTATGATCAAGAGTACATAGAACAAAGCTATGGTCAAGAATATAGAGAGATTTCAGTACCAATCCATGGCTTCAAGCTTCCACTGCCCTGCATGGGAAATGGCCCTGCTGCAAGAGTAAGGAGAGGCTGGAGACTGGACTGCACTTCTATGTATTTATTGTCGGTCGTGGGGCTTGAACTCTGGGCCTCTGCGCTGTCCCTCAGTTCTTCAGCTCAAGGCTAGCACCCTACCACTTGAGCCACAGCACCACTTCTGGCTCTTTTCTGCTTATGTGGTGCTGAGGAATTGAACCCAGAGGCAAGCGCTCTGCCACTGAGCCACCTGCCCAGCCCCATTGACTGCACTTTTAAAGGGGGAGAACCATGCCTCCCAGGAGAACTACCTTTTTCCACTGCTCGAAACAAAGGAAGTATGTTAAGTAAATGACATAAGCCTGGAGATTAGAGATAATTTGCCAGCGCGCGTGTGTGCTGTGTGGAGCGCAGCTTGATTCACAAGTGAACCCAAGCAACAGCTTGATGAGAAGACAACAAAAAGCCAGAATCATGCCTGTCATCCAGGACTGCCGTGCTCTCGTGATGAAGCGGCCTGGGCTGTTCACCGCAGTGCAGTGTGCATCCAGTATACCATCCCAGCGCAGCAGTCAAATGGCTCAGGCTGCTTCCCATTTCTGCTGAAACTGAAACCTATCTCAACACAACCACACCCATTAGGACCGGCCTTTTTAGTGCTATGACCCCACACCACATGACAGGCCTTGGTTGAAGGGCAACCTCCCACCACACAGGGGCCTCTCAGTAACCCACAGCACTGACGCACGAGCTGCAAATAATCCTGCTTAAAAATCAAAAGGAGAGGCATTGCTATTTTAAAATCCCAATTATACACTGGGATTATATTCACCTTGAAATCCATTTTCATCTTTATCATCGTTTTCTGTTTTGTTGGTGGCAGTTGGTTGTTTTGTTTTTGTGCCAGTCCTAAGGGTGGAACTCAGCCTGGACGCTGTCCCCAGTGCTTTTGCTCAAGGCTAGCGCTCTAGCGCTTGAGCCACATCTCCACTTCTGGCTTTGGGGTGGTTAATTGGAGCTAAGGGTCTCAAGAATTTTCCTACCTGGGCTGCCTTCAAACCATAATCCTCTACTTAAGAGCTCAAGTAGCTAGGATCACAGGTTTAAGCCTGTGTTTTAAGTTTATTTTATAAATTTAAAAAACAAAAACAAGAACAAAAACAAAAAGAAACCTCACAAGGCTGAGGCGTCTTGCTGAGTGTCCGCAAGTGGGCCCAGCTGGGCCCAGCGTCTAGTTCAGAGATTCTCTGGCCATACTTGCTGCCTTCCTTACTATAAAAACTTAAGGCGCCGGGCGCCCATGGCTCACACCTGCAATCCTAGCTACTCAGGAGGCTGAGATCTGAGGATCGCAGTTCAAAGCCAGCCCGTGCAGGAAAATCGGTGGAACTCTTCTCTCCAATAAACCACCAGAAAACCAGAAGTGGTGCTGTGGCTCAAGTGGTAGAGCACTAGTTTTGAGCTGAAGAGCTGAGGGACAGAGCCCAGGCCCAGAGTTCAAGCCCCAAGACCGACCAAAAAACAAAAAACAAGAAGAAAACAAGGCTTCACACCAGGGAGTCAGGCGAGGGCCCTAAGCTGGGTGTACCTCTCAGGAAACAGAACTCTAGGGACTTCTGACCTGGCAAGAGGAAGTATCAAGAGTTCGATTCACAGGCACAAAGACAGTGCAACAGCAGCCAGAGAAAATGAGTCCGTGACCAGAGGTTTGCGCTGACGGCCTGAGCTGGGGAGTGTGAGCTCAGATCCGGGCAGCTCGACCTATGAAGAATGAAGAATGCACAGAGAGCCCGAGAGTCTGAAGTCCTGGCTGAGCGTTGGGCCAGGTCGGGTGAGGAACACACACAGACTGGAGGGGGCACACCTGTCACTCAGACAGGCCAGGAGGGTCTATGTCAGCCCCCAACAAGAACGTTCTGGAATCCAGTAGGATTTAGGAGAGTACTCACAAGAGCCTTGCCTCAACACTGGGGGACAATTAACAAATCTTAAGTGCAATGTTCAAAAAGATCCATCCATCTCTTTCCAAGACACTGAAGTGCAACCCAAAATCAGGCTGAAAAAACAAAACAAAACAAAAAAACATATCTCTGTTATCTAGCAAAGTAAAATTCAAAGTATAGCACATCTGTAATCCTAGCTACTCAGATGGCTGAGATCTGAAGATTGTGGCTCAAAAGCAGCCTAGGCAGGAAAGTCCATGAGTTTCTTATCTCCAATAAACTATTAAAAAGCCGGTGTGGGGTTGGGAAGGTGGCTCAGTGGTAGAGGGCTTGCCTTGCATGCATGAGGCCCTGGGTTCAATTCCTCAGCACCACATAAACAGAAAAAGCTAGCAGTGGCACTATGGCTCAAGTGGTAGAGCACTAGCCATGAGCTGAAGAGCTGAGGGACAGTGTTCAGGCCCAGAGTTCAGGCCCCACGACTGACAAAAAAAAAAAGGTGGGGTGGATCTGTGGCTCAAGTGTTAAAACACAAGCCTTGAGTGAAAAGCTCAGGGACAGTGCCCAGGCACTGAGTTCAAGCCCCAAGACTGGACAGAGTCCAGGTCCTCAGTTCAAGTTCCAGGACCAGCACACGCACGCACACACACACACACACACACACACACATATACATGCATATGCATATACATACATACACACTATATATAAAGTATATGTATAGTTATATATATGTGTATATAAAATAATGTATATAAAAATGTTTATATAAATGTAAATTAAATGTATTTATGTATATACCAAATATCTCTGTGTGTATATATGTGTGTGTATATATATATATATATATATATATATATATATATATATATATATATATATATGAAACAACAATCCTCAAAATGAAACCTAATATAAAAGGAACAGTTTTCACCTAGATGACCAGCGAGTGGCAGGACATCTTCACACAATCTAATATGTAACTGGAGTTGGTGGGGACAGGGAGGAGTGACAGAGAAACTGAAAAAGAAAACTTAAAAGGAAACTAGAGACCTACAGATCCATCAAGATCAATACACTGCAAACATATAAGCCTATACCAGTGCACATGGTAATCAAATTATTCAAACCAATGCAAAAGAGAGAAAGCACCGGGGACAGAACACGGGCTGTGTGCAGAGAAACAGGAAGACAGCAAGGGTTCCCGTAGTGCAGTGGGCATGGCTCCACCTCTTCTGCTGTTCTCCTTCTCCGTGCTGGCATCAACTTCCTGCTCTCGACGTGGCTCACCCGTTCCTCTGAACACAGCCAGAAGGAAGAGTGAAAGAAGGGGACAGTATCCACTTGACATTGCTCATGTTCCTCCTGCTTAATGATAACAGCCTGGCCAGGTGCCCACAGTTAGCTGGAGAGCCGTGGAAGGGGATGCTGCACAGGTGCCAAGCTACAATTCTGTCAAGATGGAAGGGAGAACTGGTACCTAGGCCCACGTGTGGCCCATCCAGGATTGGGAATGACGCCCACATAGCCTATGCAGAGGCAAGCACGTGATTCTTGTCTTCTGGTCTTGGGGTAGGAGGCAGTCTCCAGGCTGACAGATGTTACAGATCAAGTCTGTTATCTACCTATCCCGTGCACAAAGAGCGACTTCTTTTTTAATCTTGTTACAATTTAAAGGAGGGGGAGCAAAGCCAGGGCCTTCCTCCCCTCCCAAAGCCCACAAACTCCCCATAGCGACTCGCTCACTTCCTCTGCTTCCACGGCCCAGTTCTCTTCTGTATCACAGCTGCAGAATACTGAAAAGAGAAACTGCTCTCCAGACAAATCAATACCCAGGATGACGGCATGGATTGGAAACCCATAGCAAGTTTATTCATTTGCAAGAAACATAAAGAAAGCATTGAATATTTTTCTTGGCCACTGGTGTGAGTTTTTCAAAACATCTTAATTACATAAAATCAATAGTATAATTAGATGCCATATTTTGCAATGAACCCTACTTCTATTTACTAGCTGCAAAAATATTTTCAATCGAAATCAATGTCACATTTAATATACATTATATATAAATTATCTACAGTTCTTTCGAAAGGCAGTAGAATATCAATACCACACTTTATTATAAGATGGCATATGATAAATCTGGTAAGGCCTTACATTTAATTGTTTTGAGTTAAGTCTTCCTAAGAAATGGTAGGCAGGATCAAAGTAATTTATTGATCCATCTATGGTTAGAACGGGAAGGAAATTAAATCAATCACCTGGCTCAGCCTCCTATTCAGACAGAATTATTGGTCCCCTTTGGACTGAGTAACAAAGTGCTATTGGATGTGAAGTGACTCCGCCAGGAACACACAGCTCTTAAACTTCCCCTTTCTCAGCTTTTTTCTAATCAAACAAATCTCAGCGCCAACTTCATATGTAATCATAAGACATTCAAGTTCAAGCTACTTGAGTTAAAAAAAAATTCCCATTCTCAAATTCACTGTGCTTATTGAGTAAGATGAAGTAAATCTGTGTAATGAAAACACATAACAAACACTGCACTTCACATCTTGGCTTCAATTTTAATTAGTGACTCACAGCTCCTACACTAAGGAAGCGCGTGACATAAACATCAATATAAATAAATTGCTGGATTGGCTGGGTTCGATGCAAACTGCTCGTTACATTCAGAGCTGCATCTCTGAGGAAAGAGTGGGATAGAAACAGCAAAACAGTGAGAGGCGTGGATGTGTCTGCACACTCCAGAGGCTCTGAGCCTCAGACACATCATCAACAGCTTCTTTGTCAGCAATCCCTGTGGCAAATGGCTCAGGAGGAATGTCCTCTGACAGCTAACACTTGGCTGTAGGCTCTGGAGGGGAGGGAGCGGCTGCAAACCCATCACAACAGTGATGACCCCACCTTCCATCCAAGATGGCGGACTCTCCACTGGGCTGGAAGGTACTCCTGATTGCTTCAGCACACCGGGTGCTCGCAGGCTAAGAAAAACCTTAGCAAGTTTTAGTTGTCATGAAATCAGAAACATGCTCCAAGAAGATGGTTCATAAGACTAAGGCGAAAGCAATTGCTGGATGGATCCGTGAGTCAGAAAAGAAGACAGTGGTAAAAGTAAAATGAAAACACCCAGGCTCTACTTCTCTCCCTGCAGAAAGCATGGAAGACACATCAAGGGAAGTTGCATAGGAAAAGGGTTGGCTTAAGATGAAGCAGACATCTGTCCTGGTGGGCTGGCCAGAGCAACTCCAATTAATTACCAGGGTTTTGGATCAGCTGTAAAACCTTCTGCAGGACCTCTTCCCTGGAGGGACTGGCATCCACCACCAGGCAGCTTGGATTCTCCATCAGCTGGTAGGACTTTTGTACCCTGGGGACAGGCACAGGGAGGAGTTGGCCTTACATTCCACACAGCCACCCCTGCAGAGCTGACTTCCCTACACTGACACAACCAGCCGGAAGCAAGGTCTCTACCCTCTTCTTCTCAATGCTCCCTTTATTAGTGCTCCCTTCATCAGTGTTCCTGCCCAGCCACCAGCCAGGCCCCCAGGAAGAACTTCAACGGGCTTGGGTTGATACATGACAGATCAGGAGTGCTCTTCAATAGCTAGCCTTTCCTGAATCCCTGTTACCTGCCAAGCTCTAGCCTTCTGTCCAATGCTTCCCATTTTTGTAGTCAAGGTGAACTAGTAAGAATTCCCATTCTGCAGAGTAGGAGGGTGAGGCTCAAAGAAGTTAGGAGCCCAGAGGCAGGGCCCAGGGCCAGGGAAAAGATAGTCCCTGCTGTTTCTGGCAATGCTCTGCTATTGCAGTAGGAGCTGGCTGGCTGGGGCTGCCTAGCCTGGGGTCTGCCTCTTGTGTTTGAAACGTGGGGACCGCGTCACTCATAAAGCCAGTGCCCACCCAGGCTCATCTCCAGGCAGGGACACCCACCCCTCACCCCCACCTTGCCTTGGGGCCACCTACTTCTGACGGAAAATGCTGTTGGCCTCAAGTTCAGCCTCCTCTCTGGTCTTCTCCAGGCCACGGCCCTGCAACCTTTGTACTCTCTCCTCGGGACTCACGGTGAGCAGGAGGACCAGGTCGGGCTTGAGCAGGTCTCCCGGCCACTGGTATACGGGGTGGTGGGCTGGGGGCAGGTGCTGCAGGCCCCCACTCACCTCGGCGGCAATGGCATAGGTGGCCGTGCTGTGCCAGTACCTGAGAACAAAGGGGGGGAGTGAAGGTAGCACCAGAGAAGGGCCTGCTCAGGACTCTGAAACCATACGGAAGGCTTCTCAGCATTCAGCAGACTAAAGACACTTGCATTTCATCCTCAAAACCATCAAATATAAGAAATCAGAAGCAGCTAGAAAGCCAAGCTGGCTCCTGACCAAGCACGTACTGAGCTAAAAATGCCTTGTCCTGCAAGATGGGTTTTCTGGCATTGGGGGACAACAGTGGAGAAGACAGATGTGTTTGGTAGCTCCTTTGTGTTGAATGCTGTGTCTTGGCCAAATAAAATCTAGCAAGCCCATCTAGTTCCTCCTTGTGAGATTGAACTTGCCTTGTGAACGCTTCCTTCAGGAAACCCTGGGCCAGAAGACCCCTGGTCTTTCCCCAAGTCCCAAGTCATTACATTGTGTTTGCTCAGCAAGTAGGTGGCAAGCGCAGGGATTTAAGTCAATACCCCCTTTGTCCTTCACACTGAGGGTAGAAGTTTAAGTCTAAATCTGTTAGGAATTTAGGAGCTTTGCTTAGTTACTGGAGAGGTGGAGACAATCTTGTTTCTCAGTAAAAGGAAAATCATAACAAGAAACACAATGCCAGTGTGTCTACTCTTTGTAGGAGTCTGATGGCGTGTCACTGCCTGCAGAACGCGGTCTTGGACAGTGAGGAATCTCCTCTCAGACTGCAGTAGGCTTTTTTCCAGGCCTTTTTCCCTAACAAGAGCGAAGTTCTCAGCCAGCAAAACCCTTCCTGTGGCCCCCAGGCAGGATGGATAGCTCTTGGTCTGCCTCTCTGTGGCCTGGCATGAAATCTTCCTATCAGCTTCTCGCTGAACTGACTGAGCCGATAGCCTACACATGTCTCCTCCACTGGACAATTCACCCCTGAGTGGGAAATGTCTTCCAGTCATCTCTGTATTTCCAAATCTGAAAACCACATCTGATACATACTAGATATGTAATAAACGAATATAGTTAACTGTGTGAATGAGTGAATGACAACTAGCACATGTACTGTCATAACTCATTATATGAATGAATTCCCAAGTCAGAGGCCTGACTCTGGAGGCCACGGCAAATCAGGTCAAGCCACTGGCCACACAACCAAAGAGAAAAAACCATGGTGACAGGCAGAAAAGGCACACCAGGCAGTGCTAGCTAGGTGCCTGGGGAAGACAGGACCAGGGTATCTGTGTCCTCGGGTGTGGCATGAGTTCACAGAGGACAGAAGGAGGAGGAGGATAAAGTGTGTTATGGTAGCTGGTCCTGGTCCAAGTGTGGGCCTCACTGGCCAAGCTGGGCTTTATCTGAGATACGAAAGCCAGCATTGCCTAGCGGGTAGATTCTACACTCATCACAGGATGTTTATCCATCAGACGCATCCCAGAACCCAAGGGGACAGCAGTAGGGGATGACCTAGAGCAAAAGAGACAGCACCAGGCTGCTGCAGGGAGACATGCCAACTTTTATTCTGCTTTTAGTCGCTCACTGGGCATGGGCACGCGCAAGTGAAGTACTGGTGATTTTAGGGGAAAAAAACAAAGCAGTTTCTTGATCCTTGTAACAATAATACTCTTGCCTGTTCGTGGCCTATTCTCATTTGAAGTGACTCAATGTGAAACTTCAAATTGATCATCAAAGGACTCCTGCCTACCACTCGTATTCCTGATGGAATGTAAAGAGGCACCATGCTTCCTTCTCCACATTTTCAATTCTTTTAAAATCCCTTCTCTCTCCCCTCTCCCTCTCCTCTCCCTTCTTCCTTTCCTCTCCTCTCTCCCTCTCAGGCAATACTTGGGTTTGAACTCAGGGCTTCATGCTTCCTCGACAGGTCTCTACTGCTTGAGTCACACTTCCCGCCCTTTTTGCTCTGGTTATTTGTGAGTAAGTATCTAGCTTTTATTCCTAGGCTGGCTTAGACTCTGATCCTCCTGTTTCACAAACCTTACTATAGCTGGATGAGAGTGGCAGGCTGCCACACTCAACTGCTGCATGAAATAGGGTCTAGCAAACTTTTTTACCCTATCTGACCTCAAAATGCAACCATGATGGGCGCCGATGGCTCATGCCTGTAATCCTAGCTACTCAGGAGGCTAAGGATTGCGGTTCAAAGCCAACCCGGGCAGGAAAGTCCATGAGACTCTTAACTCCAATAAACCACTCAGAAAACAGAAAGTGGTGCTGTAGCTCAAGTGGTAAAGCACTAGCCTTGAGCTGAAGAGCTGAGGGAAAGTGTTCAGGCCCAGAGTTCAGGCCCCATGATCGACCAAAAAACAAAACAAAACAAACAAACAAACAAAAAAAAAGCAACCTTCCCAATTTCTAGTAACTAAGCAAAAATCCTAAATTCTTTTTTTTTTTTTGGGGGGGGGGGTCCGGTCGTGGGGCCTGAACTCTGGGCCTGGGCACTGTCCCTCAGCTCTTCAGCTCAAGGCTAGCGCTCTACCACTTGAGCCACAGTGCCACTTCCGGCTTTTTTCTTTTTGCTTATGTGGTGCTGAGGAATCAAACCCAGGGCCTCAGGCATGCAAGGCAAGCGCTCTACCACTGAGCCACCTTCCCAGCCCAGAAATCCTAAATTCTTAACAGATTTAGACTTAAACTTCTAACCACAGTGTGAAGGACAAGGGGTATTGACATAAATCCCTGCACTTGCTACCTACTTGCTTTGCAAACACTGATAAAAGTCACTTAAGTCAGTGTGGTTACATGAGCCTCACAAATGGAAGACACAGAGCTTCACGTTCCCTCATAGCTATTGCAAAAACAATTAAGTGCTTTATGAAGAAAAAAAGAAAAGAAAACAACCTCATAGCATCTTATCAGTGTAAGAAGACAATACTTAAACCTTACCAGGCAATGTCTAATGAAAGCTGCCAGTACTTCAGACTCCAGTAACCAGTACAGACAGGACTGAAAAGGACAAAGCTTGTGAGGAGTCAATGAGTGCTCCTGTCACTCGTCCCTCCAAGCCCCCGTGCTCCTCCATACAAGTGCTCTGAGAACTCCAGGCCCCAGCAGCCCCCAGTTACACTGCACCCTGCCTGGATATCTTCCTGTGAATCACTGACCAGAACCTACCCTTCCATTTTCTCCATCTGACGCCTTCCGCCCCAACTCCAGCAAGACTTCCCTTGGTGCCCAGGCTGCCTTGGCACCTTCACCATATTCACTGATTTGAGTACTCAGAGCACTCACCCTATTCACTGACTGAAGCACTCTGAACAAAAACAGAGGCTGATCTCTTAATTTACAGTCTTCTGTTTGCAGGAAAAACCATCAATAAAAATGGACATTGAAAAATAGTCATTTGGGAGCTGAACATGATAGCTAATTCCTGTAACCCCAGTGCTCAGAGGCTGAGGCAGGAAAATGGCAAATTCCTGGCCAAGTTGGGCTGCATGGGAAGACTCTGTCTCAAACAAAGAAATGCATCGCAAAGAAGTAACGGAAGCAAGGAAGTCAGCACCTCCACGAACACTGCCACCCACCGTTCTCAGTGAGAGGAGGGACGCGTCTCAAATGGATTTCATTTTTAAAATCTTTAAACATAAACAAACCCACCTGGACAACACACAGCTGCCCTTTACCTCTGACAAGGTGCTACAGTCTCTTCACAGACCATAATCGCAGACAATTCACAGGCACAGAGAAGAAAAGTCAAGGGAAGAATGGAGGGTCTGTTTCTTATAGAGTCCTTTCTTGGGGCTCTTTTTGAATAATCACAGTCTGTAGCCAACCATCAATTCTTTCGAGCTAGTTTTACCAGGCACCAGGAAAACTCTGTTAGTTGACATATAATGCAATTTGATGGCAGAGAGAACACAGCTCTTAGGCCAAGGCACTGTATTTGAAGTGCTGGTTTCCAAGCATTTCTACCTGCATCTACATGTGGGATGCACATCACACATCTGGGGGGCAGGCAGGGAGGACTCATGATACCACAGACCGGGAAAGCAGGAGACACAGTGCAGGCACCCACCTGCACAAGGAAAAAGCCTCAGGAAGTCACAATCCACAGAACATGTCTATATCCCAGGTCAAAGATGGAACCAAACATGGTAACCTGAGCACTTTGACCACATGGTACACACGTCACTGGACAAAAGCACCTCCCAAGGGAACAAGACTTCTTAGGCTGCTCAGGTCACTTGAGGGTTGCCTATAACTTTTTGACTTCAGCTGGATTTGCTGGTCATTTCTCCAAATTAAGACTCCTTTCTGGCCAGGATAGTTAATATATACTGTTAATACTGTTTCCTTCATACCCCTCCAGCACCAAGACTCTTCATTCTCCACACACCACCAGAGGGATCTATTCACAGAACACTGCAGACAGGTATTTCATCAGCTATGTTTCCAGATAAAGCAAAGCCACTTTCCTAGCATGGGTACCTGGGGAGATGTGAACAGGAATGAGGCAATGCCTCATGATGCCATTCTCCTTTGAACACACAGAATCCTGAACCCCAGATGTCACCACACCCTGCACCTGGCGTTCAGGTAGCATTGAGGTAGCATCCACCTTACATGGACCACGCCCCATAGCCAGACCTCTCCTGTACCAGAATATGGATAGATTCACGAGGGCCCCAAGTCCTGTCACTGGCAAAGGCTATACCTAGAAGGCAGAGTGGAAGAAATGCACAGAGCCTGCCCTCACATTCTGGAAGCACAGGTCCAGGACTTCCCACCCTGGGGTAGCCACTGTGTGGTCAATGAACCCTTTGGAGAAGGCAGGGCCACCACTTTATTGGACAGTGAATATTCCAAACCTTGAGGACTTCAGACCCCTCGACCTTGATCACAACTGCTCTCCTCCCATCTTGAGGCATACTTCCACTGCACTGACCAATCATTTCTTGCTGTTTTCCTGCTCTTGGTGGCACCTGAGACCATGTCTTCATCTTAGACCTGAACCCAAAGAACTGAGCAATGCCCCATCCACCAGCAGACAGAGCCAGCACAGAGGCTAGAACAGCTTACAAGCGGCAGTACTGAAGGTCAGTCAGGCTGCAATCACCAGAGCTCTACAGTCCTCCTGGGAGTGGGGAAGGGGGGGGAGAGGTTTTCACTGTTTCTACCACTCCAGAAACTTGGCAGTGACTCCTCAAGCTGGATATACTTGAAACTCAGGTCCCTGAAACTCCACTCATATGAAACAGAACGTTCACCAAAGCGAATAAAAGGAAGTAATCACAATGAGCAAAGGTGACGAATGTCAGAAGCACAATGTGGCATCAAAGAAGTGAGGTACACACCGCATTTGATGGGTGACCTCACGGGCAGGGGATTTTATAGGCAGTTCTCAGCGGGAGAAACTGGAACAGGATGATGGCACGCGGGTCAGTGGCTCCCACTGAGGAGAGAATGTGGTATGCAGAGAGAGAAAGAGCTGGCTGGGGTGAAGCTCTCCTCCTCAACCAGGTACAGACAACTCAGATGAGTTCACCTCCCAAAGCTCCACGTTCACATTATAACTAATGCTCTTCTTAATAGCACATTCGCCAATTCAATTACTCATCTTTCCCAAAGTAAGTATACTTCAAGAGAAAACAATTAAATGCACATTATAGCAATATTAACAGCACTATTGATCACACATTAACAATGCTGATAACTATCATTGATATTTGTTATTAATTTTGTAATTAATAATGCTGTTACAATAAGTAACGTTAATTATTCATTCTACAGTGAGATCCGTGAACTCCTCACCATCTTTTTTTTTCCATTGGTACCAGTCTGGGAGATTGAACTCAGGGCCTGGGTGTTGTCCCTGGGCTGCTTTTGCTCAAAGCTAATAGTACCACTTGAGCCACAGCTCCACTTCCAGGCTTTTTGGTAGCTTAGAGGAGGTAAGAGTCTCACAGACACTCCTGTCTGGACGGTAGCTGCAAGCCATGATTGTCAGATCTCAGCTTCATGAGTAGCTAGGATTACAGGTGTGAGCCAGCAGTTCCCAGCTTCCCCAACTTAATTATATACATGGGAGGATAGTGCTCTTGACGTTGGGACTCAATGTCCCTTGATGTTTCCACAGTTTGCAGTCAGTGTAGCTTTACATGCACTCTATGGAACATCTTTCTGCAAACTGTTTCGTTCAGTCAGAATTATGACTTTGAAACCTGCACACACAGAAGCACAGTACTTGTTTATGTGGCTGTACAGCCTGCTGTTTTATACATACACCAGCACTTACCCTTTCTCCTGTTGGGCTTCCGGCTTCTAAACATCTCACAGTGTGATCAAAGCTAGAATAAACTCTGGTGAGAATTTTTCTTCAGTAGGTGGAAACAAGCTCTCCCTCTGCTACATCTCAACTTGCAAGTGATTATACCAGCATCGATCTCTAGCCATCCCCACCTCACCCCACCCCATGTGACTGTCTAGCACTGTAGGTATTAGGTAATTCTAATTTGTCTCCACCAGCTGGGCTAGAATCTCATGTAACTGAATGTCTTTTGAGTCATGGTGATTGTAAGTATGATTTGTTTGCTATGCTCTTTGTTCATGTTGTTGTATTTGCAGCTAGTTCTGATTTAGTTTTGTTTTTTTTCAGATTTTTTAGTGTTGTTGTTTAGTTTTGTTTCAGAGTTTTAAATTCAGGGTCTACTCGGGTACAAATTCAGGAGCTCAAACTTGCTAGCTGTGAGTTCAGCTGACCACTTGAGCCCTACTTCTAAGCCTGCATTTTGCTGATTATTGTGAAGGCTTCAAACCATGATCTTCCAAATCTCAGCCTCGTTAGTAGATTATAGGCATGGCTTTCTTATGTGTATAATTTCTAAGGTATCAAACAATTTGTGTCACTCCCTTATCGGAAACCTTTCGGCGGCTCCTCAGGCTCTCTATAGAATCCACTCTTCCTGGCTTCTTGCCTTCCCCTGCACTGCTCGCCACCTTTGTGCAGAAAGCACCCCTCCTCCACCGTGTTTCTAGCATACTGCCCTTCTTCTAGAAAATCCTTCCTGTCTCTGGCTCTGCTCTTGCAAATGACCCTTCCCTCCACAACTTTTTCTTCAGCACAGGAATTCTTACTCCTGCCTCTTTTTACTCAGAGCTTACATAGGTGACTCTCAAGCCACTAACTGGTACAGATAACTAATAAATCATAGACACTGGTGCTATTAGAATCATAAGACCATTCCACTTGATAAACAATTGTGTGCACCTGCACGTGGACACACATACACTCGTGTTAGGGAGAAAATGTACCTACCTGTCTAGAATCACAGGACCCTTCATGGATTCTTTAGCTATTTCAGAAGCCACAAGATAATTGCCCAAAGAGTAGAAAGCTCTTCTAATGATGGGTGGTTCTTCATCAAAGATGTTCCTCCACTGTCGGATGCACATGGGCGGTGACTGCAAGAGGGCAGCGTTGAGGGCCTTGGAAATCGACTGGGTCACTGTGGTTTTACCTGCAAGTCACACATGGAAGACAGCATACTGTAGCCTCCCTCACACTCCCGAAGGTTAATGACATCCCAGAAAGAGCAAAGACAAGCTCTCAACCTCTAACTTGAAGGAGGCGATTACAGAACCAGATTCTTCCTGGCATGCTGTGGAACCAGAGAAACTCCGGATGCCTCTGTTCTTAGAAGCCTAAGAGGGCAAAGAACCTGCTGCTCCTGTTTATGAGTTCTAGAAGCCAGAGCCCATGCTGTCTGCTACTTTGATTCCTGGCCACATTGGTGGCCACCCAACTCTTGGGACAGCTTCCTCTGACTACCTGTACCTGGTCTGACTTTGGGACCAACACCAGCCTAAGAGCCCTGTAGGAAGGTCTTTCCACCTCCTCTCCCCCCCCCCAGCCTCCCCTGCTGACACCTTCACATCCTCTGTCCACTTCTCCTACCCCTTTTGCGAGTCCCAGCATGGGTGCCATCCTGCCTGGCCCCTTGGGCTCCACCATGGGTGTGTACTCATCTACTTCCTGGTCTCATCTTCCTGGAGCACAAGATGGATGGTGGGCGAATAGAATCTACTCCAGAGGATGTTTTCTAGTTTCTCTGAGCTCCTTCTGTTTACATTTAATATTTTCCAATCATCCTTAACACGTGAAGTTATCAAGACTTTATTACCTACTGTTCACTCTTCTTTTTCCCCTTGGGTTGTCAAGATGTATCCTAAAACCCACAATCATGTCAGAGAGTCTACTAGGACATAGATTCCCACGCAGCACGCCAGTTTCTCCCAAAGACTCCAAAATACTGTTTAACCATCTGGCAAATGAAGAAACTGAGCTTGGGAGAAGGCAGCAAATATACCCAAACACTCTCTGCTGACAGGCCAGACCCAGGATGCAAACGTGGCAAGAGCATTGCTCCTTTCTCCACTTCACGCTGCCAGTGGATTCTGCAGCTACACATGCCTGCCTTGAGGTTCAACCTTTGTACCTTTTCTGTAATTCCATAGCATGTGAGTTAGCTCAAGCAATCCAAAAGAGATGATCACAAGAGCGCTCCGGCTGAATGACTGACGGATGCTGTTCAAAGTCTCTCTGCAGCTGGCAAACCTACAGCACAGCGTAGCTCCTGCAGGTGCACGTCCTCTCCTCCCTGATCACTCAGACAGAGCCAGGACAATGCTAGCCACCACCTGTGCCAGTCCACCTGGCTAAACACAAACAGTCCCATGTGGAAACTACCTTTTGTTTTATGTCCCTTAAAATGATCATCTGAGCCCCTCTAGTCAGCATGAGAGGAAAAGCTCGCCTTTCTGAGATCCGTGCCAGCCTTCTCCTGGGCGACCCTCCCCTGCCCTGTACTCCGCTGTCCTTAGAGACTCCTTCCGTGTACAGACATCTCATGAGTAGCACAGGAAGCTCTTGTTTTCCATTTTCTTGTTGACTTCCATTCTGTTCCAAGAGGAGCCTCTGAACCACTATAGCTCCTGGGCACACATTCTGGTTGGATTTCCACATACTTGCGCCTCTCAGGCCATCATTCTGTCGGGGCACCTTCTGTCCTCTGGTCGCCTGGCCTACCTTCTCTGTTCCTAGCACCCAACCTGGTACCACTTGGACCTTGCACTTTATGACCCTACAGAGGCCATGGGTTGTCTTCCTGCATCCCGTCTGGCAAGTGGCTTGGCCTTTCTCTCCTGCCTCACTCTCTCTACATCACATGCTCACTCCACCATGCAGCCCAGGGCTGACGTAGCAAAGGACCTGGACAAAGAAGAGATTCATGCCAGGCTCGGCCCACAGTTGCACCTTCATCAGTTAAAATTAGCACTTATAACGACAAAGTCACGCTCTCTTACCAGTGGCGTCCAGTCCTTCAATGGCAACCACCTGGAACTTTCCTTTCTGGAGCTGCCTTGGGCACTGGTCCACCAGGTCAAGCACTGCCTGGGCTTCCGGGATAAAGGATACACACTGCAAAACAACATCCACCCACATCAGGGCAGAGCGCTGGGCACGGGAGAGACAGACCGCCATCCTGATGAGGCCTAAGTAGAACCGAGCACCATGCCAGGCTTGGTTCTGAAGCAGAGGCAGGCTGGCCTCCATCACCTAACCGCAAGTAGCTGAGGCCCCACGGGGCGGCAGCCCCCTGAATCACCCGGGCTGCAGGCCTCCCTTGCCCCTCAGGATGAGGCCAGGCCTAGCATCCCAGCACAGGCTGTACCACTCAGCCCCGGCAGGGCTACAGGCCCCACCTGGCCACAGATGGCACGGGTGTAAGGATACTGTTCTCTGCAGGATCTGCATCCTCGGCTGCTCAGGGTGTTGGATCAAGTGATGGGAGCTGTGTCCCCAGGAACTCAAAGTTCCCGGCTGCATCCATTACCTCAGCACCCAGCACCTCCCGCTGAGGCCCAGACAGACCCTCACCTCTGGGCTTAGAAGGCTGCCAAGCATTTTACAAGAATTAATGAGGTCAAGTCTGGGGGTGCCTGCTTCCAGCCATGGCATGCTCACCTCAAAAGTGGGAGGCCCAGAGCTCAAACCCCAGCGCTGCAAACAAAACCAGTACTTTATGAGAGAATCCTGTACTCCTAGTATTGCTGTTATTATTATCCACCAGTCTCCAAACCTCGGGGAGAAAATTTCTGTTATTGTTTTCCACCTTATGACTTAAGAAACTGAGGCACCAAGCGTTCCAAAGCAGAATAACTGCCAGTGTGGTTGGATTCAATCCCCAAGCACTGATCTGGAAGCTTCCACCAGTGTGCAACCCAAGAAGTCTATGCAAGCTCCCCAGGGCGCGCAGGACTGCCTGCCTCCCCCAGAACCACCGGTGTGTGGTTCTCAGTCCCCTGAGAACCTGCCCTGAGCCCGGTTTCCTTCATCACCGGGAGCACACCTAGATGAACCTCTTCCCCGGAGCTGGCTTTGCCGTATGTCCCAGGGAAACTCCTGGTGGATTAGCGCCATTGGGTATAGTGTGGCTCACTAATTTATCAACCTTAGTACACACACCATCCAGGCACCGTGTGCGTGTGTGTGCGCGCGAGCGTGTGGTGTGTGTGTGTGTGTGTGTCCCATGCTGGAAGTGGGGTTGGAATCAGGCTGTGGGACACTGTCTCTTAACACTTGAACTACAGCTCCACTTCTAACTGTTTGGCAGTCAAGCGAAGACAAAGAGCCTCACAGACGTTGGTGTGCCCGGGCTGGCTCCGAACCACGATCCTCACCTCTCAACCTCTGGATTACAGACGTGCATCTGCCCAGGGCCAGCGGGTGGGACCCGTTCTCCTTAGGGCCGGGAGTGGGGGGGACGGGAAGGGGCGGGGGAGGGGGTGCTGCTCTTACCTCCTGCAGCACGGCCCTGGCGGCGTCCCGGTCCGGGAAAACCACGGAGCTGTGCAGGGCGGGCACCGCCGGGTGCAGCGGCGGCTCGGGCAGCGGCAGGACGCGCGCGCGCTCCCCGGGCTGCTGCCGCCCGCCGTCCCGCAGGGCCCACAGGCGCAGCCACAGGGCGCCCCGCGCGTCGGCCTCGAACTCGCCCAGGTGCGGGCGCTCGGGCTCCGGGCAGGAGCCCACCAGCTCCAGCAGGGCGCGGCGGGTGTCGGGGCCGCCGCGGGGGTCGCGCAGCAGGAAGCCGCGCTGCAGGCCGCCGTCCGGGCCGCCGCCGTAGCCGAGCAGCGGGCACAGCTGGCAGCCGCGGAAGGGGCCGCGCTGCAGCCGCCCGCGCAGGCGCTGGTGCAGCCGGGCCGCCCGCACCCGCGCCCCGCCGGCGCCCGCGGGCACGCACAGCGAGAAGCTGCGCCCCGGGGGCCCCAGCAGCGCGGCCAGGCGGGCGTCGGGGCGCGCGCCGCCCGCGCCCCCCGCGCCGCCCACCGCGAAGTGGAGCAGGGCGCAGCCGGGCAGCTCGAGCGCGAAGCGGCGCGGCGGGGCCATGGCCGCAGCCTCGGCCGCCGCGCAGGCCCCGCGCAGGGACGGCCGCGGCCGCAGGAGCCGCCCGAGCAGCAGCGGGGCGCGCGCGCGGCGGGCGAGGGCCGTGGGCATCTCGGCGGCCGCAGCCCCGGAATCGAAACCGCGGGGCCGCCCGGGAAACGAGGGCGGCGGCGGGGCGGGGCGCGGAGAGCCGCGGTCGGCGCCGGAAACGACCCGCGCGCCCGGCCCCGCACCCCACCCCTCCCCCCCGCGCGCCCGGCCCCGCACCCCATCCCTCCCCCCCCCCGCGCGCCCGGCCCCGCACCCCCCCCTCCGGGATGGAGCCCCGGGGCCGCCCGGTTCCGGCGTGGCAGGCGATCCGTGGACCCGAACTAGCCGGGCTCCGAACTAGCGGTTGCCGAGGCCCCACGCAGGCGGGGAGGGAAGCGAGAGGCGCGGGCCCCACAGGGGGACGCGGGGCCTCGGTGCGTGCCCCCACCTGCCTCGCCAAGCCCGGCCCCCTCGGCCCCGACCCCGCCGCCGCCGCGGCCCCACCCGAGCCTGAGCCCCAGGCTCCCCCGCCGGGACCGGCTGCCCAGATGGGGACCTCCAATGAAGCACAGCCTTAACATGTCCAAGTCCAGTCTACCAGCACGGAGGTGGACCGAGGCTGGCCGTGCATCTGCGTGTGCGCTGCACGCTTGCTCTATGCCTGCCTTATTCTGTTTGTTATTGTTGTTGTTGTTGTTGTTTTCCTTTTCAGGGTCCTGCGTCCTTGCCTAGGTTTGTCACTCAAGACCAATGCGCTTATCGTTTGAGCCACAGCGCCATTTTGGCTTTTCTGAGTAGTTCATTGGAGATAAGAGTCTCATGGCCTTTCCTGCCCAGGCTGGCTTCGAACCTTGATCCTCAGATCTCAGCCTCCTGAGTGGCCACCAGCAACCTACTCTAACAGGTTTTTAAAAGACAAAAAAAAAAAAAAAGAATAGTCTTCCACTTAAAAAAAATCAAATTGAGTAAACAGAGAGAGAGAAATAATGAACTGAGAACAATTACATCTTAATCAAATAGGTTAAAGCTTAGGTTATGTTTTCTTTTGGGAGAAAATAACTTGAGATCTACAGTTGTGTGGTTGAAGAAAAAATTAACAGGCTGAGTTAGAACTCTAGAGCGTTCCTACCTCTTTGAAAACCACTGTGTATGATCTCTCCAAGTACCTTGGCCTTTGCACAACCTGGCTGTGTGGAGATGTGCTCACCTGTGTGTGATGTGTGCCCCTCGCAGTCTCCTGCAGTTTCTTTCTGTTCTCTGAGACAGCTCCAGTAACTTTCCCTTGGCCCTTTTCCCAGGCCACCCCCTCTATGGGTTCCTCCGGTTTTCTGTCTTACCAGCCCAGCTCCAGGCTACATAAACACCAGAAAAGCCATTTTCTCTAACTGCAGGAATCAGGAAGTGTGAGCTTAGAGTGCTTGTGTGTTTTCAGGTTTTCTCCCCTGAGGCTTTGTCCTGAGAACCAGCCTGTGTCCTCCCACCTTCTCTGACTTTCCAAGTGACTCATTACACATCCAGCGTTCCTTGTCTGATAAGGACTCCTGTTGGGCTGAGGACCTCTCACCAGTTTGGTTTTAATTTAACCCCTTCAGTAAAGGCCTGTATTGTAGCCTCTAACTCCCAACTCTGCAGTCAGCTCCCTCTAGCCACTGCTCAGTCTCCAGTCTCTACCCCTCCCAGCATCCTGGTGGTGAGCAGGAAGATGGGCTTCATCTATACCCATGAGTCTAGAGTGGCATGAGTACAAAGGAAAGACAATGAGCTTAGGATGATTGGAGAGGCATAGCCAGCAAAGATTACAATAGACAATGAATTTCAGCAGATAAACTCCCGTGCGAGAATGGGCAAAGAACTCGAGTGTGTGCATCATCAGAAAAGAGAATCTTCAAATGGCTGACAAACATGAAAAGAGCTTCCATCCTCAGGAAATGAAACCTGCTGAAGACATTGGCAAATGCCAGGGCTAACCACAAATAAAACAGAGTTTAAATAGCGGCACTACTAAACAAAGGGGAATCTGTGGAACAAACAGCTCCTCAACACTATTCGGGCTGTCCATCACCTTGTAAAATTGTAGAGGGCCTTGCTGTAGGCAGAGCACACACAATATCAACTAGTGATCTACTGCTGGATCCCATTAAATGGTCACGCATACCAACATAAATTCGTGCATGTGTGGACTGAACTTTGAAAGGTAATTAGTGACACATCATCTAAAACAATCCAAATTCTCACCATAATGGGATGGTTAATGAACTGTGTGGTATTCATCTGATGGAATCCTAGAGAGCTCGGGAAATGCACCAGCTATACAGATAAAGTAAAAATAAGGATGAATCTACAAATCTGACGTTGAGTGGGAGCAACTAGATGGGAAATAATATATACCATGCGATTCTATCCATGGAGTAGTAGAGTTTCAGAAAAGAGGACAGGATTATATTCAGGGCAAGATAGGGTATAGTACCTAGGAAAAGGTGAATTAATGGGTTCAAAGTCTTGCTAAATTCAGTGTTGTTTCTGTTTTGTTTCACCCCACGAGGGCTTGGACTCTGTTCCTTGGCTTTTTTGCTCAACCCTGATGCTCTACCACTTAATTCACTGCTGTACTTCCAGGTTTTTGCTGGCAAATTGTAGATAAGAATCTCACAGACTTTCCTGGCAGGGCTGGCTTCAAACTGATCTTCTAATCTAAGCCTTTTGAATAACTAGGACTACATCTCATTTCTCAGAATAACTAGGATTAATCTCAGCCTTTTGAATAACTAGGATTACAGTATAAGCCACAAACACCAGACCAGATAGTTCAGTATCTTTATTATAATGCCCTTTGCATTTTTATTCATTGTGCTGTACCTATCTCAATTATTCACATTAGACATGTTATGCTTCAGTAAAAGATGTGCTAAAGAAATAATGCCATAGGCCAGGCACTGGTGGCTCACGCCTGTAATCCTAGCTACTCAGGAGGCTGAGATCTGAGAATCACGGTTCAAAGCCAGCCCGGGCAGGAAAGACCGTGAGACTCCTATCTCCAATAAACCACTAAAAAACTGGAAGTGGCGCTGTAGCTCAAGAGGTAGAGCGCTCGCCTTGAGCTGAAGAGCTGAGGGACAGCGCCCAGGCCCAGAGTTCAAGCCCCATGACCGACAAAAAAGAAAAGAAAAAAAGAAATAATGCCATGGTTACAACGAAGTCCTGAATTCCCGCAGCCCAGTCAGGTGCCACAGCCTCTGTTTATAGGTGGGTACTTCTAAGAGGACTCAAATACTCTTCTGGAGCTGGTTAGGAATTGCAAGTGTTTAGGTGGAGAGCTGCTAGCCAAAGAAAAAAAATGGCAAAATTTTGCAGTTATCGGGCTGTGCTTGGATTCCTTTCAACATGAAAAATCCCAAGGAGGGCAGCCTGGATGTCAGCCCCGGTTCATATCAGAAGGCATCCGTCCCTGGTGTGCAGCCCTGGGAGACTCCAGGCAGATGGGAAAAGCAGCCATGAATAGCTTTGTCAGGTTATCCTGCAGAAAATAGGTGAAGAGGCCTTGTGGAGGGTGCATACTGGGCAGATGCAGAACCCCATGATTGCTGTCAGGCCTGGCCTGGGAGGCAGGGTGGGCAGCAGGCCTGTAAACTGACCAGAAAGTCAGATGCACACATGTTAGCTGTCTGGTGGAGGCGGAGGGGCAGCACTTCTGACTGTACTGGCAGTAAAGCATCTAACCTGGCTAAATCAGTTACGTGCCAGGGAAAGTCTGCCGTGCCTGAACCCCACTCCTGGAGAGGCAGAGACGAGTTAAGAGGGAATATACCTGTGCTCAGAAATTACCAAAATTATTTTCTAAAAATTAGTTAAATTATGGTGACTTTTGTGAGCATTTTGACAACAGATTTTTAAAAATTACATCCACTTAGACTTCATCCATGTCAATATTTTTATCTGAGGCATGGGAACGCCTTACAAAGGAAAGGAGAAGGAAGGAGGAAAAAAGTATGCCTGATAACCTGAATTAATTAATTAAAAAACTGCCCCGGGTAGAGCAGACTTAGGACACAATGAGAGAGTAACATGATCATGCTGAGCAATTATTGATTATTGTTGTAAGGGCTTAAATCATAGTTCAAATTCCTCCTCTCTGTGTGACATGCTTTCTGAGCTGTGATGTGAATCAACTCGAAGTTAAACACAGTGTCTGGCCTCTGTCATGCATGTGGTAAATATTACCCATAGGGCTTGGTCCACATTGTCCCATAATCTTTAACATGCCTTGTGTGAAGGAGACATCACTATGGGTAATTCCGGAAGTATTCACAACACCATACTTGTAAAGAAATTTACTCTCAATTATGTACTAGTGGGCCAACCTGTAATTCAACTCATAATATCTTGCTTCGCAAATCCTGTGTGATTCCCTTTTAATATTTTATCTGATACTTGACTTTGTATGCACATGACTCAGAAGCCTTTCTCAATAAGGCTAACCTAGGAGAAGAGCTTACAACACCTTTAGCTCAAATGATTTCAAGCGCTTGAGTCAGATCAACAGTTGCATAACCATCATTTGCAATTCTACTGTGCAGCTTGTTGGCAGAGCCTACTTTCAATTTCCCTGTCCAGGAAAACAAGTTGTTTCTGTTTCCATTCAGAAGAACCACAGACAGGGCTGACTGAGCCCTCAAAGGTAGTAGGCCTAGCAGCACACGGCTACGAGCTGAGAGCTGGATTTCTGGGTGTTTCCACCTTACTCAAGATGCACAGAAACACCATTCTGATTATAGAGGGAATAGAAGGAACTGTCTACCTTAGGGATCCACCTGCTTCCTACAAGAACTAAAAAACAAAGGCAGTCCACGGTCATTCTTGCCAATTGTGAGGCATCTGGGGAAAGCATCCAGTTACCCTCACTGGGAAAAAACAAAAAAACGTCTGAAAATGGTATGAGAATAAACATGTCTGCATTTTCACACTATCCCAATGTGCAAGTTAAATGAAAACCTAACTTCCCGATGGCTCCTGCCTTTTGTGGCCTTGGGGAGGGGCCTGATGCTAAGATTCCACAGTCCTCCCACCTTGCCCAGAGTCAAGCAACCTTTCTATTATGTTGCTTCCAAGACGGCACATTGCTGTGAACTGTCATCACCTTGTCCGACAGTGGATCTCTTGAAATTTCTTCTACTAAACTGAAATTCTAACCAACAAAACTTTATCCCTCCTGGTACCTTCCAATCATCATTCTCTGAGTTTAACTATTGGGGTAACTGCAGTCATTCAGCATGGGTTAATATATCCTCTGTTTCACTTAAAATAATGTTCGTCCAGCTCATCAAAGGACTTGATTTCATTCAGTATGTGTGTCCTTGTGTGTATGTGTGTGTGTGTGTGTGTGTGTGTGTGTATGTATGATGTGTGTGCTTATAAAACATGTTCTTACCCACTTCTGAGATGACCCATATGTTGATTTCATATGTAGCCTCCTGTGAATTGTGCTACAATGAGTTTGAATGTTGGAGGGAAGATGTCTGTTTAAGATACTGGTTTTGTTTTCTTTGGGAGTCCTGGAGTAGACCTCTGATAAGCCTGAGTCTGCAGTGAGATACCACAAGTGAAAATTCCACCTGTGGTTTGTTTCATGCACAAAAGTATTTGAAAGTTTGACATTCCCCTCTAGCTATGTTTATAAGTGTATGAGAAACACAGACAATCTCATGTTTAGACTTCCGTCACTCCCCCCAAATGTCTTATACAAACACTATGCTTTCCTTCTTTTTTTCATAACTAAGTAGTATTCCATGGAGTGTTATACCCAGCCCAAGAGAAAAACAAATCTGAAACATTTCCAGTTCCTTGCCATTCAGCTAAGGGGTGCTCAAGCTACGGCAACAACACACGGGCTGCAGCTGGATGCCGGTGGTCACACCTGTCATCCCAGCTACTCAGGAGGCTGAGATCTGAAGATCACAGCTGAGAGCCAGCCCAGGCAGGAAAGTCCCGTGAGACTCCTGTCCAATAAACCACCGGACAACCAGAAGTGGCGCTGTGGTTCAAGTGGTAGAGTGCTTGCCTTGAGCTGAAGAGCTCAGGGACAGCGCCCAGACCCAGAGTTCAAGCCCCATGACCGAAAAGAAAAAAAAAAATACATAGGCCATGTTTCTGGGACATGGGAGGCCGGTGCCCACATTCCCAGCTGCTCATGTTCCAGGTGAGTGGGAGGGATTAGAAGATCATGGTAGCTCAAAGCCAATCTGGGGCACGACTCAACTGGTAAAGCACCAGCCATGAGCAAGCACGCTGATCCTTATATTCAAGCCACAGTAACACACACACACACACACACACACACACACACACACACACACACAGTGTTATGAAGAAGTGACTGTCTCTCTCTGAGTACAGGGGCAGGCTGGAGAGCTCCTGGGCACTGTCCTCTGTAGAAGGCTTTGCAGGGGTGCCAGGGAGCCTGCTGGCCCCGTCCTGTCCTGGCTCTGTGTCTACTTTCATTTTCACTCATGAGAAAATAGAAACTCACTCAGCTGAGAGTGACTGGCAGGGGTGTGTCCCTCCTCCCTCACCGGGTCCTGACCCTGAGTCCATGAGGGCGTGCTGGGAGGCGGGCTCCCTTCCACCCTTATATAAGAGGCCAGGGTCGTCCTGGGCAGGATGGATGCGAGGCATCATGGGGATGCTCCTGCCCACCAGTCTGGCGGAGAGGCTCCTGAGCCTGTGCAGGCAGCCGCTGGGCTCCCTCTGGGACAGCCTGACTGCTCTGCTCTGCCGGCTGCAGACAGCCTTCCTGGGGCTGGGTGCTGAGGAGAGACAGCAGGGAGTGGGGCACAACCCCTGGGGGGAGCCCCAGACAGAGGAGGAAGGGGAAGAGGGGGAGGAGGGTGAAGAAGGGACTCCGTCTTTGATCCCCACCAGCGTCAACTACCACTTCACTCGCCAATGCAACTATAAGTGCGGATTCTGTTTCCACACTGCTAAGACATCCTTTGTGCTGCCCCTGGAGGAGGCCAAGCGAGGGCTGTGGCTGCTGAAGGAAGCAGGTGAGTCCTGGGTGAAATTGGGGCACTGCACCCTGCAGAGGAGGGCTGACAGAAAGAGGCCAGCCCCTGGCCACCCCAGGCAGCACTGCCCGGCGGGAAGCCGTGCAGCGGTGAGCAAGGTGGGCAGCGATGAGGTGCAGCTATTCCTAAAGCCTGGCAGGAAGTGAGTGGACACCCGGGCACAACCCCAGCCTGTGATCCTCAGAGAAACAGCCTGGGACAGTCAGACACACTCGGAATCCTGCAGAAAAGAGGAAAGTTGACAAGAAAAATGCTTCAACCGAAGAGCAGTAGCAACAATTGAGCTTTGAGTCAAGTTTGAGCTGCATGTGTGTGTATGTGTGTGTGTGTGTGTGTGTGTGTGTTGTTCCTAGGAAACTTCTAAAAAAGAAATCATGATATTAACAGAGATGGCAGGGACCTTGCTCTCCAGACTCGCTTGGCTAGACGCCATCATGCTGGTCACTTGAGGATAGTTCAGAAAAAACTACTTCAAATGCAGCATCTTCACTTCATCCTGTCCTTCCTTCCATCTTGCTGCTTGTCTTTCTTAGATCATCTCCGCAGCCAGCAGCCTTTCCTCTCCAGGCTGAACTTATTTGTGGAGGAGAGTAGTCATGCCCAAATCCTGCTTTCCACGCATCGTTTGATGATTTCATACATGGGGAGCCCAGGTGCACAGCTATTACCCTGTGCCTTTGCATACACCTATTTGTGCTTCCTGGTTCTGGGCATTCTATGAATGAAATCATGCAGTCTGTGTTTTATCAGCTCTGACTTCCTTTGCCCAGCTCTGTATTTAGTCCCCTACCCACAGCTGGGCACCCAAGTAAGAAAGTGCGCCTGGTCATCTGTACTGTCTCCTTACTGAGCGGAAGCGCGTTATCCTATGGAAATGTAGCCCTTCAATCTAACTTCCATCTGACCTAACGCTCACGTGTCCGACAGAACGGAGTTTAGGAGCTGTGCAGCTGAGGCGCGCTCCCGCTCATCTTCCGAAGTGTTCAGCGGCTCATGAGGGGTTTTGGCCTGCTTGGGAAATCTGGATTGCCCATGATGCCTTCACCTCCTAAGCCAAATCTGTTCATCTGGGCAACTACCTCTCAGCATTCAAGTGCCTCCATTTTAACATAGTTTAAAAAAGTAAAAAGGAACAAGAACAAGCTCTTCAGGAATTTTTTTCTTTTCCTGGTTCTAACCAGGAATTAAAGATGTGGTTATTCCAGTAGAGCTAGATTGATGATAGGAACAAGAACCAGGAAAGAGAAGATAGTAGACATCTTTGTTCCAGTTTTGGTGGGGTTTATTTTTGTTTTTCCTTAATTGAAAAAATATACTCTTGCCATTAGAGTACAAATGGATGAGAGCCAAGCATGGTGTCATAACCTGTAATCCCAGCACTCAGAGGCCAAAGCAGGAGGATTGAGAGGTAGCCACAGCTACATAGTGAGACTTTGGGTCAAAACAAAACAAAGGATGGGACAGGGGCTCAGGACAGCCCTGTGTGTCCCATCCAAACTGAGCGAAAATATCAAAACAAAACTAATGAAAATATTGACTTATGAGATGTGTGTGTCCTCTCCCAGGCATGGAGAAGATCAACTTTTCTGGAGGAGAACCCTTTATACACGACAGGGGAGATTACCTGGGCCAGCTCGTGAAGTTCTGCAAGAGGGAGCTGGGCCTGCCCAGTGTGAGCATCGTGAGCAATGGCAGCCTGATCCGGGAGAGGTGGTTCAAGGACTACGGTCAGTCCATTGCCTGACACCTCAGGCGCTGCTATTAATACCATTGGGTCCTGCATTTCCTTCCATCCCGGGCCTTCAGCCAGGCCTTCGGTGGAATAGGAAGGAAAGAAAAACAAATCTTGCTTACCCTAATCTTCTCCCAAGTCGTGTGTGGTGTGTAGGGCTGTTTTAATGCTGCAGGACTCTAAATAAACATGTATGCCCAACAGATAGTGCAGACTGTGGAGAAGATGAGTTCCTTGGGCTGTCTGACTCAGCAAGGGTTGAAATCTATGGCATTAATTAGCACATTTCCTGGCTGCATCATAGAATAAATAATACTGGAAGGACTACAAGAGACCCATGACCAGCTATATCAGAAGCTCACCGTGTTTAGATTGACTGGTGTGGAGTGCCCAGGAGCCCCTCCGTGCAGCCAGGATTAAGACCCGCAGAATGCTGAGGTCCCATAGTTAACTTGGCATGTGATATCTCTAGGGCCATGCTTGGCATTAGGAAGCTTCTAAAAATTGTGCTCAGTCTTACGATTGTCATTTCAGAAAACGTTTGAGGCCTCCTCTTACAGAACTCTTCTCCTTTCCATGCCTTGTGAATCATTGGAGCTTTGAGTTCTTGGAAGGCAGAGCTGATCCTTCCCTTCCGATGTGTTGGGGATGTTGACCAGAAGTGTGATGTCCCTTCCAGCATGGGGACATGTGTGTGCTTGGAGCAGTCTGTCAGATAAAGGTTAAGCAGAAAGAGAGGATTCCCAGCTCAGAGACAAGACCACAGGGAGATACGTGATGGAATGGGCGTGGGAGGTCAAAGAGCTTTGGGAACCAGACTCGGTGAGAGAGAAAAGCACTTTGGAAAGCCGAGGGGGTAGAGATCAGCGAATGAGGGTCTGGGGTGTGAACCCCAGCAGCACCCTCCCCTCCAGGCTTGGCGGGCCTGTCTCCTGGGTATGCAGCAAGGGGATCAGAAGATTGCTTCACACTGCTCAAATGTGTGTATGGCAGATAAACATGCAGAAAGTGCCAGGGTGGTAGGAACCGAGCAGGAATACAGGAGGCCCTGTTTGTGGCAGTGACCAAGTTCACAACCAATTATAACCTTTCATTAATGGGGGCAAGGGGAGGAGTTTATATGGATCTGGGTCTGGTGCTCAGACCACTGAAGTCTGCAATCTATATTAAATCTTTGTGTCTGGTTTGAACTTTGGTTGGGGAGTATGGAGGGCTAGTGAGCGACTACATGTTCAGTGACTTGCTTCATCCCGATATGATATTCCATTACCAATCTACTTGAGAGCAATGTTTAGGACAATTTGAGTTGTTCCCAGTAATAGATCATTGTTTTACTCTGGCTCTGGTTTGTGCTTGGTGCTTGTTATACCTGTTATACCTCTGTTATACAGAGGTAACACAAAGTGAACCCTAAAATCAGACTAGAATCAGTTCATGTAAATTAGCATATAGTGGCTTACAACTTCTGTCATTTGAAAGTAATTTCAAGAAAAAGGAGTCAGCTTTGGGAAGTCCTCGTATCCAAGAAGCCAGCCACACTTGGCCAGCTTGTAAAGAACAGCAGCCCCAGACAGCACTGTCCCGCACGCATGCATGTGGAGTATGGAGTTGAAAAGCTGACCCCAGAGTGGTCCCTGGGGTCACAGGAAAGACAGAAGTGAGGTCACAGAACCGAAATAACCCTCCTCTGCTGGGGTAACACCCGGCTATCAGAGCCCTTAATGTGTTGCCTTGCAAGGAGGGGCCTGTTTTTAACTGGCTTTCATTTATCTCAGTTTTCTCAGCTTCTGGTACACTTGTGCCTGGCATGGCATAGCGTCTCTGTAAACATTTAGACAGATAAAGCTTGCACAAGACCTGGGAAGAAGCTCATGAGTTTGGGGATATACTACATCTGTCTTGCACAAAGTAGTGCGGTCTGTATGATGGGAAAGGAGAAGCAAATCTACAGTTGCTTACAGATAAGTCAAGAAACTTCAATAATATACTTGTTTTATATATTACACAATTTCTATATAAGTTTTAAAAACCCTAATTTAAATATATAAAGTCCTCATTCACATACATGTAGTTTTAGAATGGTCACGTTAGCTCCATAATTACATGATTTCACATTTTTAAGAGCTGTTTATTTGTATGCATTAACTGCACGAGAGGGTTATTATGACACAGCTGAGCATGCATGCAATCTCCCCCATCAACATATCTTCTTCTATTACTCTCTCTTACCCTTTTCATTCCCTATTCTTAAAATAATTTCATCGGGTTTTATTTTAATTTATTTTATGGAACTACAACTAATATCTCAGCAACTTTCTCAGATATGAGGAAAGCTGTTACTTAAAAATTACAGCACAGAGGGGCTGGGAAGGTGGCACAGTGGTAGAGCGCTTGCCTTGCATGCATGAGGCCCTGGGTTCGATTCCTCAGCACCACATAAGCAAAAAGAAAAAAAGCTAAAAGTGGTGCTGTGGCTCAAGTGGTAGAACGCTAGCCTTGAGTTGAAGAGCTGAGGGACAGTGCCCAGGCCCAGAGTTCAGGCCCCATGACCAGACCCCTCCTCCCAAAAAAATTACAGCACAGAGGCAAACAAGTTATGTTTTTTATCATAATGAAACTTAAGTGAACTAACGAGCTCTGTGCTTTGATGACTGTTTTCTTGCAGGTGAATATTTGGACATTCTCGCCATCTCCTGTGACAGCTTCGATGAGCAAGTGAATGTCCTCATTGGCCGTGGTCAAGGAAAGAAGAACCATGTGGAAAATCTTCAAAAGTTGAGGATGTGGTGCAGAGACTACCGAGTAGCTTTCAAGATCAATTCTGTCATTAATCGATTCAACGTGGAAGAGGACATGAACAAACAGATAAGAGCCCTGAACCCTGTCCGCTGGAAGGTAAGTGTACAGTATTGCCTATGTCTGTTTTTATCCAGAAAACTCTGAGAGATTCAACAATCCAGAAAGCATTCAGAGACTGTCCCCATATGGAAAACTCTGAGACACTCACCAGTGCAGAAAACACCAAGAGTTTCACTAATACAGAAAAACATTAAGAAACTCACCAATCTAGAAAACATTGAGAGACCGCTCCAGCAAACACTAAGAGTGTCAACAGGGATTGGAGACATGCGTCAGCCGGTAGGTAGAGCATCAGCTAGTGAGTGAAAGCATCAGATACTGTGCCCAGGCTCAGACCAAAAACTTAATAAAATGAGAGACTCAACAATCCAGAAAACATTGAGATGCTCGTCAGTGAAACTGAAAACAATCCTGACTCTGAGACCTTTTGTGGCAAGTAAGTCCTTGTTCTTGGTCATCCTTCCTGCCCTGTTAAACTTTCAGTTGTACTTTTCTTGGTTGATGAAAGCTGAAGAAAGATGGATGACAGGAAGAGGAGGGACTTACAAAAATGAGGAGTTGGACGCCACAAGCCAGAGGACAACTTCTAAGCCCTGAGAGTCTAATTCAGAGCCACCTCTCCTTGCCTCTTCCCTTTTGTCCCCCATCTCTGCTCTTTGGCTGATGCTGATTTCCCCTGAGTGTCCTTTACGTGTATTCTTCTGCGTGGCCTTTTTAAAATATATAGATTCATATATTTTCTTCCTTTTTTTTTTTACAGCGCTCTAAAATATTACTTTATTTTCACATTCTCGTGCTGTCAAGGTGACTTTTCAGTGTCATGATTAATCAGGTGCCAACCATGACACACTTATTTGCTTCACACAGATATGAAAGTATGTACAGTGTTGAGAGAAAAAGGAACTGGTAGGGAGATAGGGGTGAAAAGTGACATGTGAACCCTGACATGGGTCCGTCATTGTACTTTCTTGTTCCCATAATGCCTTGAACACTGGCTCAAATGTTTCTTCCTCCCATAATGCCCTGGGTGTCTGCTCAACCAATGAAATGAAAAGAGCCAGGGCAGCACATACTCAGGCCTCAAGGGATCAGTGCAAAGCCCAGGGGAGGGATACAAGAGGCACCCCATACTGCAAAGCTGCCCTCTGAGAAGACTCCCTTGGCCTTCTCTTTGGGGCCTCTCAACAGATGGATGGAGAGCTATTTTCTTTCATGGCTTTCTTCTCACTTTCAATATTTGCTCCCTTCTTTGGCTTGCTCTTGCGTCCCAGCCATTTCCCTCACTTTCTGAATTACTCTAAATTCACCATTTCAGGATTCTGGCCCTTGGTGGGAGGGCATTGGCTCTTGCCAGTGTAGGAACCTTGTTCTCCAAGATCATCATGGAATGGAGGCCCTGGGTCAGGTACCATGCTCAGACTGATCACTCATGAGGCTCGAAGCCTGCTTTCCTGAGCAGCTTCCCCTCTGAGAGGCCCAGGACCTGGCTACCACCGGCAGCCATGAGCTGGTGAGCCAGCATTGATCCCAGCTGGGGGTAACCTCTCAAATGGGTTTGCTCCTCCCTACAATGGTAGAACACTCTTGACCCAGCAGCTCTTCCTAATCTTTCAGGTCTTCCAGTGCCTCTTAATTGAGGGTGAAAATTCTGGAGAAGATGCTCTGAGAGAAGCAGAAAGATTTGTCATCAGTGATGAAGAGTTTGAAGAATTCTTAGAGCGCCACAAAGAAGTGTCCTGTTTGGTGCCTGAATCTAACCAGAAGGTTGTATGCAAAAAGGTTTTGCTTGCCATCGCACAGTTAGATAGATTCCAATGGGGAGAGATCCCTCCCCCAAGAGCATTGTGTTGTTAGTTTAGAGGACCCAGAATCGGGAGGGAGGAGAGGGGTTGAGATACATGATGGCTGCCTACCAGCTGCATGCAGTGTTGCATAAGCTTTACTTTCCCTCTCCATGAACAGGTAGATGACGTGATTCCATGGAATCACACATACAATCTTGACATGGTGATTCACAGATACAGAATGTGCCAAATAGGTGATTCAGTGCCCAGACACTAGGAGGAACTAATGAATGCTGTTCTATTTATATCAGCATTGTCATAGAGTTACTTCTATGAATAACTTAAGAGGTTTGATCGACTAGAGGAAATGCTTTGCCAGTTGTCTCCCATAGGTACTGTGGGATACATCCAGTGAGCGCAAATTCCATCCACAGATTGGGAAGAGCGTGTACATCACGAGAGAGTAGTCAGGTCCTGGTGTTCGCTGGCCTGGCTTGAATCGGAGCAAACCATAATGCTGCCAATCTGCTGGCCAGCTCACTTCACACCTCCGTGTGAGCTCTCGGGCCCTGGAGGATAGGCATATGGGGACTCTGTGGTAAGAGGTGGTTGTTGATTCACAGCAGGCCCCGACCTGACCTGTACAAAAGTCAGTCAGCCGAGGACTGAGGGAGAAGCCCCAGCTTGCTTCCTGATTCAGAACATTGGAGGTGGAGGGTGGGGTTAGATCAAGCCGAGGATAATATTCATGATTGATGAAAATAGCCTGGATTCCATTGTCAGGCTGTGTTTACTCGAGTTATGGTGGAGCTCAGCCAACGTTATTCTCTTACTCGTTCTTTTGTGATCGCTTTGGGGGGTACAGTGTGGAGCTGCTTAGCTGTGGTCTATAAATCACAAAACACTTTTTTAAAACTACTTAACCATTTCCAGAAAAAAGCTGGCCAATCTCTACTCATAAGAGCATGCAGACAAGGTAGCACCTTTATCTGACCTTGCCTGCTAGCTTGCATGACACACTGGTCTCAGGTCCTCTTAAAGTAATATTGGCATCTTCGGGTAAAGCTACTCTTCAGCCCCTATGGGGACAGAGTTAAAGAGAGTCTTGCACTGTGCCTTGTGAATCGGGAACGTCATTGTATGGGGCCACCTCACAGAGAGTGCTGAGTGCAAGACCGCTGGAGGGGAGAGGGCAGCCAGGCTCAGAGAAGTCCTTGGGGTGACTACCTGATGCTTGTAGCCTGAAGCAGAGTATCTCGGCTAGTCAGAATCGGAAGAGACTGGAATTGGTCCTCCCCTCTTAGAACCACAACACTCAAATGAGATTTAAGGAAATTGAGGCAGGATAAATCAGGGAACGTGAGGCCAGCAATTCAGAAATGAGCTCTGTGTCTTCCTTTCTTTAACCCTTGTGCTCCTTCTTAAGCTGTGGAATTAGTACAAGGAGAAAAAAGAGAAAGAGCACCTTTATCTGACCTTGCCAGCTAGCCCAAATCAGTGTGCTTTGAAAACTGAGCATCATTAAGAGAGGGAAAAAAAAGGATAGGTATCCTGGAAAAACAAATACTTAGGAGTATGATTCCTCCTGGCACAAAGTACTTACCTCAAGGAGAAACAGCTGTCTTTAAAATGTAAGGCAGAATGCATATTTTGTTCTTTGAATGGATGCCAAAACTTAGTGATCTTAGTCTAATGAGCAGGTCAGTCTTAGAGATCCTGAGCCCAAGCGAAGAAACTGCAGTGCCAAGGGTGATTAAGTGTGCCCCATATGCCTTTATTGCACACACACACACACACACACACACAAGGTCAAAGACCCCAGTGTGTCTCCCTTTTAGTGTGCCTCTGCCTTTCTGCTTGCCTGCTTCCTCAATAAAAGCTTTGCCAAGTTTTCTTGCCATTGTGACGTGTCCAGAAATTCTTATTCTGTGATCCAAGTCACCTGCGAATAAATGGAAGGAGATTCCACAAACCCTCACCTGGAACCCATTACAGAAAGTTGAACCCAGAATCGTAACACAGACAGACACTGAGTGACACACAGTTGAGCACACACACTGAAAAATACATCTGTGAAATGAAAGCTAACTTTTTACTTGATTCCTCTTTGCAGATGAAAGACTCCTACCTCATTTTGGATGAATATGTGAGTATTTCTCTCGTGAGTAAGAAAGGACTGCTGAAGAACCAATTAAGCAGCTATGCCAGTAGGCTAACATGAACACAGCTGTTTTGTATGGGTTTGTTCTTCTTGGAGGCGAAACCTGGATGTACTTGGTGATTCCTGTTACCGTGAGCTCTAGCTTAGTCCTGTGCCATGCTCTGCACTCAGAGATCTCCCCGGCTTGAACGTGACCCGGGTCTGTGGATTTGTACTCACCCCTCGAAGCCGTGCATCTGCGGCTGTCACGTGGAACCAGCCTTAGCCCAGGGGCTCTGGTCTGACCGGGCAGCAAAGCCAGCTCTCTCTTTGCCTTACCCTGACTAACCCAGAAATGGTCAGCTATAATTCACTGATTACGGCGACAGCTGGAAGGAGAACCATTGTCAGGATTCCCACCCCCGCATGCCTAGGAAAGGAAAAGGGAGCCCACCCTTCTCCTTCCGCCTCCCACCTTTCTCTGTCTCTGTTATTGTTCTGGATGGGCCACCCTTGTCTAGCAGAGGTCAAATAATTCCATTCAAAGGTGAGGTGGCCTTTTGTTTTTGTTTTTTAGAAGTAACCTCCAACAAGAGCTACGGGCTCCATGTCTACGCAGGATTCGGAGGATTTTTTCCTTGTGAGAAGTAGATAAAAATACAGATTATTTTGTTCTTTTCAAGTTTATCAGTGAGGATTATTAATAAAGTTGATAGAGCATAAGGGGAAAAATTGATCCTGGTAACATTCAGTTTATGGGCCCAACGGGGAGTTTGGAAATGCAGGTTGTCATGATTGTCTGGAGATTTGGACCAAGGCTACCCCCAAACGGGCTGCTCCCCACCTCCTTCTGATGAACGTAGTGGGAGCAAAATTTCAGATTGATTCCTCTACCCTCATCAAGTTTTATAGGATAAGCCCTGTGAAAACACACCTACTTCTTTCTTAAATTTTCTAGATGCGCTTTCTGAACTGCAGAAATGGACGCAAGGACCCTTCCAAGTCCATTCTGGATGTTGGCGTGGAAGAAGCAATCAAATTCAGTGGCTTTGATGAAAAGATGTTTCTGAAGCGAGGAGGGAAGTACGTATGGAGCAAGGCAGACTTGAAGTTGGACTGGTGACGCTGAGATGCGACAGGATTCCACGCGCTGGGGGAGAAAAGCCAGGTGCAGCCACCACCGCTGCCGTGACAAACCACTGGTCTTTCTTCATGGCCAGAAGTCTGATTTCCTCCTGAACACCACACCTGATTACCTGTGGACCCAGAGTCACTTGTAGATGCCTGCAGTCTTGTGGACATTGCCTGAAGTCTGTGGACAATGCATAACCACAGCTGGGTATTAGCTGGTTGGCTTTGTAAAAAGCACTTCTGGTTTGATTTTATTTGGGTTTTCTATTTTGTTTTAAAGGAGCAGAATGGAAGAATGATAATCAAAGGAAAGCATACATTATCCGCCTACTTCCAGGACCTATAACCCACTTCACAGATGCATTGTGGGAAATGAGCCCCAGCCATCTCTATGAGACCAGTGTCTGTGTTTGATTTTTCCCTTTGAGTGATTTTACTGCAATTCCTTTGTTTTCATCTTGAAGCTATTATTTTTACAGTATTTTAAAAAAATTTCTCAGAGTCAGTTCCTTTTGAGACCAAATATAGACTGAGATGCCAGCTTTCCCATCTGGACGCATTACCAAGTATCTTTACCAATAATTTCTGTTTGTTGCAGCACTTCTTTTCTGCCTTTATTCCACTGAAATCTTTTATTCAGAAGTGAAGAAAGGGTAAACAGAGAAGCTCGAGAACTACTAAATGTCATTGCTGCCAGGAAGACTTAGCACAGAGAAGAGGGAAAAGTACTTCCTGCCATGCACACGGTGACTGTGGTGTGAGTCCATGCTGGGTCTCTTCCAAGATTCCTGGCAAAACCAAGATCCACTCTACATCTCCTGATGATAAGACAAGGGCGGTGGTGGAAGACTATGCTAGCCCGTTACTCAGGCCACACATGTCTGTCAAGTAAAACCAGGAGTTTAGAATAGCTGACTGTCTTCTTGTGTTGTGCAGTAACAGTGGCTAGCTAAGCACTGGAAGCTAAAGCCACGATATCCAGGATTAAAGGAGAACATGTGCCTGGAATTTGTGCAAATGGAGTCACAGAACCCTATTCTATTTCTCAAGTAATCCTAATCAGTGGAAATAAGATACAGTGTAATATGAAAGGACCCAGTCCCTTTTCTAGCTCCCACAAAGAAAGTAGGAGAATGTTACTTAATCAAACTCTTCTTCTTGTTGGTCTGTTGCATGTAGTTTAGTTATGTAACTAGAAACCATCTAACTGCCTGGAAAATAACGATTTCCTATCATTGTTTTAGAGAAACAAAAGCAATGGAAATGTTTGTTTTGCCCCCAGCAGTCATTTAATTTAGCCGCAATTCCAGTGGGGGTCACTAGAGGGCGCTTGGTGTCTGATATCATTAAGCACCTGTGAGAAACTCCACCCGCCCTGGGGATTGACCCCAGTACTTTGTGTGGGACTTGGTGAATTGAAGAGATTTGCTTTTATGATTTCTTTCTCTTATAAAACGCTTTCCAAGTTCAATCATCGTTATAATTGGCCTATGATTATGGTCCCCTTCAAGACAGGAGAGCTGTGTTTTCTGTGCTTAAAAATAAAAAACAAACGATTTTTCTCTGAGGGTTTTGATATTATGTAGACTATGCAGACTCCGTATAATCAGCTTAAACTTAAAACTTTTAGTAAAAGGGAGTGAGCTTTGATTCCCAGTCAGACGCCAGGGGTACAGTCAGTGCGGGTTTCTCAGCCTGAAGCCAAGCTGGAGTGCCCTTCATTCTAGCTGAGGAAACTACATCTCTCTTTCTCCTGAAGAAAACATATATAAAACAAAACAAAATGCCACTCAGGAAGTAACCCATTCTCAGGACATTTTCTAGCTGTTTTATCTTCTAACCTCTCACTCTTCACACAGCAGCTTGGGATTTGTAAGGCTTTAAAATAGTCACCTATCTTTTTCCTGAATTAGAGAAGTAGGAACTTTTATCTTCAGAGCAAACTTCAAATGTGGATGAGTGTTTTGTTCTGCTTTCTCATTCTTACATATGACTGTGGGTTTTGTGAAACCCTTTGTATTAGGAAAGGGAAAGGGAAATTGACTGCAGTTTCTGAAGTGTGTACAGAAATTGTGTGCCTAAATCTTGCTTAAGTTAAAATAAGATTTAACACATGAAGCCTGAATAGACAGGACAAAAGGAATTATTTACTGCATACCAAGTACTAATCATCTCTGTACTTACTGTTCAATGACATGGCTGTTGCTGTGTTCTTTCAAGTTTGAATGTGAAAAGAGTCATTTGGCTGAAATCTCTGGAGAACGGGCTTATGTTTTGTTTTTATCATTGGAGTTTGGAGTCTAATCATTGCATGGAACCTAATATGACTGCAATCAGATTCCTTTCAAAAATAGCTCATCCTGCACCATACCCTCTCATGGAGAAAAATGTACATAGACAGAGACCAAGCACTCAGGCTTTGAGTAAGTGTATGAAGTTGTTTTTAGGGAATGCACATTTTCATTTAGGACACTCGGGCATAGATCTAATATATTGTAACATTGCATATATTAAAATATTTTTGCACCTTCCTTCTCTCTCAGTGGTTTGATGTTATGAATCTTATCTTTGGCATATATTTGGAATAATTATGTACTGTTACAAACTGACCACTAAAGGCAACTAGGCATTAGAAATCATCAAAGTCATCAATTATTCATGAGCCCACCCTGCAGAAATACTATGTGGAGACAACCACTGAGGAAAATACTCCATGAAAACTGAAGCCAGCAACTTGGAGACCCTGTACCCCCAAATCTGATCATCTTAAAGGACCAACCCCTGCACGGATGTCAAAGGCTCCAAAGCCTTTCCAGCCGCCACAAGGGTGGGGTGCTGCTGTTCTTTTGTGACCTGGGAAGAAATAACAGCGGGGATGAAACTAAACCCCCTTCCCAGCCCCAGTACCCAGTCCCTGCACAGCTCCAGGGAGCTGCCTCTGGCATCGCCATGAGCAGACTCACGCTGCAGAAGTGCAAGACATCATAGTCAGCTCAGCAGCAGCCAGTGGATCCTCACAACCTGTCTCCCCCTCCAGAGTGACAGCGCAGCGCAAGCCAGGGGCCGGGAACTGGGGGCTGGGGACAGAAAGTTCCCACCAAGGCCTGTGGGCCTCAGTGAGGTGGTGTACACGGTGGCATAAATGGTGGTGTAAAACCAGCAAGGCCTCCGAGAGGGGGAGGAAGCAGGACACGCGGACAGATCTGGTGCCAGAGGGACAGCCGGTGGCGCGTTACACGACCTTCCAAGGGTGGGTAGCACTGTACCCTGAATTTTAGCTGTCCAGTCCACTCTGTGAATGCGGATGGCTGGGTCGTGTGAGCCAGCAGCATATGAACTGTCTGCGCGTTATCTTCTCAGCCTGCCTTCCCTCTTGCCCCAGCCCCCATGTCCCCCCCACCCCCCACCCCCGTCCCCAGGCCCTCCGGTCTTGGACTTGGCCCTCCTGTCTTGGACTTGGCCCTCCTGAGATGTATCATAGTCTCCTGCCTGCTCCCTCCTGCACGGGAACTCCAGATGGCAACAGGTCCACCTTGGGAGAAAGTGTGTCCCCCTGAAGTCTATCTAGAAGCCTCCTAGTCCTCCCCAAGAGGACAGAGCTTCAGGAATGCAAAGACAAGATGGAGGCTGCCAGAGCCTGCTATCCTGGTGGTCAGGCTCCAGTGACCTCATTTCAGGGACACGGCTCAAGCCCCCACAGACATGTGTCCTATGAAGTCACAGCAAATCTCACAGAGAAACCTCACGGGTATAATCAACCCAACTCAGATGCCAACCTGATGAGCTAGATACATCAGAAAAACTTAGATATCATTTAATTTTTATAACTCTAGGAAATACGCACTTGAAGAACGTTTGAAAGGTAGATGAAGCAAAAGGAGGAAAATAAAACTCATTGTCACTGCATCACCCAGAGGTAACTATTAATTTAGCTCATGTTGTTCCAGTTATGCATGGGGTTTACTGAAATGGAGCCTATACCCAAGCATTTTCTTCCTCCATAAAACCTTCTGAAGGTTTTCAGGGCCAATTAGCATTTTTTTACTTTAATAAGAACATCCAGTCCTGAACAGTTCACACTAATAGATGTGAAGACATTCAATAGCATTCAAAAAAACCCCAAAACAACACCACAGCTGACTAGAAAACCACCGTTGTATTGGGTTTATATGTTCTCTACATTGATTTTATGACTGCGAGGATTCACATATCTGTGGGACATGTTTATATACAGCTGTGAATTGCATCCAAGGCTTGGACCCATCCCACGGGAACATTGAGAGGGGATGGAACCCTCAGGAGGCGGGGTCTACAGAAAGGAAGTGGGGCCGCTGGGGGCGTGGCCAGGGGGAGTTACTGGGACTCCCACCTTTTATCTTCTTGCTTCCATACAATGTGCTTCTCCCATGATGTGCTTACTTTGTTCTCACAGTTCCGAAAACAACTGTGCCAAGCACCGGCGGACTGCATCCTCATTCCTCCAGGGGTTGGGGAGCTTCCCCAAAGCTGCTTTCCACTCAGCCCCCCATGTGTCCCTGACACCCTCCTCACATTCCAAATGGACTGACTGACCTCTCCCAGTTCTCTCTTAGTGCCTAGGATAGAATGTGTTTTCAAAGAAAATCCTCCTCACCAAGAAGTTGTTCTCGAGGTGTCAGAAAAGCCTGTGCACATGTAAAGGCAGTGCTGTTTATGTAGCCAATGACCTCATGGTTGCTTGAAGTATGACAACGGGACCTGCTGCAGCAGGTGGAGCAGATGGCAGGCATTCAGGTCTACTCCAGGGGAACTAACTTGCATCAGTCATCTTAGCTGCCCCAGGAAAACACCACAACATGGTTGGCTTCAACAACAGGAATGTGTTTCTCGAGTAGACAAGGTGTTGATTGAGTTTAGTGTTCTCTTCCTGCCTTCCAGCTGCTGGCCTTTCTCTGTTTGTCTCTCTTTCTCTCTGTCTCTGTCTCTCTCTCTCTCATACACACACACACACACACACACACACACACACACACACACACACACTTCCTCTTCTTATGCCCTCACAGTCCTCTCAGACTAGGGCTCCACTCTTATGATATCATTAGACTGCAATTACCTACCAAATACCAAATACCCCTCCACATTGAGGCCAGGCTCCAGCATATGAAGCTGATGGAGCAGAGTTCAGTCACACATAACATAGAACATGGTAAGGTCCGATCTGAGCAAGGTCAGATTTAGAAGGTCCTGTGAGGAGGAGGACTTGATGACTCTTAGAAAGTTCCAGTTAAATACAACCTTCCCTTGCCTGTGACACAGCCTCGAGTCTTCCTCACAACTGAATCTGATCTCCTACAAATTCAAGAAGTTTGGAGAAATATCAAACAAAAATCTTATTTTTGTCAAGTTGTGGTGGGAACAGATTAGACACATACTACTTTTCTACAGGTTCAGGCTGGGTGAGGGGAGTAGAGAGAATAGTAGGGAAATGAGCTATTTCCTAGTTCTTTGCCTTCCCTAACTAGGTGACATCTAGCAGGACCTTTTTGAACCCAAAGTCTACTTCAAGAATGGCTTGGTATAACCAGAACTGAGCTGGACATCACAGGAACTATCAAAGTAGGGGAGTCAGCATTTCTACTTTTGAGAAATCCAGAAACTTAGGATAAGAGCTAGGCACACAAGACAGCTAAGTCAGAGACAGGCCAAGGAGCGAAAAGGCTGGCTCAATCTTTGCAGTTACTGGATTGAGTAGAAGATCATTTTGATTTCCCGCTGTGTGATTAAGGGTGAGATACTCAGGTTCTCACCAGCAAGATATGTCCTCAGCAGCGAATGAAGGTCTGTGAGGGCTTGATCTAAACTCTCCCGCTCTGGGTGATGGGGCTTGGGTGATAGCTGCTGGGATTTGGGACGTGATTCTATCACGAAGGCTCTGATTTTATCAGGGGACCAATCGTGAATGGACTCATGGGTCAATGGTATTGTTGTGAGTTAGTGGGAAGTAGGGGGCAGGGTCTAATTGGAGGAAGTTTGTCACTGTAGGTGTGCCTCAAAGAGCAGGCCTTGTCCCTAGACCTTCATTCCTCTCTGCTCCCTGGCTGCCATGGGTGAGCAGCTCTGTTGTTCCCAGCCTTCCCCACCTCCTCCCCTTCCCCAGCACAGGCCCAAAGTGAAGGAGTTATGTGGCCATGGGCAATCTCAGAAACTGAGCCAAGATAAATGCTTACTGAAGTGGTCTGTGTCAACTATTCTCTCATGGTGGCAAAAAGAAGCTAATGGCATCTAAGACCGAGATGCGTGGAAGGACTTGAGTTACTTATACAACTGGTCTAAGGTAAGCATGGATGTCTCTGGCTTACAATGGTTTGAGATCACACATTTTGATGCGACAAGGCTATAAGACTGATATATGTATTTCAAGAGAAATCATACTTCCAAGTTCAGCTTTTAATCTTCTCCAGGCCAGGAGATGTGGCCCCTTCCCACACTGCTGAGCAGTGGGACAAGGTGCAGCTCCCTGTGCACCCCACAAACCCCTGGAGAGTTGCCTGACTCTTCAGCAGGCTGTGTTCCTAAGCTGTGAGTCTCTGTGGGCTGGGTCTGTTACTTGTGATATTCTCAGTTTCTGGTCCCCTATTGAGATTTAATCCCGTAATAAAGCCCAGACCATCTGCCTCTGATAGTTACTGATGAGTTATCACATGAGTGTCACTTTTCACAATCTGGAGTAATTTTGTATGAAATTATAAAACTTTCCCTCTGGTTCTTTTTGATTCAAAATGCCTATTAAGAATCCATGATGTTTGTATTTGAATGATAGAGAGTAGAAAAGAGCAAAGTTTGTTTAATAGCAAAACAAGAAAATGTTTCTATTTTCTGGAAGAATAACAAGAAAAACAGCATTATCTTCTCATTAACATATGAACCTTGTATTTTCCCACTTTGGGATGGCACTTTGATTTTCATTGTCACTCGTAGGCTCTCAATTGAAATCACTCATTAATCCATTCCAGGTGCCCATCTTAGTTTGCTAGGGTAATGGCAGAAATGTACTGTCTCACAGATGTGGAGGTGTGTTCATGTCCTGCAGACACCAGGAGAAACAGAGAGTGTAGATGTATATTAATATACATGTTGCAATCGACTCATGTGATTATAAGCAAGTCCCATGATCTGCCACCTGTAACCTGGAGACCTTAGAATGGTGATGGAATTCAGTTTGAGATCACAAGTGTTAATCTGGAGGTGTGGTGGGCAGTCTGGGTGCAAACTGGTGTAAATTCTAGAAACTGAAGCCTAAGAGCCAGGAGTTCTGACATGGGAGGGCAAAAGAAGTCTAATGCTCCCCATCGGAGAGCAAATTCGTTTCTGGTCCACCTTTCTGTTCCCTTTGAGCCCTTGGTGGGTTGGGTGATACATCTTAGAAACGAGGCTTGGCTAGCTATGTGGGCAGCCGATAGCCCAGTCAAGTTGACAAGCATAACTAACACAGGGGAATCAAGGTCTGCAATCCAGGTGCAGACTGGTCCCTGTGAGACACTGAGCATCTGTCCCAAGTCTCTCCTCGGCATCCAGCCATTCATTGACGATCTTTGGTGTTTCTTGGTATGTAGGAAGCATCACGTCACCCCTGATGTCACGTTCATGTGACTTCCTCCTTGGGTGTGTGCGCGCGTATATATGTGTGTGTGTGTGTACATTTCCCTCCTCTGTAAGGAGAGTAGTCACGATGCTTCAAGGCCCACCCTACTCCAGTGTGACTCCATCTGAACCGGTACCATGTGCAATGGGCCTTTATCCCAACGGGCCACATTCTGAGTTACTGGAGGTTAACATCTTCCACACAACTTTTTGGGGGGAAACAGAGAGAGGACACACACAATTCACTGCTGGTGTCCTTATATGACTGCAATGGTGAAGTGCCTTCTTCATTTCCACTTTATTTCTTGAAGTTGTGTTTGACACTGTTGGACTACAACTTCTCTGCCCCAGCTCATGTGGATGCGGATGCTACAACCACTGGTGAGACGGGGACATCAGGGGTGAGAGAGGAGGGGTGTGTTCGAGTGTTGGGAGATGAGCAGAGTGGGGGAAAGTTTCTCATAAAGCACCCAAGAGTGGAACTCTTCTCCAGTGGTTGGCTTAGCCCTGGGAGTGGGGGAAGCGACACAGAGCCACACACTCGTGGAACGCGGCGTGTGCTTCCTGCAGAGGCAGCCTGGCTTCTGGGGTGAGCGTGTGAGTAGCTGCAGATGAGGGGTGAGAGGTCACATCCCGCACCCCCAGGACCACAAATCCCCCGGAGTCTGGTGTGTCCCTAAGGAGAGGGTCAGGATGAAGACGGATATTTTTATATTTCCTACCACTCTCTAGAAGTGGGAAATTGTATTTAAGTTAAAAAAATTTTAAAGAAAACAGAACGCAAATTTTCTGGGCTTACAGAATGTGTGAACATACATTCACACAAACTCCATTGTCTATTTTGTTCCTTTAAGCCACAAAGGTGAATCTTGAACTTCCTTTTTTTTTTTTTTTTTGTCTGTAAGAAAATCTTCAGAATGGATTTCCAGTTCTCCGGCCTCTGAACCATTTGCATCAATACCACTTCTCTGGCTGGCTTTCTCCCTACTATGTACTGCCGTTGTAAGTAGTCTCAAAAACACATGTTCAGTGAGGGGTAGTGAGCCAGGCTGCCATTGGCACCAACATGAGCAATGGATGTCTTGTAAAAGGGCCAGCATGACCACCTGGGGGCAGAAGTAAAGACCAACCTGATGGGCGAAACGACCCTGAGAGAGCGGACAGCTTGCTGCTTATTGCTGGAGAGCACCTGGTCCCAGAGGGGCCACGTCTTCTCGCAGCAGAGCACTTCCTAAGCTCGGGCCTATGGGGGAAGCCCATGCAGGAATGGGCCCATCACTCTTCTATAGACTCTTCAGATCAGACAGAAAATGCCAAAGCACCCAGAGTGGCAGGCAGGGTCCAGCCTCCTTCCCTCCACGCTGTTGAATTGGGATCTTGGTCTCCTACATGTTTCCAATTATGCATTTCCTCAGAAGGAGGGCCATACCCACATAGAAACAAACCAGACACCGTGTGTGTTCAGAGACGGGGGAAAAGGATGGTAGATTTGGAAGGCCTCAGAAAGAAAGTTATACCCGAGGTGCACTTCGTGACCTGCTGGGAATTGTGCTTTATAAGCTAATGTAGGGGTCTTCTCTCTGTGTCTCTCCAGTCAGATGACAGTTGGTTTTGCTCCTCACCCCAGATACACCTCCACAGTCTCTCCAACTTTATTTCTACTTCCTGGTTTCATAATGAAGCTGTGTCAGCGCAGCCCTCTTCATCTGGGAATACCGTGTGGAGTGATTTCAGTCCCATTTCCCAGGCCTTCCTGGTTGGCTTACTCACGACTCTAACTGGTGTCCTGCAGGCCAAGGCGGTGTGCATGCCTGTACCTCAACGAGGCCCTCGGACAGACCTGTCTCCATCTTTTACTGAGAGACCAGAGTAAGAAAACTCCACTCTTCAGGTTCTTCACGTTGGGAATAACTGACCATGTCTCCACAAAGAATTTAAAACCAAAGCCCCAGAAGGCAAGTGCTCATGCGTATTTGAAGAGAAGGTACATTTAGCAGAATAACTTCAATAGAGATCAGCCTCTTTCTCTTTCTTTTTTTTTTTTGTAGTAAACATACCCATGTAGAAGACAAAGAGCAATTTGGAAAGAACCCCAAGGTGGGTAAAATGGTTGTGGTTTAATTCACTGGAGAAATGAGCTCACCCACAGAGTAAGGGGACCGTGGAGAACTTAGTTTATCAGTGATGTTATTTACCGTGTGAAACCCTTTACTACATGTCACCTGCGTGGTCCGCCTGAGAAAATGGAAGAATTATGGTTGGGTGGGTTTGTAGAAGCTCCACCCCAGGGGCTCTGTGTCTGTGGTGGGGGGGGACGTGGAGGGTGGAGGAGGAGACCAACGTGGATCCCCCCTCCCCATAACTCTGGAGGATGGAGAACCTGAACACCGGGGCAGCCCTTCCTCTGAACACCGTGTCCCTTCCTCTGAGCACGTCTGATGCAGACATGAACCTTGAGGTTCACCAGAGGTCGTGGCCATAAGCACCCTACAGAAGAGGAAGGCGTGGCGGTGCGGGCCGCCGCGCGGGGCACGGCCCGCGGACAGACGGACCGGGCTGACCCCGAGCCCGGAGCTCCGAGGTCACCTCGCGGGACAGCGCCCGGCTCGCTCAGCTCCTGCGCCCCGCAGCCCTGCTCTCCGCCCTTTCCTGGCACCTGGTTTGGGGGACACTTCTTTCCTGGCCCCAGGCTCTGGTCGGTCAGGAGGCCTCCCTCGCGCGCCTTCGTCCGTCCGCAGCCGGGGTGCGGGGGAGGAGGCTTGGGGTCTCCCATGCCATTGACCCTTCTTAGGCCTGCAAGCCCCGCTCCCCGGCCTCCCTCCCCCGCTCCGCCACCAGGCGCGCCCTGGGGCCGCGCGGGCCTCGCGGTGCGCGCCGGGGGCGGCAGGGGGCGCCGGCGAGCAGGGGAGGCGGCCGGCCCCCCGCGAGCCCGCGCTCGGCTCGGGGCGCGCCCGCGTCCCCGCTCGGCGGAGGGTGGGCAGGGGAGGAATAAAGGGCGCTGCCGGGCGGGCGGGCGGGCACGGCGGCACGGCGGGCGGCGCCAGGCGGAGCCGTCGGAGCTGCGCGCCGGGACCGCGCGGCCAGGTAGGTGACGCGCGCCCTCTTTGTGTCGGCATCGCCGGAGCCGCGCGCGCGGGGCGGCCGGGGGCTCGGCGGGCTCGGCCTCGGGGGGCCCCGCGGGGCTCCGGGGACCGCGCGGGCTCCGTCCCCCCCCCCCCCCCGGCGCCCGCTCCGCGGTGAGCGCCCGCCCGGAACCCGCCGAGCCCGCCCGCCGCGCGGCTCCTCGGGACGCGGGGCTGCGGCGCTGCGCCCGGCCCTCCCCGCCCGCATCGCCCCTCCCGGGGGCGCCCGCAGGCCCGGGGCCCGGCCTGGGTGGTGGGCAGGGCGGGAACGCTCGGGGGCCGCCCGAGGCCGGGGGGGGCAGCGCCCCTCGCCGCCCGCCTCCGCTCCGGGGCGGGCGCCCCGCCCTCCGGCCCGCCGGGGCGGCACCGCGGGGTCTCCGCCGCCCGGGCCCGTGCACCCCGCGGGTCGGGCCTCAGGGCTGTGGGGAGCGGGATCTGCGCCCTCTAACCGTCCTCCCGGCCGGGTCTCGGGACGGTGCTCCGAAAGTTTGCGGTGTCTCCGGTGCTGTGTGCGGAGACCGTGCCCGGATCAGTGCCCCGCGAGCAGCGCCGCGCGAGGTCGCGGGTCGGGCCGCGGGCGTGGACACAGTCCGGGGGGTCCGGAGGCCCCGCTTGCGTGCACGCGGCGTTCCGGGGAAGGCGGGGGCCCAGAGCTGCAGGGCAGGCCCGAGGGACCGGCCTGGCCAGTGTAGCCAGCCGGTATATAGTCGCCTATCAGGATGCCAGGCAGAAGGGAAGGAGGCCGGAGCGCCGAGACGCGAGGGGCTGAGCGAGAGGGGGCCTGGGTGCAGACCCCAGCCCCGGGGATCGGGGAGGTGTGGCAAGGTTGTGCCTGGACCTTCCCGGGGTGGGGTTGGCCCAATGTCTTTGAAGGAGACCAAAGTTGTGTCTACTTCAGGAAAGAGAAAGAGGTTGGGGAGGGGGAGGGAGGAATCATCTGGGGGGTACAAACGAGCTTCAGACCAAAACTCTGGGCTTGGCCTGGTGGGGTTGACCTGGTGGAGTGGGAGCCACTGAAGAGCCCTGAGCGATGGTGAGGGGGAAGGGGAGGGGATTTAGAGTTAGGGTCCTCCCCCCATCCCCCCCAGGATGTCACTTGCAGCAGACATAGGTGACTGAGGATCTGGTGGCACTGGGACCATGGGTGCACAGATCCCATTTCCTACAGGGTGGGGCATCTCCATGCTGAGACTGGAGTTTGGGAGTTGGTGTTTTTTCTGATGATGCCCAGATTCCAATGTGAGCCTCCCCGGGCCTGGCCAAGGGACACTAAGGAGGGGGAACCGAAGTACCCGAGAGTTGGGCTCCCTCAGGCTGTGCAACCCGCTGGTGTTCTGGAAACCTGGAGTCCTGCCAGGTTTGTGAATTTTATAAATACATTCAGCACCTTCAGGATGCTGGATGGTAAAGCCAATTTCCAGAAGGTTCCCGGGCCCTCGTGTAGGGTCGGGGACTTTGAACGGACTTCACACACTTTACCTGAGGCTGCTGGTGCTGCGGGAGAATTCTTGCTCAGCCTGGGACCACAAGATTCTGGCAGAACTGGAATCTACCAACCAACCACACCGTCTGACCCAGAGAATGCTGATTTTTCCACTGGGACACTCTCCTATTTGGTCTTGCTGCCTTCTTTTGTTCAAATTTCTCTTCCCTCTTGGGAATGAGATGGAATACTGGTCTGCACCCTGGCTGTGGAGACATATGCCAGGGCATTTGCCCAAGCAAGGACTCCATCTTCTTGGAGTCAGGACTATCAGAGGCTGTCCGAAGTCTGTGGGGAAGGCATCTTCCTAGGACATTGGACATCACTGCTCAGGGGTCCTTTCTAGCTTTCAAGATCAAAGAACTAAAGTCAGGTGCCTGGCTTTGCTTCCTTCAAGTCTGGCAAAGTCCTGTGAAGTGAACGAGGCCCAGCCTCCTCTCTCCTTTGTTTCTGCATTGCTGACTATAGATACCTTTCCTTAATTAGATGGAGAAGGTAATGGAAGCCACTGTTCACATAACGCCGGGTATTAGCATCTTCACACCTCCCCCCACACCCTCGATGCCTGACCGTAAGTCCAGGAACCCATGTCTCCACCTTCCTGGACAGCCCTGGTTCTCCCACGATGGCTCTGAGATGTCAACTTGACATCTCATTTTCATCATGAAGAATGGAAGAATGCCCTGCTTCAGCAGCGTTTTCCAGACAACCCACCACATACAACCTTTTTTGTTTTTTAAGGGGGAACAGATAATATTTTAACTCTCAGAAGGGCAGCTGTTCTCCAAGGTTATTTGTTGAGAAATGAGTCTGGGACAGAAGAGCCTCCGTCTCCTTCCATCTTCTTCCTATGAAACTAATAATGCCTGAGTTGGAAGTTGCCTCCTGGCGATCCTGCCAGCTTCTCTGGGGAGTGAGTGTGCAGGGCGAAGGCTGTGGCAGACAAAAGTCACTTCCTGATGGCCTGATATTGTACGTCAGCCAGGCTTTGGTCATCTCCTGTGCTTGACCCTGCATGGGAGGAGACAGTAGTTAATATTCACTAAGCACCGGGCGCATGCCAGGCTGGCATCGGCCATCCGTACTTTGTGTAGATTTCTGTCTCAGTTGTGGTCTGGCTGTGTGTTTCTACCCCCGCCTGGCTGGGGGAGACAGGGGTCTAGAGCAAGCAGACAAGTTGTCGGAGGTGCCTGGTGACGCCTGGCTTTGACACCAAAGGCCTGGAGGCCCACTGGAATCCAAGTTCACCGGGCAAATTAATTAGAGGCTCAAGGTCAAAATCAGGGCCGCAGCCAGCTGTGAACTTAGCGGTTTGACCTTTGTGTGGTGGAGAACGTGGCCTTTGTCTCTCAGCCCTTCCACCTGAGGTTCCTTTTGAAGCCTGTTTCTTTCATCTGTGGCATCCTGGCAGTGCACTTGCATTGGTCTTGTTTCCTTTGAAGCCTCTTTCCTGGTGTTTCCTCCATTTCCCTCTCCCACCTCCAGTTCTGCTGGGTAGGGGCGAGGGTCCAGGGAGGGACGGCAGCAGTCACTGTCCTCCTCAGTCCAGGAACATGGTTGTCTGGTTCAGTGGCTTGAGAAGGCTGGGGAGGGGGGATTTGTAAAGTCTCAAGGCTGCCTTGGGCCCAGCATGGGTCTCCTCCGGGAGCCAACTGCTCTACTGCAAAAAGGGAGGAGCTCAGATTCTGAAAGTGGAGGATGACAGCACAATCTCCCTGTTAGATGATGATCACCCACTGTTCTGTGTCTCACCTAGTCATACACGTACCTCTCTAGCACCTTGCTCTGGGGAGAGCCTTTCAGGCTTCCAAGGAGGAGTTTTCTAGCAACCCGCTGGACCAGGACAGGCTTGATGCTGGCTGCTCTGCCTGGGCAGACAGTTGACCTTGGCTAGCACATCTTGAGGTGCACACCTATGACCCAGCCCCCAGCCCATGCCCTGTGGCCTACTCCTCCCTCCTCACCCGCTGTTCCTGCCTTACTGCAGTGTCAATAGATAATTCACATTCCATACTGGATCCTCAGATTCCTACCTGGCTGACCCTACCCCTTCCCCAGCAGGACCTCCCCCAGGGCAGGGTGGGAGCCTGCTGTTTGTTAGAGACGCCTCTGTCTGCTGGTAGAGACAGCCTCTGCGGGGCTGGGGGTTGCTTCCTGCCCCCTGGGCAGAGTTTGGCATAGTCAGCCTCTCTTTTTTCCCTCTTACCTCAAACTTTCTCTGACCTATGTAGATTTTAAAACGTTGTCCTCGCAGATATTTTTGAACTGTCTTGGGATGCTTTGGGTTGGCCCCCAGGAGTATCTCAGCACTCATGGTCACTCCCTGCTCACACACTACCAATACCCAATGCTCCAGGCTCCTGGATGGCCCTGGGTGGAGCAGCCTGGAATCCTAGCCCTTGGACCCGTCCTGGCTTCCCAGGGCTGATCACCAACAGTGTGGACCTGGCTGTCGCCCTGCTCGGTCAGATTCCCGGGGATCCCATCACCAGGAAGGCCCACCACAGAGACCCCCCCTTTTCTCATAGCCGAGGGGTGGCTCCTGAGATCTCTTCCAGGACTGGCCTTGGAGAGATGGAAGTCCGGGTCTGAGCGGAGGTGGGGCGGGACTGCAGAAGTGCAGGCTGCTTGATAGGGGGCTTGGTCTGCTCCCAGCTGGCAGGTTTGCTTCTCCCCCAGGTACTTCCATAGCGACTTTTCTTAGAACCTATAACTGCATTGATCTAGTCTAATTTTAGTGATTTGTTTAACTCTTATTTTCTCTACTCAACTACACGCTCTACCAAGGCAGGAACGTATTCATTTCTGTGTCCCCCTGTGCACGTCAAGCTCCTCCTGAGTGTCTGTGATCATTTTGGAGGGAAGCTGTGGGAGATGGGGAGTCTGGAGTCGCTTCTCCGGCAGGAGCAGAGCATTATTTGGCGATGCTGGGTCTCTCGGACCCTTCTGGAAGTCTGGGTCTGAGAGCAGTGCATAGCCCTAGCGGGCTTTAGCTTGGTTCAGGTGTGCTGTGCTCAGTGTGGAGGGAAGCCTTGGGATACTGGGGTGGTTCTGTGGCAGTGTAGACAACAGAGAGACCAGTTTAGACTAGTCCCAACATGACAGACATGAGCTTTTTATTTATTTTGTAGTGGTGGTACTGGAGTTCAAACTCAAATTAGTCTCCTTTTGTCCAGACTGGCCTGGAAATGTGATCCTCCTGTCTCTGCCTCCTGAGTAGCTGGGGCTAGAGGTTGTCTGTCACCGTATGCTGCCCCTGGAGCCTTCTTTTCTGAGCCATGCAGGGTTCCTTGTGTTCTCTGGGACATCCTGGAGGTAGAGGCACTGAGCTCTAACCATCTAGGACAGTGGAATAGAAAGTCCTGCTCCAGGCTATAAGAGCCAGCACCTCAGGATGGAAATTTTTTTTTATGGTGAAAACATGTGTGTTTCTTCCTGATCACTTGGCAGGTGTTAGACACTCACAGTCCCCTGGATGAGCAGGTCGGAACTGACCCCTGATTCCTGAGACCTTTTTTAAAAACACAGCCCTGAGAGCTGAGCCGGTCTAGTTGGCCAATAGGGCGAGAAGTGGCAGAGAATTGAAAACAGATGAAGATCTTCTTTCCCTTGAGCGTGTGAACACCCGAGGCTCGGGCCCTTTCGGCCTGCCTCCCCCCCCCCCCCCGCCCCCACTCCACTCTCGGGCTCCTTCTCCTTCACAGGGTCCGGCTATCACTGAGCCACGCCTTTCCATCGCAGGTCACCAGCCAGTAGTGAAGTGTGAAGTGAGCCCATGCCGGTAAGAGGCAGATTCAGATCGCTGGATCCTCCGTCCCACAGCTGCTTCTCTGTCAGGGCTCAGCCATACTGGGTTAGGGACTGTAAGATTCGGCAAAAAGAGACTGCCATATGGTTGAGGAAGAAAAGAGTTCACTGGGGGGGGGGGGGGGGAGCAAACTGCCAGCCCGCATGAGCTGCAGGTATGCAGAGGGAGAACAGAAGAGACTAAGAGGGGAAGAGAGGAAGAGGGAAGAAGAGGCTGGAGTTCTGGAGGACGCAGCGGGATCCCTAAGGATGTAGAGCACGTCCATAAGGACGTAGAGTCACATTCTGGATTCAGGGGTGCACAGTGGGAGCTCTGCAAAGACCCCAGCTAAGTGCTGGGTTGGCAGGTGAGCCTGTCTTGTGGGAACACACAGTCATGTGTGTACGTGTATATACATGTTCGCCTGTATTTGTGCGTGGTAATATGTATGTGCTTGGCTAGTCACAGGGCACCCACTAATCAAGAATCACAGGACAGCGCCCCATCAGAACCCATGGCCTGGGTGGCGGTGCCTGCACAGCTGTTCCGTTCCTCCACGGAACTGAGAGCCCGGGCTCCTCTTCCTACCTTGCTGTCCTTAGTGAGGAAGGGACAGAAGTCGCTGCTGCAGCCTCGGACCCAGTCTCAGGGTTAGAGCTGAGCCTCAGGCATGAGAAGAGATGAGTTAGGGGCAGGGAGGGCGTGTCTTCGAGCCCTGGACAAAGTGGAGTCCGTGACAGATGTGCTGTGTTTGACCGCGCTGGATTGGAACGAAGGGTCGCGCCCGCTGTTCTTCCATCCAGGGCAAGGTCCGGCTTGAGTGTCCCCAGAGCACCTGCACCCCAGCCTTCTGTCCAGCAGCACAGTGTGGGGCGTGGTGAGACTGAACCTAGTCTGCACTCAGGAGGGACTCACTTCCGTTCAACAGCACAGAGTGGGGTGTGGCGAGGCCTAGCCACGCACAGTACAGACTCACTCAGTGCTTATTGTGCTCAATCTGCGCCTTAGCAAAGTCCAGAAATCTCACCCATGCAGTCACGCATGCAATGCGCAATTCATCTACCTTGTGATGATGTGTCTTAGTTCATTCAGATGCAGTTCTGTGAATTGGAAAGTGCACTAAGAACTCTAGAGACGGGGTGAGGATGGGTAGAAGGCGGGTGAGACTGGGTGCTCTCATGGCCCTGGCAGCTGGTGGCATCCTGGGGTCACTGGGCCAGGCTTAGGATCTGTCTCAGTGTCTCTGTGATGAAAGCGCAGGGTAGACCGTGCCGGGGGTGCGGGTGGGGGGTGGGGGTGCTTCTCCATTCTCATTCTCAATCAAAAATTCATTGAGTCCCACCCTGGGCCAGCCTTTGTGCTGGTGAGGGATGCTGGGCTGTAAGTTATTCCCTATTCATGGTTGAACAAAGGAGTTACCTTTCAATGTGTCAGTTTATGAGGACAAGGCATCCCCGGGGGCTGGGCCTCTGCTTCCTCCTGCTGGTACACCTGTAACTCCTGCAGGCAGACTGGCCAGCAGCAGCTCCTACCTCTTAATCACTTCCCACTGGCCTTCCTTCACGTGTCCTGCCTGCCTTTCTCCCTGGCGAGGCCCGGGGCATGAAGTACAAGTCCCTAGGAGCCACAGCTCAGACCTTGTCTACCTGTTGGAGGCCTTAAGAGAGGGACTTGGTGTGGCAGATAGGGGCTGCCTCCCTCCCCGCCCTTCCCCTCTCCTCTCCTCTTTCCCCTCCTCTTCTTCTCTTCCTCCCCTCCCCCTCTTCTTCCTCCCCTCTATCTCCTTCTCTCCCCTCCTTTTCTTCCTCCCCTTGCCCTTTCCTCCCTCCCTCCCTCCTTCCTTTCTCTTTCCTCAACCAGGCAATTCAAAGTTACACATATAGTTTGCATTCTGCTTTGTCCCAGGGTCCTTCTGACTTGAGACTTGTGTTTCTCTGGATGTTTAAGGCCTCTCTGAGCAGCTCTGTCCCTCTGGGGTTGGGGGTTGACCCCCCGGGGCCCTGCCCTGTCTGAGCTGGGGTGTGCTGCTGTCCCTGCCCCATCCTCACCTGTGTCTGCAGTGAGCGGGATGTTCTGGATTCCTGCCCTCTGGCCTGCGTGGGCACCATCTTCCCGCAGCCTGTTATAATTAGGACTCAGCTATTGCACCTATTAAATCTTACTATTAAATGAGATTCATCTGTCCTTGCACTCTTATGGTGGTGGTTGTTGGTTTTAATGTGCAGAAGGACACGCTGTGGTTAGCCGAACCTCACCTTTTTCCTTGCAGAATGTGTTGACCACTGAAACATACCTGGGCGTTTAGCGCCTTTGCTCCAGGCTAGTTAGTGGACACATGTCCTCTTCGTCTTTCACATTCTGGCCCCTGCCTCTCTCTCAGCTGCCGCAGGGCTCTGCCAGCCCTGGGCTCTTCAGGGACCAACCGGTGGCCCTGTAGATGGCCAGAGAGGCTGGGGGGGGGGAGGGGGCTCCGTACCCAACTCTGTCTCCTGCCCTGCGCACAGCCCAGGTCCGCACATCCTCAACTCTCAGATGTTGCCCTAGCCAGCCGATCCCTCACCAAGTACTGCTGTCCTTGAACTGACCTCCTCTGGTCTCTGACCTCCTTAAGGGAGGCCGCAGTCCTCAGCTGTGACCTTACGTGCACAGCTGACCCACTTTCCCCCCTGGATCTTCAGTCTGTGGCTTTTCTTGGCCTGCTTCCTGGGGCTGGTATCCTTGCCTGTCATCACCTGACACGCCGTGGCCTGGGTCCCGGGTAGAGTCCCTTCCCATTCCTCAGCCTTGCCTGGCGTTTTCCGCTCTGTCCTGATGGCTAGAGACGGGCTCACCATCTTCCTGGCACTGGCAGGCCCTGGGGCCTCCTCACCTGGTCTTTTCCCAGGGAGCTCCGGCATCCAGGGTGTGACAGGAAGAGGTCAGCATGGCTGTCCTCCCTGCATGGGCTCGGTGTCAAAGCGCGTGAGCTCTGCCAACTGGGAGATTTTAAAAACCTGGAGGTAAGTATTAGTTTGGAAGCACAAAACAAAGCAAAAGACCCAGGGTTGATATTACCACGTGTGTTTTATTATGACAGTGAAATGGAACTGTCATTGAAGCAACTGAAAACTCATGCACACTTGGAGAGAGATCCCATCTTCCCTGAAACTAGAATGCTTTCTGATGTTAGGTGTGGAGGGAAGTGAGGCCCGGCGCCCTGGCGCATCCCTGCGTGGAGCTCTGCTCCTCCCAACCTTTTGACTCGGGGAGCAGCCGAGACTTGGACATTCCCACTTCAGATCCCGCCATCGGGGCTCTTGGAGCAGAGGGATGGGTCTTCCTTGAATTTCCAGAGCAGGATACAGTACACCAAACATGAGTGTGCCGAACTTTGAACACACAACATTTTTTTTTTAAATAGAAGATATTGGATACTGCTAGGTGCTGGTAACTGACGCTACTCAGGAGGCTGAGATGTGAGGATCAAGATTTGAAGCCAGTCCTGGCAGATAAATCCTACAGACAGTGATTTCCTATTAGCTAGCAAAAGAGCTAGAAGTGAAGGTGTAGCTCAAGTGGTAGAAAAAGCTAAGCAAGTACTCAAGCCTTTGAGTACAAAGGCTATTAAGGATATTAAGATCTTGCTTGAGCATTTACATTTTATTTTCCCTGAAACAGCATCCTAGATGGTATTACAAATTCACCCATTCCTATAAACTGACTTTCAATGGGCTGCTAATAATATAATGTTTATTTGGACACTCACCCAATCATACTTGGACTTTAAGTTATGATGGAATCTTTCCTTGTATTGACGCTAAGTAGTTTTCCACACTATACTGTTTATGTAGGAACCACTTAGTTACAATGTAACTCTGTGAAGCCATAATAAATAACAGGGAGATAAGATAAAAGTTTTCTTGGTCAACATGAAAGTTATTATTTGGGAATTTTTCTGGAAGAGAAATTAAGTGTAAGGGACTTTTTTTCTAACATGATGAACTGGCTCTGTAACAGGAAGGAAATGATAAAAATGATCTGGCTCAGCTGGAGGAATGAGGTTTTAGGCCTAAACTAGGAGAAGGGAAGGCTTAAGGATAAATGCATTTTTCTTCCTTTGCAACCCAGCTTCAGGAAATGACATGAAAATGTGGAGTTGGAGAAATGCTTTATGCACACATGCTTTAATTTTTTTTAATAGCCCCAAATGGAAAACATCTAAGTTTGGTTAAGTAAATATCATGCTGTAATTAGATAAGATTTTTGGAGATTGTGGTCATGGGAAAAGGTTTATGTTATTAAGTAAAAATAATTGTGAGACAGAGTTGTTTATGTAATTTGATTTATAAACATGGAAAATATGCTTAGGGGTAAAAATCATAACTCAGGGGATTGTGACATCTTTTTTTTTTTTTTCTGCTCTTGGCTTTTTATTGTGGTGTCACCGTTGGCTGTTTCTGTATCCTGAGACTCAGCCAGCCGTGGATAAAAAGGATTTGGGGGGGGGATGACTCCTCTATGCTGAGCATGTACAGAGTTTTTTCCATGTCATTGTTCCCTACATGACGTGTTTGCATGGTATTAGGAATTAGAACTATAACATGTCTAAGGATGATTTCAGGTCTATTGGAGGATGCACGCCATGTTTGTACACATAATGCGTCCCTTTATGGAAGGCGTTTGGCCGTCTCCGGACACCTCTGTCCTTGCAGGACACCAAAACTAATGTCTGGTTTGACACTAAGTAACCATGGGATTTTGTTCCATAGTGAACTGTGTTATTTTAGTTAAACCATTTTTAGATATAATCCATCCACTTCCACCACTCATTTAAAAGCAATTTTTAACAAAGGGTTTCAGTTCCGTATCAGCTTGTGAGTGCAATGCTTCTTGATCCTGGGCTCCCTTTATTATTGGAAGGAATTTTCCCCAGGTGATAGGAAGAACAGGCCACAGGCAAGGAAGGAAGCTCCTATGGGCAGAGCTCGGTCCAAAGCGCAGGGCAAAGGCCGCCCTGTTGCCTGTGGGGCCCCTACTGCTGTGGAGGCTGAGGGTCAGGGGCAGAACCCCTGGGCCGTGTGCCTGTGCTGTCTGCACGCTTGTCCCAGCCTGGCTGCAGTGGTCAGCGCTGGGGCAGAATGAGGCCAGATGTGGGGTCAGGGAGGGGAAATCCTAGCCTGGACCTCAGCCTCAAGAGGGCTGGCACAGTGACCTCTCACATCCCGGACCACATTCCCGTTTTATTCATCTATATAAGGAGGCAGTTGCTTTTTCTTAGGGGCTGTTCTGAAGCCATCATACATGGGAGAGTTTAAAGAGGACCATGGAGGGCCCATCCAGAAGGTGAATACAGAGATGACTGGCCAGTCCCCGAGGTTGGGCCCTGGGCAGCCTCAGAGCTGGGCCGTGGGAACTGGGACCGCACAAACCACCAAAAGCATTTCCTGAAACACTCCAGGCAGGGGCCCCCGACCTGCTCCACCCCCCCCCCCCCCGCCCCGCGCTGACAATGGGGGAATTCAGGGGGCAATGTGGCTCCCTCTCAAACAAGCAGGCCGACTGTGGGAGGAATTAAACCCAGCCAGGTTGTTACTTATTTCTCCTAGTTTTTCACCTAAGACAAAATAGCCCAAAAGAAATGAAATGTTACTGTTCCACCATTTCCTGCTTTTTTTTTTCTGTCTCGATGGCTGTCTTGTGTTAAATGTATAGTGCAAAAGCCAGTGGCCCATCTTCAGTGTCCAGATAGAGGGCGGTGGGATCTTCATTTCCTGTCCTCCCTTTCCTCTTCCCTTCCCTGCTCTCCCTCCCCTCCCCTTCCTCTTCTCCCTCCCCTCTGCCCCTTCCCTTTCTTCTCTCCCTCTTGCTTCCCTCTGAACTGAAGAGCTCATGTTTGCCAGGTAGATGCTCTCCTACTTGCTCCCAGCCCTATTTGCTCTGGTTAGTGGTGAGGTAGGGTGTTACTTTTTGCCTGAGAGCCTGGACGCTCTAGTCCCTGTATAATTGAGGTGGCAGGCATACACCAGCGCAAGTGGCTTTTTCTGTTAAGGTGGGTTCTTGTGAGCTTTTTTTTTGTCTGAGTTGATCTGGAGTCATACTTCTCCTGATCTCGGCCTGCCGCGTAGCTGGGATGACAGACTTGAGCCATGGTTATTCGCTATTAGTTCTTGGTTGAGAGTTTTTTTTTTCGGGGAGGGGGGATAGTGCTGAACTGATCTCGGCTTATAGACGTGGGTCACTGTCACTAGGCTCCAGCTGTCTCTCTCTCACTGGTATCCATCATGAAGTGAGAGCTGGCATGATCTCGCTTACTCATTTGTTTGCACGTTGGAGTTGTGTCTAGTGGCAGTGGTCTTAGGAGCAGGAGGAGAGTGTTCTCTGTTGTCCTTGATGGCAGTGGCCAGGCTCAAGCAGACCAGGAGCAGGGCTGGTGCCGGCCAGGTCACGTCTGTCCCACTGGCATTGTGCATTTCTGGCGGGAGCTGTTGGATATGCGGTACTTTTAATGGCTGATCTGTCTGTCTCTCCTTGCACTTCCTCCAGGATTTAATCATGTGAAGGGTTTTTATCCTTCTTGGAGAGTTGGCTCCTTGCTTGTTTTGAAGTGTCTTTGTCCCTACTGCTTTTTCTTGAACTCCTCTGAAATGAACATAGCTGGTTCGGCTTTGTTTTCATTTGTCTTAGCTTAGCTTATCCTTTACTTTTAATTTACACTTGCACATTTAAAGTTGGTTTCTTGTAGACAATACAATATACAGCTGAGGTTTGCCTTTTAAATCTACTTTGAGATCTGTGTCTTTTTTTACTGACATGTTTAGGCTATTCAGTTCAGTGTGATTTTCCATATGCTTGATCCGTTATTGGCATTATTTGACACAGTTTTCTATTTCTTACATAGGTTATTACTAATTTTTTTTTTTGGAGCTAAGGCTTGAACTCAGGGCCTTGTACTTGCCAGGCAAGTGCTCTTCCACTGAGCGAAATCCCCAACCCTGCATCTTTCTTTTTTATTACTTGTCTCTGCCATCTATTTTAGTGATGACTCTAGAATTAGCACGTGACAGGTTTTCATTTTGCAGACATTTCTTCTGTAAACGTGGAAGGAGCCCCTTTGCGGCTCTTCACACCTCGGGTCTCTGCTTTTATGGTTGTGTCCCCGGGAGAGTGAGGTAGCCCTCACAGGTGTTCAGCGTGCCTCCTGGTAGCACTGGCTGTGGTGGCGCGGGCCCCACTGCACTCCGCTCTGCAGAGGAACCTCAGGCCGTTAGGTACATTCATGGCGCTGACCTGTAAGTAACTTCCCATCAGCTTTGGATTTTACAGTCATCTCTTGAATTGCTCATGATTCTCCTGCATAGGTTGGAGGTTCAGAGTGTTTTACTGATGGATAAAAGTGCTCTTTTAAGTGTGAAATAATTAGCTACTCTTTGTACAGAAAGTTTTGTCTCTCACCTATGGGACATGGCCTAAATGATTTACAGCCATTAGTTATCCAAATGTTATTGAATAAAAAACATGTAACAAATGACTTTGGTGGACTCATCAAAGACTTAAGAAAGATGTTACTTACATTCTTAAATGTGAAATACACAAGAAGCCAGACATAAAAAGATTAGATACTCTATGATTACATTGTTATGAAAGAGATAAAGGCATCAAGCCAATAATTCTTTAGAAAGACTAAGTGAAAGCTCAACAAAATAACTACCAGGAAATGGGTGCTTGCAAGGCGGGTGGCGCCTAGAGGAGAGGCGGAAACCAGTGAAGTGGGGAAGCCAAGCCGGGCAGAACATAGTCAAGAATCAATGTAGTATCACAAAATTGAGAACAGTGAGGGAAGGGGTGTGTCGAAGGGGGATGAAAACGTTGAGGGGGTGACACGGATCAAGATATATTGTATACATAAATATCCAATAACAGTTTTACAAAATTAAGAAAATCGAGTAAACAGGTGCGTTGGGAGAGGGGGTGCGAATGTTGAAAGAGGTGACATCAATCAAGATGCACTGTATTCATGAACTGCTGTGTTGAAGGGTAACTCCTTTGTACAACTGCTTAAAGACAATAAAAATGTCAAAGAGAGAAGGAGAGAGAGAAGATTTGCACCAGGGGCAAATCTTCCCCTTCCCCTACCTCCTGCCATCTGCACATCTTAGGCAGAGAAGAGTGCAAATTGCTGTTTGGAAGCTCCTCCTCCATCAGTGTGCTCATTCCATTTCAAAGTTGTGAAAGCAGTTGCTTTCTGAGTTCTTTATAGTGTGTGTTTCACCTCACCATTCTAAATAAATTATTAGCTCCCACCCCACCCGCCCCATACCAGGGTAATGGCTCCACTACAACAACTTTCTTATTTTGTGTCTCATTTGGCATACAGTCGGGTCCATCAATTGGTCCTTTGTTGGCTTCATTTTTATGAGAGATTTCTTAGAATTAGGAGGAATGGTAGAATTAGCCAACCATCTTTCATCACAGCAAGAGAATAAAATTTTAAAAAATCAACTTAACCTCATTTAATTAATTGATATCAAGTGAGCCAATGAGTTTGTGCTGTCACTGTAATTTGACAATGATCTCCATTCTGAAGAGTATATTTTATTTTCCCCCAGAGGAGGCAAATGGAAAATAAGTAACTGCAGAGCATCTGAAGGGAGGCCTGTGGGACCTCGTGTTTCCCAGTGCACAGGACTCGTTAGTATCCGATGAATGCAGACAGAGAGGTGCTTTATTGAAATGGGACAAGACCACTATTCATATTAAAGTCAAACAAATCACACATGGGAAAACCTCCACCGACAGCGGCCACAGGAGCCGTGCTGTGTGAGAGCTGTACTGTGCTTGGAAATCTTGATTTGTGAGATCAGCAGTCCTACACCTGGAAATAGGAAGACTGAGAGAGAAGCGGAGGGATTCCTTTGGACCCTCTTGTGTGTGTGTGCATAAGGGGCTATGGCAGTGTTTGGGAGTGATCACTTTTGAGCTGGCAAGCAGAGTCTAAACTGTCCATTCATGAACTAAGGCAGCAGTGGTCTTCACTGGACACTACATTGAACATGAACCAAACAGCTGTGGGCGGGGATGGGAGGGAAAAACTGGGAGAGAGCAAAGAAGAGGTGAGATTGTCCAAAAAGAAATGTATTCCTTACCTGACTTATGTAGCTGAAACCCCTGTGGACATTGCCTTTATAATAACAATAAAAAATTACTAAAGATGAAAAAGTAATGACAGTGTCCAGTCACTGTGTGGAAGAAGGGGAGACGAAGAGCTCCAGTAGCTCTAGAGCTTGTACTACAGGGCTGCTTCAAGGAGCCAGAATGCAAAGAAATGAGGTCTTTTGATGAGTTAACTCAATATATTTTGCTTAAGATATGTGATGTATGATCTGTATCTATCTATAGCATATGATATAGATTAGATATAGAGTTTTGTGATCCTTTGTCAGAAAAAAAAAAGAAAAAGATGGGGCAGGGAAGGGAAGGACAGAAACGGTAGGACAAAGGGTGAACTAATTGAGCAATGATCGTTGGAAATGAACTATACAACTTGGGGCAGGGAAAGGAGGGATGGACGGAAAAAACTGGGAGAAAATGAGTGAGGAGGTTATGCTGTCCCAAAAGAAATGTACTCAATACCTGACTTATGGAACTGCAACCCCTCTGTACATCACCTTTACAATAAAAATAAAAATAAAGAAAAAAGAAAAAGAATGACTTTTCTCTTAGTGAGTTGAGTAAAATCTACAACAGCAAAAATCTTTAGCCTCTTGACACGTGAAGTGATAAATACAATGAGTAACATAAAGTTCAAAATAAAACAAATTGAAAAGTAAGTTCCAATTTGTCTAATGTGATTATCATCTTTTCTTTTCTTTCTTTCTTTTTTTGCCAGTCCTGGGCTAAACTCGGGCCTGGGCACTGTCCCTGAGCTTCTTTTGCTCAATATTATCACTCTGCCACTTAGAGCCACAGTGCCACTAGTTTACTGGAGATAAGAGTTTCACAGACTTTCCTGCCCAGGCTGGCTTTGAACTGTGATCCTCAGATCTCAGCCCTCCTGTGTAGCTAGGATTACTGGTGCCCAGCTATCATTTTTTTCTTCTTTGCATTCTTCTGGAGAGTTGTGTATGCCGATGCAGCCATATCGTATGAATTGGTTTGTAGTGTGTCTTTTATTTGCCGGTACGTCTTGGGCATTGTTTGTTTCAATGCATACAGGGCCAGCGCATTCTCTACTCATGTAGATATCACCCCTTTATTTATACAGCTTATCCTCTTCCCATGTGTGGTCTTTGAGAGGCTACCAAGCTGAGCCCTCAGACTTATCACCCTTCCTTCTCTTCCACACTGTGGGAATCTGCTATATCCTCCGGCCCATCCTCCTCCATGTTTACTGAGGAATTGAGCAGCTGACCACTCTGGCCAGCTCTCCATCTTCGTAGCAGGAGCTTCCTCAGTTTGTCTCATGGTCTCCTACCCCACCCTAAGATCAGTCATCCAGCTTTGGTATGCCATCCACTTCTGCTTGTATAGTGCACTCAGGGGTTCTGAACCACGGGCATCAGCCACGCTTTCTGAGACCCCTTTCCTCTGTGGCAACCAGCTCTCCTTTGTTCCTGGTCTTTGAAATACTTCCACCCCTGCGATCTTCTGCCCTGCTCCCCTTTCAGTGTTCACTGACACACTATCCTGTCTTCACTCTTCTTTCTGGAATGTTGTCTGTGTTGTGTTCCTACTTCTCTCATTCCCTGGGTAACATTCTGGTTTTGGCTAAAGGCAGGTTTATTTTATTTTCTTGTGTTATTATTTATTGTACCTGTGCCTGAGTAGGGGGAATGTGGCTGGAAGAAGCCTCCAGCCCTGCAGCTGGACACAGCAGGGGTGAAGTTGCCGCCCATGCCCTTTGCTGCCTCTCTGTCTCCCTCCCTCCCTCTCTCCCTCCCTCCCTCCCTCCCTCCCTCTCTCCCTCCCTCTCTCCCTCTCCCCTCTCTCCTTCCCTTCATCCCTCTCTCCTTCCCTCTCCCTCCCTCTCTCTCCCCCCCTCTCCTTCCCTCCATCCCTCGATGTCCTTCCCTCTCCCTTCCCTTCCTTGCTCTATCCTTTCCTACACCAGTGGCTTTCAGAATTTCCTTCAGAATCTACCTGGGTCTGGCTTTTCTTTCTTTCCACCATGGTTCCCTTAGGACCGGCCTCCATCACGCTTGGTTGAACAAGCTTTCAATGAGGGACCTCATGTTCCCCTTCCTCATCTCATCTAGGTTTTACTTAAAACCTAACTGCTTCAGAGGCCTGGAGGACCACTCTGAGAAAAGAGCATGCCTTCCTTTACCTATCTATGATGCCTGTCACAGCTCAGCAATGGCTCACACATGCATGCCCTCCACACGGCCTCCGAGGGAATTGTGACCACACTTAGGTCTACCCACTTTCTGGCTCTGACGCAGTGAAAATGCAAGCCAGTTGTGTGACAGTGGGCTGTTGGACTGGGGATGAGGGGCAGGGGGGCTTGCTAACCTGCCTACAGTTGGAGAGGCGGGGCCCAGGGCTCCCAGCACAGCCCCAGGCAGAGAGCTCTGCAAGGCCAGTGGACTGGCAGGCGCTGTGTGTGTGTGTGTGTGTGTGTGTGTGTGTGTGTGTGTGTGTGTGTATTATTTATGATGCCACTCCAGAAGATTCCTCTCACCAGCTAAGCAGAGAGCATCCCTTCCCTTCCTGCCAGATGCTACAGTTCTGTGCACTGGCTTTTCTTACTTTAAGAAAAAGGGCAGAAGCATGGAGCAATTTGTCTGAGTCAAAAATCTGTGGCCAACTAAAGGCGGAGAATAGATTTGCAGCCCAATGCAGCCGCTTTCTAGAGCCATTCAGGACAGAGGAACAGCTGTAGGTAGGAAGAGAACCTTGGTCCAGGCCTGGGCCCTCAGGGCTGTGCTGGGGTGGCAGGAGTGGCATCCAAGGCGCTGAGTAGTGCGCTCCTGAGCCATGCAACGCCAAAGGCTGCAAGGCCAGGAAACCATTGTTTCAGCCAGAAAGCAGGGAGGGAGGAATCCAGTCAGAGACTGACGTGTCCTTGGTCCCTGGTGGCTCTGAGCAGGCTGGATGGGCCACAAGATCGGGCAGGAGAATAAAGCTGTTGACGCAGACTTGGTTCTTTCTCCCCAACCAGAAACAAAAATAAGCCGAGTTCAGACACCACTGTCACAGTCCCTGCCAACTAAGTTGTCCTTTGAGGAAAGCAAAATTTGGGAACTTCTGATATAATCTTGCCTTACTCTATTATTGTTTTCTAATCCCTTCCTCCCTCCTTCCCTCTCCCTCTTTCTTCTTCTCCCTCTATCTTCATCCCTCTCCATCCCTTTTTTCCTTCTTCCTTCTATCTTCCCTTCCTATTCCTTCCCTTCCCTTCCTTCCCCTCATCCCCTTCCCCCACACCTAACCTTTACATCTGTCTTTGTGTCACTGTTATGGTATTTTGATTCATATAACCTTGTGGTAAGATTTGATGTTAGGGCTGTTGCTCTTCCAACTTTCTTTTCAAGACTTTGAGGATTCAAGGCCTCTTGGATTTCTGAAAAAATTTGATCAGCTAGAGAGGTTTTGTTAAAAAATAAATAAAAGGCAGCTGGAATTGTTTTATTAGAGATTATATTGTATCTACCTGGCAATTATTAATCAGTTTTTTATGTCTAACCATAGTTTCCAGTCTGTGTGTATATGTGTGTGTATGTATGTGTATACATATTTTTTTCTATTAGGCAGGACTTCTTTATTTCAATGATATTTTTGTTTTTAATGTGCAAGTCTTACATTTCTGTCATTAAATGCTGAGTGTTTTATTGGTTTTAATACTGTTGTAAGGTGTGGAGTATATAAAGGCACACAGTTGTATTCACTCTATCAACCTTTTTATTTTGATTGGGAAGTTGAGAACATTGAATGTAATGACTAATAGTGACATTTTATGTCTTCTCTTTCACTGCTTCTTCCCTGTAGCTCTTCTATCTTTTGAGTTCCTTCTTTTGCTCTGTGTGTGTGTGTGTGTGTGTGTGTGTGTGTGTGTGTGTGTGTGTGCGCGCGCGCATGTGCACAGACACACACACACACACAGACACACACACACACACACACACACGTGCGCACGTGCACACTAGAACTGGGACCTGAACTCGGAGCCCCATGCTCTTGATTGGCTTTTTTGCTCAGACTGATACTCTACCACTGGAGCCATCCCCCCATTTCTGTCATTTTGCTTGTTAATGGTAGAAGAGGCTCTCAGATTTATCTGCCTGGGCTGGCTTTGAGCCACAATCCTCAGATCTCAGCCTCCTGAGTAGCTAGGATGACAGGCGTGAGCCACCAGTGCCTGGCTGCCTTCCTCAGTTCTATAAATATTTTTATGTACCATTTAATTTGACTTGCATTTATTTTATTCTGCACTTCAGAGTTACACTGTCTGCGATTGATTCTGGGGATCGGGCTCTTCTGTGGACTACCCATTGAGACAAAGCTGGGTGGTTAAGCAAAGGAGGGGACCATTCATTTTCTGAGAGTTGTCTGTGTTGATGAATGTATCTCTTAATGAACAGTCAAGGCGTACGGGATGTTGAATGTGACGATTCCGTGATGTTCAGTGTGCTGATTCCACATTTCCCCTCTGGGCAGGGCTGGGCAGTGGGCAGTGCTGGGGGCACCTCTTCTGTTGCTGGCCTGGCCCCTCCCTGGCACTACCCTCCTGTGTCCTGACTGCCGTACCCTCTTCTTGCTTTCCAGGTACTTCACTCCTTGCTGAGTCCGATGCTCCTGGGGCTCCCCCTTCCTGGTGGGACACCTGGTTCCAGAGACCTCCTGCTCCTCCTCCTCCCCATGTGGGCTTCTGAAGGGAGGGAAGAGCCAGCCGTGTGCACGTAAGCACAGTGGGACCCCAGGCCTGGCTGGAAGACACCCCTCTGTTCTCCTCTGCACCTCTCACAGGTAACTGCGAGTGGGATACCTTTCCTTATCACTTCCTAGCGGAGTCTCAGGCCTCTGCTGGGAAAGCCCAGGCCTGCCTGGATGGAACTCTGTCCTTCTTCCCAAATGGGTCTCCCAAAATGAGGCTGAAAGAATGTCCTCAGCGTGTGATGTAGGTTAAGCCATTACTGCATTTCCTCGAGTCCTGTCTGTTGTTCCTAATGGGCATGCAAGGTTAATGTCGCCTGCCTCATGTTGGAGATGGAGAACAGTTTTGCAGGGCAAAGTGCCACATTCAGGATTCATTCATTCATGGAGGACTTGGAGACTGAGCACCACGTGTGTCCCGCACCCTTCTAGCCTGCTTGCGTGGAGACCCTGTAAGTGGAGGTGTGAATGGAGGCTGGGGAAGTGAGGCACCAGAGGCAGACAGGCTGTGTACAAGGCCCAGAGGTGGACACGGTGGGCCAGGCAGGTTGTGGTTTTAAATAGGACAGTTAGGGAGCTCTTGAACAGGTGACACCTGAGTGTGGACTTCTGCAGCTGTGGGACCTGGGGGTTCAGCCCTGGGACCGGCACTGCTGCGAGAAGGGAGGTGGGTGCCTAGCAGGCTGGCGAGTTGCAGGAGCATGCGGAGGCACGGCAGGGTGACTGGGAGGGAGCCTGCCTTGAGCCGAGGCCAGGACAGGCCAGGAGATGGCACGTCTGGGTCACAGCTATGGAGGGAAATCAGTCCGGGAAGATGGTAGGAGCCTCTGGGGGGCTGTGTGTCTTCTATCTATATCCAGAGCCAGTAGGTGAAGTGGAGCATGTTCACTAGAGAGGGAATGGATCAGACCAGATCCCAAATAAGAGGAATGGTAAGTTTATTACTTCTAGCACGTTCCAGCATTGCATAGCAGGAAGTGAGGCCAGGCCAGTGAGGGGCACTGAGGAGACAGGCTGTGGGCTAGAGGAGCCAAGAGCAGTGCATGCTGGGAGGCCCCTGGGGGAACCAAGAGCAGTGCATCCTGGGAGGCCCCTGCGGGGAACCAAGAGCAGTGCATCCTGGGAGGCCCCTGGAGGAGCCAAGAGCAGTGCATCCTGGGAGGCCCCTGGGGGAACCAAGAGCAGTGCATCCTGGGAGGCCCCTGCGGGGAACCAAGAGCAGTGCATCCTGGGAGGCCCCTGGGGGAGCCAAGAGCAGTGCATTCTGGGAGGCCTCTGTGGGGGGGAGCCAAGAGCAGTGCATCCTGGGAGACCCCTGGGGGAACCAAGAGCAGTGCATCCTGGGAGACCCCTTGCAGCCAACTCCAGAAGGAAGCAGGAGCGATGGCCAGGGGCTCATGGGTCAGGTGAGGTAAGGACCAGTCTGTGCTTGGATCTGAGCCATGTAGGTCATTGTGGCTTTGATGGGGATGGTTTGATGGCCCTGGCAGAGCTGGAACTCTGTCATAGTAAGATGGCTGGCAGCTGTTTGGAGAAGCTTTGTTGCACAAGGAAGCTCAGATTGGGATGATGGTTGGGGTAGAGTGGGGGTGAATTAGTCAGGAGAGTTATTTTTTAGATGAACGCATTCTCGACCTGGCTGTGTATTCTTGGGAGTGACTGGCAGAGTGATGCGTTGAGGCTGCAGGATGGAGGCTCCCTATGGCCCCTTGCCTGGGTGCCGTGTGGATTGTAGGTACATGAGTCCCTGCCTCAGGAGGGAGCAGGGGCAGAGAGGGACCCACGCTCCAGCAAGGAGCTCTGTGGTCCTCTGGCCTCCTAACTTTTCTTTGTGCAGTAGGAAAGAGTGACCATCTGTGCACACAGTGCTAGAGGGATTTTCAGTCTGGAGACTTGAAGGAGAGAGCACACCCCAGTGTGTGGCCACAGATGAGAAGCCCCCAGCCTGGTCCCTTAGACATCTGAGCCTCCAGAATTGGAGGCACAGAGCAGAGAGGACAAAGTGAGAGGCCAGAGCGGAGGGTGTGCAGGAGAGAGAGGCTGCTCCCCGCCGTGGGGGCAGGTCTGGCAGAGAGGAGAGGACCTCAGGATGAGTGTTGGGGACATGGTCAGCACAGTGGAGCTCAGAATGCCAGAGGACGTGAACTGAGGCCATGGACAACAGGTGCTGAGTGGTGTGTGGAGGGGGGAATCTGAGCGCTTGTGGAGATCCAGAGTTTGGCTCCTCTCCCCACCCCCTACACCAGCTCTGCAGTCACCTTGCAGAGGAGTATTGCCTGTCCTGTCCAGCCCCTGCTGGGGAATGTTCTAGACAGGCACACTGTGGACCCTCATTACCTGTCTAGCCCTTTGGTGATTTGGGAACTCTGGCTCACCTGTTTCTTTGCCAAGTTGCTGCGTTCAGGATCATGGCTACATGAAGAGTGGTGTTTGTTGCTACACTTGCTTCCTATTCCTTGGGAAATAAGTGAATTATAATCTTTTATCTCCTTTTAAACAACTTTAATGCCTGTATCTTTGTATGTAATGCACTTAGGGTCCAGAAGTTACAGTACATTCTCCCAGGCATGAAGGTGGTGTTAACTTAGGGTCTGGGTTTCGGTACACTCTCCCAGGTCTGAGGGTGGTGTTAACTTAGGCTCCTGGGGTTACAGTACACTCTCCCAGGTCTGAGGGTGGGGTTAAGGAGTGGCAGAAAATGAATGAGTGGAGCCTGGCTTCTCTAGGTGTCTGCTGGAGTCCACCTCCCAGAGACATTCCACCTCCACCAAAGATGTTTGCACTTGCTTAGGACTGAAATGAAATGATTCCTATGGCAGTAACACACACTAGTCACCCTCCCGTGACTGAAGTAGCTGCATGCACAAGACAGGCTTTTGTGTGTGTTTTCTTTTTCCTGCCTGCCTCCAAGTAATTTAAAAAAGGGAAATCTTTGGCTGAGAAATTTTGGCTCAGCCTTGACCATCATTTGACCCTGGGGACAGCTGGGCCTTGCAGAAGCACAGCTGCTTGTTCCCGGCTCACCGCAGCTCCCTTTGGAGCTGTTCCGCCAGTGGAACCAATGCCCTTCCAGAATGCCAAGGAGGCAGGCAAACCTTGTCCCCTAATCCACCTCTCTGTGAGTACAGACAGAACTGCTGATGTGGAGAAAGGGGCCTTCTTTACTTTTAGGAAGAGGCATGGTTAGAGATACAGTGACTGAGAGTACGGTCAAGAGAAGTAACAGCAGCCTCACTCTCCACATGTTCTTGGAGATGCTTCCCTTTGAGTGATGAGTAGACTGAGGATGTGAACGTCAGCTCTCCAAAGCTGAGCACAGTCTAGAGCAATTCCCAAGGCTCCAAGAAGCGACTGCAGACTGGGAGAAAGAGTCTTCTTCAAACTAAGGCCTTGATCCTGCTGGAAGGGGAAGAGCAGAGATGGAGACCTCAGAGGACAGTGCTCGGGGTTGAGTGTGCGTGAAACCAGAGTCTGTGCCAGCTTCTGGGTGGGAAGCCTGATGTCCACAGGAGACCCCGTCAAGCGTGCGAAGGGTGCTGGTGGTCTTAAAAAGAGCCTGTCTAGGCAGCTGTGTTCTGTTCTGCTTCCTGAATGAGGAGCAGGTGGAGGCCAGGGCAGTGGAAGGCAAGGGTTCTGCGCTTAGCACAAACTTACTCTCCCCCAGTTTTAAAAACATGTTTGTTTTTTTCCCCAAAGACTTAAGAACAGTTTCATAGACATGCACACACGCACACATATGCACGCACACACGCACACATATGCACGCACACATTTACCAAAGAAACAGCATGCAGTCTGCCTTCTTACCTTCATTTTCCATTGTTTCATTAAATATGAATGAGAATACCATTAGTATCTTGCCCTTGTAAATGGTTATAAAAATGGATAATATAATTCAATTACTGCAGTCTCATTTTAATCCTGACTTTTTGATTATAAGAATCTGTAGTGGATTAAAATATTTCTCCTCCAATTATATATACAATATAAATATGAAATATATACATATGTATATATATATGTATATATACATGTACAATAAAATTTAAAAACATTTAGTTGTAATTAAAAACTAGGTGAACCCTTTTTGTTCTGACCAGGAGGATTTCCTTTACCTCACTGGTCATTTGAGTGATCTACAATGCAAATAATATTGACACAAGAATGGAAACATTTATGCTTCTTTTAAAAGTGTTTGTCCGTCTGTTGAGTTAAACAGTCTACCTATGTGAAGCCTGAGGAGCTATTTCCCAAATCTGGTGGCCGGAACCACCGGTGTCGACATATTCAATTCTTGAGCAGATCTGTGGTTTCCAAAGGTCTTTTTTGGTGGGAGACTGGCTGATTGCATTAGTTTTTCAGTTTATCACACTGTGATTTTTGGCTTATATGTAGAAAGAGTTCAGAAGAGTTGAGTTTCATTGTCAGATGGCATGATCCCCTTTCCCAGCAACAGGTGTACATGAGCAAGGTAGTAGAGTTGCTATCTATTCTATATTAGATGAAACATTTGAATGACATTCATCTTGAATTGGTTCTTATTATACATATAAATAATGCTTATTTATAAGTACACACATTTCAGGAGGAAAAAACTTGAATCTTTTGAATTTTAATTAAGCTTCTAATTTCTTGTGTGTACGGCCCTGGGGTTTGAACTTGGGCACTAAGTGCTATCCCTGAGCTTCATTTTGCTCAAGGCTGGTACTCTACCATTTGAGCCACAGTTCCATTACTGTTTTTATGTTTTTGTTTTTGTTTTGGTAGTTTCACAGACTTTTCTTCCCCAGCTAGCTCTGAACTGTGATCTTCAGATCTCAGTCTCCAGAGCAGCTAGGATTACAGGCATAAGCCCTCGGCACCCAGTGATTGATTTACTTTTAAAAGAGGCAGTATTATCATCATTCCAGAACTTCCATCTTTTTCAACTATTTGAAATTCTTACACATTTTTATTTCCCTGCTGGGGAGTAAATCTAGTACTTCACATATGCTAGGCAAGTATCCACTACTAAGCTATATTCTAGCTTCAAATTAATAGGAATTTTTAAAGGATGATTATAGAATATACATAGAATCTGTGTAGTTAAAATTACTTTATTGTTTTACTTTGTTTCATGTATTTATTTGTTGGTAGTACTGAGGTTTGAACTCTGGGCCTGGGGCCAGAGAGGCAAGTGCTTTGCTTAAGCAGCTGTACGTCTAGCCCTTCTCCCCAAATTATTTTGACTGCTATTCAAGCCAAAAGAAATGAGATCTTCCTAAGGCCACACACATGGGGCTCTCTGGGTATATTTTGAGAGATGGATGTTGAGACTCATGGACTGTGCAAGACCTGGGCCTAGCCCTTCCTTCTAGCTTAGGAATGAGTTGTTAGTGAGCATGCAATATGTTAAAGAATGGGGCAAGCTGGGTGCTGGTGGCTCACGCCTGTCATCCTAGCTACTTAGGAGGCTGAGATCTGAGGATCATGGTTCGAAGCCAGTCCAGGCAGGGAAATCTATGAGACTCTTATCTCCAATAAACTACTCAGAAAAAGCTGGAAGTGGCGCTGTGGCTCCAGTGGTAGAGAGCTAACCTTGAGCAAAAGAAGCTTAGGGACAGTATTCAGGCCCAGAGTTCAAGACCCAGGACCAGTCAAAAACAAAAGAAAGAAAGAAAGAAAGAAAGAAAGAAAGAAAGAAAGAAAGAAAGAAAGAAAGAAAGAAAGAAAGAAAGAAAGAAAGAAAGAAAGAGAGAGAGAAAGAAAGAAAGAGAGAAAGAAAGAGAGAAAGAAAGAGAGAAAGAAAGAGAGAAAGAAAGAGAGAAAGAAAGAGAAAGAAAGAGAGAAAGAAAGAGAAAGAAAGAGAGAAAGAAAGAGAGAAAGAAAGAAGAAAGAAAGAAAGAAAGAAAGAAAGAAAGAAAGAAAGAAAGAAAAAAAGTTTTTCATACAGTGTAAGCCCCACTGAGCTATTAGTCACTCAAATGCCAAATAAGGGCTAAGGCTTAGTCTGTTTTCTGTTGCTATAACAACACACCTGAGACTGGGTAATTTGTAAAGAATGGAGCTTTATTTAGCTTCCAGGTCTGGGGGTGCGGCTCATATTCCGCCTGGCATGTGGTGAGGACTTGAGCTGGGCATGGTGAGCCAGCACGAGCCTGCAAGTCAACTCGTTCTTCCTCTTCTAAAGATACTACCACCATCCTGGGGCTCCATTCTCATCCTCCTCTAAGCCCAGCCTCCTAAGGACCCCGCCTCTAAAGGCTGTTATTATATCCGTTTAGGGGCATGAGTGTCCGGCATGAACTTGGAGAAGACACACTCAAACCATAGCTGGCAGAGCTTAAAGCAGAGATGTGATCACCTGCAGCCCCATCCGGGCCCTGAGGGAGGGGGACAGAGGCTGCTGTGTGTTTACCATGGTGACAAGAGGCTAGGGAGCAGTGTTGCTCACAGCTAGCTGCGAGAAGGACTAGTTGTTTCAGTGGTCACTCAGTATAGTTTTGTTTCTTTTTGTGCTGTGGTCTTAAAACTCAGGGTTTATGTGCTATCCTTTAGTTTAGTTTAGTTTAGTATTGTTTTTTTGTTTTTGCTCAGTGCTAGCACTCTATCACTTGAGCCGCAGCTTTACTTCTGGCCTTTTGCTGGTTAATTGGAGATAAGAATCTCAGGGACTTTCCTGCCTGGGCTGGCTTCTAACCAAGATCCTCAGATCTCAGCCTCTTGAGTAGCTAGGATTACGGTATAAGCTTATACTGTATATATATATATACATATATATATATGTATATATATATATATACATATGTATATATAAGCTTATACCAGTGTCCAGTACAATACATGTTTTGATCTCTGAAGGGGAGAATATTCTGATTTTGCTGGAGGACTGTGCGGATCTGGGAAGACACGGCACAGAGTGAAGGGACAGCTTTTCACCTTTTATCTTCAGGCTCCTGGAGCCACGCAGGTTTGGACCCAAGCCTTCAGGAAAGGGCCAATCTAGAGCAGGGACCAGAGGACTTCCTCTGTGCTAAGAAAAATCACAAGCAGCAGGAGTAGACTTGAGCACCCAGCTGGCTCGAAGACCATGGGGACTCTGGGGGTGGCGGGTTTAGTTTTGTGCAGGACTTCCTTCTAAGGACATAAATTTGCCAGACCTGCCATGTTTTCTTTAAATTCACTGATGATAAACCAACATTGGGTTTTCTGAATCTGTGATCTATCCTATATCTTAATCTTTGTAGCTGAGTTCCAAAAGGTTACTACTAGTTAATTCCTTAAGTCTGCTTTCTAGTGTTTTTGTTAGCAGTGTTGGAGATTGAACCAAGGGCAAACAGTATCACTGAGCCTTGTTCCCAGCACCACCTTAATTCTTAAGTATGTGTAAACAGTAAAATCATGAAAGTCAAACTATAGAGAGTTTTAAGTAACAGTTTGGAATTCTCTCCACTAGAAGGTTTTATTTTTTTTAATTTACTCATCTACAAAAAATTGTAAAAACATGGTACGTTTTAATATAAACAGGATTATGCCTAATAGTATGCTGAGAGGGGCTTTCTTTTTCTTTTTTGTGCTGGTACTGCAGCTTGGACTCCGGTCTTAGGCACTGTCCTGCTTAGCTTTTTTGCTCAAGGCGGGGCTTCATCACAGATCCACTTCTGTCTTTTTTTTTTTTTTGGTGGTTAATTGGAGAAAAGTCTCATGGACTTTTCTGCTTGAGCTGGCTTCAAACTGTGATCCTCAGATCTCAGCCACCTGAGTAGCTAGGATGACAAGTATGAGCCACCAGGGCCTGTTCTCTGGATTGCTGTGAACCAGTCCTATTTGATGGGCTGTCGTGATTAGGCTGTTCCCTGCATGTAGGCTTGGAACATAATCACTGATGATCCACCAGCCTGCCCTCCAAACCAGGCCTTCATAAAATACTGCTGTGTCCATTGACTCTTTCTACTCTACTCATTGGTGGCTGGACCACCTTGTCCTGATCTACCATGCTATTTTAGGCGGACTGTGTCATTAAACTATATCTCATTTTACTCATGAGCAGTGATGTCATCTATAAGTGGACCGCTTTCTCTGTGTGCTGTTTCTAAGGTTTAATCACAGGGCCTGAGATAGCTGCATCTGCTCATACCAGCATTAAATAATGTGTTCCAGTTCCCTAGCTGTGCAGCCATTCTAACAGCTGATGCTGGGGTTGATTTCCATTTCCACTGTCACAAGCCTGCAACTGTTGATGTTCTTGTACGTGTCCCTGGTGCATAAGTGCATTTTCCTCCTCTTGATTAACTATCCAAGATGCCAGTTTTAGTCAAACTAAGGTGAATTAATAATGTTTTACAAAAACGTGTCATTGTGATTTTGCAGTGTTCTCGTACCTATGTGCGTGGTCAGCAGTATTGAATGAAAATTCCCTTGAAATTGTGTGCCTTCAGCCTATCATACAAAATAATATTTATCAAAATGAACTCCAGGAAATGGAAACGAGGGGTTTTTTTTTGCTGTTTTTGATTTATTTTTTGTCTTGTTTGTTCATTTATCTGTCTTTGGGAAGGCAAGAGGGGGCACAGAAATGGAGGGACAGAGGGTGAACAGATGCAGCAGTGGTACTCACTCGACACTATGATGAAAATGAACTATACAACTTGTGGGTAGGGATGGGAGGGAAAAACTGGGAGAAAACAAGGGAAGGGGTGACACTGTCCAAAAAGAAATGCATTTACCTGGCTTATGTATCTGTAACCCCTCTGAATGTTACCTTTACAATAAAAATAAAGTTTTTTTTTTTTAAAGAAAATGTGTGTGCTTTCTTTATCCCAATACTTGCCAATCTTTGCATCTTCTTTTGCCAGATGAAGAGTAAAGTGAAATTAACATAGTTACAGTGTTGTTCTTCTTTTCAAATGCTTGCTCAGCCTCTGTGGTTTTTTTATTGTGAAAATACTGTATAGAGGGGTCAGCCTCTGTTTTGTCTGTCCCTTAGGTCTAGTTTTCCATTAGATTGTCTTTTGTGTCATTGATTCGAAAGCATTATTCATCTGCTTTGAAGACTATGTCTAGTGGCGTGTGCTAAAAATACCATCTGAGTCTGTGCCCTATGTGTGCAGTTTCTGTAATGTGTCTTTCTGATGAATAGACAGTCTTGATTTTGCCATACTGAATCACCAGCACTGCCCACTGATAAGGCTTAGAGTTAATATATCCTTTTGTGTTCTGAGGTTAAACCTTGTCCCTTTACTTTCCCATTTTGACAGTTTTTATGCACATGAAAAAACAATACCAAGTACTTTTTATTGGATAGTTCTTTTTAATCTCTGCATTGATCTGAAATCATCCTCTGTTATATGTTGAGTCACCATAGGTTGAAGTTGGTTTGTTTATTTTTTTGTGAACTCAGGGCCTCTGTGCTGTCCTTTAGCTTTTTGTTTTTCTCCAGGCTAATGGTCTATCACTTGAGCTACAGCTCCACTTTTGGCTTTTTGGTGGTTAATTGGAGATAAGAGTCTCATGGACTTTTCCTGTCTTGATATGGGATCTTCAGATCTCAGCCTCCTGAGTAGCTAGGATTATAGAACCAAACCTTGAACGGTTTGGTTCTATCCCTATCTGTTGGCTAATTTGTCTACTACTGTGTCCATACAGTTTGCTCCCCATGATTGCAGCTCTCAAATGAGAGCAAATTCTCTAGGAGAATTTGCAGCCTCTTATTCAGAATGCAGTGTTTGTGTGTACTTAACTTTTTGCCCTTCTACAAAATTTTAGAGTTAATTTATGAAACTAAGAGCATCAGCAGGAAAGAAAGAACCCCAGTAGAAGCCCTATTGAGGATTTCCTCAGACCTGTAGGTTGCAGATCGCAGTAGCTCAGTAGGAAACTAAGAAAACAACTGAAGCTGTAATCCCAGCAACGGAGGGGGCAGAGGCAGAAGATTCATCATGGTAAAAATACTAGAATTTACCTGAAAAGTAACTAAATGCAAAGTAGAGCTGGGGAGGTGGCTCAGGAGGTACTGCTTGTCTAGCAAGTACATGACCATAAGTTTAAAACTTAGTACTTCCAAAAATAAGTAAACAGTAAGACATTGACGTCTTTTTGTGTGTGATACAGAACCTTCTTATTCAATATCATAGTATTGCTATCTGTGTATATATATCTCCTGAAATCTTTTTCTGTTGAAGTTTTGTGCTTTACTCTAGGTTTTTACTCATCTTTTGTGGAATTTGTTCCTATTTGTCTTTTGACAACCCATTCTCGTTTGACATCTTTGGAAATGGTATATTGCTGGAGTATATAAATGTCTTTTTAAAAAGCTTCTTGTATTATTACTAAATCTTTAGTATTTTCTCCCCCAGTGCCAGGGTTTGAATTCAGGGCACTGTGCTCATTCAGCTTGCTTTCTTGTTTGGCACTCTACCATTTGAGCCATGCTTGCAGCCCAGATTTTTGTTGATAAATTGGAGATGGACTCGTGAGAACTTTTCTGTGCTGGCTGGCTTCCATCTGTGATCTTCTTATTCTCAACCTTCTGAGTAGCAGGGATGACAGACATGAGCTACTGGCGCCCAGCTAATGAATACTGTGCCTATACATCCTCCTACCTGTGGATTATAAAAACCTGTTTGTTCCTTTTTGATCAGTTGTCATGCTTTTTCTGGTTTGCACTGGGGCCTATAGTGCTATGCTGGATGGAAGCCATATAAGATATTCTTTCCTTGCACCTGACTTTCATAAAGGATGATCTAAGTTCATTACAAGTGATATTTATTGTCACTTTTTTCTACATATCTTTGCTGGATAAAACAATCCCCTGTGCTGCTGTTTTGTGAAGTTCTGTTTTTGTCAGTATGTGAAGAGAGGAATCAAAGGCTTGCTCCGCGAGTGTTAGGGTATTGCCTAGTTCCCACCGTTTTTCTCTTTCTGTTATAGAATAAGTGATTGCTGATTCCAGTGCCGAGCTCTCTTGTACTCTTTGGCAAACCCAGCTTGTTTAAATGCACTTCTGATACACATCTGGATCCTATTTGCTCTGATTTTGTTTTAAATTTTTTCCTTCTTCACTCATGAGAGAGTTTGGCCTAGGGTTTGTGTGTGTCTTTGCTCCGTTTCTCATTTCCCCCACCTATTTCCCAGAAGACTTTCTGCAGAATGAGAATTAATTTGTTCCTGGAACTGGTGATTCTCAGCTGAAAATCAAAAGTTGAGATTTCATCATGAGGTTTCTAGCTGCTGTATTGGTTCTGAAGCTTATAGGATTCTTTGAACTTCTAATTTTCTGGAGTCAGTTTTCTTGAGTTATAGTTCTAGGAAAATATTCGTACTTCCCTATTTTTTAAGTTAGGTGAACATAAAAGTAACTCATACTTTGACATCTCTTTTTTATTACAAATATAGTTCAGGCCATTTCTCCTTTTATCTCCAGCAACCCACCAGAGAGTATGTATCATATTATTATTATTTTTTTACTCTCTTGGTTCTATCTATTGACAAATATGTTTTATGTTTTATCCTAGCTACTCAGGAGGCTGAGATCTGAGGATTGTGGTTCAAAGCCAGCCTCGGCAGGAGAGACGGTGAGACTCCTATCTCCAATAAAACCACCAGAAAACCAGAAGTGGCGCTGTAGCTCAAGTGGTAGAGCGCTCACCTTGAGCTGAAGAGCTGAGGGACAGCGCCCAAGCCCAGAGTTCAAGCCCCATGATCGACCAAAAAAAAAAAAAGACCTTTTCTTTCATTTTTTAAAATAAGTTTTTTATTATGAAAATACTGAACAGAGGGGTTACAGTTACATGAGCAAGGCAATGAGTACATTTCTTATCAAGCATTGTTGCCTCTTCCTTTGTTTTTCCCCTACCATCCCTTTCCTCCCATTTCCACAACAGTACCCCCCACCCCCACCTAAATTGTAAAATTCGTTTTCCGACGCAGTATCTTGTACATCTCATTGTTGCAATGGGGCCACCTGTATCCTTATTTAAACAATTTGTTTTTTCCCTTCCCCTCCCCAAATTATACCAACATCAAATACAGTGAAAACAGGGGTTATACCATGTTTTCTTTCATTCTGTTTGCATTTAATCTCCAATTGCCTCTTTACTTTCTTTTTCTTTTTCTTTTCTTTTTTTTTTTTTTTTTTGGGTCCGGTCATGGGCCTGAACTCTGGGCCTGGGCACTGTCCCTCAGCTCTTCAGCTCAAGGCTAGCGCTCTACCACTTGAGCTACAGCGCCACTTCCGGATTTTTTCTTTTTGCTTATGGGGTGCTGAGGAATTGAACCCAGGGCCTCAGGCATGCAAGGCAAGCGCTCTACCACTGAGCCACCTTCCCAGCCCCCCCCCTTTACTTTCTTAAGCTGGGAATTGTTCAATAATGTTTAGCCCTCTTTTTAAAAATATAAGTATTTAGGATTATGACTTTTTTGTAAGTACTGCACTAACAGCATTTCATGGATTTGTTGATGTATATTCTTGTTTAGTTTTTTATATTTTTAAACTTTGTTTTTGCGTGATGGTGATGGGGCTTTGAACTCAGTGCCCTACATTGTTGTTTGGCTTTTTCACCCAAGGTTAATGCTGTACCCCTAGAGTCATTACTTCTGGCTTTTTGCTGTTTAACTGGAGAAAAGAGTCTCTTAGATTTGTCTGCTCCAGCCGACTTGAAACCATGATTCTTATATCTCAGTCTCCTGAGTAGCTAAGATTATAGGATAAGTCACTAGCACATGGCCTTAACCTTCCATGTTTTCTTCTGCAATCCCTGATCGATCTTTCAGATTAAAAAAAAAATGTGAACAATTCTTTCACTACAGAAACCCAAGTCAATTGCATTGACCTTAGGATCCTTGGCCTGCTGGTATCTGTTATTTGAAATTTGTTTTGTACTTTTGTGAGTATGTGTATTATATGTATATACATATATAATATATAAATATATATTAAAACATATGTTTTTTCCTTTAATTCCTTTGTTTTCCCCAAACGTAAGACCCTTACTTAAACTCTGAATTGACCTACAAGCTTAGAAGTTAGGTTACTACTTTTTTTTAGTTCTGTCTATTTCAAGTGGACATTAGTTATGTCCCAGTGGGAAGGATCTTCAGAACCTAGTGCATGATTGAGAGGGAAACAGGTGTCTCCAGTATGGTCTTTGATGCCACTGAAGGGGTGTGTGTGTATGTTCCCTGGCTCAAAGCCTGCTCCAGTATTCAGGGCATAAAAGAGCCTGGGAGCTTCACTAGGGCAGGGTTCTTCTGGCCCTTCTGCAGCTCATTAGTGATATGATGTCAGAGTAGAGTAGGGAAAGACAGTTTGGGCCAAGTTGAGCAAGGTGGATGGATCTGATATCACTTTGTAGTAGTAAGCGTCTTCACACATATACAGTCATGGAGAAGATTAAAATAGGCCATTACCAAGTGGTGTCTAGAGCTATTGATTCCATGGTTTTATGTGTTCTTTACCCTTTTTTTTTTTTGTACATGTGTCATAGCATTTCCAAAGATACCTACGACTTTGGCCCTTAGAACTTAGCTATGTATTTTTTCCATGAAACTTCCTTGTTCTGTTTTTGTTTTGTTTCTTTTTTTTTTTCCCCCAGTGACTTAACAGTTTAGAAGACATGAAGATTTCATTATCAGGCATAGTCTAGTAGGTGTCTACTGCCCTTTCGGGGTGAAATGGAGGGCTCCTTTCTTCTCCGTGTCTTACTGTAAAGCACCACGGATGTCTAAGGGCCAGATCATAGGAAGTTTGGCTTCAAGGAAATCACAGAGATCATTTAGTGCTGGGGGTCTTCAAAAGCGGTTTAGAGCATAGTGGTGGGGTGACCCTGCTGTCACAAGATGTCAAAAAGCAGACTCTGCTCCCTGCTAACTTCAGAGCCCACGTGGGGTCCCTGTGGCTCATGTCCACCAGGTCCTACGTGCTCTGGCTCCCAACAGAAAGCTAAGGGGCCCAGGATCCACCAACACTCTGCGCTTGACACCTCCCTTTCATTAGGGGAGGAACTGGGAGCTGGATCAGCCGTAAGACCAGCCAGTGGATGGAGCCGCAGAGTCCAGACCTTCACACCCTCTTCCAGGCGCTCCTGCTGCCCGCAGCCCATCAGGCACAGCTGCTACTCCATGCAAGACAAGCCAGTCAGGAAATGCTTGGTCCCTTTCCCCTTTTAATTATTTCCTGTCAACTCAGCCCTAGGGCTGGGCATTTTGCTGGAGGGCACCCTATCGATACCAGTCTAGCTCTGTGTGCATTCGTAGCTTGAGAGCCCACTGCTGGCCTCCTTCCAGGTCTCTAGCACTGGAAGAATCTGTCTGGTGTCCAGTGAAGCGTAGGGGGACAGAAACCCCATTTTCTTTGCTGGCTTATGTTTGTGGGCCTTCTCACGGTGTGTCACTGTGGCACTGGCTCTTCTCAAGCAGACAGACCGCATGCTATTTCTGGGCTGTAAATTTCCAAAGCTGCTTCCCCGTCCACCTCGCCAACCGCACGCTGGAACTTAGAGTGTGTTTGCAGCTATAATCAGCACACTTAAGTATGGGTTAAATTCCCAGCGAGTACAAAATCCGTACAGCTCCCGACCCATGGAAGAAGTTATAAAAACATGACGACCTGGCCGTGAGCCCTCTGGGGCCTTTAAAAATAAGGTGATCCCTCCTCACCTTTTAAAAGCTTATTTGAGGGATCCAAAATAGCCCAGACCACAGGTTAAGGGGGCTGATTCACAGGGGACTGTGTCTGACACTCAGGTATCCAGGCTGTCCACTGGTAAATTCCTTTCTTGCTTCTGTGGGATGAGATGTGCAGTAAAAGTCATTTATTTCCCAGTGAACTTCCCAAGGATAGGCCTTCTTTGGTGTTCTCAGAACCCTAGCCTGCAGGAGCTGCACCACAACAGACTCAGAGTCAGGGCCCAGAGTGAAATCCTGTAGCTCCCCACCCCCAGGTCTTATCTGTCCATTGTAATGTTTTTGCACTTCATTCCCAGTGGTCATTTCTTTCATCCCTTCATCCCATGACAGCCTATGAAAGGCAGGGCCAATCTTAGAGCCCAAGTCTGGGTGATGATGATGCGTTGTCAGGGGCTTAGGTGATGGTCCCAGATTTCATGACTTGCATTTGGGTCTTCAGTCTGTGAATCTCAGACACTGAGGTTCTGTCTGTTTCATGTGTACCTCAGATCTCCATCTCAAAGACATTCTGTTTATTGTACAGACATCCTGGGACAGGGCCCTGCTTCTATCTTAGGACCCACTATACTTCTGCGGACAGGTTGGAGATGTCTAGTGTACCTTCACTCATGGTCTGAGAGCCTTTTAACCCGTGCATGAGCTAAGGAAAATGAGCAGGGAGCCTTCACGTTTATATTCTCCTGCAGCCACAGTCTCCTTGGTTGTTCTACCCACTTGGTAGAGCTTATTCTTTTGGCTGGTACTGTAGTTTGAACTCAGGGCCCTGTGGTTGCTAAGTGGGCAGGCAATTCTGTTGCTTGAGACATGTTCCTATGGGAGACCCATTTTTAAAGAACAAACTATAAGATACCCTGTGTTGAAAACTCCCTCCGTGTCTATAGGACTTTGGGGTTTTTCTGAACCTATGAAGCAGTGTTCTTGGTCACACAGCCCATCCAGACTGGAGGAAGGGAAGGTCGAGAGTCTGCCCCTAGCCTACCCTGCAAAGCGAGGACTCTGCCATGGGTCCAAAGGAAGCATGGACCTAGAGCTCATCTGGTCAAGAAGACCTATCCTTTGCCTTGTGCTCCTGTCTCCCTCTGCCCTGTTCTCAGTGATGTTCTTGCTGTGTGGCCATGGAGCTTTCTAGCTGTGCATCTGCTTGAACATTGAGAATACTGGCAGTTTCATAAGCTTTCAGTAAATGTTTTCTGAGTGAAGCCATGACATTATCCAAAATTTCCCTAAATGTGTGCAAAGCGTGGCTTTGGAAGAATGCATGCACACAGTTGGTTGCTCTAAGGGACACTGGTCTGCCTGATGCCCTCTTTGGCATCAGTGGTCCCTGGGCTCAGAGAACCCACACTTTGTGGAGAAGGGTGGCATCGGCAGGGGTGTGAGCATGCTGTGTTGTTCATCTCCTTTCTCTAATAGCTCAGATGCTTTTTCCCGGAGCTGGATTTCATGAGTGTTTGTGGGGCTGGATCGTGCCGTGGTCTTGTGTTAATCTCTCAGAGCACGTGGACTTTGGAAGCCTTCGGCTCCCTGGAGAACACCTGAGCCATTCTGCAAGCCTCCTCTTTGCTTTTATTTTAAGTAAAAGAAATGTCCTCACTTCCTCCCACCCCTATCCCACCCCCTTTCCAGTTTTGGAACTGTGTATTGTCTCCTAGGTGCCGCGGGCCACCGCTCACTCCTGCCGCCCACCGCTCCAGCCAAATTTGCCTGTTTTAGCAGCTCCCTATCTAGGCTCTCGGCTTCCATTCTGGGGCTGCAGCAGAGGCTGCCTGATCTTGGCTGTACCCAGTTAGGAAATGATAGACTAAGGAGAGGGAGGAGGCATCAGGATGGGATTCCAGGGACTTGGGTCACGTTGCCTTGAAGGTGACAGATGGAAACGCACGCGGCTGTCTTCTTTAGCCACAGGGCCTCTTCCTCCACCTGAACATGGAACTCGGTCATGACCGAACTTGGGTGGGCCTGTCCCCTCTGAGGATGCCACCCCAGCTGCTGCTCCCAGGGAAGGGCTGTGAAGGGCAGAGAACAGAAAGGAATTATGATAAGGTTCCACCCAGAGAACTCAGCAGCTAGGACAAGCCTTCGACGTGTCCTTTCTCTGCTCTTAGATTATTATCACCTCGTTTAGGAGGGAAAGTAAAGCATGTTGTCTATTAGGAACCTTCAAAAGAAGGTTGGAGATCTAGGGTTAGGGATTCGTGGTCCTCCGAGCATTTGTTGACAGTTGGATGGTGCTCTTGGTGGACCCCGGCTCGGTCCGGGCTGTGACTCTCCCCACCAGCCATGTATGTGGCAACCGCTTTTTCTGAATCATAGTGGCCAGTGTGTGGAACTTTGATGTGGCTGCTTTGGTGCCAGGCCACAGCCTGCGTCCACTATTCTGGGAATGTCCATGTGACCGTAATTGATTTCCCAGAGGTTCCCTGCTGGCCACTCCTTCACAGTCCCACCATCGGGTGTACAGATCGTGCATGAGGAGGGGAGGGCCCTGGCTGTCATGGGCTCTGGGTCCCTGGGTTGGTGTGGACCACAGTGCCCTGGGCTGCTGGAGATGCCGGTGCCCTGGGTTGGCATGAGGAAGTGAGGGCCCAGGATGGCGGTGGCCTGGGCTGGCATGAGGAAGTGAGGGCCCAGGATGGCGGTGGCCTGGGCTGGCATGGACAGCAGTGTGGCCCTGGTGCTACTCTCCTGTGGACCAGTGGCACAGGTGTAGGCCTTAGAGCCGCATCGTGGCGGTGTGGGTAGGTGGGTTCCTTGGCTTACAGGAACCCAGGTCCTCCACTGTGGGCGGGGACCCTGGTGTTTCAGGTTGTGCTGGGCCTTTCTGAATAGCCAGTGTGGCTCAGACATTTACTTTGGGTCTTTACCAGAGCAGCTTTTTTGGGTAGCAGAGTTTTTGAATTTTTCTCCCCTCCAATCAAATATTATGTCTCACAGGGCTGGGGCAGAAGACACGGAACCACCACTTTCCTGTGTCCTGATCTCCCTCTGGCTCCCAGGGGGGTCTGTGCCTGCTGTCATGAACAGGGCCAGCGCCGGTGCCGATGCACAGCGGGCAGCGCCAGCACGGCTCACCCTCAGGCCCTGGCAGTGTTCTTGGTGGCCATCTTCCATGCTCTGCTGGGTTTCATGGAATTAACCCAGGAGCCCCAAGGGCTCCGGCTCTCAAGATGCCTTCCATCATGAGGGGCTCCTTCCATCACACCTGCAGCTGCTCCTGCAAAGCACTTCCGCATATGGCGAGATGTGTGGATTTATGAAATACTAAAGAGCGGCCCCATGTGTGGGTTAGCTTCAGGTTGCCCACAACGTTGTATCTTACTGGGGGACCCCTTGGTCTGCGTACATGTGTGTGTGTGTGCGCGCGCACGCACGCGTGTGTTCGCCTGACACAGTCATCTAAGGGACGGTTATTTTCCACCCCCCAGTACGCTCCCTGGGCTACCTTCAACTCAGCCCCTGCCTCTGTGGCTCCCACTTGGAGAAGAGGCATGTCACCCACATTGAGAAACTTCTGTTTTCACCACAGCCTGTCAGGGAAGGCAGAGGATGGGACCGGAGCAGACCAGGGCTTGGAGTCTCACGTTCCGTGTGCTCATGCGCAGCTGGGGTGCGCTGTGCACACACACATCATGGAGGCCTTCGCATACCGCTCCGCCTTCTACATTCTACCGGGGGCCAGGCTCCTAAGTCACACTTGCTGTGCATGCTCTTCTGATGCCTTCTTGTTGCCTTTAGGAGAAGAGAATGTGGGTGCTCCCGCTACCTCTCCACCCCCAGCACCCTGCCAATCCATCAGAGAGCATGGGGCTTCCGATCCTGAGGTGACACTGGCACCTGGTACTCAAGTCCTCACCCCTTTGGGACTCTGGGGAGCTCCGATCCGTACCGCAGGTGTGTCTCACCAGTCCTTGCCATAGTCACAGCCTGCTCTTCCAGGAGGACACCCAGGGTGGGAACCAGAAAGTAGATCAAAATAAAAGGCACATACAGCACTTCCCAGGATTGTGGAGAGGGAGGTAGAAAACTAGGGTTCTCCTGACTCCGTCTACAGGTGCACCGGCAGAGGGAGAGCACCAAGTGTCCCGGTTTGCCCAGGACATTGCTAGCCAAGGTGCATGGGTGGGCTCTGGGAATTACCCACACCTGCCCTGCACAGAGGTCATTGGTCTTCTATGCTGCTTTCTCCTGTTGTTTTCCAGAGACCCAGATCCTGAGATTGGAAGAGTTTGCTTTCTTTAGAAATCTGCAGCCTGTCCCAAGAGGGTGGGAGTGTGTTTTATGGCCACGAAGCCCTTGGAATACTGAATGGAAACTAGGGAAGATGTGCAGCCTCTTCCTTCCCCCGAAGTAGGCTAGGGAAGATGTACAACCCAGTTGTTTTCTGTGCAGTGGAATCCACAACAGAGCCAAGCCCTTGGAAGTTTCCAGATCAACTCTTAGAATCACCCTCCCTTTTCTTATTTCTAAAAGGCAGCCTAGCAGAAGTTTGCATCTGACCTTCAGAAGGCCCTGCCTTGGGGAACTTGCGGCAGTGAAGGCTACAGTGTGTAACGCCAATTACCCTTGGAAATTTCAGGAGAAAGCAGTTACCACGTGGGAGAGCTACAGGGCAGGGGGCGATGGTGGAAGTCAGCGCACTCCAGCTCCTTCCTCCTGGATGAAGCATTTATTTCCCCATCTCAGAAAGGAAGTGTCTGCGCCAGGTGGTCTTGAGGCACATCTGAAAGGGTGTGGTGGATGCGGCGCCCAGCGTGATGTGGGAAGACGTCCCCTCTTGTGGGGATGGCAGCCTGCCCCTCGGCCACCTTCACTCACAAGTGGCTTGTTTACTTCCGCAGCACGCAGGGAGGGCTGAGAAAGTGCTGTCCACAGGTGACTTTAGCATTGGCTGTGAAGTGACTATGAAGTCATTGTTCAGTCAGCCTAATGCCAACTAAATGTGTGTGCATGTGTGCGCACACGCATGTGTGCATGCGTGTGTGTGTGTGTGTGTGTATGTGTGTGTGACCAAACGTATGTGTGGATGCTCACATATTTAGGACTGAAGAAAAGCTTTTTTTTTTTTTTAAGGTTTGTAACTCTTAAAAATACAAAGAGGTGGGCTGGGAAGATGGCTCAGTGGTAGCATGCTTGCCTTGCATGCATGAGGCCCTGGGTTCAATTCCTCAGCACCACATAAGCAGAAAAAGCTGGAAGTGGCGCTGTGGCTCAAGTGGTAGAGCACTTGAGCTAAAGAGCTGAAGGACAGCAACCAGGCTCAGAGTTCAGGCCCCATGACCGACAAAAAAAATACAAAGGGTTTTCAGTTCAACACCTCCGTTCCTGAGTACAATGCATCTTGATCAGTGCCACCCCTTCCATTAGTCTCCCCATTTCTCCTTCCCTCACCCCTCCCCTCAAGTTACCTGGGTCCATTTTCCCAAAAGTCCATTGAATAGTTGGACAGTATGCACTCATCTTCCTCTCTCCATTCATCTCCCCCTTCTCCCCTTACCTCCCCCTCCCAGCAACACAGATCCCTACTTCCTGCTATTCATTTTTGTTAAACTGTTAGTTCCTCCAAGGAGTTACAGTCTTAGAATCCTCCCCTGTGTTAGATAATATGTTTGTGTACATGTGCATACAACCTTGCATATGGGGAAGAGTCTCTTAAGAACCCTGCTTTAGTGTTTGAAATAAAACCAAGGGTCTTTTGGGTGTCTTCCTTTGATCATGGATTTGCAATTTGTTTTCTTTATGCCTTTTCTTTCCCTTTATGTTTTAAAAGAGCATGTGAAACTTTTGCAACAGGGAGAGAAGTACTAAATGGTTTTCTTTCCAAAGCCAGACAGGAGCGGGGCCCAGGATCCTCATGGACTCCCTGTTGCATCACAAGGAGGCTGTCTGTTGCTCCATAGATATCTGGTTTCTGTTCAGCTTGCGTCTTTGGTCTTGATTGTACTCAGATGTTATGATGGGAAAGGTCTTGTGTAGCCCTGATCTAGCCAGGAAGGACTGTGCCTTTCTGAGGGGTGGAGCTATGTTATATTTGAGATTAAAATCCAGTAAAAGTCCATTTTCAGATGCACAGACTTAGCTGAGAACCCTTTGTGCTCAGGGCACTGAGTGGAACTCTTGGGATCCTTAGAAGATCCTGCCTCTGGAGACAGTAGTGGGTTTGGAGAGATGAAATCTGTACAAGGACGCAATGGCTATTGTATTTCCAGAGTGGCATGTCACAGGAGAGACCAGGCTCTTGCTGAGACTGCCATAAAGCTCCACTGCTGTCTGACCCTTCCGATAAAATCTTCTCACTCATACCATACCTCACTCCACTGCTTGAAGCCCAGCATGAAGCAGCTCTGAGTGCTCCTGGCATTCTAGGGATGCCCAGAACTCTGTCCCCTTCCGTAGGCATTGTGTCCTGTTGTAGAAATAGTATGCAATACAGGGTCTGATCTCTATTTACTAATATATGTGAAATTTCGCATGACTACTTGGCCTTCTGACGTCCATTTCCTTACCTGTAAACCCATGCATCCTGCTGAATTGTGGTGTCGAAGAGCTCATGTAAATAAAGCAGCGATTGTTTATAAATTCATCAGCCAGCAAAGTATTCATTATTTCCCCTGCTGGATTGTTTAGTTTTATATGTACTCTGTGTGTGTGTGTGTGTGTGTGTGTGTGTGTGCGCGCGCGCGTGCGCGCGCACGCGCGTGTGCGTGTGTTTAATCAACTTCCTGAAGGAGCCTAATGTGATACCCATGGCCATTTCAGCCCTCCCATGAGGACTTACAGCTAATGAACGACTGGAAGGCCACGTATACTCCAGAATCAGGCCATCGGCCCCTGTGTGCATCCTTTCCAGGTCTTTGAGTGTGTTGATTCTTGAAGGGAGTGCTGTAATTACAATGGTGGGTTTGAAAGGTGAATGGATAAAGTGACATCTTTAGCATTGAGAAGCCTATGGATTTTATAAGCTTAGTATTACTTAAGAAAGAAAAAAGCAAAAGGAAAGAAGGAAGGGAGGGAGAGGGAAAGAAAGGAAGGGAGGGAAGAAGGAAGAAAGGGAGAAGCCAGCAAATAGCAAAAATCACATGTTCACTGTTGGAGCTGTTCCCTTGTTAAGAATCGCTGTATCTCTGGCCTCCCAGGTGCTGTGCTTGCCTGATTTCTTGCCCTGTGTGTTTAGTCGTAAGATGCAGTAGTGGTTTGGTGGCTGTGTGAGTGCAGTTGTATGCAGCCTTTGGCCTATTTTAAAATTCTCCTCCACTTGTTCTGTGTTTTCTTCATAACAAACAACCACAGGATGCCCCAACAGCCCAGAGCTGGCATGATAGCCGCGTCTTCCCAGAACTTGGGACCATTGCTCCCTGAGGTTTGTTCAGGGGTAAAGACCAGATGTCAGTGGAGAAATCTCAAGCACTAGACTGTCCAAGTAGATGCCAAAAAAAAAAAAAAAAAGATTTTCAGGTACAGTCTGCCTTTCCATGGCAGCCTCTGCCCTGGAGATTTTGCACCACAGTAAATAATGATGAGGGAATGAGGGATGTTGAACCCATTTTATCTCTATTTAAGGGGAAATGAGCTGTGGGCAGCACATAGGAAGTGAATAGGCAGTGGGTGGCACCGTGGTGCGGGGGATTGTGGGTAGACATTGCTCCAGGTAGGCTTGGAGTCAGGGCCCCATGCCCTTGCTCAAGGCTGGAACTCTTGTCACATCCAGGTTTTTGCTAGTTAATTGGAGACAAGCGTCTTACATACTTTTCTACCCAGGGTGACTTTGAACTGTAGTCCTCAGATCTCAGCCTCCCAAGGAGCTAGGATTATAGATGGGAGTCACCAATACCTGGCTTACAAGCAATTCTAACCTCATTGTGTATTTATTTCACTCTTCCTCCAGTGGCAGCCTAGTTCAGCTCACAAATAATCACATGTCAGCCTTGGAGAATGTCAAGAGAAATCTGACTCCTCATGTCATTTTACACAGAAAACCTTGAAGAAGAGGAAGGTGAAGAGAGGGGTCCAGGTCTGCTAGGGCTTTCTGTGGCTGACTCCCGTGTCCTGCTGTGGACTTCCCCTTAGTGCCTACTTGTGGGACTGGCATTCATCCTGGCCACAGAGGTGCTCTGAGGGGCCTGTGGCCCACCCCTGAGCTCTCTCAATTGGTGGGTGACAGAGTTGGCAGGACCCTGCCTCTCTTACTGGGTCTGACCACGGGGCTGGGTGTGGCGATAGCTTTCCAAACTTTCCCGTGAGGTTAAGCATCCATTATCTGTGTGGCCACTGAGGATGCATTCTTCGTTGGCTCCTGTCCTTGCCTGACTTGCCTCCCCATGTCTGTAGCTGAATTTCCTAGGAAACTCAGTCCTCAGATACATCCCTTGCTCAGGGACCATTGTCCCAGGGTCTGCTTTTGGGGAAAGCTAAATGAAGATCCTTCTGTGGACTTCTGTCCTCTTTGTGCCAAGTGTGGTAAGGTCAGAGGGTTCCTGGCAGAGTCACATGATCAGATAGCATAAATATGCCTTTGGACTCCCAGTGCTAACTATTGGATTCTGGGAGTCTTTTTATTTTTTGAGGGATCCTTGGAATAGATGGCTTTGTTTTGTGAAGTGTGCATTGTCACAGGGAAAGGGGGGATTGGCACCCTCCTTGAAGGGTTCCTGTGTCTGTGGAATTTATGGGACAGTTGTTTTTGGAGCTGTGTGTCCTTGCACTGTGGCTGCTCTTCCCCAGGGTATTGCCGTTAAGACTGGAACAAAGTGAAATTGGGGGTGAAGACAGAAGATTGTTGACCAAGATGGTCTTGTATAAGAGCAGCTGGGCTGCCCAGATCCCATCCTGGCCCAGTGTTTTCAAGTTCCTTGTCTTCTCTGGGGGCATCCTTGTGAAGGCTGAGAGAGGTGTGTTCTAGAACCTCCTGGGTTTCCTCACGTCCATGAGACAAGGCAAAATGAGAGTATCTTCCCATCCTGTGGGATGACTGGGGAGAGGGGAATAGACGGATTCCTTTTCTGGATGGTTTATGTAAAGGTGGGGCTGGGAGAATGCAGGGATCAGCAGTTGGTCAGAATTAACTGCAGCACAGGTTCCTGACTGGTTGAGCCAGAAACAGAGTGGCCATCTGTTCCCCACCTTCTTGGCTGGGACAGCCAGTGATGTCATCTGGGACACGGGAAAGAGCCGTGCAGCTGAATGTGCGCTCGAGGCACGGCCGGTGAGGCTTTGTGGCAGGAGGGCCAGCTGGCCCGGAAAGGCCTGCCTGGACCCAGGGAGCTGCAAGCTTGACAGACACCATTTCCCAGCTCTGCAAAATGCTCCCAGAACCACCTGCAAGCCTGCTTGTTACAGACGCAGTCAGCCATGGTGTTGGATGCACCTCGGCCATGCCGATACACCCGAGGATTGTCAGGGAAGCTGGGTGTCCATTCCACAAGCTGCCCTCAGTGTTCAGAGCCTGCAGTGGAGCGTGCGGCTGAGAGAGGGATACTGTGTCTGCTGCACAGTGAGTTCCAGGCTCAGAGACGTTGTGGCCAATGCCCTCATCCTGCTTAGAGCTTTTAGGTCATCTCTTGCTACTGAGTCATGGCCTATGCAGATTTTAGAGTACAAAATCATTTACAGGAAAACAAAACAAAACACATAGACCCAGAGGTGTTGAGGATAGGGGTTTTATTCACTGAGTCCAGGTGCCATTTTGTATTCCTGCTATGTTTTTCTTATTTGCATCTCTTGCATTCTCTTTCTCTGTTTTCTGTTTCTAGTCCTGTCTGATGTCTGCATGTTTCTCTCCCTTTCTTTTTTCTTTTTTGTGCCAGCACTGGGGCTTGAACTCAGGGCTGGGCACTGTCCCGTAGCTTTTTGGCTGAAGACTGGCACATTACCGCTTGAGCCACAGCTCTACTCTTGGCTTTTTCATGGTTGTTTATTGGAGGGGAGGGTCTCATAGCTTTGCCCAGGCTGGCTTCAAACCATGGTCCTCAGATCTCAGCCTCCTGTGGCTAGGAGTACAGACGTGAGCCACTGTGCCTGGCTTTGTTATCTTACTTCATTATCTTACTCTGTCTCAATGTCCTACCTTGTCCTTGTTCCTGCTGGCTGGACTCAGCTGTTCCCCGGGAAGTTACCCCGGGGCCTCTGGGAACAAGACCGCCCTGTGCAGTGTCCCTGCCCATCCCCAAGCCTGTGAACCATTACCTAATTTAATTTTGCTCCAGTTGTCTGGTGTCCTGAGGCCACCTGCTGTTGTTGGTATGGTAAGGCCTGACAAACAGAGGAGGGATGGTCAGGAGAGGGTCTTGGTGATGGCCCATTGTGGCGTATATGGTGACCCCATCTTCAGCCTGGGTGCAGGAAAGAACTGTGCAGAGATAAAACTCAGAGGACCTGGTCATGGCCAGCCAACTGTGAAGGTGTCTGAGTCCCTAGGTGGGGTTTGCTGAGAGGACTAGACAGCTCCAGGATGAAGAAGATTTCCCCAGCCCTTCACCCTGGTACCCTCTTGCCGCCATTTGAGCTTGTCAGTGGCCCTAGAGTCTCTGCTCTGAGCAGCCACACAACTGTCTCCTAATTGGTCTCTGCTGCTTGCTTCTGTGCGCTGTTGCTAAAAGAGGGGTGGCTGGTAGGATGCCCACGACATGCATCTGGATTTTGAGCGTTTGCCTGGTTTGAGCACAGATTGAATTCCTGGTCTCTGTTTACCTTATCACAATGCACCTTATGAGACCGGGGCTGTTTCTCCATTGTACTTTAAGAAAGTGCAGAATGCCTATTTCTGGAGGCTTGCTTTGCTTCTTTTGAACTTAACGCAGATTTCTTTCCCATCATTTTTTTTTTTTTTTTTTGCTAGTTTGCAAGGAAGAAAGATTGCAGCTTGGCTCATGAGCAGAGGGTCTTGGGGACGGAGTCTTGTTTCTGCACTGGCTCTGGGGGAAGAATTTTGCCCTCCTCCAGCAGCCTTATACCAGGAAATGCAAGTCACGCCGTCAAGTACGCACACCGACTTCCCTTGAAGCCCCAGCAAAAGCAAACACGCAGTGGCCTCCGCATCTCCCAGGCTCATCTCTTCTCTGTCTGCATCTCTCACAGCCAGGGCTGGCACCCATGCAGCGACACTGGGCGACAGTCTCAAATGCAGCTTTGAGTCTTTCTGCATCTGTCAGATGTGGGGAGATAACTTCCCCCTGGCTACAAAAATGACATTATGTAACTTTCTATGTTCTCCTCTACTTACCCTTTAAAAAAAAACCAAAAAACAACCAAGTAGCCATGTTCATGGCTTCCAATGTTTGTAAAGTAGTTGTCTGTTTTAGAAGGACTTTTCAGGTGGGTAGGGATGGATGGAAATGGCCCCAGGTGGTTTGTTTTGTGCACTGGCTAATTGGTATTTCTTGGAGTGTGCTTGTGGTGCTAGGAGCTGTCCCGGGAGGGACCAGCTTCCTTTCTGGTTCCTTCCCTTCCTGGCTTCCAGCAGATTGACTGTTTTACCTTAGAGGTTCGCCGTTTGCCGTATGGGTTTTTAGGAAGACAGCTAACAAGGCAGACAGCTGTGTCCTGGGGCTGTGTACCATCCTAGGTGATATCACTGGGTGAACTAATGAGGCCGAGCACTTGGTTCTGTTCCAGGGATGCATTGAGACCCAGACTCCCAGAAGATGGTGGCCTACAGGTGCTCACATCTGGCAGAACAGATGAGCAGAGGGGAGTTAGCCAGGCCACTTGCTGGCCAGACTCATTCAGGTCCTCTAACCACCATGTAATGATCGTGCAATAATCCTGTAATAATCAACCACGTCTGGTACCACTACTCACCAGGCCCAGGAGTGATGGAGATTTGGGTTTCAAGAATGGGATCCTGGAACTGGATTGCCTCTGCTGACACTAGACTCTGCCACTGGTTACTTTTTCCACCTTGGACAGTGCTTTAGTTCGGCTGATGCCATCTAGGGTCTGCATCCCTTTCCCCACCCATTAAGGAACTAAAAGGCAGGAAAGTGTTTCAAGCAGACAGGGCAAGTTTATTTGAAAATGAAGGGAAAGCTGTAAAAGGAAAATAGAGTGACTGTTCAGAGAGAGTCCCAATGTGGAGTCCAGAAGACTCCTTCCTCTCCAAGGGTGGTTTCCATAGTTCAGGATTCCTCCCCCAGCGTGTCCCCTGGGCTTTGTGCTGATTGCTTGATGGCTTGTACTCGTGTGGCCCTGGCTCTTTCCATTGATTGAGCAGACACCCAGGGCATGATGGGAAGGAAAAGCCTTTGGGCAGACATTTAAGTTCCTGCGTGGGAACAAGCAGGGCCTAGATGGGCCACATGCCATCTGCTACTTTATTTCTGCCATTTTTGTTCCAATCTACCTATTGGTTTCCCTTGCTTTCCCTCATTCTAGACTATAAAATCAATCTGAAAGTTCCTGTGCCTGTTGCTAAGAGGGTTGAACAAGGCCTTGTGCAGCTCTTAAAGCTTGAGGTGGTGCTTCAGTGATGAGCTGGTGTTTGCGAAGGTGACCAACATGGTTGTGGCTGAGCTTAGATCCGGGCCCAGGCTCCCTGATCTGGGGGAGTTGACACTTTCCCCGTGCAGGATGTACATTAGGCTTGGGCAGTGTCTGAGGCTCCAGAATTGCCAACCATTTAATGACAGACTGGACTGGATGGGTTAACATTATCACCTGTTCATGTTGCTGTCAAGCCTGCAGATTGACTGCCCAACCTGGCCTGGAGAGCCGTTCCTTCTCCCTTCCCTGACAGCCCGGGTTGGACCCAGGTCCCCCGTGCCTGAGGCCACGCAGTCCTGTGGAGCTCTGGAGGTGGATGGGGTGAGGGGACCCTGTGGAGGTGGTCATCTTCACATCCAGATTAAATCTCTGGTACGGAAGTGGGGTCTAGGGAAAGCCATTTCTTAACCACATTAAGAGAAAGGAGAAGATTAGAACAAGACCAATCCTTTCCGCCACCAGGAAATCATCAATATCTACCCCAAGGGTCAGCATGTGGTCCAGGGGCTGAATCCAGCCAGGCACCTGTTTGCACCTGTTTTTATGAACAGGTTTTAGTGGCATCAAGCCATCCATTGGCTTACATATTGTTTGTGTCTGCTTTCATACCACAGTGTCAGGGTCCTGGTGTCTACAGAGATCCCAGGGCCACAGGGTCTGGAATGGTTTCTGCCAGGCCCTCCCTTTCCAGATATGATTTTCTGACTTAACTGTTTTCATGATTTCTGAGCCTCAGCTTGTAACAGGGCTATCATTAGAAGGAAGGACATGGGCATTAGGATTCACGGAGAGGGCTGTAGTGAGCACTTTGTATGTTGTGGTTAGTGTTTGTTCGTTAATTCATCTTGGGTCAGTCCTCTCCAGCTCCAGCTCAATCTGTATCAGAAGATGGGATGGACTTCTTACCTCTGCTCACCAGAAGCGTTGATCAGTGTTGAATTAAGGCAGGTGGTCTACTGTTGGTAGGAGGAGGAGGGCTGCCTTCTGGCAATCAGAGCTGAGTGCATTCTAATGTCATTTCACAAAAGAACTCCATAGAGTATCAGAAGGGGCCCAGATCCATGCCCCAGCTCCTAGACAGGGGACAGCATGGCCTCCAGCCAGCTCCTGAGATCCTCCACGCCTCAGCCTCCTCAGGGTATGGGAGCTAGCAACATCTACCCTTCTCAGCTCTAGCGAGGGAAGGGCTAGCGACTGTGAGTTCTTAATTCTCATTTGAATTGACGCTATTTGTTTTGTCCTTAAGGGGAAAATAAAACCTCTTCCCGAAGTCTGGCAGTATAGAAGTTTCACGCTGGGCAATTTAGCTCTTATCTGACTGCTCAGTTCTGATGAGAACAAGTGTCAAGTGTATTGTTCCTTTCAACAATAAATTTCAGATTTTAAATTAGGAAGAGACAGGCAGGAGAACAAAAATATACTGATAGGCTTTTTTTTTAACTCCGAGTATAGAGAAGAAAACTTACATCAAATATTATCGGGAACTTGTATGTGTGTGTGTGTATGTGTGCACATGTAACTATATGTGTGTGTACACGTGTGTGATTTATCCTTTACTGAACTACAACTAACTGCACATAGGCAAGTGAGGAGGCCAGTGAGTCCTGAACTAAATTAAAGGCAGAAGAAAAGTTAGAGATAATTATCATCAGTTTTGAAATATCCATAATTTACTTAAAGAAATGTACTGAGAATCTTGTTATGGGTTCTTTTTCTCCTTTTCCTTCTTTTTCTTTTTCTTGTCCTTTTTTCCTTCCTTCTCTCTCTCTCTCTCTCTCTCTCTCTCTCTCTCTCTCTGTCTCTGTCTCTCTCTCTGTCTCTGTCTCTGTCTCTGTCTCTCTCTCTCTCTCTGTCTCTGTCTCTGTCTCTGTCTCTGTCTCTGTCTCTCTCTCTCTCTCTGTCTCTGTCTCTGTCTCTGTCTCTGTCTCTGTCTCTGTCTCTGTCTCTCTCTCTCTCTCTCTCTCTCTCTCTCTCTCTCTCTCTCTCTCTCTCTCTCTCTCTCTCTCTCTCTCTCTCTCGGTAGTATTGGGGTTTGAACTCAGTGCTTTCCACTTTCCTAGCTGGTCTCTGCCACTCGAGCCATGCCTCAGCCCCTTCATGCACTGGCTGGTTTTGAGGTAGGGTCTTGCTTTACGGCTGGTGGCCTGAGCTCTGATTCTCCAGCTTGTTCCTTCCTGCATCACTGGGGATGACAGGTACCTGTCACTGCGACCACCCATCACGCTTCCCTAGTAGCTGGGCTAGCAGGTGCACCCCATAGCACTCAGCCTTCGTTGAAATGGAGTCTTTTGAATTTATTCTACCAGAGCTGGCCAATAAAACATGATCTGATCTCTATCGCCCATGTTGCTGGGATTACAGGCTTGAGCCACCACACCCAGCTCTGCTTAGGTTCTCCCCAGTCTCTTGGATTAGGAACATGATCATAATGACTGACAACATACATTGGTCAAATGCCTAGAAGTGAGATTGGTCCATCGGTGAGTAAATAGGTAAAATTCGGGTACATATTGACACAGACCCCAGTTCATAGATCATATTATTTTGTGTTGCGCCCTGTGAGATCAGACTCCTTGGTTGCCCCACAGCCTCACCAACAGCACAGGTGGCCCAGCATCTTTGCCCATTCCAAATGGTATTGTGATAGATGTATGTTTGCATTTCTTTTCTGATGACTTTCATAGATATTATCTTGCTCTTTTCATCATCGTCTTTGAAAACTGTTACTGTTTCATTTACTAATGCTTTGTAAATATTAAGGAGATGACCGTTTTGTGCAATATTTTTGCAAGTTTTGAAATTGGATTTCAAATTACATTTAATTTGGACTTGACTTAGCATTTCAAGGTTTGAAGTTTATAGCTATAAAGAAATATTGCAGAAAGTAGTGCTGTCTCTCTCCTTTTTAATCAAATCATGATTTTATCTGTGCAGACCTTCTCTGTTTCTTTGTCTGCAGTGATCCCTTGAGGAGCATAGCATGGCCTTTTTTCTCACTTGCCACTGACCTAGATCCCACACTGAACGCACCCTTTTGTATATTCCGAATGGCATTCGTTGGAACACGCTTGTGTGTTTTCCCACTTGTACTGGTCTGATGTTAAAGTACTATCCCAAGGCCTCCCAGCCTTTTCACATTATAGGAAATGCTGTAATGAACATTTACACACTTCTAATATTTTGATGAACTCCCAGAAATGCAGTTATACCATCAAACCATGTAAACATCTTAAAATGTCTTGATCAATGTTGCCTCTTCAGGTGGTATTTTCTTACATTTTACCATTAGGTAGGTTTGGTTGTCACTTTCTCCATGGCTGCAGCCAAATCATTACAATTGCAAAAACATCCTTGTGGTTTTAAGGGCTGTTGGGCATGGATGTGCAGCAAACAGAGTGGCAGAGTGGGCCAAAGCTGCACCCAGCACACAGAGCCCATCAAAGACAGGCTATGGCCGAGGGATGAGCTGGCAGCCATCAGGGAGAGCCAGGCCACCACACTAACGTGTAGGTAACTATGCACACCTCACTTTCTACGTGGGTTTACTGGGCCCTCTCAACATTGAGCTTCAATATTCTTTGTTTACTGAGCATTTTTATTTCACTGTGGACAAAAATCACGCCTTGTCGTAAGCAGTTATCAAACCATATTGCTTTGCACATGTCATGTATTATACCCCATAGTCCGTGCTATCCAGCCATAGCAGTTGCTGGTACCGGGAGGGATGCACGTGGTATACTGGAGGAGGTGGCTTTTAGTGCTGCAGCTGGGGCTTCTTGGCAGGTGGAGAGTCTTGGAATGTCAAATGAAATTTACCGACTGGTCTTTATGGGGCACATAGTTGGTGCAGGTGCTGGACTACAGTAGTGAACAAAGTAAGAAGAAATTACTGCCCTCTCAGAGTCAGGTTGTGGAGAGAGAAATGGAATCTAAGCATTGGTGGGTGGGCATGCTGTGTGGGTGTGGACCGTGGTTTTGCATTTTTATCACCACTTGGAGTTACTGGAGCTCCCAGGGTCCCAGAGAGTGATGGGCAGATGTCCATTGCAGGTGTCAGGCTGGTTGGGGGTCCTTGCAGATGCAGACTACATCCCAGCCTCCTGCCCCTCCTGCTCTTCACACTGGACATAGAAAAGGGGGCCCTGTGTTCTTCATGTCAGAATGCTCATAGCTGGCCTCTGATAGCTTGTGAGCGAGGAGGACATTGCTGGGGCGTCACGGGCTTGTTATTTTTGTGCTGAAGCTGTATTAATGATTCCCAAGTGACCAAGGAGCTGTGGGTCCCCCGGAACACCTGTTCCCACTGGACTCATTACCATCTCCACAACTGTGTCCCCTCCCCAGGCTGGCTCCAAGCCCAGGCCACCTTGCCACTGTTCTAGGATGAAGAACTCAAGTTTACAACAGGGCTGGAAATAAGTATGCTTTCTAGACTTACATGATTATCCCCAGGAGGTATTCCCAGCAGGAAGGCATCTCGCCTTGGAAACTGTTCCCTGGTTGTCACTGAGGTTTTCTTGGGAATAATTGGAAGTTTGCAGCTGATTTCCTTCAGGAAAAATTGCATCAGCTCACCTGATTATGCTCAGCCCCCTCCAGGTTGGCTTCTGCACAGAGCTTCACACCCAGGAAACGCTGAGCTGGTCATGCAGTCTGAGCCCTGACTGTCGGTTCAGGGTTTTCTTCTCTTTGGGACTATTCTCTTTAAGCCAGAGCTCTCATTCTGCACCTGTGGGGTTGTTGTCAAAATGTCGGAACTCATTTTGAGTAAGTTTCCTGGCTTGTTTTTCTCTCTAGTTTTGTTTCATAGGGTCATCCCCCAAAAGAAGTAGAATAGGAGAGATCACGGCCACCCAGGAAAGAGGGACACGAGGGTGCTTACACCATTGCTGCAGTGTGTCTTCATTCTCTTATGAATTCCTCACACTTGGGTTCTCCTTGGCCAGGGCCAGAAGTTAGAGGGACATGGCAGCCATGGGTGTTGCCTTGGTGCAGGTTGGAATATGGGTTCTACAATAGAGATGGCAGACAAGCTCTTCTGATGGGGTAGGATGTTGCTGTGGCGGGTGGACCTTCGTCTGTGGTCCTCAATCCTGCCTAGAGAAAACTGATACTGCAGCCTTCCATACCTCTGCCTTCCTTCTGGAGAGGCAAATTCACTCCAAGTAGATAGCAGATCCTCACCCCCAGCCCCCACCATCCTAGCTAGCAGGACACACATTCACCAGCCTTGTTTGAGAGGATTTGTGGGGGAGTGTGGCTGAGCTCTGAGCACTGGATCAACCGAGTGACCTTCCTCCAGTGTCCATATGCCAAAGGCCTTATTAAGTTCCTGGGGGACTCTGGAGGACTCTACGATGGAGGAAGGACTTTTCTTCTGTGAGATGTTAAAAGAGATGGATTTGCTTTCTTACTTAGAAAGGCAGCCTCTACAGGTGAAATCTGGCTAATTAACAATCACACCTTTGTGTGGGCAAAGGAATTGTTGCTTGTGAAAGAAAGGCCGTGCTCCCCAGGCAGTTGGTAGACAGTGAGTGTGGAAGGGGTGTTGGGCTTCCAGTTCTGCATTTGGCACTCCTTGCATTGGGAAGTTGTTGGGTGGAAGGGTGTCTTTCTTAAGCCGCGGTTCTTTATCTGTTAAGTGAAGATAATTGAGTTGACTTCATCTCTCTCTAGGGTTGATGATGCATCGCAAAACATAAAATAGAATACAAATGTTGGAAAGCATAGCTTATTCTAAGGCTATCTCATGATACTATTTATCAGAAAATGAGTACATGGGTCCTGTGAAAATAATTAGAGACTATCATGTTTGCATCTTTCCATGGTATCTGAATTTATTTAATTCCAGTATATTCACAGTCTGTTATCAATTTCATTGACTTTATTTCACCAAATACTTGTTTAGTCGTGACTTGCAATTCTGAATTCTTTGTTCCATTCTAATCTTAATTACTAATAAGCACCCAAGTCATAAAAGCTAAAAAATCATTGATAATGAAGCTATTGGACTTCAAAGGGTAATGCAGAGTAGCCAGTGCAGGCGTTCGGGTGTTGGTTAACAAACCAGTCACAGAGACGTTGAAGCCAGGGGACTAGATCATGCCACAGCAGGCCCTGTCATTGTCAGAGAGAATCTGGTTTGTCTCCTGGTAATCTACTCAGGGAAGTGACCTGTGACAAAGGACAAGTTAGGCTGTCTTGTGATAGCCTGAAGTGTCTCTTTTCTGATTGGATACATTTGATCGTTTCTCTGGGTCCAACAAGTACTGCTTGTTTTTCCCCTTTCCTTGATTGGTGTTTTGATAAGTCTGATAAGTGTGAGTGTGTCTGGCTGCTTCCGACAGCTTTTCACAGAAAAGTGTTGAGCCCTCCCGCTTTGACATGTATACCCCAAATGGAGGAACTAACTCGGAGAGTCGGCTGCTCTACACCGTGGGGAACCTAGGGCAAGCCAGACGCGGCTTGCTGCATGCAGTGGGACTCCCCTCTTTGTGAACAGTGGAGGAGACTGGCATCACACCTGCTGAACTCCATGGTTGCTGGACAGATGAGCCACCAGGAGTCACCATGCTCTCCAAAGGAGCAAGCATGGGCAGGGAGACTAGTATTTTTTTTCTAACCTAGTTAACAAGGCAGGAATTGAAAGAACAAAACACAGCCATGTTTCTTTTCTAAAGAGCAAGATGACTGCTGACTTTCTAATGGAGCCTACATTTTTGACAAGGAAGGAAACAATAAATAAGCAAGTACACCTCTGTAGCGCACAGCCGTGGAAGGAGCAGAGAGCTCTGGGAGGTGTGGCCTGTCTTACACCGGTGACAGGAGAGCTGAGAAACTGGACGCGTTCACAGAGCGGCTGTGCCGTCTGGAAACATCACTGGTGTCATCATCCCAGTGCTGAGCCACCCTGGGATCCTTTGGCTCATTTTACTTGTTTCCTAGAATGAAGGGCATCTGGATGGTTCTCAGACCTTTCTTACGTTGGAAAAGAGTTGAGACCCTATGAAGTAGCACTCTACTTCTGCCTATCTGTAGTGCAACAGGTCCTAACTGAGAGGCATTAGCGGTCAACTGGGGCTACACGCAAATGCAGAAAGAGGGGTTGGCTTGGACGATAGCATAGGAACGTGTTAGAAGAGCCTGTGGTCTCCAGGTCAGTGAAACAGGGGTGCTCCCCAGTGGGGTTTGCTCCTACTGCTCCATGCCAGCTGTTACTGCTTCCAGCTCTGGAGATGGGACCACAGGCCCAGGCTCCTAGGTGGCCTGTGTGCTTGCATATTTGCATGTCTGCCTGCCCCCAGTGGGAGTCCCTGGGCTCTGGGAGGGCTCCAGTGGCAGAAAGGGGATTTCAACCCTCCAGGTTTGGTTTCTCTTCTTCAGAAGTCTCCTATCAAAATTGTTTTAAAAAGTGCAGAAACAGGGAATGAGGAAGATGATACGGGGATGAATTTCATTGGGGTACCTTGTGTGCATGTATGGACATAATCACAATGGTAACCTGTTGGTGTAACTCATACATATTTATGAAAATGCGAAAAGGAAAAAGAAAAGTGCCTGGAAGCTCAGAGCTTGAGCTGTGAGCTCTTTTTAGCTCATCCCTTCGGGGCCTGGAGAGCTGGAGAGCTCTATGCTAGGTCTGGGAAATGCAAGGTGGGCAGGCAGCAGGTGCAGCAGTCTGAGCAGGTCTGGAAGCTCACCGTCTGTGTGGAGCCTTCTGCCATCCCTGTGCGTCTGGCTGGACCCAGACAGGGGACCTCCCATCCCCGGTTATTTTCTTCTCCCGCACTGCACAAGGTTGTACAGGGCCTCTTATTGTGAGGAAAATACTAAGGGTGGGATTCAGGATGCAGGTGTCCGGCTGCCTTTCTTTGGGCCTGACCTATCACCCCCTATCCTGGAGGATTTCTGGCTGGAATTTCCTCTGCATTGGGAGCCTCCTTCTGGACTCTCTCTGTTGACCCTGTGACCACGTGGGGTCAGACCCGGCGGGCAGAGGTCTGTAGAGGATCAAGGGGGCAAATATTTTAGGCTGCATGGTCTCGATTTCTTTGTTTGCTTGTGATTTGTTATCTTTAAAACATTTCTTTAAAAAAAAAAAAGGCCTTGTAGCCAGTAGCAAAAAAAAGAAAGAAGGAGGAACAAAAGGAAAACAAGGAAAGAAAGGGGAGAATAGAAGGAAAAGAGAAAGAGAGAGAAGTCTGGCCTGAGGTTTTCAGGTTCGAGCCTGCCCGGTGTGGTAATGCTGTGTCCCCAGGGAGGACACAGACTGTGAGACCCTGGATCCCACCAGACTCTCTCAGACCAGACTGGCAGCTCTCTTCTTCCTCGGGTCAGAGGTCTTGGAGTCACTCTTGACTCTGTCTTTCTGCTGCTGTTGTCCCCACGCTGCCTGAACACCCCGTCCTAGCAGGTCTTCCCTCAGAGTACCTAGATGATATCTACTTGATGTCAGCCACATTTGTTACTGTACTCCAGGGACAGCCGCTCAGTTTCTTACCTGGACTGTCCCCTTTTCCCCCTAGTGGAAAGTGCCTTCGATGACTCTGCCTTACCCCTGGGGGGAAAGGTTATTAGAATCTCCCAGGTTAGTAGAATCTCCACTGAAGATCCAGCCTCCTCCCCCGTGTATTATGTTTTCTGCGGAGCTCGTGGGACAGCAGAGGGCATGGCCTGTCTGAGGGCCAATTTGCTTTTTTTCATCACAAGACGCATATCAGTGGTAAATCTTGTCCTTCCTGGCAGTGATTACAAAGTGACTACGGGAGAGAGTGGATTGATCAGAGGACACTGGTGCAGAGCAGGGGCTGGGCCTTCAGCTTCTGTTCTGCTTTTAGTGAATTTACGGGCCCAGCCAAAGCAGCTTTTAATTTGCCTCTTACACATTTTTTTTTTTTTTTTTGTCGGCCGTGGGGCTTGAACTCTGGGCCTGGGCGCTGTCCCTCAGCTCTTCAGCTCAAGGCGAGCGCTCTACCGCTTGAGCTACAGCGCCACTTCCGGTTTTCTGGTGGTTTATTGGAGATAGGAGTCTCACGGTCTCTCCTGCCCGGGCTGGCTTTGAACCGCGATCCTCAGATCTCAGCCTCCTGAGTAGCTAGGATTACAGGCGTGAGCCACCAGCGCCCGGCTGCCTCTTACACATTTTGTATCCGTCTGCCTTGCCTTAAACTTTGAGTCAGATTCCTGCTCAACTTTATCCATTGGGCTTCTAGGCGACCATTAGGAGCGTTCGTCAAAAGCTAGTAACCTTCTCACCTTCAAGGCTGAGGACATCAAGGTAACGGCGATGTATTCCCAATAGGTTGACACACACCAGCTCTTACAGCATCTAGACCCTGGGTGTGGCACCTAGGAGACTTCAGTCGCTGCCTCACACCTTTTAGGAACAGCAGAGACCTGAAGGCAAATGAGCCCATGCCGATCTGCCCACCCCTACCCCCCAGCAAGAGTGTCAGGTCACAGAGACCACATCACCCACTTCCAGGAAAACAGGTGTGAAAGACCAACATCCCTCAAAGTACAGAGTCTGAAATCTGAGCAGGGACAAATTCCTCAGCACCAAGTAGAGGTTCCTCCTCCCTCATCAGCTCCATTTCCTTCACACCGTGACTCCCTGTGACCCAAGCTGAGGCAGTGACCAACCAAAGCACAGCTTCCTCAAGGACTCCTGCTGACCTCTGGCCAGCAAGCCTACTTCTTCCACTGAGACCTAAAGCTCACTGAGTGAGACCTTTGATGGCGTTGTCTTCCTATTATGGCTATATGGATTCAGTTCCTTTCCTGTTTTTTCATCATTACTTTTCCATTTAATTTCTGGGGCCAGTGGATGGACCTCATTTGTTGGGACTCCCTGAAGTCAGGCTTGTTTTGGCCTAGGACTCTAGGAATAGAATCAATTCCCCTCCTCCTCCTCCTCCTCCCCCTCCTCCTCCTCCTCCTCCTCCTCCTCCTCCTCCTCCTCCTCCTCCTCCTTCCCCTCCTCCTCCTCCCCCCCTCCTCCTCCTCCTTCTCCTCCTCTTCCTTTCTACCTCCTCCTCTTCATCCTCCTCTACCTCCTCCTCCTTCTCTTCTTCCTCTCTCTTCATATTAAACTCCTCACTGAGTCTGGAGCTTCTGCTGCGGGTTGTGGAGAGCCTTCTAGAGTCTTCTGTCTCCCTCACTTGAAGCATCAGTCAGTTGTTTTCAACCCTTGGAGTTGTCTCCTCCTGCCTCTTCTGAACCCTCTCCATCTATTAAGAAGCCACAGCAGCAGGATACACTTGATAAGAAATTTGGAACTTGAGGTAATAGGTAATTTGCTTTGTATTTGGTGCAGATTTCTATCAGGTAAGTAAAAGATGAAATCTAGTACTAAGGGAAAAAGCTTTATCCCACTGTCTCTCCAAAGCTATCTTGAACAGAGAGCTTGGCACTTTGTACCTCTTAAGTTTTCCCCTTCTCCCTGCGATGAACTCTTCAAAGGCCAGTGTTCAGCTAGACAAGGGGCTAGTGAAGATGACTAGGCTTTGCTCTGTGGGTACAGATGACTCTGATCCTGTAGTTACAAGTGCTTAGAACTTTCTAGAAACTTTCTGTTCAGTTTTTAATACCTGCAAGGACTGAGGAGAAAGATTAGAGGCATGTGAATGTAGGAGTAAGAATGAAAGAGACTTATGGAGTTTGGATTTGCCCAAAAGGTCTTTTTGTCTACACAGCTCTCAGGGGTGCATCCTTGTGACCTGGTCTTTGTCATCAGTGTTTGAGCCTTTAAGGAATTAGAGTCAGGAAAGTGTTAAGGAACACAGAGTAAGTTTATTTCAAAGTCAATGGAAAGCCCTAGAAGGAAAGTAGAGAGACTCCATTCCAGAGGAGCCCAAGGAGGAATCCAGTGGGGTCCTCTCAGAGGACGGTCGTTATAGTACAGGGCCCTCCCCATCTCCTCCCGGCCTTGTGTCCATTGCTTGATGGCTTATGCAGGTGTCACCTTGCTCTTTTCATTGGTTGAGTGAGCACCCAGGGCATTATGGGAAGAAGCAGCACTGAAGCGGGAGTCCAAGGCACTATGGGGACAAGAAGCACCATTATATAGACATTTGTTATCTGCCGTATGTTATGTCTACCACTTTTAATCCCTAACTGTTCCCCTGTCTCTCCCTCACGGTCCTACCACCTCCACACTTTGAGATCCATTCTCCTTTCACCCACCAGCTGAGTCATGCGACTTCGAGGGGGCTGGAGTCAGGAGAAGATGGTCTTGGCTTCCAGCAGTCTGAAGACAGCATTCGTAGTATAGGAGAGGCCACTGGTCGCCCTGCGTATACAGTGAGCATCGGGGTTGCATGGTTAGCATCTCCAGAGCTTGAGTCTCCCTTGAGTCCATTTCCACCTGACCTGCCACCCCTACCCCCACTGCCCCCATTACATCCTCTTCCATGGACTACACGATTGACACACTGCACACCCAGGAACTTCCCAGGCTGTTGCCCGGGCAGCAGGCCTTGTGTTTGGTGCATTGAAGGAAACCACTATTGTGCTCCGTGCTGAGTTGGCCACAGGCCTGTTCTAAACCACGCTCACAAACACTGACTTTGAGAACTACAAAAACTGCAGATGATGGAAGAACCGAGCCCCTCCCCCCAGCCTCCTGCCGGCACCCTACAAATGGTTCTTTGTGTAGCAGAGTGATGAGAATGAGATCAACATTAGAGCCCTGGCTGTCCAGGCTTTATCATAGCTCTGCAGACATTCATCCGCCTTGTTCTCCTTGTGCCAGATCTGAAAGCAAAGCAGCAGCAGTTGTAACTGTGTCACCGAAGCTGACAGGTTTGCAGTCATGCTGTGAGGGTGGTTCATTACCACAGAGAAGGAAGTGGTGTTGAGGTGGGCGGTGGCGACTTCTTAGCAGGTCTCTAAAGGGCTGGAGGTAAGGAAATTCTGTGTGCCAGGAGGGGGTGCTCCTAAGATCCCTTTCCACATTAACATTTAATGTCTTGGTGTTTGATTTGTTTTAAAGTGCTGCTCCCTGGCAGCAGCTGAGGCGTAATGTTTATCAGGGCACATGAACTGGAGTTGGAATAATAGGGCTTTTCTGTCTTCCTCTGCGTTTCATTCCTGAATGGGGGTCAGAAAGCTGGCTGTGTCTGGGGCCCTCTGTGGGAAGCAGACCATCCTGTTGAGGCCTCCGAGAAATGCTGAGCTCGTGCGTGGAGTGTTTTATCTGCACTCTGGGGAAGGGTGGCGCCCACTCTCTGGACTGAGTCCCCAAGAAGAGACTCAGTGTGTGGGACAGACGATTCTGTCAAGTTGCCATGACACAGACCCGAGAGACTCATTCTGAAAGGAGAAAAAGATCTAGCTTGGTTTCTGCTTCCAGAGATTTCAGCTCGTGGTCAGCTGGCTCCATTGCTCTGAGTCTGAGAGGTCAGAATATCATGGCGGTGGGGTGTTGAGGGGTAGAGGTCTCACTCCAACGGTGGCTGGAAGAGAATGAGTAACAAGAAGGGGTCAGGGCCACTGTATATTCTCCTAATGCAGTCCCCCGTGACCCCTGCCTCCCACTAGACCCACTGTTTCCTCGTACTCCGTTGAAAGTTTGAATCCATCCATGGAATATACCACTGATGAGGTCAGAGCCCTCTCTCATCATCTCTGAGAACCTCCTCACAAACATGCCCAGAAGTGTAATATATGAATCTCCCAGGTGTGACTCAATCCAGTCGAACTCACAGTCAAAAACCTTGGTGTGTCAATCTGTTAAGATTTCTGTCCTGTGCATAGGTGTCCATCTGAGGTTACCTCTTGTGCAGTGACAGGGGCCCTGGAGCTCCTCTTTGCTTTCTATGGGAAAGGAGAATTCCAGGTGGGATGGGGGAAACGCTTGGGCTGTGTGTGGGAGGAGACATCACTTAGCTACTCTGCATTTCCATGTGGAGTCATGGAAGTTGCTCTTTACCTTGGAATCTTAGTATGACTCACCTGCTCCCTCATCTGGACAGGTGTATGTTGAAGGTACAAAGCACCCACTGCCTCTGCTCAATCCCAGAGGTTTTTTTCCCAGTGAATCTGTCACCATCTGGTCCTGAGCAACATGGAATTCTAGGCAAGTGGGCAGCTTGTTCTGGTCCATTGATAACCCTTTATGACTGATTCCCCTGCTCCCTGAAACACCTGAATGTGGAGATGCTTGTTGGGATGAGGTGACAAAGCACTACCTCCTTTCTTAGCATCGGCTAGAGAAGCTGTTTCATGGTGTAGTTGAGTCCCTTTCAGGACTGAACATTCATTATTCATTAGCACATCAAAATCCCAAGGAGTCTAATGGCTAATAAAGTCACCGCTTCAACTACATTTAAGCTGGCTTTCTTAGATTGCTTTTTTTGGTGCTGGCTGTAACAATATTAGCAGAAAATTAAAATGTTACTCTTTCCTGTTCATTCTGCTGGTTGGTGGGCTTGTTTGGACTTAAATGAAAACAGCCAAGTGTTGTTGTTATTGTTGCTTTGAAATATTTCTCAAGCAAGCACAAACCTGGAGCTCACTACACAGCTTTGAATTCCCAGCCTCCTCCTGCCTAGTGCTAGGGTAATCGACCTGGAAGCACACCTGACTCATGTTTTATTATTTTTTTGGGTCCGGTCATGGGGCCTGAACTCTGGGCCTGGGCGCTGTCCCTCAGCTCTTCAGCTCAAGGCTAGCGCTCTACCACTTGAGCCACAGCGCCACTTCCGGCTTTTTTCTTTTTGCTTATGTGGTGCTGAGGAATCGAACCCAGGGCCTCAGGCATGCAAGGCAAGCGCTCTACCACTGAGCCCCCTTCCCAGCCCCTGACTCATGTTTTAAACAGTAACCTTTTTATTTTAGGGAGGTCGAGATTGAGATTAATAGGTTTTTCTACCACCGCCTGGAGGCAGAAGTGTGATGCAGGAAGATCAGAGAGAGTTCCTCTGCGGGAATCCCCTGTCCTCTGGGATTATCCATGACTGAAGTCCATTTGTCCTCATCAATGGGGAGTATTGATACATTATTCACGAAAGACTTCATTTCTGTGTCTAGACTTCCTTAGTTTTTGCCCAGCTTTTTGTCTGCTTCAGGAGTCAGGGTGATGAGTTTCTCAGACTTACTTGGCAGCTGAGAGGAGTATTGGTTGGTTAGGTATTTTGAAGGCTCATCTTGAATTGGGATCTCTTCGCTGTTTGATTCCTCGCCTATGATGGGGTGAGGTGGAGTGTAATCCTCATCAGATCTAATCCTCATCAGATCCTCTCCTCCCTCATCCACCCTCTGCTCCCTGGCCGACTGGTGCACTACCTCCTGATCCCACCCCACCCCCCCCCTCACCCAGGGAAGAGAGTGCGGTGACCAAAACTACATAGATCATTCCCACGTAAGCCATACACCTTTTCTCCCTCTAATATTTACTGATCCAGTGGACATTTCTTTGTATTAGGGTTACGATTCATAGGACTTTGCTGCTTAGTTGTTGAGCATTAGCTATCAAGAGCTCTCAGTACTGGCTTCTGAGCCAACACTGAGGGTGTTGTTTCTTGTGGGTAATCCTGGCTTTGTGGCATTACAAACTTACCTGGGATATTTCTTGCCCTGGTGCTGCTACTAATATCTCTGTGTCCAGTGCACCCTGATTCCTTAAATTTGAGGCACCATTTTTTTTTTTGGTGGAGAAAGAATTTCACTATTAGTCAGATGCCAGTGGCTCAGACCTGTAATCCTAGCTACTCAGGAGGCTGAGATCTGAGGATCGTAGTACAAAGCCAGGAAAGTCCATTAGACTCTTATCACAATTAACCACCAGAAAACTGGAAGTGGTGCTGTGGCTCAAGTGGTAGAGTGCTTGCCTTGAGCTGAAGAGGTCAGGTATAGCACCCAGGCCCAGAGTTCAGGCCTTATGACAGACAAGAAAGAAAGAAAGAAAGAGAGAAAGAAAGAAAGAAAGAGAAAGAAAGAAGGAAAGAAGGAAAGAAAGAAAGAAAGAAAGAAAGAAAGAAAGAAAGAAAGAAAGAAAGAAAGAAAGAAAGAAAGAAAGAAAGAGGATTTCATTCTTTAGCCCTGACTGGATGCAAAGTCATGATTCTCCTGTCTCAACCTCTTGAGTGCTGGGATTACAGGTATGCACCACCCATTGTACAAGTCTCAGAATCTGGACTCTAGGCAAGCTCCTTGCAAATGGATGCCATTGTTTCTGTGCTCTCTCAGCTAACAAAGCAGGAAGACTATGCAGTGTGGAATCACATACCTGTAAATATTTCTCTCTGAACCCTCAGTGTCAATCTTGAGCTAAACCTATGGATAGTTCCAGCTCTCTTCCACTATCCTGAGGATGCTGCCAGCCTCTCTTGTTTATCTGTCACCTCCCACCCAACAGAGGCATGTCAGAGCTACTGTGCAGATAATTGAGTGATGTCTGCAAACGATAGCTCAAGACCCAAGGCATGTTAAGTAGATGTCACTCCACATACTGTTATTCGCATTCTGGATCATGACAAGCCCCTTCCAGGAGGATGGCGCATAGAACTTTCTCCTGCAGTTGTGGAGAGAGAAGCAAGCATACATATTGACAACTTTGAAAACCTCACTGAACCAGAAAGAGTTCTGATCACAGAGTCGTGACTGTTCATATGCAGAGTGCAGCCCAGACTCTTGGTTCTGTTGAGGAGCCGGGCATCGGATGACGTTGAGCCCATGTGGACTTTGGAATCAGATGGATGTGGGTGGAAATGCTCTCAAGTAGTATGACCCCACACTGTTGGTTGACGGACTGCACTGGGAGCCAGGCTCCCACAGTGAAAAACACAGCTTGGTGTGCTGTTCTGCTCAATTTCTGATTCAGTAAGTCTGTGTTGGTGCCCGGGAAATTGCAAATTAGCAAGTTCCCGTAGGATGTTGCTGCTGCTGTTCTAAGGAGCAAGAGAAACGTAGCAGGCCACATGCAGAGACTTAAGGCAGAGCTCCAGGGAGAGATGCTGGCCTGGGGGCCAGGAGGGCTGGGAAAGTGGTGTGCAAGGAGAAGGACAAGCAAGGATGGGAGGGAGTGGAATGAGCAAGAAGTGGGGCTGGGAATGACTTCCTTTCCAGCTTTGTTTTAAGGGGGAGAGAGTGGAAAGACCTCACCCATGTTACACTGACCGAGTGCTATGCTGTTACAAGGAGAGGGCATTGTCTCCTCCAGCTTGCCCTCCTTCCCTCCCTCCCTTCCTCTCTTCTTCCCTTCTTTCCTTTCTACCTTCATTTCTTCCTTCCTTCCTTTCTTCCTTCCTTCCTTCCTTCCTTCCTTCCTTCCTTCCTTCCTTCCTTCCTTCCTTTCTTCCTTCCTTCCTGTTCTTGTGCCATTGAACTCAGTGCATGAGTGCTGTCCCTTAGCTTTTCTGGCACTCTACCATTTGAGCCATACCTGCACTTCCAGCTTTTGGTGGTTAATTAGAGATCAAAGTCTCACCGATGTGGATGGCCAGGCCAGCTTCAAACCACAGGCCTCATCTCTCAGCCTCTTGAGCAGGCACCGGGCACCGGCGCCAGCTCCTCCAGTTCTCTCTTGTTCTCTCACACGTCTCGTGTCACAGTGCACATACAGCCCTCTGCATACCACCGTGCTTCAAAAGTGACTTGGGGGGCTGGGAAGGTGGCTCAGTGGTAGAGCGCTTGCCTTGCATGCATGAGGCCCTGGGTTCGATTCCTCAGCACCACATAAGAAAAAAGAAAAAAGCCAGAAGTGGCGCTGTGGCTCAAGTGGTAGAGTGCTAGCCTTGAGCTGAAGAGCTGAGGGACAGCGCACAGGCCCAGAGTTCAGGCTCCATGACTGGACCCAAAAAAAAAAAAAAAAAGTGACTTGGTTTCTAGACATTCCAAATTGCTTAAATTGAATAATCTTGTAATTGGCCAGATGTTCTTAAAATAGTTTGTTGTTTTTTTATGACTTGACATTCACAGTAGGAAAATGTAGAATGTTTTCTTTTCTTTTCCTGGGTGCTGCGATTCTGTTAGCAAATTCCTCTCACAAGGGTGCAGCTGTGTCGCGTCTGAAGGTCCTGCAGTGTGTAGGGACGTTCTGTGATATCCCTGCACAATACGTCCTTGTTTGCCTGCATCATTGTTGCCGACTGAAGCTTGGCTTTGAGCAGAGCATAGAAAACTGTCAGACACCGGATGGGAATCAAGACAGATGTAACCCCCGAAATGGGGAGGTGCCTGCCTCAGGTGCAGGCGTGGGGGTGTGCCAGAGCCCTGGCCAGGCCAGGGGCGCACTTGAGCCTAGGGAAGCGGGGAGCCCCCTTGGGGCTCAGGTGGAAATTACATTCCAGAAAGAAAGGAAGCCAGACAGGTCAGGGCCTCCCAGTTGCCAGGGTCACTCTGAGAAGCTGTAAACAGCAAGAGGAGCCTGACTTCGAGCTTTGGGGGACAGGGGACTGGGAACAAGCAAGGCGGAAAGGGCAGTGGGCTGGGCTAGAGGGTAAGGCATTCATGAGGTGGGAAATTGCTCCTGGAGGAGCTAGTGTCTCCATCTCCCCCCCCCATCCCATCCCCACTCCCGGTCCCCATCCCCCCTCCCCCTCCCCCCAGGGAGGCTTCTGCCACTGTGCGGTCCACTTTAAGTGACCTCTGGGCTGATGTCCTGCAGGGGTGGGCCCAGACTCATCCAACTGAGGCTTCCAGGACTCCGATGTATGGTTCTCCAAGGATCTTAGCCATTGGTTTCTAAAAGACAAATGTATCGTGTCAGTTCCCTTCAGTACAGCTCTTCTTCTGGATTTAATCTGCGACTCATTCTTGGTTCTTTATTTTATTATTACCTTTAGGTAATCATATACATGGGTTTAACACAGCCATCTATGAATACAGTGCTTCTTGACCAGTGTCACCCTTCCCTCATTCTCTCCTATCTCCCAACTTCCCAAGCTGATAAGATGCCCAGAAATGTTAAATATGTTATTTTTCTCTCACTCTCTACAAGTCCACACCTGTGGTGATTCTATATAGGTTTTGACAGAGGGGAAAAAAACTAAGCGGTTAAGAAATTCTCTAAAATCCCATTACCATGTGGCAGAAAGAGCTTGAACCCAGGTCTGCCCGGTTCCTCTCTCCCGAAAGCAATACCACAGGACTCCTAGTATGGGACCCTGTGCCTGCCCAGCACTGACAGCCTCAGCCTGCCCCTCCCCCCTTCCAGCGCAGAGAGGCCAGTAAGCAGCCACGGCCCAGGGATACTTCCAACCTTGAGTGTTCTCCAAGCCTGCCCGGGGCCTTGGAACTTTCAATGAAGGTTATCAGCCCTCTTGGGACTCGTGAACATTCTCAACAATCTTTTTACAGTGGACTTTCACAGATGATACTTGGAGAAAGAATTATAGGGGAATTAAAATGGGAAAAATGTGTGTGTGTGTGTGTGTGTGTGTGTGTGTGTGTGTGTGTGAGAGAGAGAGAGAGAGAGAGAGAGAGAGAGAGAGAGAGAGAGAGAGAGAGAGAGAGGGAGAGAGGGAGAGAGAGAAAGTATTCTATGTACATAGGACCAAGAAAATCCTTGAGGGCACTTTAAATAATAATATTCTTAGTAATAGTGCTGTAGTCAAGGTTCAGAGAAGTGTTTGACATGAACGTCACTTTGGGGTCAGAGCTGATGGCCTCCTGTACCCCAGACAGCTGAGCCTCTGAGATGCCTCCTTGCTTTAGTCAGGTTAGGATGCTTGTTTACTTATCTTGAGGTTCCACCCTGGAGGCGTTTGGATTTCTGCCATCGTCCTACAGCAGTGGAGATGGGGCCTCCTGCAGACCAGGTCCCTCTCCGTTCTGAGAGTGTGCGGGAAGCCAGTCCGCCCTCACAGCTGCTGCTCCACTTCCAGCCCTCTCTGCTCTCTCCTGCCTCTCACGTGTCTGCCCTCCTGCTCCTCTGTCCTGGGCCACTGTGTCTTATCTGCTCACTGGGTGGGTTTTCAGGTCCAGCAGGTTCCTCCCTTCCCACTGAGTGCCCCAGGCAAGAACTTTTGGGCATTTTGCCCTAAGTAAAGACTTGTGCTCAGTGATACCCAGGGAGTGTTGGTTGATAGAATTTGAGAAGGCATGTCAAGCTTTTCCTGTTTTTGGAGTAGCTAACTTAAATGACAGCGAGATCTCATACCTGGTTTTGGAACTTTGCAGCCCCCTAGGGTCTTTTCTTACAAAGTGATAAAGCTAGCTGGACATTGTGGGGGTTTTATTGACTATTTACTAGGGAGCAGGACTTCTTCTTGAGCTCCTTTAATCCCACACCATCTCCAGAAGATGAGCTTGTCCACCTTGGTGTCTGATCTTGGGTGAATAAACTGAGCCCAGCAGTGGTTAAGCTGCTGTGTGTGCTGGCCGTAGACAGATTGTGTGCAAATGTCTGACCACATTTTTCAACTGGCATGGTGCTCAGCTCCTTGGGTCTAGTGAAAGCTATTAGATATTACTTCCTCCTGATTTGATAGCTACTTCCTCTTCCCAAGGCAACCTCCCCCAAAACTCAGGCCTCATCGACCTCGACGTTGTCTTCTTTACCAAGTATCTTTAGCACTGATTCAGCATGTAATCCTGTACTGCCTTGTATTATTGGCTAACTTCTTACCCTGAATTGCATCTGAAGATCTGTGGGTGAGGAATTCCTGTGTTCATCTTTGAGTCTCCAGGACCCCAGGGCTCCTTGTGTTGGTGGCTGTAGTTGGGTGTCAGCTTTTCCGTTCCCTTTCCTTTGCATGTGTCCTTGTCATTGAGCGCATTGCCCTCTGCTCCATACACAAGGCTAGATGAGACAAATCTTCTTTGTGTCTTGTGTCTTGTGACCTCATACCCCAGCATGGAATGTGAATATTTTTGCCATCTGAATCTGTTTCATTACTCTGCCCAGAGAGAGAGGGAGTTTAGCTAAGGAACAGGCCTAAGATTTGGATAGCAGGGCCAGAAAGTCTATAGGAAAGTTTAACTGAATCTTACTCAGTGTCCAGAGTTTGGGAAGCATGAGTTTAGACAGAAGGGGCTCCTGGAATGAGGAAACACAAACTTACTGATTTCAGATACAAAATAAATATATGAGGCTTAGAGTCATTCCTGGGAATGACTGGAACACTGGATGGTCAGGTGCTGACTGTGGGCTGGACATGTGTCTTCTCCGTCTGTCTTTCCTGGCTTACTGACTGCGTGGTTCAGGAGAAAAAGCCTGGTAATAGCGTGTAAGCACTAGGCAATAGGTAATCACACTGGATGCTGCTGGTGCTTTAGAATATGACTGGAGAAATCCTGGGTAGATAAAGGGGTGAGGATCTATTTTTCAGGTATCCTCTATGCATCCTGGATCTGATAAGTGAACCTATCTACCCCATACCTATGCCATCGTGGGGTTCGATATTCTAGAAAATCTTAAATCTAGATGCAGATAGGAGTGGGGAAGGGGCAAGGAGAAGTGATGGAAGGATTAACATTCTAATTCAGCTTGGGTAAAAATAGTCAACAAGACACCGTCTCAAACAACAAGCTAGGTGTGGTGTTGCCCACTTGTCATCTCTGCTATGTGGGAGGCAGACTGATGAGCACAGTCATAGGCTGACCCTGGACAAAAACAAAGAGTGACCCTAGCTGAAAACCACAGCACAGAAGAGTGGGGCTGTGGCTCAAGGAGTAGAGCAGTGCCTTTCAGAAGCACAAGGCATGAGTTTAAATTAGAGAACTGGTGGGTGGAGGCGGGAAAGAAGAGAAGCAGCGGTCTTCCTTTGGAGGGAGATGTTTCTGGAGGCCCAGGCTAGTGAAGGGCAGCCAGTGGGGAAGGGAGGGATGTGCAGGGACAGAGGGCTGTGGACCAGCCTCACTGACGGGGGGACCTGGAACAGCCCACCAAATAGCAGTCAGTATTGGAACACAGGTTCTGTGCTGAGGTTGCCAGGGCTTGACAGACGGCGTCAGTAATTATTAATTGCATACTGAAGGGATAGGCAAGGGGGAGGACGTGAAAAGTCACCAGAATAGTGAAAAGCAAGAAAGCCTGCCCACAGTCCCCTGGCTAAACCTCTGAGGGGACCCCAGTGAGTAGTGTCCAATGCCCCTTCCCCGCCAACAGCAGCCTGGGCCCCTCCACCGCCGGGGAGGGGCTGCCGTCTGTCTCAGAGGCCATCGGAGGGAGGTCTGACCGTGTGCATGTCTCATTCCAGGCTGCTCTGCAATGACCACAGCAAGGTACCGGCCCACCTGGGACCTGGCCCTCGACCCGCTGGTGTCCTGCAAGCTGTGCCTCGGGGAGTATCCAGTGGAGCAGATGACCACCCTGGCCCAGTGCCAGTGCATCTTCTGTACCCTGGTGGGTCTCGGGGTCGCGCAGGGGATCAGCCGGTTCAGAGGGTCTCCCGGGTCACACACGGGGTCAGCCATTTCAGCGCACGCTCCTGGCTCTCCACTCCTGGCTGTGGTTTAAGCAGAGCCTGGCACTGAGTGTTAGGATGACACGCCTTTGTTTCGGTCTCCTTTGGTGCTCTGAGGAGGTGGTTGCTGGAGGAACTGTGTCAGGCAGATGACCACAGTACGTTTCGGTGAAGGCGGCTCAGGCTGCAGAAGCCATTGTGTGCACAGGATGCTAGGAGCTGGCGTCTTGCTTTAGAAAGCTTGACAGGGCATCTTGTTTCACACTTCATTTAATAATCGTGTCTGAGACTGGTGTTGTGGTTCACTTGTGAGTGCCAAACTGGAATGTGTGTGACGTGAAGTCCCTGAAGCCCTTGTGAGGGAACCTAGGGCCCCTAGGGACCGAATGATTTTTGTTTTGTCTGTTTTGTTTTGTGTTCGTGCTGTGGTTTGACCTCAGGCCTTGTGCTGGCCAGGCTGCCACTCCACCAGTGAACCATACCTCCAGCCTGTTTTGCACTGGTTATTTTAAGGTAGGGTATCATCACGGTTTGCCCTGGCCCATACTGGGACCTCAGTCCTCCTAGATTATGGTTTCTTATTGAAGATGACAGATTCACTCCATAACCCTTGCTAGGGGAGACTCTCTCTTTTTTATTTTCTCAGACCAGCCTTGAACTACCATTTTCCCATCAGCCTTCTGAGTAGCTAGGAGTACAGGTGAAAGCTACCACCCACCTTCAAACGATTAATTCTTGATGCATATGGAAATTTCTCGCTCAACAAGTTAAGGTTCAGGATTTGTGTCTGAAAATACTTAATGTTTCTTGATTTTAGAATCGAATAACAAAGAAGTCAACTCATGAACACTTTGGCCAGGACTGGGTTACTAGGGCTTTTCAGAGATGTCAGTGGCAGGTTAGAAGCTTTCAGTTATGGGGGGGTGGGGGAGAGGAGAGAGAGAGAGAGAAATAGACACACACACACACACACACACACACACACACACACACACACACACACACACACACACACACACACACACACACAAGTTAAGTGCTGAGTCAGCAAAATCACAAGTTCCAGGCCAGCCTGGGATATATAGCAAGAGCCACTCCCCCCATTAAAAAAAAGCCAACAAAACAACACAGAAAACAAAAAAACAAACGACTAAATTGTACACCTTAAATATGCAATCTTTTTTGTCACATTTCAATCAATTTGAAAATGGAGAAAATAACACAGGTGTAATTTTAAAAAGTACAGAATAGGGAAAAAATCTTCATATAAGTTGTAAATAACACACCCTTGGCTCTGAGTTTGACTGTGGTTGTAAATGCTCAGGAGCGGAGCTGCCTGTGGGTTTTTCCAGGGTGGCCGTGAGATCTGTCTGCCTCTCCCACCGCCTGCCTCCATGCCTTCCTCACCCACCCTCCTTCCTGGGCAGGCTCGATTTCACTTAGGTTGCATCTCAGCCTGGGGATATGGGCTCAGAGCTCAGCACCTTCATCATCTGTTTCATAGAGAAGGAACCCAGACTTTCCAGGCTTAATTGAAGTCCACATCATTTCATTTCTGGTGGATGCTGGGTTCTGACTTTCTGAAGGGAAGAAGACTTTCTGGCTCATTCTCCATCTCCCCTCCAAGACCTAGCTGAGTGCAGAGCTGATAATAGCTAATCAATAAAGCCTCAGGGATTGAACTCTGAAGTAAATCCATTTCGCTGTTGGAGCTGACATCCAAGAAATGCACCTCATTAAAGCCTGCAGGGCTGGACACTTTCCCGAGATGGAGAATGGCCGGAGAGAAAGCTGTAGTCAGTTAGCACAGTGAGTGGGGCTTCTAGCTTCATGAGAGGAAGCTTAGGAAGGTGAACAGAGATGCAATAAATAATCTGCTTTCTGGGGAACCCCCTTCTCCAGGCCTGAGGGGACCTTTCCAGATTCCCTGGCTGGGTAGTGCTCCCTCTTTCCTGCAAGCACCTTCCTGCACATTTGCCATGTCTCCAGACACCTGCCAGCTGCCAGGGCCTTGTGTGTTTTCTTCCAAAACATCCCAGTCTTCCTGCCTTTGTTTCCAGGCTTTCATTTGGTTGGTTTTTTGTTTTGGGGTTGTTTTTTTTTGGTTGCTTCTAGAGAATTGTCTAAATAAATAAGCAACCCTTACTAATCCAAAAGCTGCATTCAGGTCAGGGAATACCAAAGGAGACAAGGAGCACTGCATTCTCACGGAAGCCTCCATCCAAGTGCAGAGGAGCAATACAGGCGATTTGTTTCCACAGCTGGTTGTTAACAGTTTAAATGTCCACTGTCATTCCTCTTTCAGTAGCTCACTGTGGTGTGAAGCTCCTGTTTGTTGGCTGATGGAACAGTGTGTGCAAATGCCAAGATACCTTCTGCCAAGGGTCCTTCTCTTACGGGGTCCTCAGATCACCCCATTGTGCTCAGGCAGTGGAGAAACCAGAGACCTTTGGTAGGACAGATGAAAGGGAAAACGTTGAGTCAGACTGAAAGAGAAAGCCAGCCTTGAGTTCAGTGTAGAGTGCTTGCCTAGCATGCATGAGGTCCTGGGCTCAATTCCTCAGTATCATATACACAGAAAAGGCTGGTGCTGTGGCTCAAGTGGAAGAGTGCCAACCTTGAGCAAACGAAGCTCAGGGACAGTACCCAGGCCCCAAGTTCAAGTCCCCAGGATTGGCAAAAATAAAAATAAAAAGCCAGCCTGGGCAGGAAAGTCCATGAGACTCTTATCTCAATTAACCACCAAAAATTTGGAAGTGGAGCTGTGGCTCAAGTGGTACAACACTAACTAGTCTTGAGCAAAAAAGCTCTAGTCCCTGAGTAGAAGCCTCATTGTGTGTATACACGCACACATACACACATGCATACACATATACACACATGCATACACACACACACACACACACACACACACACACACACCAAGACTAACTCAGAATTATAGTCCAATTCCAAAGGAAGTGATCCCAGAGAAGAAGTAGCTCTGGAGAGGCAGCTGTGAGCTTTGAAGCTGGGCATCCTCATCCCTACCTTAAAGGCCAGCTCTGTTTTTGCCCTGAGGAGCCTCACCAAGCTCAGCTGTGCACGGGAAGGAAGTTCACAGGGAAGGGTGCGTGCTGAAGCCCGTCCTGTGCTCACCACAGGCCAGTTTCCTCCTCGATTTACTTGAGTTTGAACTTACAACTGCAGGAGGAAAAAAGAGCAGGGGATGGATTGCCTTAGAGGAGTGAGTGTTCTCACAAACACTGGTCCCACAGGATGCGCTCTAGGTTCATTTTGGGGGCTCCCTGCGTTTGCTAACAGATACACGCTGCCTCCTTGTCACCCCAAGGTCTCCTGGGTACTTACGAGAAGGAAGGGAGCAGCAACATGACCCTAGCCTGACACACCGTCCACTCTGCCTTTCCTCAGTGTACCAGACATATGCTGCCCAGAGCCTGTTCCTGGCTCAGGCCTGTTTTCAGGAGCCGGGTGGTGAGCAGACTCTCTGTATCATCTCAGAAGAGTCTCCTGGTGGTGAGCATGTGGTTGAGTATAGATCTCTCCCCTTACAAACCTGTCACGTGGAGGGGGGGAGAGCTAATGGTAACTCCTGTAGATCCCAGAGGCACTTCCTTCCCAGGCAGGCAGGCAGCCTCATTGGCTCTACGACCCTCAGGTACTCCTAGATAATAGAAATGGGTTCACTAACTGGTTCAGCCAGTGGCCTGGAACCTGGCCTGCAACTAGGGCTCCGTTCCCTGGACCACTGGCAGGAGGACAAGGAGGGTCCCGCGGGGAGCTCAGAGTGTTCTTCTTTAGGTGGAATCAGCACCTCACTCGAAGGATGGAGGCTTCTTCCTTGTTAAGGTCCAGTGAGGCCCAGGGCTCTTCAGCCCTTGGCTTCCTTTACAGCTCCATTCCTAGGCTCATCCCACTGCCTCAGTTTACCACGTTGAGCCATCTCACAGTGCTGGAAGCTTCCTGACTCTAACCATCCGGTGCCTCAACTCACACTCATTTGCGAGTTGGTAAAAGTGTGTCCTCCTGTTCTAGACCCTGGACTGTGGGAATGTTGGTAGAAAGGGCTTCATTTTGTTTGCCCATAATGTCATCTTACAATAGTTTACTGTGGTGTACCCGAGTTCCATGTGGCTAGGTGCAAGTAAGGGCAAGGTGCTCCTCACTGTGAATTTAGAATTCCCTCTGCGCTGCCTCTGCTCTGCCCCTCACTCTTCCAGGAGAGGGGTTCTATGAGTCATAAGAACATTAGCTCTAGAGGAAAGGAAATTGCCATCCTTCTGTGTGGGGTCAGCCTGTCCTGGCAAAAGGGAGCAGCAGGAAGTGCTTTTCCAAATGTTCTTGAGCTAATGGCTTCTTGGTTCAGGAGAACGCCAACAAGTAAAGAGTAATTCATAGAGTTTGGTGCCAGCCAGTCAGCCTAGAGGTCGGGGACCCAGGCCTGACTCCTCACCCACCCTGCTAGGGGTCTCCAGGGGGAATCTGAGGACTAGCTCTTCCCTTTATCTCCTAGGGTAGTGGTCCTTTTCTTGGCCAGTTAAGAGTCTAGACTGAGTAAGTTTACTTGAAAGTGAAAGGAAGTAGAAAAAATAATCGGCAGGCCCTGCTATCCTAGCAGAACAGGGATTTTCCTTCACTCCAGGCTTCTTTACTGAGCCCTCCAAATATTGGTCTCTAGTCCCTTCCCTCTGAGGGAATGCATCTTCGCTTTGATTTGTTAAGTAGGGGGTCCCTAACTGCCCCAGGCCTTTCTTATTGGATGTAGATTCTTCTTTGGGCCCCTCCCATTCTGGACAAGAAAGGTCATTTATGCCCCTTTTTTGTTTCCTGTTGTATGGGCCTTTGTCACGGTTAAGATCCATCACTGACCATCCCAGGGGACCACGCAGAGGCAGGCACTTATTATAAGGTTTAGCAGAGAGGCCATATCTCTCCAGGGAGAGGGAGCAATATGGTGTCTGACCCTATCCAGGTGGGTAGCTCTGGGGCCGTGGCGGTCTGTGCCCAGGTATGTCAGGGCAGAGAGAGGGAGTGGCCAGTTATGTTTCAGGAGCTCCAGGGCAGGGAGGAGCTCAGGTCTGGGTGGATCTGAAGACCAGAGGTAGGAATAAGGCTAATAGTCACAGCTCTTTCAATCCCACGCTGCCCAACCTGGGTCAGACAACCTGTCCCTCCTTCCAAAGGCACAGACCCCTTTTCTGTGGTCTGAGAGGCAAAGAGATGGGGAGTCCTATGACTAGGATGGAGGAGCACCCCAGTGTTGACTATCCAGGTGGTCTTTCTGTGTCAGTGCCCAGAACACCTTCCCAACCTGTGTCTTTAACATGGCACCCGGACTTCTCTGCTTCTCTATCAACCGGACTCACAGGCCTCAAACCAGAGCTTTTCATTTTTATCTCTGGTCTTAAGGCGCTTATAAAACTTCAGCTTGTTGACAGAAAGGATTGGGGACTAACACTTCTTGATGGCTTTGGTGTGCCAAATGCCCTACTGGGTCACCTCCCTGCTTCTAAAAGCCTGTGGAACTGGCAGAATTCTGTATCCCACAGGAAGGAGCCCACTGCTGGGAAAGGAGAATGGCCTACTCTGGAATGTTCTCTGGGTGGTCCCTTGACTCCACAGGCCTTTCTCCTAGAACATGAGGTGAAGAGGGCAGTTTGATAGGGCTTTCATTGTCAGCCACGATTCACACCCCCCCCCCCGCCCCGCCCCGCAGAGGAGTCCCCTCAGAGCCTAAGGGTGCTTTACAACCTTCACAAGCCTGCCGTCTGTGTTTCCTAGTCTGTAGCCTAATGCAGTGACAACTGCCTGTGTCCAGGACCTGAGCGTCAGGAAGAACGTCTTCCCAGATCCCACGGCAAGCAGGAGAGGCGCACGCCCCTGAACGTATCACCATGCTGCCCTTCCACCCCTTGCTCACCAGAGCCAGGGAGTCTGGACACCCCTCCACTTCCGCCTTCCTCCCTGGGGCCCCAGGATGAGCTTAGCAGCTGCCGTCCTCTCCAGAGACCCTGCCTGTCCTAAGATAGACACCTGTGCATGTTAGTTTCCTAACACACAGGCTCCAGCAGATGCCCCATTTCCTGCCTTAACAACAGTCCTGGGAAGACGCCGGCTTCTCACAGAGGGCTGGGCACTGCCCGGGGGCATTTGCAGATCTTCCTGGGTCAAGGTTAATATTCCACCCCCAGCCTGCCTTTGTTGTTCCCTATGAGGAAGCCTTCCAGGACTACTGCAGTGGGGTCCTAGAATCTCGCCCCACTGTTGACACAATATCCAAACGGGCCCGTTTCTCAGTCTCGCAGCTCCTCGTTGCTGAAGAACCAAGTAGATGAAACTCTTGAAGCTGAGTGCTGGGGTCTGAGTCCTGTAATCTTAGCTACTCAAGAGGCTGAGATCTGAGGATTGAGGTTCAAAGCCAGCCTGGGCAGGAAAGTCCATGAGACTCTTATCTGCAATTAACTAGCAAAAAAGTGAAAATGGAGCTGTGACCCAGCTAGCTGTGACTAGCCTTAAGCATAAAAGTTAAGAAAGAGCTTGAGGGGCTGGGAAGTTGGCTCAGTGGTAGAGCGCTTGCCTTGCATGCCTGAGGCCCTGGGTTCGATTCCTCAGCACCACATAAGCAAAAAGAAAAAAGCCGGAAGTGGCGCTGTGGCTCAAGTGGTAGAGCACTGGCCTTGAGCTGAAGAGCTGAGGGACAGTGCTCAGGCCCAGAGTTCAGGCCCCACAACCGGACCAAAAAAAAAAAAAAAAAAAAAAAGAGCTTGAGGCTCTGAACTCAAGCCCTAGGACTAATACAAGATAAAAACAAAATAAAAAGATACAAAACCAACAGTTACTCCCTTGCCTCTCCCCGCCCCCCCCCCAATAAATCTGTTGGTTTCACCATTGGAGGGGATGATCCTCCATTGTCTGGAAAACCCTGATGCTTTCTGGTAGGGTTAAATCTGTGACATATCCCTCTTACAGTTTAACCCTTGGGTATTGCCAGTTCTGAGAACTTGTGCAGGGATTTACCTGTCACAATCTCATGCAGACATACCCTTGGACAAAACCAACCCAGGTTTTATCTGTTCTTTTCCTTACCTTCAGCTACCCAGACCATTAACCATCTAGAAATAGCTACCTCCGTGCTGAGTACATTAATCTCTGTGGACAGGAGGAAGCGGTGAGGGGTCTCACCTTGCTCCTCCTACCTCTGCTTTTATTTGTAATGCCCGCTGCTTGCATTGCGTTGCTTAAATTCAACTGGAAAGGCTTCGAGATAAATCCTTGGTTAGATCAAATATGAGTTTTGGCTCCTCCTGACTTTGTGTGTTTCATATGCAACAATTGGAACATGCTGGTCACACTCAAGGCTGCCCCGGTGGCTTCCACAGAAGCACAAGGTGAGGGGCCAGTGTACCCCGCTTCCCGAGGCTCCTTCTCCCCAGTCCGTCCTCCACCACCCTTTCTGGGAAGTCAGGAAGGGCCTGCCTAGATCTCTGGACTGTGAAGCAGCAAAACGTACAGGTTCAATGACTGATATCCTGGCAGCTTCTCTCCCATGGCCTGGCGTGCCTGGCATCCCTGCCCCTGTGTGCTTCCTGTGCCTAGCCCGGGCCAAGCGATGGTGGTGGAGCCCAGCCCTCTGCCTCCCCTTCTCGTGACTCTGTCTTGGATAGACTTGGCATCGAACCGGATGGCTTTTTCCTTGAATAGACAGCGTCGGTGCCCATTCCCTGGCATCTGCGTGTTGCTCCTGGGAGGTCTCAGTGGCTGTGAGTCCGGGGCTCCCATCCTCCAGCCTGTGTCCCCAGTTCCACGAAACCCTCCCATGGGAGGCGGGAGAGCTCAGAACTCTCCCGGAGTCCAGCCAACACCCAACCCAGCAGATTCCCACGCAGTGCTCTTTAAGGAGCTACTTCCTACCATCTTGCTTGTCATGGCCACACCTTCACTGGGCACCAACAGCCATAGTCCCGTGTGTCACCGGGAAGGTGACAGCTGTACAAATCACTACCGCTCACCTGACCCACAGTGGGGGCTGGTAGCATCTCCACCCTCCCAGTGGGGCGCTGGGGCTCCTCAGCCCTCCCTACTGTCTTGAAAGGACCAGACCATCCCACTTTGGACTACTGTGCTGTAGAGATTTTTTTGGTGACAGGGATTTTGCCTAAATAGATGAAGGAAGTGGGTGGTAGGTGTGTGTAGGGGGGGAACTGTAGAATGTGCTGGAGTGGCTAAATGAGCCACCAGTTGAGCCCCTGCTTTGTGTGGGCCTAAAAAACAGTGCTTGCATCCAGGATAGTATCTGCAAAGTATGCCTGGTATTTTTTTAAATATATTTTATTGTTATTGTAGAGGTGATATTCAGAGGAGTTCTAGTTACATAAGTCAGGCAATGAGTACATTTCTTTTTGAACCACACCACCCCTTCCCTCGCTCTCTCCCAGTTTTTCCCTCCCATCCCCACCGCAAGTTGTATAGTTCATTTCCCGCAGAGTGTCCAGTGAGTCCACCGCTGCCTTTGTTCACCCTTGGTCTCACCTTTTCTGTGTCCCCCTTTACCCTCCCAAAGACAAACAGACAAAAGGAAAAGACAACAGAAACAGCAATAAGAGCAACAAAGAATCTCTTGTTTCCATTTCCTCAAGTTCATTTCAAAAAATATTATTTTGCATTCTGCCATTGAGGGAAATCATCGTGGAAGCCTCTCTGGCCTGCCATGGGACCCGGGAAGCTGTCCTTCCTGATGCAGGTCCTGGACACGCACAGAAAGAAGGCCCCTTCCCCACAGCGGTGACCTCACTGTGGCCAGCTGTGGCATGTAGTAAAGCTGTGGCAGGTGGTGAAGCTGCGGTATCAGAGAGCACAGGACGCATTTGTGCAGGAACAGAGGGTTTGCAGGTTGGCAGGGCAGAGAGTAATGCATAGAAAGCTTTATGTTTCTTTTTTTATTCCCATAATTTTCAGGAACATTCTTCATAGTTTAGACTCCCTGGCTTGTGAGTAAAACCAGACTTGCAGCCTCGAGCCTGAAGGTTCTTGTTGGATGAGACAGGGGAGCTTGTGGCTGTTGGCTCTAGGTTCCTTGGCCAGCGAGTCTCTCATGGGGTTCCCTGGTGTCTGGTCGACCGCCAGCCCCTGTGGAGGCTGTGCAGGTAGAGGGTCGGCCTTCCTGGCCTGCAAAGCATGGGCCTCAGCCACTCAGCCGCTTTGCAGTAGTGGTATGCAAGCCTTCTGGCTTGCCCCCGGCCTCAGGGCTCTGGCTCCTTTGCTGAGATGCAGAATAACGTGTTGCCAGGCATCTGGCTACTCCATGTCCACCCTGCCCCCCCCTCCATCCTCTCATGCCGATCATGCCACACTGATTGCCTCTTACTACTACCAGCACTTTAGATAAACCATAAATAGTTCTTTTCAAAGAACCTGACATCTACTAGAAGTGAGACATCCACAGATCAGCCATTATGGAGAGATGGCTCCAGAAATGTTGGGTGCTGCCTGGAGACCTTCTGGAGGGCAGTGTCCTGAGCTCTAGGACCATCCAACTGGCCTCCCACTCTGGGGGCAGAGGCTGACAGAGGAAGGCCCTGGTCTTTGTGGAACAGCTGGTAAAGCTGGTGAGCTGGGATTCAAACCCAGCTCTGTGGTCTCAGGCTTTGCTCCTCACCCAGGGCTGTGGAGGGTCTGGCTGCTTTTGTTTTAACTGGCCTGCATGTAAAGCTTGTAAATCGTGATTCCTGATTAGCCTAGACCACGAGGGCACCGGGAAGCCCAGTTTCTGGGCATTTCTCCTGTTGAAAGGGTCATCAGTAGCCAATGGGATTCAAGGAGCTAGGACACACTTCTGACTGGATACCAACGTGGGCTCCGTGGGTCTGTCTCTGTGGTCCACTCCTCGCTGGCGGGGAACTTGTGCTGCGGTGGAGGTATACGTACACATCAGCAGTGATGTCTCCTCATTGGGTTTCAAAGAGTTGGAAGGCACAGTGGAAAATGAAATGTCTGGAACATTCTGTGGCTTCGCCGCCCCTCCCCCTTCTTCCCTGTACACAGCTGAAGCCTCTTTTCTTGGAATTGCTTTGTCCCTCTGGCCAAACTTCCATCTCCTAGGCCTTCCCTGATCCCACCCAGAAAACGCTCCTTGCTACCTTGTTAGAGCCTGACTGTGCTGTGGGCCATGGGCAGCAGCCTCCGCTGAGCCTGTGTGAAGCCTGCATCACCCCCCACGCTAGCTCCCCAGGTCTCCCTGTCTGGACTCATGCTCAAGTTCACAGCACTCTAGGTGACAACCATTCAGGCCTTGCTGCTGGAAAGTGCATGTGATGCTTTGCCCTGTGAAAAAGTATCTAAGATACCAGAGAATACTAAATCATTGTGTCCGAAGGAGGGTTTTATGAAGTGTCTGTTTGCATACGTTAGTTGTACAGGGCAGGAGGATTCATTGTGACATTCCACACATGCATACAATGTACCCCAAATTCCCTGCCCCTCGATCACACTCCCTTATCCCATTCCCCTTCTTAAGACAATTTCAGTTGTTCTATTTTTAATGGGCAAACAGACTACTTTGAACTTGTTCACCCTTTCACACTCTTGATTATCCCTTCCATTCCCACTACTACACCTCCAACAGTGCTTACCTCCCTCCTTCTATCCTTCCCTTCTCATCTCTCTTCTTTACTTTTTAGATTTGTTGTAGGTAGAGTCTTGCTATGTAACCCTTGCTGGCCTTGAACAGCCTCTCAAGTGCTAAAATTAAAAGCATGTATCACCATGCACACAAAAAAGAGTTCTTTAGAATTACAAAAAATCTTTAACTAGTTATCCAAAGGGGTTTCAACTCAGCATATCTGTTTCTGATTGCCACACATGTTGACCAATGTCAAGCCCTCCTTTGTTCTCCCCCATCACTGAAGTAAAAGCAGGCAATTAGAAAACAAAGTACACAAGCTTTCCAACTTGGAGTTAGGCGAACCGGGCTTAAAGCCGAGTGCCTGGACTTAGAAAGCTGACTTTGCACTGGGTTTTAACTTTCCTGATCCTTGTGTTTGTTTTTGTTTTTCTCACAAGTAGAAAACAGTGGTGCCCCTAACGCCATCCACAATTCTCATGCCTGTTTATAGGGCTAAGCTAGACAAAGTGACTGACCCAGTGAATCTGGTACTTACACTGGGATGCTGAAAGCTGCTGATGCAGTAATGGAGAACTGTATTCGTCTTTGCTTTGGAACTGCATATTTATTGTTGCAGATGCTTCTCTGTTTACTTATTGTACTGTACTTATTTCAAGACATCTTTTTGCTATTAGATTGGAAAATATGGCTTGTGAGTCATGACCTGCTTTGTAACTGGAAGAACACAGCCAGTTTGATGGTGGCAGGGTCAGAACTGCGGAGCCTCATCCGTCCCTATGCCGTAAACAAATGGGTGTAATTACTGTGCATATTGCACAGAGCTGTGTTCTGATGGTGTACAAGTTCTGTGCATTAGCGTTCATCCAGATGCGACTCACTTCTGCTTGCCGTATGCAGGCTCTTGAACAATGGTGTTTACACTCTTCCCCAGGGTGTAGCCTTCATACCAGCGTTAATTGTATTTTGCTTCTTAGGGAGAGTATTGTTCTGTCATTATAGACTGCTCTGCCCAATATTGACAGTTTTCAGCATTCCACGGCTTTGAGACATCCCATTATCCTCCAGAGACCCCATACAGACAAACTTAATTAAAGAAAGTCATAACGATCTTGTTGCTGAGGGATGTACCTGTAAGAAACTGGTCACGGAGAAAGATGGATGAGGTAACAGACACTCTGGGTGGTTCTGTGCTCTAGGAATTGTTCCAAGCGTACCACCTTACGGTCTTGGGAGCTGTGACCCACACATACCACATACCTGTTCTGTGGACCATCTAGAAGGACCGGGTTTGCTTGAGTCTGTCTAGCAGCAAACTCCCAGTGCCCCCGTGGGCACTTCCCCTTCCTTCCGGTACCCATATCACAAACAAGACATTCCGTTTCTCTGCCAGCTGTGAACAGCTGTAAGCAAGCCATTCTCACCCCTGAAACCCAGACATCTAACCTTGTAATGCCTTAGCTATGTTGTCACCAGGGGTGGGCCCTGATGGAGATTTGGAGACACCCCTGTCTTCCCTGGTCCTGTGCCCTGGCTCACCGGGAGACCTCATGTTGGTGGTTATGACAGCTCTCCCATCGCACACCTCTAATGACCCCGAGACTGGGCTTGTCTACGCGAGCTCAAGCTCGTATACAATAATGGGTTACACATAGGTGCGTCTGGGAGCGATCCAAGTTCTGGGCCACTGCGGTCAGCTGGCTAGGCTGAGCCTGGGCAGAGTCTCAGGGCCTCCTCTTGGCCCTCAGAAATGGTTCTTGAAGATGGCCCTTCGAAGATGGCCTGATTTCCACTTTTTAAAGAAATTGCCATCCAGAACTCCATTGGGGTTTTGAACTCAGGGTCTTGAATGTACTAGGCAGGCAATCTATCACTTGAACTACTACTACTCTCCCAGCCCTGAGTGTGTTCATTATTTTTCTAAGAGCATCCTGCTTTTTCCTGGTCTGGCCTGGACCAACAACTTCCTATTCACCTCTACCTCACAGAGTGGATGACAGAAACCTATCGCCACTCTCACTCTACCGTTAAAGAGGACGTCTTGCTAACATTTTGTCTGCATCGATCTCAGACCAAGATTCTCTCTTTCTCTGCCTGCTGAGTAGCTGGGATACAGGCTGGAACTACCATACCCAGCTTGGAGTCTTTGATGAAGGAAATATTCTGCTTTGCTTCAATATTTGATGAAATTATCCTTTACATACTAAGCATATGTTTTTTCCCCATGTATTTTTTGGCTCTTTTACAACTCTACCTAAGGTAGACAAAATTATTCCAGATTGCAGATGAGAAACAAGAGTGGTGGAGGGGAGAACCGCAGCTGGCCCCTTCCTTCATCTGCCTTTGTGTAATGGAATGCAGTCTGTATCTTAGGAGGAGGTAATGGCTTAGGAGTGCACGCAGCAGCGTAAGTGTTTTTCTTGACGAATTTGCTCAGTACTTTAATTGTGTTATAATACCACACCAGTGCTGCTGCTGTGTGTGTCATCGTCAGCCTGGGACTGTGATCAGAAATTGATCCGGTGCGATCTTGTGAGGAGTCTGGTCTTCTGTGGAAGTGAGCTTCCCCAGGGAAGACACTTGTCCTCTCCTCATTCTTTATCATGTGATTGTCACTGGTGCTAGTGTTACACACCCGTCATCCTAGCTGCTCAAGAGGCTGAGTTCTGAGAATCATAGTTTAAAGCCAGTCCAGGCAGAAAAGTCCATGAGATAATATTATTTTTTTTTGTCTGTTGTGGGGCTTGAACTCTTGGCCTGGGCGCTATCCCTGTGCTCTTCAGCTCTAGGCGAGTGCTCTACCATTTGAGCCACAGTGCCACTTCAAGTTTTCTAGTGGTTTATTGAAGATAAGAGTCTCATGGGCTGGCTTTGAACTGTGATCCTCAGATCTCAGCCTCCTGAGTAGCTAGGATTACAGGCGTGAGCCACTGGCACCCAGCAGAGATAAGATTCTTACCTCCAATTAATCAGCAAAAACCTGGAAGTGAAGGTATGTTTCATGTCACCTTCAGTGACAACACCGAACAAGAACAACAAGCCCTGAGTTCAAGCCCTAGAACTGGCACAAAAAGGGGAAAAAAATGTGCTTTCAGTTAAACATTGAATTTCTAAGGCTAGCATACTTTATAAAGCAAGAGCAAATCAGAACTGAGAAGAGCCACGACATATTTCCCATTAGCTTGTGCTTGTCTTTGACTGCCTCCATTCAGATTTTCCTATCTCGCCCCCCAGGAAAGGTCAGTGGTCAGTAACGGCCCAGGATGCCATGATGGACGTTGCACATGACCTGGTCCTCCAGGAAAGCATGTGTGTGTCAGCCAAGTAAATGTGAGCTCACATCTGGTTAAAGCAATGGGTTCCTTACTGGGTGGTGGAATTTCACAGGAGAATGATGAGATGGCCAGGCTTTTCCTCAGTGTTCTAAGGGTTAACTACAAGAATGGAAGATAAAGAACGTAGCACGGCGCTGGAGCGAGGGTGAGGGGCAGTGCCGGGGGACATGTCTCTGATCATTGTCGGCATTTATGGGTGTGTCAGAGTGAAGCCCTCTTGTACAACCAAAGGGTGCCAGAGAAAGTATGCAGAAGACACAGGACCTTGGCCCGGAGTGGACGCAGGCCATGCCTGTGAGCAGGTTCGCTGTCTACCACACTGGCGGCCCTGTGCCCTGGTGCTGGGTGTGGACTTGCTGGAGCCTCAGCTCACGATCCACCCTCCAGAGCTAACCCCGATGCAGAGCAGACACCCCGTAAATACTCACCAAATGAATGTACCTAGGGTTGTAATGAGCTGCATAGGGAAAATATAAAATGATAAGGAATAGGACACTTGACTGGTGGTTGTGTGTGTGTGTGTGTGTGTGTGTGTGTGTGTGTGTGTGTGTGTGTGTGTGTGTGTATGCATGCACACACACACATGTAATGCTGAGGCTTGAATTCAGGGCCTCACACTGGCTAGACAATCACTCAGTCACTTGGACCATACCTTCAGTTCTGTTGCTTTCACTGTTTTTAGACACGGTCTTGTATTTTGTGCCTATGACCACCCAGTTCTACCTGTGCCACCCGTCTAGCTGAGATGACAGGCATGCACCTCTGCATCCAGCCTTATTGTTGAAATACTAGTGTTTCCCCTGGAATTGCTCCTTGCTCCAAACCATGATCCCTCCATCCCATCCCTGCCTTCTGACTAAAACTGGGATTATAGGCATGAGCTACCAGGCTCAGCCCTTGACCCATCTTTTTTTTTTTTTTTGCTGGGCCTGGGCTAGGACTTGAACTCTGGGCCTGGGCATGTCCCTTGGCTCCTTTTGCTCTAGGCTAGTGCTCTACTATGTGAGCCACAGCACCACTTCAGGCCTTTCCTTTGATGAATTGGACAGAAGAGTCTCATGGATTTTCTGCTTGGGCTGGCTTCAAACTGTGATCCTTAGATCTCACTAGAATTACAGGTGTGAACCACTGGCACTTGGCTTCGATTGTTCTCTGAGTGCATCATTGTGTCCTCAGCTTTCAGGAAGTAAAGATGTTAACAGACTCTCTTCTGTTTTTCTACCAGTGCCTGAAACAGTATGTTGAGCTCTTGATCAAAGAAGGGCTAGAAACTGCGATTAGCTGTCCTGACGCTGCCTGTCCTAAACAGGGCCACCTTCAGGAGAGTGAGGTACGTGTGCATGTGTGCTTGTGGCTGAGAGGCCCTGTCCTGCCAGGCTTCTGGCCGGGGGGAGAGGGCGCAGAGAGGGTTATGTTGCATTATATTCCTGCACTCTGCTTGTTGCACAACTTGTTCATGTCTTTTTCTTTTAGATTGAGTGCATGGTTGCAGCTGAAATTATGCAAAGATATAAAAAGCTACAATTTGAAAGAGGTAGGTAGCCTGGAAAATGATCCAGCTATGATGTCTGTACCAGAATGTGGCTCGTTTGAGGGGACTTTGTTTGGGAGGTAAGAGGATCTGTCAGCTGACAACCATAAGAAGCTACTGGAAAATAGGCACAGTGGTTCACATCTGTAATCTTAGCGATTCAGGAGGCTGAGATCTGAAGGCCAAGGTTTGTTTGAAGCCAGCCTGAGTAGGAAAGTCTGTTATGACTGTCATTGCTAATTAACCAGCAAAAAGCTGGAGGTGGAGATGTAGTTCAAGTGGTAGAGCACTAGTCATCAATGAAAAAGTCAAGAAAGAGAGAGAGTACAGGAAAAATAAGCAAAGGAGGAGTGCATTCCTGACATTCTCTGGACATTGGAATTGTTAAACCGTTGAGGGGTCTTGGTGCTGATTGCCTTTTGCCCATGCTGACCTTGAACCACAATCCTTGCCTCTCCATTTGCTGGGATTTACACCAGCATAGCACCATACCTGGCTTGTTTTGAGACAGGACCTCATGAACATTTTTGTGCAGGCTGGCTTCCAGCATTGCCTTTTGTTTCCATCTCCCAGTTAGTTGATACTACAGGCATGCATGATGATGCCTGAAAACCACTTCTTCAAATGCCATATATCATTTGCTCTGTGGAAGTTTATACCTTAACTATAATGTGATACAGTGCTAAATTCAGTATGGTTAGGTATAAATCAACTAACTTGGATTTCTGGGACTTTTGCCCTATCTGAAAACATTATCCAGAGAGAATCTTGAAAGGAACTGTGGGGAGGGGGAGGGGTTATTTGAGTTTTAAGAGTATGAACTTTCAATGACATGAAATTAATTTTAAAATGCAGCTGGGTAAATTTTCCTACCTATTAATTTTAGCTTTTTTTAAAGTACTTTTTCTTTTATCTTGCATCAAAGTGAAGCCAACTTGACTTAGGTTAGGAAAATACCCCTCAAACCTCTCCCTTGAAAATATTTTACAAACGTTACACTAAAGGTTTATTTTTTTTTAAATGAAGGACTTAGACATGTTGCAAAAGTGCTGTCTAAATGAAATGTGAGAATGTTGGGAGTTAAAATATGGCTTTGGATTACATCCGGGCCCTTGCACAAGCCTGGAGATACCACCAGAAAGAAGGCAAATGTTTACCTCCTTCCCTCCCTGCCAGCACAGTCAGAGGAGGAGGTCTTAGGAAGAGACGAATTTCAATGATTTTCCAACAACATCCACAAAGCCCAAGAGCAAGGTTAAGTTGCCACCATGTCTTTGCATTGCCCTGGTACATCGGCTTAGCCTGGATTTTCCCGTACACCTCTCTACTTCCCCAGCCCAGACCTTGGCCAGCAGAAGTGGAGGGCGGTGGGGAGACAGGCTCCTCTTCTCCCTGAGCACCTGCCCTCCCCGGTGTGGCTGGCTGGTTCACACGTCCGTGGAGTGATGACCAGGCCTGGCGAGGCCCAGCTGTGCCCACCCTGCTGCGTCTGTTTGCATGACCACCTGCAAGGAGGGGTGTTTTCTCTCCATGTCCCTATGTCTGTATGGAAGCTCCTCTGGCCACATAGGGATGGAGCTGCTGGAGTTCTCTAGCCTACCTACGGTAGAGGCGCTGGTCCAAGGTGGGCTGAAGTTGAGTCTTGGCTTTAGGACTTTTTTTTTTAAAGAAAGCATAATTAGGTGGATACCCATGGCTCACACCTGTAACCTTAGCTACTCGGGAGGCTGAGATTTGAGGATCGCAGTTCAAAGCCGGCCAGGGAAGAAAAGTCCCTAAGACTGACTGTATCTCCAGTTAACCAACCAAAAGCCACAAATGGAGCTGTGGCTCACGTGGTGGAGCACTCCTAGCTTTTGAGCAAAAAAGCTGAGGGACAGTGCCCAGGCCCTGAGTTCAAGCCCCAGTACTGGCTCAACAGAAAAAGAAAGGTAGGAAGAAAGAGATGGAGGGGAGGAGAAGAGGAAGGGAAGGAAGGGAAAAGGATAAGAAAGGAAGGCTCAGAGAAGTGAAGCAGTATGTGGTGTGCCCACCACTGACCACTGACAGTTCTGATAAGAACCAACGGCTCCTGGGATCCCACCCCCACATGTGTGAGCCCTCCCTCCCCGCTCTCCAGGCAGGCAGCACAGTGGCAGCCAGAGTTTGTGACTAGGGGCGGAAGGGGAGGGGGGTTGCTTTAAAAGTAAAATCGATTTCAAAAAAGTCAGCCGTTTCTTTGAAGCATCAGACATTTTGATAATTAGAGATCTCTTGGGGGCTTGCTTCATTAAGGTTAGTTGAGAAATTAACCACAATTCCAGTCTCCCACACACGAATTACTGCGGCATGACATGGATTATCGTGCCATGACACGAATTATAGTGCTCCGAACACAAATTATAGTGCCACGAACACATCTATGGGAGGCTGGAATTAGGAGTCGTTTCTCCCGCCATTTCAGAAAACACATTGTTTGCCTTGTTTGCAAACATTTCCCCTATCTGTAAACAAAATACAGTAGAGAAATGTGCTCTGGAAGACACAGAGCACGCCGAGGGCCGGGTTTGCCATGGCCCTGTTTTCCACAGACACTGTGGGAAAAGCACGTGGCTGAGGCCTGCTGCAGGCCTGGGCTCTGGCCGTTGTGTACCCACCGCAGCCGCTGCTGGACCGTGGGCACTGGCAGACATCTAAACCTGGAGCTGCCAGCCATGCTGTCTGGGACGTACCCCGCAGCCCAGCGAGGCTGACGGCAGTTGGCATGATGGCAGATGATTGTTCTGGACAGGCCATCTTGCCCTGTGGATTCTCTCCATGTGTGACAACCCCATGGGACCAGTTAGGGTTGCAGGAGTGGAGTCATCGCCATGGAAACCCTCCCCAGGCCTCCCTTACCCTCCACACCCTGGAGAAGGGTCTTCCATGCAGGGGAGATGAGATGGCCTCTTCCCATTGTGTGAATGCAGGGAGGGACGTGGAGAAGACCAGCTCTGGGTGTCTGGTCCCTCCAGACCTCAGATTTCCGGGATGCAGGGAGGCTGGGCAGATCACAGCAGCCCCCGGGAGTCTGAGGCAGGCCGCCTCCTGTGTGCTGGCACTGCTCACAGGGTCTCATTGGGCAGGAAGCGGGACCTGGGCGTCTTCCCTGTGTCACGGGTCAGAGCCTGACACCCCATGGAGTGTGCGTGAGGAGCTGTGTGGGTAGTCTGGGGCTCTCCCCTGCAGCGGGCAGAGGGAGAAGGCAGGGGGAAGGTAGGCGGGTGGGGGGGGAGGGAAAGTCCTGGGCGAAAGCAGGGGACACAGGTTCTGCCAGGCAGAGCCAGCGGCTTGGGGCTCCCGGGCTAGGCGAGTGGCTAGAACTTTTCCTCCCTCACTGGCCTAAGTTCTCCCAGGTGGCAGGCAGCCTGGCGCCCCAGCCCCGCGGGGGTATGCACCTCCTTCCTCTCCTGGACTGGGTCCCCTCAGCTCTCTGCCCCGCGCCCCGTGTTCCCACCACCAACAACCAGGGGCCATCATAGAAGGGCACGCATACGGGACAGGCCCTCAGACAGGACAAGGGTCCCGAGGTTAGAGGCTGTGGGAGCTGCCCACAGCTGACAGTTGGCTGTCAGATACTGCGGGTCTGGCCTGGTCCATGAAGCCGGTCAGACAGGAAGGCAGCTCCCAGGCTCCTGAGGCCTGTATTACCCGGCGCTGCCTTGTCCCCTGTGCTCCCCGTCAATGACATTCTTCAGGAGTTCACTCACCATTTTTAGATAAGAGGCAGGGTGCTCACGCGGAATCAGAGCTTAGCAAGTGGGGCTGAGCCCCACCCCACCCCACCCATGCTTCTGTAATTAAGGTCCCCTGGAACCTTCACTTACAGGTTCTAATCCAGCAGATGCCACCCAGACTCAGAGCCGGCCGAGTGCACGAAGCTCACTCATCCCCGCCCGGCCTTCTACCCAGTTTGCACCCTGCATGAGGCCATTGCATGGACTCTGGTTTCCCCAGTGTTAGGGGAACGTGAAACCCACAGGACACACGCATGTGTGCACGTCATTGTGCATGCATACGTGTATGTGATCACACAGCTTGGAGGCTGAGCTGCTGCCTGTCCTGTGCTGGTGTGTCAGGTGACCATGGGGCTCCCATGGCCCCTGCCTGTCCCTGGTCCATCACTCAGGTTTGCCGAAATCCTTTGGCCTCCAGATGCAGAGCTCTGCAGCTCTGGAGTTTGTAAGTCACCTTTGTGACCATCCAAGCTTCCTCAGTTGGATTTAGGTTTTTCTGAGGTTACATCCTGCCCTAATATCAGCCATGGAACCCTGGGCCTAGCTGCAGGCCTTTGAAAGGAGCGCCGAGTCCTCTGGCCTCCGATGGCTGCTTGGCAGTGTGCTGGGTCCCCTGTGCTCCACGCCCAGGCCTCATGAAAATTCAGTGTCAGCTGCACAGAAGGACAGTTGGGCGGCAGGCAATGAAACTCTAGCCAGGCTGCCTAGGAAGGGCAGTTCAGGACCTTCTATTTAAACATGGCTTTGGACAGCGTTGTGAAGGAATAGGAGTGGCACTGTATCCTGTTTTTCAAAATAAACCTCCTGACTAATTCCATTAAATCAGGCTTCCTAGTGACTGGGGTGTAAGTCTAGAGGTAAACCCTGCTGCTGCGTTTACTCATTACGCTGGGAGAGGAGACAGGCAGATGAAGCATCTGGTTGGAAGAATAATCCAGCCGTCGCCTTCCCTTCCCGTGCGTCTTCTAATGCTCGCGTCTGAGGGCTGGTGTTGTCTGAGCATGGGGCCTCTTTGTGAGGACCCAAAGAGGATGCAGGCCTCACTTCAGGAAGCTGAGTCCTGGGGGGTTGGGGGAAGAGACAGATATGGAGTCGCGGTGCTGCCTGCAGACAGCCCAGCCTGGCAGGCAGGCACAGCTCTGCAGAGTGTAGGGACTCCGGTTGAGGGCTGTGAGCCCGGCCTGCAGAGCAAGAGGGCATCCAGAAAGCCACGGGCACGATCAGCCCGTGTGAGCTTCCTGAGGGTGCCAGGGAGGAGCTGGGGGGGCAGGGAGCACCAAGGAAGAAAGTGGGCTGATTTTGTGTGAGGGCACTTCCGGGCCTCCTCACCGCTGGGCGGGTTAGGCAGTGTCTTGCTGGGGCCGGCCCCGTGTCCTGCTGCGTCTGATGTGCCTGTGCTCTCTCTCCTTCTGCCAGAGGTGCTCTTCGACCCCTGCCGGACATGGTGTCCAGTGTCTTCCTGCCAGGCGGTGTGCCAGCTGCAGGACCCGGGGCTCCAGACCCCGCAGCGGGTGCAGTGCAAAGCCTGCAGCACTGAGTTCTGCTCCCTCTGCAAAGCCAGCTGGCACCCTGGCCAAGGCTGCTCGGAGTCCATGCCGATCACCTTCCTTCCTGGGGAGACCAGGTACCCTCCATGAGCGTGGCTGCCTCGGGTGGGGGCGGGGCGGGCCTCAGGGAAGGAGGGGTGCTACCTTCCGGAAGGTGCCCCCAGAGGATGCTGTTGTCCATGCACCAGCCTCTGCATCTGCTCCTCTTCTTGTGTCTCATTCAGACTTACTGTTTCTTATTTGATGGTTAATTTGTGAGGACTCTTTGCTAGAGACTGTGTGAAGCCTGGGAACTGGGAGGTGCACTTTAAACGCTGACTGTTGCGACAGCCCCTGTCCATTCTCAGGGACAGTCTGTGAGGCCACATTGGCCTGCAGTTCGCTTTTAAATTGAAAAGAATTTAGGGCTGGGCACGCGGCTCATGCCTCTAATCCCAGCTACTCAGGAGGCAAAGATCAGGAGCATTGAGCGTGAGGCTGGCACACATGCCTGTAAGGCAAGCTATGGGTAAGTCACAGGTAGGAGGGTCTCAGGCCAACTCCATCCCAGGAAGTGGAAAGCAACCATCTGGAAAAAAGAATTAAAGCAGCAAAAGGCTGGAGGTGTGACCACATGGAGGAGCACCAGCCGAAAGCTCAGAGCCAGCTCAGAGCCACGGTGAGCGTGTGCCTTGCTGTGTGGGACTTGGGCTCCGAGCAGGAGGAATGCTTTCATCAAGCCAGCTGCCCCGACGAGCAGAACTGTCAGCCAGGGAGTCTGTTCTTCCTGGGTGGGGGGAACAAGCTGGATAGAGGGAGGGACGCAGCAGGGGTGGAGGTCGCAGGTCAGTGCTCCAGGTGTGAGGACCCTTGGCTCAGTGCTCCAGGTGTGAGGGCCCTCGACTCAGTGCTCCAGGTGTGAGGGCCCTCGGCTCAGTGCTCCAGGTGTGAGGGCCCTCGACTCAGTGCTCCAGGTGTGAGGGCCCTCGACTCAGTGCTCCAGGTGTGAGGGCCCTCGGCTCAGTGCTCCAGGTGTGAGGGCCCTCGACTCAGTGCTCCAGGTGTGAGGGCCCTCGGCTCAGTGCTCCAGGTGTGAGGGCCCTCGACTCAGTGCTCCAGGTGTGAGGGCCCTCGGCTCAGTGCTCCAGGTGTGAGGGCCCTCGACTCAGTGCTCCAGGTGTGAGGGCCCTCGGCTCAGTGCTCCAGGTGTGAGGGCTCTCGGCTCAGTACTCCAGGTGTGAGGGCCCTCGGCTCAGTGCTCCAGGTGTGAGGGTTCTCGGCTCAGTGCTCCAAGTGTGAGGGCCCTCGGCTCAGTGCTCCAAGTGTGAGGGCCCTCGGCTCAGTGCTCCAAGTGTGAGGGCCCTCGGCTCAGTGCTCCAGGCTCATGTGAGGACCTCAGGTCAGTGCTCCAGGTGTGAGGGTTCTAGGGTCAGTACTCCAGGTGTGAGGGCCCTCGGCTCAGTGCTTCAGGTGTGAGGGCTCTCGGCTCAGTGCTCCAGGTGTGAGGGCCCTCAGGTCAGTGCTCCAGGTGTGAGGACCCTCAGGTCAGTGCTCCAGGTGTGAGGGCCCTTGAGTCAGTGTTCCAGGTGTGAGGGCCCTCAGCTCAGTGCTCCAGGTGTGAAGGCCCTCAGCTCAGTGCCCCAGGTGTGAGGGCCCTCAGCTCAGTGCTCCAGGTGTGAAGGCCCTCGGCTCAATGCTCCAGGTATGAGGGTCCTCGGCTCAGTGCTCCAGGTGTGAAGGCCCTCAGCTCAGTGCCCCAGGTATGAGGGATAAATGAGTTTGGATGAGCAAAGTGTTCAGAGTTAAATAGTGCCGATCTCCAGCGTGCTCAGAGGTGGCTTCTGTGGGTGTTGTGATAGTCTTGTGGTCATCTGACAGACTGGTCAGGAGCAGCCGTGTCACAGGAAGAGCCATTGCATCTGGCAGCTGGTCAGATATTCTGTCTGCTCCTTTCTTCTGTGTGCTTCCAAGATGGCTGCACAGTGACCGCAGGAAAGAGTGGCTTGGGGCAAAGGTCATAGACAGGAAATGGAGGTGTCTACCCGGCCTTTTTCCTGCTGCCAGTTAGTTGTTAGGCCCAAAAGAAGCCATGGTTGCTCAGCATCTCTTCCACCTGAGGATTAACTCTCTTCATGCTCATGGCCACACAAACCCAGGCAGCATTCCCCAGAGAACAGCACTGTCAGTTAAAACAGGTGGATTAATATGTGTGTTGGGGTGTGTGTTCATAACTTACTTTATTCTGATCCCAGCAAAGTACCTAGAACTTACTACCAACCTTGAGCCTTGAGGTAAAAAGCTCAATGGGAGGGTGAGGCTGTGAGTTCAAGTCCCACTACTGGCATACACATGAGCGCACGCACGTGTACACACACGGTCTCTGTAGTGAAGCAGGGCTCACCGGGTGGTCCGACCTGCTGCCCTCTGGTGCTGTGGGGTGCTGGCAGTCCCTGCACACTGGCCCTCACTGACTGTCACACACAGCTCTGCTTTCAAGATGGAAGAGCCTGATGCGCCCATCAAGCGGTGCCCCAAGTGCAAGGTGTATATCGAGCGGGATGAAGGCTGCGCACAGATGATGTGCAAGAACTGCAAGCATGCCTTCTGCTGGTACTGCCTGGAGTCGCTGGATGTGAGTACGGGGGGGGGGGGGGTCGGGGGCGGGGCCTGAGCATCAACAGAGCGGCCATTTCCTCCAGGGAGGAAGGCAATTATGTCTGCGATGGAAGAACATGGCAGCAGGGGTCTTTCTCTTTTCTTTTCTTTTCTTTTCTCTCCCACCCCCCTCTGTGCCAGTCCTGGGGCTTGAACTCTGGGCCTGGGCGCTGTCCCTCAGCTCTTCAGCTCAAGGCAAGCGCTCTTCCACTTGAGCCACAGCACCACTTCTGGTTTTCTGGTGGTTTATTGGAGATAAGAGTCTCATGGACTTTCCTGCCTGGGCTGACTTCAAACCACAACCCGCAGATCTCAGCCTCCTGAGTAGCTAGGATGACAGGCATGAGCCACCGATGCCCGGCAGCAGGGATCTTATTCTGTGTGTGTGCAGAGGTGAGTTTGCTGGGTGTGATGGAGTCAGAGGCAGGAGCTCCGTCAGCAGTGCGGGCGGTGGAAGCTGGGTGCGGGCTTGGGGTCAGCCGGGCCGAGGCGTTGGGTTTGTTGCAGGGAGGGGTGTCAGGTTCCCTGCTGGGTTGGGGCACCACAGCCAGGGCCATGTCCTGGTCTGTCTCAGGGCTCGGGCCAGGAGGTCTGAGAGTGGGCACCTCCACTTCAGGCTCCTTCCTGGCTTCTCGTCACTGAGTTCTTACACGGGGGAGGCAGCAGGCTCTGTCCTTCTCCTAGGAGAAGAGCAGTCATTGCATCATGAGATCCTACCCTCACTATCTACCTAACCTGACACCCCCACACAGCGGAAGGGGCTCAGGGCTTCAACTGGTGGGTTTGAGCAGGGACTGTTAGTGGGACGGACAGTGGGGTTCAGGAGAGGCAGGGGTGGAGTGAGCCGGGCTGCACCAGGTGCTTTGCATGTCACACCCACACTCCTGTTCTCCACGGGACAGGGAAAGGCTTGTGCGCCATTTTCTGTGTGCAGAATGGAGTGTTCTAGCCCAACGTGGGTTTCTCCCGAAGTTCTTCCATGCTGAGTGTGCAGCCTCTCCCTGCCTGTGTGGCAGGCACCAAGTGCAGGCTTTGGACAGAAGCACTTACAGTGTAAAACATGACTTTGTTCCAACCCTTCTTCCCAGGAGCCAGCCCCCTCCAAGTCCCCCCTGCCCTGGAGTTTCAGGCCTGCTGTCCTAGGTGCTTCTATCAGCTTCCCGTTCTCCTCCCTCGCTCACATTGGAAGGGGGAATCTTGCCAACATGGTGACAGCTTAGCTTCAGGTTTAAGAAGAGTTCATTTGTACATACTTTCAAGACTATAAGTAAATATGATAATAATATAATATAGAATATAATATAGCTCTAACTATGTACTGAGCATTGCAGTTGGCAAAAGTCCCAGTAAATCAAGTCCTGGGTCACAACAAAAATGAAAAGATATCTTTGTTCTGTTCTGGGCAGCAAAGGTGAATGCATCCGATTCTTCAATATTAGTATAAAGCCCTGGGATTTAATCTAAAGGAGGTGAGTTCAAGCTCCTTAGCCTCATTGTTGGGAGTTCACCTGTGTGACAGAAGCGTTTGCCTGTTTGTTCTTACCTTGGCCATCTAAGGCCATGTGGGTGAGGGTCTGTGTGAGGCCAGTGGTTGACCTCAGCATCCGATGGATCTTAGTGGCCAGCTTAGCCTGCCAAGGTGACAGAAAAGTGGCCTTAAAACCCTGAAGACTGGATGAACTTGGAAAGTTTGCCTGGCTTCTCTGAACAGGCCAGTAGATTGTTAAGAAGCAAAGGAGTGTCTACTTGAGAGAGCATATTAAATGAGGTAACAGATGTGTGATATATAAGCCACCTTTTACCCAATGCGGAGGGTAGCATCTCCTGGCATTGTTCCTTTGTAGAGCCTGTTGTTTTTTTTACCAGCTTTGGACGGTTTGATTTACTGTTCAGTCTGATGGAGCTGAATAAATCTGGAAAACTATCACCATTCTTCTATTTCAGAGGCTTCATTTGCACTTTGGGGTCAAGCCTAATGATTCAGCTACATGATTTGTTATCTTTAACTGAAGTTGGAACTTCTGTTCTTTGGTTTTATGCTGCAACTGAGGTCATGTTTAGAAGATCAACTAAAGCAGGACAGCATCATTTCCACCCTTCAAAATCTTTTCTATATTTCTCTATTTTCTGGGCATTTTGATCACTGAGTTATGAGTTAATGGCCTATGCCTGGCCTGCACTTAGGAAGGAGATTAGCCCCTGGGACTCAGGAGCAGAAGCAGAAATAGATGGAGATAAAGGTTGCTTTCTGAAATAGCTGTAGTTTCTGCCGTTCGCTCCTTTGCTGTCTGAGCCAGTAGACAGGGGAGAAGAAGAAGGAAGCCCACACCTTTCCTTTCCACACAGCAGTGGGCATCTGTGTCCCCTGCAGTGGCCCTCACTGCCTGTCCTGGCCCTATAGCCCAGTTCCTGCTTCCCTTACGGCTCTGTCTGACCCACACCACAGCAGCACAGCCCTTTGCTCCCGTCAAAGCCTCCTCACTGCCAGGAGCTTCCTGTTGTCCTGTGAAGATGAAGGGCTGCTGAAAAGTGACCCTGTTGCTGTGGGGGGCGGATCCCCACAGCAGGAGTCCACTGTGTGAGCTGTGAGCCAAGGACCTAAGCAGCATTCTAGGAGAGCTCATAATTGCACAGTGAGATGCAGCCGTGAGCCCTGGGCAGCTGAGCCCAAAGGGCTTACTACCTGGCTTCCTCTTCTCTCAGGACATAGTTACCTAGGTTTTTCTTGGTGCACACACAGGGCTGCAGGACCATCGATGGCTCCAGACAGCGTCTGGCCATGCCTGCCTCCCAGGAAGCCTTGCTGCTTCTCAGCTGTCCACATGGCTCCAGCACAGCACGAGCTACTTGTAGCAGCAGGGTAGTTCCTTCCACCCAGCAGAAAGTAGTTAGTATTTATTGAGGTCATCATCTCATGCAGCATTTCTGTGATTTGGAATGATCATTTCCTTTTCTCGAGAGGAAGTCCAGGGAAGTTTTCACTGTCTCTTTGAAACCCATGACAGGAAGGGACCCACTATCCAGCCTTGCAGACTCTAAAATCCAAGCTCAGTGCTTAAACTAGGGTTGCTTCAAGCCAGAGTTTAACAGCCAAGTTTAAACCTTAGTGTGCTGAGTCCTCCTTTTTAATCTTTATGCATTTCAGTGATGGCTGCTGTCTAGAGCATGCTCCATTGTGTCTATTCTCACAGAAACATCCAGTAATTCCAAAACATGGAGACTAGCCATTGGAAACTGTGTCTAGCTAAGGAAGGTCCCCCCCACCCCCCACTCCAAGGACATAAGTCTAGACCCTCTGAACCTCATGGTTTCCACATCTTCCTTCATCTCATCTCAGTTTGCCTGTCCTTCTCTGAACAGGCTAGTAGATAGTTAAGAAGCAAAGGAGTGTCTACTTGAGACATTCTGGGTGGGATCTAAGGCCATGGAACCCTGCTTGTAGAACCTACATTCCAGTGAGGATTTCTAGCAGGTGGAACCAAGAACCCAAGACCCAGGTCTTAAAAACCACGTGATGTCTCTAGTTTCTGCCTCCTGCCAACAGAAAGGAGATTGGTAGCAGGGTCTGGAAGCATGAAGGTCAGAAGCTGAGAGGCTTTAATTCTTCATCTGCCAGTGCAGAATTTAGTACTCTATCCCCCCCATTCCCCCCCCAAGCACAACACTTTGTGGCATATTTGGGGAACACTCTTAAGCCTGGGTATTTGTTGATTCTAGAAAAACAAGCTAGTAATGAGTGGAAGGGGGCCCTTTTGGAGCAAATAGAAAACTTTCTGGCCCATAGGCTGTGAAAGTATCTGCAGCTACCTAAAGCTTCCGTACACAAAGAAGGGAAGTTCTGCAGTGAAAACGCTCCCAAGGAGATAGATGGCAGATACTTCCATAAACGATTGCAGTTTGCTTCGCATTCATTATCTGAGCAATTCCTGCAACTGGGACCAGTGCCTGAGCATGAATGAACGCTTGGCTACTGAGCCAAACCCCTAGCCAGTGGTGAGCAATAGCAGCTCAGCCCACCACACATTGTCCTGCCTGAATGCTGAGACAACTCCCCAGCCAATGATTTGGCATCAAACCAAAGAAATAGATGTGAAAAAATGTGACGGCGTGACTCCTGTAAAACTCAACAACTATACCCCCGAGGACTGTACACCAGAGGACACAGTAATAACTTCATAACTTTAGATAGCTTTTGTAATTTTAAGAATGATTGGTTAAAGAGGACATGAATCTGAAAAGGGCTGGATGAAATGAAGACAATGTGAGACATAAAAGAATTAAATACACAGAAATTCTGGAGAGTCAATTAAAAATTTGAAACTAAAAACCTCAATAAATCAAATAAAAACTCAGTTGAAAATCTCCCCAGGGCTTGAAGAAAAGGCACAGATGTACTAAAATATGCAGGTGATTCCAAGAGTTAAAAAGAACTATGAGTGAATGTGTAGGACATGGGTGAAAGACTAAACCTATGAATGATGGGCATAGAAGAAGTACCAGCAAAGGCATGAAAATGCACAGTGAATGAATAGCAGCAAATATCTAAACTCTTGAGAAACAGATGGGCATCCTGCCGCAGTGGCTCCTGGGACTCTAAAGGGAAAAGGCAAGAAAAGAACTTCTTGAAGGCATTTTATACAATGCCAGGCATACAAAACAAGCAGAGCATAATTAGAGCTGCAGAAAACAAGTACCAAGTCACCTCTCAGAATAATAGCAGATTCCTCAACACACGTATATCACAAGCAAGGTACACATGGAATGATCTTTACAAGCCTTGAAAGAAAATACTGTCAACCCAGATAACTATACTGAGCAGTATGGGCCTTATAAACAAAGAAGCAATGGAACCTTTTTGTATAAATTGCAGCTAAACGAAGTCATGGTCACTTGGCTGGCTTAAAGAAATCAAACTTGCAGAGGAGTAATGTAAACAATGATGGAAATACAAGAAAGAATCACCTGTAGATGAGTAGATGAGCAAATGGAAAGTAGGGAATGATCAAACAGAAATTATTACATACCTTTCAGGCATAATTTTGAATGTCTTAGTTCTATCAACAAAATATACAAAGTGGCAAATTTGGTTAAAAAGCAATCATTTGTTGCCTGTAAGAAATATGCTATGCAAGTAAAGACGGAGTTAAAGCCAAAGTATGGGTAGAGATTTTCCAAGTATGTACAGACTAGATATAAGCAGGAGCGGCTGTCTTCATTTCTGAGAAAGTACAATGGAAGCCAAAACTAGAAGAGGCAAAGAATTTTACTTGATATTGATGAAGGAATGATTCAACATGAAGAGATATATTGTAAACACGTATGCACCAGACACCAAATAAAATGAACACCATAGACAGAAAAGCACAAGTGGACCCTAACCCAATAAAGTACAGAGACTCAAATGAAAATGCAAACCCGGCCTTCCAGGACCTTTGAGAAAGCAGAAGCATTGGCTCAGCAGAAAGTTTATAGCTGTGCATGCCTAGCGAGGGCAGAGCCCTGAATTCAAGCCCCAGAACCATGGAAGGAAGAGGCTAAGCATTAGTAATAGAGAAGATGAATTCAATCAAAGTGTGTTGTATGCAGGGAAGGAAATGTCACAATAAAACATAATTAATGTATGATAGAAGAACAAAATAAATATTATGCATGGAAACAAAAGTATTTTGTGAGTCTTGTGAGTCACAAATATCTACCCTTCTTAAAAGCATTGAGTATTTTATTTGTATGAATTATATAGTTATTACCTAAGAGTTATATACCATGTTGCATAAATCATTTTCTTTTTTCTTTTTCTTTTTGTCGGTCATGGGGCTTGAACTCTGGACCTGGGCGCTGTCCCTGAGCTCTTCAGCTCAAAGCGAGTGCTCTACCACTTGAGGTCACAGAGCCACTTCTGGTTTTCTAGTGGTTCATTGGAGATAAGAGTCTCACAGACTTTCCTGTCCGGGCTGGCTTTGAACCATGATCCTCAGATTTTAGCCTCTTGAGTAGCTAGGATGACAGGCATGAGCCGCTGGTGCCTGGCAACATAAATCATTTTAGTATACTGTTACTGGAGGGTGGTGGTATTTGTTAGGTGTGCCAGTAATAAGAGAAAGAACAGGTTTGTGGACGTAAAAGTAACGTAATATACTCCACAGCATGGTAGCCGCCTGGAGCCGGCGAGCCCTGAGTAATGATGTGGGGACAATGATGTGGGGAGACTAGGGCAGGGTTGCAGGGTTTCTCTCTTGGGTGGGGGGAGAGGGGAGGAAGCAAGGGGGGGTGCAATTCATGACGGAAAATTTTGAGTGGCAAGTGTGTTTATATGACAGTTTTTCAACTGCACATTCCCAGAATGCATTGTTATGGTGATGTTAATGATAAGCAGCACACGAGGCCTTGATTAGGGGTCCCAAGTATTCGCTTAAAGATAAGCTAAGCGCGTACTGCACATGTTCCATGAAGGGGAATTTCATTTTGCTTGGCAAGCATCTGCCTTGTCATCGGGCTGTGACACCCATTTGTCTGGCTGCAGGGCATTATTCCTGCTTTTTGATCTGATGGTCGTGGGGTGTGGGATTAGGAGTCTTGGGGTGTTTCTCAGGCAGGGTGGATCTTATACGTGCTTATACCAGCCACAGACTCTCTTATCTGCTGCCTCAACAATTTTGTTTTTCCCAGAAAAATTACTTTATCATGGATGTGAGGCCTGCGGTAGCTGAGAACAAGCAGCGGGCCCTGGGTGGAGCCGCTGTGCCCCTGGCGGTGTGGGCTGAGTGAGGGCTCATTCACCAGGCACCGGTAACCAGGGGCGCCCAGCCTTTAGGAGAAGGCCAGGCCTGGTCTAGGCCACTACAGGACTCTTGCCTTTTTGATCTGAAGACCAGAAGACACCATCTGTTCCCTGTCTCTGCCTGATTTCAGCAAAGCGCCTTGATTCTCTTATCACCTGGGTTTCCTGCTTATTTGCAGTCAGTAAAATGAGTAAACATGCCTGTCCTGACTGGTGCTTGGTCTGGGTAGGTTGGGCCGGGCCCAGGTGCAGGTGCAGCTGAGTGTTCTCTGCATGCTGGGATGCCCGTGGGGATTCTGCCTCGGGCAGTGACCGGGCAGGTTGGATCTGCCTTGTGGAGCCGGGCAGCTGAGGGTCCGGTGATGGGAAGTTGTGGGTGAGCTGCGTGCGGGTGGAGGAAGGCATGAACTAGACGCTCTATGAGACAGGAGGGGATTGTGCACACTCTGAACAGAAATCGTGGGAGGAGGTGCTTGGAACAGCACTGGGCACGTGTGCTGATGGGCAGCACTTCCCAGGTGGGGTGCTGGAAGGAGCTGCAGAAACCCATCGCGTGGGATCCAACAGGCAGATCCCCGTGCCTGCCTGAGCCTTGTGTATTCAACATTCTCTCTCTCTCTCTCTCTCTCTCTCTCTCTCTCTCTCTCTCTCTCTCTCTCTCTCTCTCTCTCTCAGCTAGTTCAACGTTTTGAACAATTTATTGACAATTATCATTCTTATTTAGGTGTGTGATAATTTGATGCATCTTTTACAAGGGGACCTCAGAGAGATCAGTATTTCTATGTAAAGAAACCATCATTTCTTGGTGTTTCCAGCAACATCCTCTTTTCTACACTCTGGAAATGCTTCCATTTCCCAGCCCCTTCTTTGGGCCGCAGAGTGAGAGCTGGTCAGCTCCCTCTGGTGGCCGGGAGTGCCATGTGGGCCTCCCTGGCTGCCACCCCCTATCCCACACATAGAGAACACTCAGTGTGGTGATCCACGCTGACCCCCACTCACCCCTGCCTTGTCTGTGCTTCGCAGGACGACTTCCTCCTGATCCATTATGATAAGGGGCCCTGCCGGAACAAGCTGGGCCACTCCCGCGCATCCGTGATCTGGCATCGGACGCAGGTAAGAGTCGTGGCTACCCACGACTTCACTCTCACAGGGAGAGAGGAAGTGTGTGTGCGTACGTGTGCATGCATGTGTATGTGTGTTTCTAGATTAACAAGCTGGTTGAGGGTCTGCTATACAGAAAGAAATCTGGAAAGAGCCCCTCACTGGGCTGAACTTACGCCTTGATCAGGGTTCGAGGCAATCTCTGCCCAATTCGCACTCGGAGTGTCTCTGACATCAGACTTTTATGACCTTGGCTGTGATCTGTCTGTCTGCTGACCATGGTTTATTAATCCTGATGCTCCCTGTAGCAAAGAACCTTGTAGCAGGGGCTGAGGTCAGCAAGTTGGTAAAAGGAAGAGAGAGTGAGGAATGCAGGACTCAGTGATGTCTGCAGCTTGGGGAGGTGATAAAGGCCCTTGTGCAAAGTGATGCTTAGACTTTGAATAAAGATCTTCTTTCTCTTCCTCCTCCTCAGCCAGGACTGAGGCTTGAACATAGGGCTGATGTGGTCCCTTAGCTCTTTCAAACTCAAGGCTGGTGTTCTGCCACTTGAGCCACAGCTTTTGGTGCTTAATTTGAGATAAGCATGTCACAGACTTTTCTGTGTGAGCTGGCTTCAAACTGTCATCCTCAGATCTCAGCCTCCCAAGTAGCTAGGATTACAGGCGTGTGCCACCGGCGCCTGGCGCCTCGCTGAGCTGCACATCTGTGCCTGCAGCAGGTGCACTGCCTGACTTGCGAGGGGCACTTGGGAAGCACCAGGGTCCCACCGACACTGTGGCCTCTCTGCAGCAGTCAGCTCCACCGGAGGCCCAACGGCACACACATTTGCACACCCCAGGCAGACTGCACTGGGGTCTGATCCACCCCCAGGGGTGGCTGCCTCAACAAGTAGTAAGAGTATGTTCCATTCCTTATCCTGCAAAGATGTCATGGACGGTGGCCTGATTTGACCCAAGCACCTCTGCTTGCTGGCCCGTGGTCCTGAGAGTTGGTCTGACTTTATTGGCTTTGCCCTTCCTTGGGGCACCTACAGCTTCAGTGTTCCTGCCGTTTCTGCTTTGTGGTGTCTGCTTTGCTGGGACAAAGCTCTGCAAACTGGCCAAGACCATGCTTCCTCTGGAACCTGCTGGCCTCCCCTTCCTGCCTCCCTCCCCCCTCCTTTGCTTCCTCCCTCCCCCTTCTTCCTTTTCTTCCCTCTCTCCTCCCTTCTCCCTCCTTCCTTCTTCCTTCCTTTCCCTCCCTCCTTCCTCCTTGCCTTTTTTCCTTCCCTCCCTCCACCCTCTTTCACAGTCCTTGGCTTGAGATGTGCCACTCAAGCCCTCTGCCTGCACCTGGCCACCTTCTCTCCATGTCCTCACACTTTGTTCCCTATGCGTGTCAGTCTCTGGGTTCAAATTCCCTGTATAGGTAAGGATTATAGTCATAGCAGGTTAAGGCTCACCCCACTAATCATGTCTTTGCTTGATTATATCCACAAAGACTGGGTTCCCAATGGAGGCCACAGTCTGAAGCACTGTAGGTTAAAAGTTGAATGTACTGTTTGGACAGACAGAATTCCACCTGTTGGTCAGATACCCTTTCCCTGTCTCCTCATGTGGCCTGAGCTTCCCACCAAGATGGCGGCTGGGCTGCAAGGGTAGGTGCCACAGAAGAGGGGGAGAGGAAGGCATAACTGCAGTCATCCTCTCTGTGTCACCTGGGTGGTCACATTAAGTGTAGTCAGCACATGTATCGGCTAGAAATGAGCCAAGTCTTCTAGAGCTTGTGATAGCGGTGGCTTCCTGGCCAGCGACACTGCTAGGAGGCACGTGAGCAACACGGAAACTGTAAGGAGGCCATCTACACTGCCATACCCTCCCCTGTTGGCAGAGAAGACACCTGGAAACCCCGCATCTGCCAGTGAGCCACACAGCGCCCTGCTGGGGCCCCAGGGCGGCCTGCTGTCACGCAGACATCACACAGGTGGGCACAGGCCCCGGGCACAGGAGCCCTCAGTCCCACGAGCGTCCTAAAGCGTTCTATGGCCCGTCACAAAAGGACCCAAGTTTGTGAAGGGTAAGACAGCAGCAGTGAGGTCCACACGTAGCCATCACTTGAGGGACCCTCAGGCCCCATCCTGGGGCCCGCAGTGGTCTCTGCTAACGAAAGCCAACACATGACAGCGCCCATGACCTGAAGTTCCCTTTCTTCTTGTGGTTTGGGCAGCCACAACGTGAACACTTGCCTAGAAAGGCCTCGTTCTCCTGCCCGGCTCCTGGGCTTGGATCCTGCCGGGTCCCTCATGTCCTCTGCGGACCGGCGTCATGCCTGTGCCTTGTTCTCAGGGGACCTGCGGATGGTCCTGTGGGTCTGTTGCACTTTGTTTTTATTACAAAGGGCTTTCAGCTGACAAAGAGGATTGGTGTTCCTCAGTGTCCTTACCACAGCCTACTGTGGGCTTAGAGAGCCCCAGCAGCGCGGGACTGTAAGCTTTCTGCCCTTGGGCCAAGCCATCTCCTTCCCCTTGCTTTAGCCACACCACCAGGAGCAAAGCTTCTCAGGAGCAAAGCTCCCTTCTGCCTCTCTGTGGCCCTGCACCTGCTGTTACATACATCCGTCCTCGCGACCCTCTGCGTCCTGTCTACACCCGGCCCTGCTTGTCCAGGCTGCCCTTGTCCCACCCTGTTCAGGCCCCATGTCCTATGTGAGAACATCGAGTCTCCTGCTCTCCATCTGGAACGGGGCGTCCCCTCCTGGTCCCCCCCACGCCCCCCCCCACTCACTGGCCTCCTCTCTCCTCCTGTGTTTCATCTCCTCAAAAGCACCTGGGTGTCCTTGGTGGCAGGGGCTGCTTGCTGGTCCTGTGTCCTGGACACAGGGGTCCTATCAGGGGTAGCTGGATGAAGTAAGGACCGGCTGGCCTTTTTAAATTCACTTTTTACACTGTTATCGTAAAGGCGATACTATGCAGGTGATGTAGAAAGGCAGAGGGGTTGCAGCTAAGTGAGGTAGTAGGTGCGTTTCTCTCTGGACAGTGTCACCCCTTCTCTTGCTCTCTGCCAGCAGCTGTGCTTCAGAGGGGGGCGAGCAGGGCCTGGGTTCTGCTGCTGCTTTCCCCACACAGAGCTCCCAGGAGGGGGCAGGGCTCTGGGCGCTCCTGAGCTTGCAAAGCAGAATGAGCACCCGAAGCAGGGAAGTGCTTCTCATTGACCAATCCGGCTGGAAGCTCAAGGCAAGGGACAGGAAGCCAGGTCCAGCCACATCAGAGGAAGGGTTCAGAGCAAAGCACTTTGCGGGAGGAGCCAGGGCCTGTGCGGGCTTAGAACTATCGGGAAGAGCATGCCTGGACCTGGAGACGCCTGGGTGCCGTGTTGCCTGGCAGTCGGAGCCACTGAAGGATTTAGAGCATCAGAGTAAAATGCCCAAGGACACAATCAGAAGGCTTTCTTCATGACACTCCTGGGCCCACCTCCGTCTCTACAGAGAAGCCAGTGCCAGCCTGGCCGTCTCTCTGAAGAACTCTCTTGGAGTGGCCTGCCATCCTCCTTTTCCACCCCGGACTCTGATTCTAGCTGCTTCTCTTCTCTCCCACCTACATCTCCTCCATTGTCTTTAAGGTCTGCTCCCACCCCACTTCCTGCAGCTAGACCACGGCAGGTCGTAAGCTTTTGAATTGTATTTGAGGGTTATGTACCCTGTAACCCTTATGGATGCCATGCTCAACTCTCTCGCTCCCTACTCGGTTCATTTCCCAAGTCCCAATCCTGACCACAGCGGGTCGGGTGCACAGCCCCTGGCAGAGAGGCCCATGCCTAGAATTCACCAGTTTCCTGTACACCAAGGAGGACCCTTCTCTACCATGCAGGCCCGTGCCCTGCTGGCAGTGCCCGAGAGTCTCAAAACTACACCCGAACCTCCCTGTGCTGTTCCCCTAATTTTGGAGGTGACGCCCTCACAGGATAATCTGTCATTCTTTTTTTTTTTTTTTTTGGTCCGGTCATGGGGCCTGAACTCTGGGCCTGGGCGCTGTCCCTCAGCTCTTCAGCTCAAGACTAGTGCTCTACCACTTGAGCCACAGCGCCACTTCTGGATTTTTTTCTTTTTGCTTACGTGGTGCTGAGGAATCGAACCCAGGGCCTTGAGCATGCAAGGCAAGCGCTCTACCACTGAGCCACCTTCCCAGCCCTAATCTGTCATTCTTGTGGGGTTTGACTCTGTGACTCTTCCCACCTTTGCACTATGTGAAAGTGATTAAAATTTCCCAAGAGATTTGCATCTTCTGTGCCTTTAGAGACTACTGCAGCTCACCTTTACTCTATGTATGGAGTTATCATGTTTTACACCAAACGTATTTTGTTCAGTACCCTTCTGAACAAGGAGACGAAGTGCTATAAACAACAACAACAACAAACAAAAAATGACATCTTTGTCCCCTCAAGGTTTTGCATGATTTATTTAGTTCCCCGTGGTAGAGTTTGTACTTGATATCCTGTGCTTCCTGTGGAAAGAAACAGGAAAGAGATCTCAGGGGGGCTGGGCTGGCTCTGTGGCACATCACCGGAGAGCTGGCGCCTGTGTCACTAGCTGTTGAGTTCCCTGCTAGAGCCATGCACTGATAGTGGGAGAGGAGGAGGGGGATACTGGAGACCCATAAGCAAGGGTCAAGAGGAACAAGACAGAACCCCAAAGCTCTTGAGCTTTCTCCAATACATGTTTCTCTATACATGTTTAGCTTGGGGCAGTTTCCATTCACAGAACAAAGGGCGAATTCCAGAAGATAGATAATGGCTATCAAGATGTGGCAGAGATCAGGCAAAGTGAAGGACAGGCACTCTGCCGGTCTTGGGACAAGTTCGCTGTGTGATGTATCAGGCTTTCTCCACTCGTATTCTCCTGTTACACTTCTCATACCAGCCATAGCTCCCACAACCTCTAGGGTTCCACGGTGCCCGTGTGTGGGCCTCCGTCTGATCATCCACCTCCTGCGCCTTTACCCCGGACCCCACCACTGCTGAGCTGTGGAGGGTGTGTTGGCATTATCCAAGCACCATCCCGGAATCAAGCCAACACGTAGAAGAGCCGGCAGGTTGATGATGTTCTCCTCTAGGATGCTGGCACCTGACAGAGGAAAGCCTTATCCAATGCTGGCTCTTCTGAGCGATAAGGAAAAGATGTTTCACCCAGGTCCAGCGTGGCTAGTGGGCAGCTCGTTTCAGCCAGACGCTGACCCTTAGGAAGGACAGACAGATAGTTTCTGACTGTTATTCACAATACCTGTGGCAGGTCTGGAAAGGGCATCTCCTGGGGTCCAGCTGAAGGGCACAACAGAGGTAAGGAGAATGACAGCATCTGAGCCCCACGCCCAGTGCGTGCATGTACTTCATCTCTGTCACCACTGGGTGGTGGTCTAACTCCATGAGCTGGGAGGAACACAGATGATGGACAGGCTAGTCAAAAGCAAACTGAGCCTCCTTGGAACAGTTGTACTGCCTGATTTAGACAACAGCATGTCTACATTAGAAGCTTATTCCTTCCAGCATTTGCACACAGCTAGGGATAAATATGTTTTAAAACAAAAATTAAACTGTAACACTCACCATTATGCTTTAAACCCTAGAAGAGTCCAGGGCTGGGTCATTACTTCAGCCTCCACCCCCTGGGAGCTCAACTTCTCTCTAACAAATGGAAGCGTCCATCGCTTATTCACAACCTGAAGGCAATTTCCTAAGATACATTGTCATCCACTGATGAAATCTTGGTCTCTCTACCAGACAAGGCCGTCTTTGAGGGCAAAAGCATCCAGTGCCCTTGTATACAAGTACTTTGTGTATATGGTGCTTAGGTTATTGTCTAGATAAGAGTGGGATCTTGAGGCTCTGTTTGGTTAATTAGAGGCCTGGATGAAGAGGAGAGAAAGTAAGGGAGGAGAAGGGGATCCAGGAAGGAGGAAAAAAGGAAAGGGAAGGGAAGGAAATGGGTGGGTGGCTCCATGCTGGTGGGAAGGCGGGTGGATGATTGATAGAGAAATCGATGGCTGGATAAATAGATGATGGATGGATATCTGGATGTGTGGATGGATGGAGGGGATGGTGGAGAATGCATAGATAGATGGTTGGTTGGATAGGTGGGTAGATGGCTGGATGGGTGTTTCAATGGATAGAGAGAAGAGGATGGAGGAATGGGCAGATGCATGGTGGCTGAATGGATGGGTGGGTAGGTGGGTGGCTGTGTGGTTTCTACTTCAGCCATGGAACCTACACACCAGCCCTTCTTACCTCTTTCCTCTTTGGTTTTCTTCTTCCAGGTCGTGGGGATTTTTGCTGGATTTGGGCTTCTACTCTTGGTGGCCTCTCCCTTCCTGCTCCTGGCCACTCCCTTCGTACTCTGCTGCAAATGCAAGTGCGGCAAAGGTGATGACGACCCCTTACCCACCTAGACGATGGCTGGTGCCGGGAGAGACCCTTGCCTCGAGAAGCACGGCTCCCCAACCCACCACTCTCCTCTCACTAAACGTGTATCTTGCCTTATGTGCCCCATGGAGCTTCACAGCGTCAGGCTGGATGCCACGATGTCAGGGACACCAGCAAGCTCGCTGAGGCCGCAGGCACGGTCACCTGGGCGTGGGCACGGCGAGGCCCAGTATCCTGTCCCACAGATCCAGTCTCTGCAGACCAGGCCGATGGCCTGGTAGGCAGTTTCCCAGGCAGTTTCCTACCACGGCTGGAGACTGGGAATTGTCTGGTGCAGGTTAAGAGTTCTGATTAGACAAAGCTTTGTCTGTTTCCTCCTCTGCTTCAAGATGGCGTCCTGTTGTTGAAGGACGAAGTCTTAAGGATTCCAGCTCTCTTCAGACAGAAGCCAGTGATTCCCACTTGAGACAAGCACTCTGTTTAGGACAAGTTTTTTTTTTTTTTAATTACTCAAGGCGTTTAGTAAAATCCTTTTTAGGAGGCTTTTTTTCTTCCAACTGAGTAGTGAAAAATCAACAAGGTGCATATATGCCATCCTATGCCTTTCTGGAAATGTGCATTTTAAGAAGTTATAGTTAAATGACTTTCCTGGCTTTGACCCATTTTCAGGAGATTTAGAAAGCCTTATGCACTCTGTGTTTTTCCTGAACTTGCTGTAATACCTTTTCAATGCTGTAAGCTGCGTATTCTTATAAACGTGGGTCATATACACTACATCACTTTGAAAACATTGACACGTTTAGAGGAACGTCATTCCCACTTAGGTTTGCCTTTTGTTCTTCTTTGGTGATTCAGCCAGCTCACCGGGCGGGCGCCTCCCTGCTCATCAACAGCATACCTTCGCATATCTTCGAACCAAATATCTTCTTTGGAAGTAGTTCCACTCAGAATCACTGTAGTTTGGCCTCTTGCTTTCATTTTCAAGTGCACAGTTCGAAGTGTGCATTATTTACACTTGGAAGTCAGGGTTTCTGCTAACAGCTGAGGGGCTCTTAAGAGGCCAGCTGGAGTTTTCTGGATTTTCACATTTTTTCCTTGGAGAAATTTTGTGTCTCATGGAGTTCGAGCCCAGCCTTGAGGTTAACCAGCTGACCATGGCTGCTGGGAAATCACCCGCCATTTTGCTTAGCTCTTTCTACGTGGGATGGGACCACGTGGCTTTTCCCAGGGCTGTATGGGACTGTTTCCACGGCAACGCAAAGCCCGGATGGATACGAAGCTGCACTGTTCTCTGTCCTTCGAATCCGACAAGTGGACAACATGCTTCCTTTAAAGAGAATTGACTCCCAAAGCCAAGCGTGCTTACCAGCAACAAAGGCACGTGCTGTGGAGTCCCCATGGAGGGATTCCCGGAGGCAGATTAAGGAATCTACAAAGAAGTAAAACGAAACAAAATCCTTTCTAATCTGTTATTTTTTTTTCATTGCAAGCTCATTTTTAAAATATGGTTTTGTGTGTCTGCGTGTGTGAGTCCACGGTGTGTGATCAGTCTCAGGTCCTGGTGCCCCTCCCTGTCCCGAAAGGTCATCTTCATTTCTTGACAGTGAATTGAGGAAAAACACAACCATTTGTTCTTTTCATGGCTGAAACCCATTTTCTCACGAGACTAAAGCCATTTAGAAGATCCGTCCTGTGTCAAAACTTTGGCCCAAACATTCTCTGTGTAGTTACAGCTTCAAAGTTCAAAGTTCAAGACTTGGATAAGAAGCTGGGTGCTGATGGCTCTCACCTGTAGTCCTACGTACTCAGGAGGCTGAGATCTCAGGATCAAGGTTTGAAGCCCGGACAGAAAAGTCCATGAGACTCTATCTCCAGTTAACCAGCAAAAAAGCCAGACGTGAAGATGTGACTCAAGTGGTATAGTTTCCATCTTGAGTGAAATGGTCTAGGTAGAGGGAGAGGCCCTGAGTTCAAGCCCCTGGACAAACAAACAAATTGGATAAGAACATGCCTGAGTGAGTCTTCAAAGGTGACCCTCAGGCCCCGAGTCTCTGGTTGGAGACACTGTGAAGAACTGAGTTGGTTTTTCTGGGATGGGCTGACCGCTCTAGCCTGAGGCAAGAGGCCGGGGCTTGAGATCTCCATCTGTAATTTGGGAGTATGGCTGCCTGGCTGTGGCTGTGTGGTCACCCTGTGGTCCTTTGTCCAGTGTGCCCGGGGCCCGTCTTCACACTGCTCCAGCCTTCCCACCCAGGGTAGTAACTGCCCACTGCACCTGCACGAGTCCCTCCCACTGCAGACAGTCCCGTGGGGGCGTTGGGAGCCGGAGCCTTTGAGAAGGCTGGATGCCCAGGATTTGGCTCTCTTCCTTGTCCACAAAGCAGCGGAGTGTCTCTCACCAAATTGTGCTCATCAGCAGCCCCAACCATGCTGTGCCTTTACTTCCGGTGTGTCCTCCAAGCACATGCTTGATCCAGGTAGGGTCAGGGTGATTCCGGGGTCAGCCAGGGGCTGTCTGATTTGCTCCTGCCTGCTCTGAGCTTTTGCTTCTGGCACATTTAGGTTTGAGTCGGTCATGAGCCACCAGCAAGGTCACACTGAGGTCATAAACCCCCATTTACTCTGGGGGCCCCCCTCTCTTTCAGTAAGTGCTGCCAATGTCCAGGAGTGTGCTGCTTGCAAATGGCAGTGGGTCTTGTCAATTCCCAGGGCCACATGGAGAGGCATGAGCTGAGCAGACTCAGACACGCAGCATGGCTTATCCAAGCCGAGCATGAAGTTTGTGAAGGCTGATCTCCTACAGAGCATGTCCACTCTACCCAGCGAGGCCCTGTGCTGTTCATTCACCACAGTGAAGGTGGTAGGGTAGAGGGAAAGGCCCTCAGTGGCAGGCCCAGGGCCACTACAGGCTGTCCTGCGGGGACACCTGGCTGACCTGGAGGGGTACCTGAGATACTAAGGTATCTCAGCTGACCACATTGGTGGGTTTCTCTGACTGTGTCTGATCTCTGCTGTACATCCTGTAGTCCATCTAGTAGGGCTTTGCCTCCTCCCAGGCGTCCCTGTGGGAGTTCCTAGGGTGGAGGCTGATTTAGCACCCAAGCAAGAACAAAATCTTGAGCCTTATCGGCTCCTGTCCACAGCACTTCCTCCTCCTCAGCTCCCAGGAGTTCAGACGAAAGAACCCACAGCTGACAGCTGCAGCATCCGATTTTCACAGCGTGTTCCATATTTCAAAAAACCGCTGCGGGACCCCGGCCGGGACTTGGTAGGACACAGGACCTGGAGACTGGGGATCAGGCTGTCAGATACCAAAACCACAGAACTTCACGATGTGTTTATCCCTGGATGTTACCAACATGATTTCGCCAATTGGAAGAGAATTTTTTTCCCTTGGTAATGTTTAAAATTCACAAGGTTGCAAAGGACTGGGGTGGGCTTTCTGTAAATTTCCCGGATTCCCGTTTAGAAGTCAAGACACCTGTGTATATATGTAAATCACAATGAAATCATCAAGGGAGAACATTTTGCATGTAAAAAGCTTCACGAAGGCCTCTTTTAAAAAAAATACCAAAGCTTGTTTATTCCATATAATTAGCCTAAGCCCTTAGGAAGCTAAACAAAACAGATTGATGACTGATTATTGCCAAAACCCCCAAAAGGAGCAAAGGAACCTCTTACCCGCATTAAGATATAATTGTCAATGCATCTCCAGTTGGAGCGCATGCTGTTTTGGTTCTCAGCCCCCATCTGACATGTGAAATCCCGTCTTCCACCATTCCACGACCCTCGGCCAGGGGTCACCATGTGCCACATGCCTGACTTTTGTGCTTTCCTCACTTCGCCCTGGGTGTATCTGAGTCTTGTAAAATAATATGCATGAAGGACTCACGCATATGCAGACATCATGTATATTTGACAAGTGGTGGTAGAACAAAAGCAAAACAAATTGGGTGGGTGTGTGTTTTTGTGCGGTGTCAGTCCGTGTTGTGCCACTAACACTGTGATGTATAAAGAGATGTTTGAATGCCTTTTCTTGTTGTGTTTTGTAACTTTGGAATCATATGGAATAGTCTGACTTTGTAATTTCAATACATATTTTCAGTGTATGGAGTCTTATGTCCTTTCTCTCCCCTTTTGAAGGGATTTCTTTTTTAAAGATATTTTGGCTGGAATACAGGTGACTTTTGTAAATCCTGCTTGGCTCTGTCTTTTGTAGATGATGCTTATTTGCCTGCTAGCCTGAACACCAGAAAGAGGACAGGCCACGGAGGGGGTAAAGGAGGAAGGATTGGGGAGGGGGGTTGCCACTGGGAACCCAGATTCTATGTTCTGAGACTTTACTAAAAGTGGTAGATGCCAGAATCATCGAGCTCACTCAGGGACTCAGTGTGTCTAACTGTGCACCATGCCCTGGTGCCTTGTGGTACCATTTAGTGCTGCAGTTTTGGCAAATGCGCTTCATGAGAATTCTCCCTCTTTGCACTTCGACAGACTCCTGACATACCTGTCCTGTTTTACAGGGAGCATCATGGTGTCACAATGATGCATAATTGACCTGGCTACTTCTGATATAATAAAGTCAGTGGTCTTTCCATGTGCACAGGGCATTGAGAGACCATGTATACAGGGCCCCACTGAGAGACCAGAATTTTCATATGCTCAAATCCCTTGTATGAAGTACTGTCATATATTCAGTATATGAAAGCTAGCTCCACTGCTCCTACTCTGTGCTTTATTTTGTTGGATTGTGTGCTGGTTTGGGGGATTGCACTCTTGCTTAGCTTTTTCTGCTCAAACTGGTGCTCTACTTGAGCCACTTGAGCCACACCTCCACTTTTTGCTGGTTAATTGGAGATGAGGGTCTTATCCTCATCTTCGCCACAATCCTCAGAATCTCAGCCTCCCAAGTACTACTGGGGGTGGGGAGGGCAGGAAACATCTAGAAACAATTCTTCCTGCACTCCCTTCCTTGAGCCAAACTGGATTTGAAGGATTAAACCAGAAAGTTCTCTGCTGGAGAGCAAAATGAAGCTATGTGTGAATATAAACATTTGGTGTCAAAATTAAGGAAGGAGAGAAGAAGGAAGGAAGGAAGGGAAGGAGGGAGGGAGGGAAGAAGGAAGGAAGGAAGGAAGGAAGGAAGGAAGGAAGAGAGGGAGGGAGGGAGGAAGGAAGGGAGGGAGGAGGGAGGAAGGAAGGAAGGAAGGAAGGGAGGGAGGGAGGGAGAGAGGGAGGGAGGGAGGGAGGAAGAGAGGGAAGAAGGAAGGAAGGAAGGAAGGGAGGGAGAGAGGGAGGAAGAGAGGAAGGGAGAGAGGGAGGGAGGGAGGAAGAGAGGAAGGGAGAGAGGGAGGGAGGGAGGGACGGATGGAGAAAACCTTGGGCATCACTCAGTGGTTAGCAGTGTGGAAGGCCCAGGCTCCTGGGGGACAGGAGGGAGGGAAGGTCCACTGGGGCTCCTGTGGTCGTGGGGAAGGCTGCCTGGGAGCTGGCGTCAGGATCCACAGGGATGGCCAGACACTGAGACAGGGCCCGGGTCCAGTGCCCAGAGCAGCTCTCTACCTGGGGCGGGGTGAGGCCTTTGGGCCCCTTGGAGGGTCACAGCCTGCTGCCCCGTCCTCACACGTGAGTCCTCACCCCACCGGAGTGCTCACCCCACCCGAGTCCTCACCCCACCCTAGTCCTCACCACACTGGAGTGCTCACCCCAGTGCTCACCCCACCCCAGTGCCCACCCCAGTGCTCACCACACCCCAGTGCTCACCCCAGTGCCCACCCCAGTGCTCACCCCACCCCAGTGCTCACCCCAGTGCTCACCACACCCCAGTGCTCACCCCAGTGCCCACCCCAGTGCTCACCCCACCCCAGTGCTCACCCCAGTGCTCACCACACCCCAGTGCTCACCCCAGTGCTCACCCCAGTGCTCACCCCACCCCAGTGCTCAACCCCAGTGCTCACCCCAGTGCTCACCTCACCCCAGTGCTCACCACACCCCAGTGCTCACCCCAGTGCCCACCCCAGTGCCCACCCCAGTGCTCACCACACCCCAGTGCTCACCCCAGTGCTCACCACACCCCAGTGCTCACCCCACCCCAGTGCTCACCCCAGTGCTCACCACACCCCAGTGCTCACCCCAGTGCCCACCCCAGTGCTCACCCCACCCCAGTGCTCACCACACCCCAGTGCTCACCCCAGTGCTCACCACACCCCAGTGCTCACCCCAGTGCTCACCCCAGTGCCCACCCCAGTGCCCACCCCAGTGCTCACCACACCCCAGTGCTCACCCCAGTGCTCACCCCAGTGCCCACCCCAGTGCTCACCCTAGTGCTCACCCCACCCCAGTGCCCACCCCAGTGCTCACCCCAGTGCTCACCCCAGTGCTCACCCCAGTGCTCACCACACCCCAGTGCTCACCCCAGTGCTCACCCCAGTGCTCACCCCAGTGCTCACCACACCCCAGTGCTCACCCCAGTGCTCACCCCAGTGCTCACCCCAGTGCCCACCCCAGTGCTCACCCCACCCCAGTGCTCACCACACCCCAGTGCTCACCCCAGTGCTCACCCCAGTGCTCACCCCAGTGCCCACCCCAGTGCTCACCCCAGTGCTCACCCCAGTGCCCACCCCAGTGCTCACCCCACCCCAGTGCTCACCCCAGTGCTCACCACACCCCAGTGCCCACCCCAGTGCCCACCCCAGTGCTCACCCCACCCCAGTGCTCACCACACCCCAGTGCTCACCCCAGTGCTCACCCCACCCCAGTGCCCACCCCAGTGCTCACCCCACCCCGGTCCTCACCGGCGCGGCCTGGATGCCAGGGAGGCTTCTTGTGCACGGCACTCCTCCCGGGAGCATCTTTCTAAGGCAGAACCAGGGAACAACTAAACCCAAAGAGTATAGACGGTGCGATCCTCCCGAGGGACAGGTAAACGTCCGTCACCCGCTGCTTCCTGCGTGATTATCGGGTCATTTCCGTTTGCTTTCCATGGATCCCCCTTTGTTTCCTATCACTGACCTAGAAAACCCACTCCGCGCGCGGTCAGTAGACTCTGGTGGAGCACCGCGGAGGACAAACCACGCATGCGCGGGGTGTGTCAGCACCGCCGCGAACGCGGAGGACAAACCACGCATGCGCAGATGTCACGCTCCGTGCAATGCCGCAGCTGCCTGCGAAACTCAGGCAGAGGCTCGGAACGATTTCATCACAAGGACAGAGCGACCGAGCAGGCCGCAGCCTCCCTCCGCCTCACCGCGCTGCGCCACGCGCCCTGGGTTGAAACCTCTCCTCCGCTTTATTAATTCATGTGTGGCTGCCCCTGGTGCAAACCATCGGTGAGAACGACGAGAAACGACTCTTGGGCTCTTGAGGGGAAGGGGTTGCCGTTGGGATTTTGTCACCCCCAAGTGACCCCTCAGTGCTCCCCGGAGTTTTCGGGACCAGCATTGGCAGGAGAGGTGCTCACTGAAGGACAAACACTGCTTCCGGTCTCCACCTTCTGTCCAGAGGAGCAACTGCCTCTCAGCAACCTGCAAAGGAAGACACTGCTATCCTCCCAACCCTTCGAAGCTCAGAAGCTCAGAGCCTTGCCCAACAGGTGACTGGGAGACCCAGCCCTCAGCCTGTGGAAGGACACACCAGACACCCCAAATCACTGAATGGCGTGGGCCAGGTAACGATGCTCCGAGAGGTCTCCCTGCAGAGCTGCGGAAAAGAGGCTGAGGTCTGGACAGCAAGGATTGAGCACAGAGTATGCTCCTTCCCAACTGTGTTTCCATGACAGCAAATAAATTCACAAGAAAGAACCACTCTGGAAACCGGACATTCCCTACCATCTGAAGTAGAATGGAAGTGAGCCAGAATGAGTTTGGAACACACAGAAGTGAGTGCAGGCAAACCCTAGGAACCAGACTAACCTGAGATGAAGAATGACCACACTGCTGGCCTGGGTGCCTGGGTCTCCTCTGTGGACACCTGCTGTGCAGATCACCATGACAACCAAAATAAAGAGGTGTGGTGCTACCTAGCTCCTGTGTTCACCGTGCTCAAAGCCTGGTAGGGTTGAGAGTTGGCAATCACACTCTGAATGAGAGGAAAAAAAGGCCCTCGGGCTGCACTTGGAGTGGGTCAGGGTCTGGAGAAACTCCAAGTGCGAAGGCCATAAGTGTTGCCGATGAAGAGTACTCAGGTGGGGATGGAGCTAGGAGATGAGAAATGGAGGTATGAAGGGATGGCGCCCAATGGCCGAGCACACATAGGGCTCAACTAATGTTTGCTTCTTGAATGAGCAAATATATATTCATAGGGTTGAAGTCTGGGAATGAGCTAACACTAGCAGGATAGATATTTGTGATCAGCAGTAAGAGCAACAGATGAGGAAAGGCTGCTTTAGAATCGTGAATCGCTCTCAGGAGGAAGAACCTCTGCAGATTTTGTTTGCTGATTCCCGCCAGCAGTCCAGTCTTCAATGAAGACTCACTTGGATTCCAGAAAGGACAAAAACCCAACTGTGCTCAGCTATTTGAGAACTTTCCAGAGATGAGAAAACTAGGTTGTCCATTCTGCACAAGTCCTAACGCACAGTTGGTGCACAATGAATGTTAAATAATAATTCGATGTTTTTATTAATGACAATGGAGCAATCAGCATGTGAATGAAGCTCGAAGAAAAGATGACACTGGGAGTTATTACAAACACCAATTAGGAGATGCAGACAATGAAGGGAGACACAAAAGAAGAAAAGTTACCACAAAGCAAGTTTCTGTTTTGCAAAATGCAAGCAAAGGCACCTGCGAAAAACTGCCTGCAGTGAGGAAACCCAGCAGGCCTGGCTCACAAAGACAAAGACTTACAGTCAGTCCCGAGGCAGCTGATTTTGGAAATGCCAGACTCCGGTGTTGAAAACAAGCGCGATGCGAGAACAGGCACAATTCACCTGAGTTCCTGCTGAAAGTGTTTCCCACGCCTGATGTCGTTGCACACTGGTAGCTAGATGTGGCTTTGAACTCTAATCAGGCCTGGGTTCACATCCTCCTCAATTTCTTGGGACTGCCTTGGGGCTCCTGACTTGTCTTTCTGCTTCCTGTGTCCCCAGCACCCCCTTCCGTCTGTAGGATGCTGTCCTCCTGTCTTTCCATGACTCTCTTACAAGTCCTCCAGGCCTCGGCATTACCGGTGTGATTTAGTCCTGTTCTTCCCCTGGACATACAAGATCCTTCCTCTGTCTACCGCCGTGTGGAGGTTTTCTCCTAGAGACTGGGTCCTCCGCCCACCGCTCTGCTCTCCTGTGTGAGCTGCAGCCCGATCCACAGCAGCACTGGAGTCCTGGAAGACTCAGAGTATAGCCCCCAGCGGGGGGAGCGGAGGGAGGACGGCAGGCCAGGGGCCAGGCCTGCAGGGCTGCCCGGGCCATCTGGCTCCCACATTCCGCAGAGCCCCCTCTTTGGGGGGTCAGCAGGCGGGCAGGGGCTGAAACTCGACAACACACCGGGCGGATCCACGCTCTGCCCGCAGACCACCGTCACTGGGACCCTGGATCCCGGAGGCCAGGCCCTCCAGCAGCATGCGTGGGGGCCCACGAGCAGCTCCCAAGGAGACTCCCAGGCCAGAAAGGAGTGGCCACCAGAGGGTGGGAAGAGCAGGAGGAAAGGAAGCCCGGGCCAAGGCAAAGGGAAGGCTAGGCATAGGCGGGGGCGTGGCCCGAGGGGGCGTGGCCAGGAGAGGGCCTGGAGGGGTGGGGTCCAATGGGGGCACGTCCTGTTGGAGGTGTGTCCTGTCGTGGGTGGGGCCTGTCAGTCAGGGCTGGAGCCTGTAGGGACATGGCTGCTGTGGGCGTGTCCTGTCGTGAGCAGGACAGGGCCTGTCAGGGGCGGGGCCTGACGGGGCGGGGGGTGGCTGCCTGGGCATGTCCTGCTGGGTGGGGCCGGGGGCGGGGCCTGTGAGGGGCGGGGCCCGGGGCGGGTCCCAGGGCGGGTCCCAGGGCGGGGCCTGTTGTGAAGTCAGACAGGTTAGGCTTGGCTGTTGTCCACCCCAGGAGAGCCAGTGGTCAGCGCGGTGGAGCTGTGGAGGCCCAGGAGGGGCAGGAGTCCCCGAGGTGCTGGGCACGGGTGGGTCTGTCCAGACTCTGCCGTGGAGACCGTGAGACCAGCAGTCACTGCAGACCGAAGACCCGCGCAGGCTGCGAGGACTCCCGGCCTCCCTCTGCGCGGCCCCGCCCGGGAGGGCCCCTTTCCCGGATGCTGGGCGCCTGCGTACCTGAGCCACCCGGAGTGAGGCTGCCCAGCGGGTTTGATCGTGCCGTGTGGCCTGGCTGCGTCCAGCCACCAGGAGATGCTTGAGACCTTCGCCTCCACGCCTCCGAAGGCCGCAGGCGAGCCTCCCCCGTGTGCCCAGTCCTCCCCGTGTGCCCAGTCCTCCCCGTGTGCTCAGTCCTCCCCGTGTGCCCAGTCCTCCCCGTGTGCCCAGTCCTCCCCGTGTGCTCAGTCCTCCCCAGTGTTCTCAGTCCTTCCCATGTGCTTGATCCTCCCCCGTGTGCCTGGTCCTCCCTCGTGTGCCCAGTCCTCCCCGTGTGCCTAGTCCTCCCCGTGTGCTCAGTCCTCCCCGTGTGCCTAGTCCTCCCCGTGTGCTCAGTCCTCCCCGTGTGCCCAGTCCTCCCCGTGTGCCTAGTCCTCCCCGTGTGCTCAGTCCTCCCCGTGTGCCTAGTCCTCCCCGTGTGCTCAGTCCTCCCCGTGTGCTTGGTCCTCCCCGTGTGCTCAGTCCTCCCCGTCCAGCCTGACCTGCATGTTAATTACAGGGACAGAATACCTCCGAAGGCCCTGTCCACAGCAGCAGGGCCCAGAGAGAGTACCGGGTTCACGCCCAGCTCCCCTCAACTCAGGTGGCCTCTGGTGGCATCAGCTCACCTGGGTTCCAACCTGAGAGGAGGGCAGACCACAGACCACAGACCACAGACATACTCGTCACTCTGGGACCATCGTCCACCAGTCCCTCGAGAAGGCGCAGGACTTTGTGCTCCCCACCCCCTCCCCAGTAGGAGTCCGCCCATCCCAGAGGTGGTTTTCTGCACAGAATCTTCCCATCAGCGCAGCCTACAATGGGAGGGGGTGTTATTTTGAGGTGATTCTGAGAATCGCCATGCAAGTCTGTATGCCCTGCTTCTCAGGCATTCTGGCCCATCAGTGTCTACTCACGTCAGAAGGTGCCTGACCCTCCGCACCCCTGCTGCTGGTCCCTGTCAGAAATATCAGGAGTGGAGACTTGTCTGCTGATGACCCCACTGCCCTGCCCCCAGGCTCCTCTGTGAGGAAGGAGATATCTGTGCAGACAACCCCACCCTCCACCCACCTGCGTGCTCGATCCATAGGAAAAAGTTGGCCTTTTTCTCCCTCCTACATCTATTGATCCCCTCACCCCGGTGTTCTCGAGCACAGCATTATCCCTTGAAGATGATTTCTGGGGGGAAAAAATCTGTGTATATTTAAACTCCACATCACTTTTCAGTTTTTAGTAAAATTGTGAAAATCAGTTTTGGTCATTGCAACTGGTGACAAATCCTTTCCCGTGAGCTGTACTTTCTTCTCTGTCTGGTATATTATATATAATATGTATAATCAGAGAACTGGAAAGTCTCAAAACAGACTTTCATGGGTTTTTGTTTTTGAAGATATGGGTTTGGCCTGGAAACATTTACATTGCTGAGATCTACGGAAGAAGGAAGAATCTCAAGGGTGTCTCTGTCCCATAACAATTTAGCAAGACCTCAGTGCTCTAAACATATTTCCCAGAGGTAGATGTGGTGGCACATGCCTATAATCCCACCCTCAAGGACTGCAAGTTCAAAGCCAGTCTGCGCTCTGAACGTAGACTCTGTCTAAATAAACGAAACAGAGCAACAAAACCATACTTGTTACTATAAGCTCTCCAGGGTGCCCTATTAGGTTTATATGTTTTTTATTCTTTTGAAATGTTGGGGATCAAACTCATATTCCAGACAAGCATCTTCTTTTTGCTTTTGTTTTTTACTATCTTCATAGCTAAGCAAAGCCAATATGCTTGCTAGAACTATTTCTAGAGACTGGAGAGTCCAGCCTCTACCATGTACTACTGATGGAGCCTTCAGTCTGGACAAATTGATTGAAATTTGCAATTTCCAATGTTCAGCCATTCTTGTAATTCTTAGTTGATTCATACGAAGTAAACTAGGAGTCTCAGGTCTGTCCTCACTAATGGGTAATGGCATTCATCAAAACCATCCAGAGAGCAACATGGGTACATCTGGTTGAAGGCTTCTGGAATGTTCCTCTGAACCTTTTCCATTTGCTGTCTAGGCAAGGGTGAGCCCATACCTGCCCTCCACTGAGGTCGGTAAGATCATTCTGCACACTCACCTGTCAGGAGATGGGAAGTCTTCCTTCTCTCCCACACACTAGTGCGGTATTCCACAGAGCCATTTCACAAGCTGATTTTAGCATTGTGGACGATGGCTTTGCTTCTCTGTGGCCTCTGCTCTCTTAGACATCAGGCAGCCCAGAACATTCACCCAGGGGTGAAGCAGTCACGTGGGGTCTGTTCTCGTCTCACAGTAGCCTGTGACACGCACACAGTCAGCATTCCTTGAGAACATGTCCACACCATCATACCTCGAGCCCACACACCTCTTGTAAAGGTGCCCCTTTCGGTATCCCCAAGATCTTCCTGATCCCCCCATCCTACAAGTGTCCCCCATCTCAGGACCCCTCACTTCTCCCCTCATCATCTTTACTATGAATCCTAGCCGCCCCGGTGACATTCTTATCCCCAGTGCCTCAGCATCCGATGACGCTGGGAGATCAGGCCTTTGCAGAGCTGAGGAAGGTAAACTGAGGCTGGAAGTCTGGTCCTAAGCCAATATGTCTGGAGTCCTTACGTACAAAGGAGATCAGAATACACATAGAGACACCAGAGGTGCCCTCCTCCCCGCCCCCCGAAGGACCACAAGGTCAGGCAGGAGCGCGGAGAGTGGAGATCTGAGAACATGGCTTGGATGTTGATGCCGCTGTGAAGGAATGACGGGTGACTCATGAGTGCCAGCAACTGGTGGAGACCAAGATCTGCGCTGTTGTGTGTGTGTGTGTGTGTGTGTGTGTGTGTGTGTGTGTGTGTGTGTGTGTGTGTGTGTGTGTGTGTGTGTGTCCCATCGCCCAGTCTCTGGGGACGCTAATGACAAATTAACCCCGGTTTCCAGGGCTGACACTCTTGTCCACAGATGCCAGTAAAAGGTCAAAGAGCAGGGATGAGCTCCCTGCGGCTGAAGTGCTCTGCTGCTCTTTCTTTGCTAGGCATTAACCAACCTGGTTAATCCCAATCCTGGGGGGGTGGGGGGGTAGGCGGAGAGGGTTCTTCCTCTGACAAGATACGAACTTTCTGGCCCTGGAGGGCTGAATCCAGTGAGAGTTTGGGGACCACAACAAAGCCATTGGCAGGCCAGGGACCATCCCCAGAGCATTCCTCAAGCAACAAGAACATCAGATCCTGTGTTAACCAACCAGTTCTGCTAAGGCAGCGGTGAACTGATAGCAGGAAGTAGGGCATGTTCCTTGAGGGGAGGAGGGGAGGAGAGGAGGGGAGGAGGGGAAGGACCTCCTCATCCCTGTGGGTCTTGGCAGCTCCAATTCCAGGTGCTGACCCAATTCCACTCCCCTTTCCTGTCCTCCCTGAAGCCTTTCCTGCTGCAGCCCTCCAGCGCCCCTCCTGGCGGGAACTTGCCATGTTGCTGATTACCTTCTTTTTTTTTTTTTTTGGGTCCAGTCATGGGGCCTGAACTCTGGGCCTGGGCGCTGTCCCTCAGCTCTTCAGATCAAGGCTAGCACTCTACCACTTGAGCCACAGCGCCACTTCCGGCTTTTTTTTTCTTTTTGCTTATGTGGTGCTGAGGAATTGAACCCAGGGCCTTGAGCATGCAAGACGAGTGCTCTACCACTGAGCCACCTTCCCAGCCCGCTGATTACCTTCTGTTTGCAGCCCCTGAAGCCAGTTCCTGGCAATGCTGAGGTCCTTTCTGCGCTTGCCCTCACCCTGCCCTGCCTGAGCTGCTTACCTGGCTGAGGATCCCCAGTACTCTCTGATGGTCCGTCCGTCTGTCTATCTGGCCCAGCCCTTCGGCAGTCTCACCTTGGAGCGCTTCTCTCCCTGCTGGCTCTCACTGCTCAGCACCCTGCCATCCCCTCCCGGGACCTCAGAACCTGCTCCCCAGGTCCAGTGTGTATCGCAGAAGCTGTTCACACACCAGCCGGAGGCAAGGGGGCCCTGCGGGGTATCAGTCCCGCAGAAGAGGTTTGGAATGCGAGGTTCTGTCTTTGTGCTTTGGAGAGTTCTGTGTATCCTTTATGAAAGAGAATGACACATAGCTGGACCCTGGTGGCTCAATCTGTCATCCTAACTACTCCGGAGGCTGAGACCTGAGGACTGCGGTTTGAAGCCAGTCTGGGCAGGTAATTCTGTGAGACTCTTATCCATAATAAACCACAAAAGGGCAGAAATGAAGCTGTGGCTCAAGTGGTAGAGCACTAGCCTTGAGCAAAAGAAACTCAGGGACAGTGCGCAGGCCTTGAGTTCAGGCCCTAGGATCAGCATATGTGCCAGGCAGAGAGCTAGATGTTTAAGGTACAGAGAGACCCGTCTACTATAGGAAGTGAAAGGGGGTTGTCTCATGTTTATTTACAACCGATTCTAAGTTATTGGGTGGCTCGCTTCTGTTCTCCTCTGTTGCAACTCCGGTCTTTCTCGCATGGGATTCATGCATGTTGGAAGCCTCTGGGTGCATGAGCCAGGCTGAGTTCCAGAAGAGCCATGCGAGGGCACCTTTATGGGGAAGAATTCTTAACCTGAAGGCAATGGGTGGTTGTCCTTGGGTTGTCCTTGGTGCAAGCACTAGCTAGCTTCCTGAACTTGAACAAGTGTTTTCTCCCATTTCCATTTTTCCTGTAGCCTAATTGTGCAAATAATTCCCTCTCCATTGGCTGACATGGGAGAAAAGACCAGGAGGCTGCGATTTGCTTTTCACATGCTAGAGTGAGAGAAATTCTGCTTATCCAATGGAGAATGGAGATCTCACAGTCCCTAACAAGCGTGCAACTATTCCTACCAGCACTGGGAACAACTTCTTGGAAGGGACAGTAGGAAATGACAAGAAGCACAGCACACTTTCTTGTAGTTCTGTGCTCAGGCGTCAGACAGGAAGCAGGGATTGTGTCAGTGGACACAATGCAGAGACGCCGGCAGTCCCAGCTGTTCTGACACACTTCCTGGAGGAAGAGTGGATGTTGGAAGGACAGGCAGGTTGAAATGGCAAAGGGGGAATGAAGAAATGACAGAAAGCCGGGCCTCTGATGTGAGCTGGTTGCTCTGCACGTGTTATTTGATCTTCACCAAGGTAAAGAGGTAGAAATCTCTGTATCTTGTCAATGTAAGCAGGGCAATGAGCCAGGCAGCAGACTAGGCAAGGCAGGTGCCCAGAGCCATCAGACCATGCCTGGCATAGTAGCTACAGAAACGCTCAGCCTGTCCTGGGCACGTGGGGCCAGCTCTGAGGGTTGGGATGTGAAGAACAACAAGGAATTAAGTTTAAACTAAGGAAGGAAGGTGAAGAGTAATGGCCCACAGCATGGCAAGCTGGGCAGTGACAGCACCCGACTGTGAAGCAGCAGTTTAGAAGCACTACCACAAGAGAGGAATGACTGGATCTTCTGAGCTTCATATTATGGAATACTTCAAACAAGTCACGGGGATTTCTACGCATCGAACGCCCATGCTGCATGTTCTCAAACCACTGCCAGCCTTGCATGCCCTCCAACCGTGAAGTACTGAAACAATCTCAAGCAAAGGCTTCTAAAGGATAAAAATCCTTTTTCCTCCAGTGTATCTCTGCTAATATTAACCCACCTAAGACGTTTGACTATTTCTTCATAGTGCATACCTTTAGTGCTTCAATTGCCACTAGGATTCCAAAGATTTTACAATAGTTGGTTTTATTGAGAATCCTAGAAAGGCTCAAATGTAGCAATTTGTGACGTACCTGTTTGATGCCATGCATTTCTCTTCTCTGTCTCTGTCTCTCTCCCCTGTCTCTCTTTCTCCCCCCACCCCAGTGCTTTGCTGGAAAAGGCTTTTTCCCCTCTCCAGTGTGTACCACATTATACCAAGTGTATGCTTTGGTGTGGAATGCATGCTCACCATCTCCTGCAGGTGGTAATGGCAGACACCGGCAGGTCCACACTGCAAGTTAACCCTAATCTCTGCAGGGCCCTGCAGTGACCTGCATGTCACAGGTCATGGCAGCCCCCCCGTGGTGTTTACAGACCTGCTCTCCGTGGCAGCTGCAGTTACCTGCACGCCTGGAGATGACCGTTCTTTGGTTGCCCATGGCTCACTGCTGGTCCCTGCATGTTGGCCGTGATGTGGCTTGATCTCCTGCCCCTGGGTCGTGAAAGATACCTGCACACCCGTGATGATGACAGATTCCCACATGTGTGTCACAGTGACAGACATTTGCAGACCAGGGGTGATGAGAGTCACCTGAGCGTCTGCAGCAGTTACCTGTGCCCCTACACACAGCTCCATGCATCCAAAGGGGCCCTTCCCAGGAGGTGGGCATTGTAAAGTAGACTGCGTGGCCGTGAGGGGAGATGCCCATCAGGGAATGCTGTGATGATCAAGGAACTAACTAAAGGCTTCTGTTTTCTGTGTCCTGATCTCTGGGTCATGTGCAGTGCCCCCCTCCCCTGTGCCGGTGTGCCTCTTCCCCAGTGAAGCCCTGAAGCATCAATGTTCACGTTTTGGGGGATGGTTATTCCCTAGAGGGGAACTAGAGCCAAGCCTTCCAGTTTCCAGAGTCTTTCCCTAAGATGCACAGTGAGCCGTGTGGACCAAACCGTGGTCAGATGGGGCCCAGGGCCTCTCCAGGGCCAGCGGTCAGGCATCAGCCGGCCACGGAGCTCCATGGATTCTGAGGAGACACGGATGACTGAGAGAGCAGTACTTTCCTGTCCAGACTTCGGCCCCGGAGGACTTAACACAGAATCAGAAAGAAAACGAAGATGAGGTGGAGACTTTAAAAAGGAAGAAAAAGAGAAAACACTTGAGTCGATGAACAGATTTACTCAAAACTTTAATTTCTGTACTTGGGTTACAGAGGGACTGGAGGTGGAAATATTGAGTAACTGCATATGCACAGACAGACAGACAGACAGTGTCAGTACCGGGGCTTGAGCTCAGGGTCTGGGCAAGGTGCCTCAGTGCTTTACCCGGGGGCACACCTCCCTGGCTTCTGACTTGGCTGGTTAATGACACTAAGAGGCTTTGGCCGCGGCTCACCCTGAGATGGGCGGGGCTCGGGTGGCTGCCGGGAGGGGGCTTGTGCGCTGTTGTCATGGGAACATGGCCCGAGCAAAGAGCAAAGCATTATGGTCTGGAAGTACGCCATCCTCTGGGGGTTTCGGCCCCTGGGAACAAGGTGGAAAGGACTCTTCTGGGGTGAATTCTCCTTGACTGGAGGAGGCCCCAGATCTTCCCCTCCTGCCCAGCCCTGCAGGAAACGGCAGGGAGGTCCCTGCGCGTGCCTGCTCCAAACAGGGCTGAGCTGCCGGATCTCCTCATGGCCCTGCCTGTTCCCAGACCAAGCCAGGCCTGCCGGGAACCCCTGAACCCCGGCCGGAACCCCTGAACCCCCAGCCGGGAACCCCTGAACCCCGGCCGGGAACCCCTGAACCCCGGCCGGGAACCCCTGAACCCCCAGCCGGGAACCCCTGAACCCCCAGCCGGGAACCCCTGAACCCCGGCCGGGAACCCCTGAACCCCGGCCGGGAAGCCCTGAACCCCCAGCCGGGAACCCCTGAACCCCCAGCCGGGAACCCCTGAACCCCCAGCCGGGAACCCCTGAACCCCCAGCCGGGAAGCCCTGAACCCCGGCCGGGAACCCCTGAACCCCGACCGGGAACCCCTGCACTGGCCTCCCAGCACTGGGGAACGCTTTACCTCCTCAGGACATTCCCCCCCCCCCCCCCGCGCTCCCTCGCGCTCCTCCCATCCCGCCCGCGCTCCTCCCATCCCGCCCGCGCTCCCCCCCATCCCGCCCGCGCTCCTCCCATCCCGCCCGCGCTCCCCCCGCCCGCGCTCCCCCCATCCCGCCCGCGCTCCCCCCGCCCGCGCTCCTCCCATCCCCCCGCGCTCCTCCCATCCCCCCGCGCTCCTCCCATCCCCCCGCGCTCCCCCCGCCCGCGCTCCTCCCATCCCCCCGCGCTCCTCCCATCCCCCCGCGCTCCCCCCGCCCGCGCTCCTCCCATCCCCCCGCGCTCCCCCCGCCCGCGCTCCCCCCGCCCGCGCTCCTCCCATCCCCCCGCGCTCCCCCCGCCCGCGCTCCCCCCGCCCGCGCTCCTCCCATCCCACCCGCGCTCCTCCCATCCCGCCCGCGCTCCTCCCATCCCCCCGCGCTCCCCCCGCCCGCGCTCCCCCCGCCCGCGCTCCTCCCATCCCGCCCGCGCTCCTCCCATCCCACCCGCGCTCCTCCCATCCCACCCGCGCTCCTCCCATCCCACCCGCGTTCCCCCCGCCCGCGCTCCTCCCATCCCCCCGCGCTCCCCCCGCCCGCGCTCCTCCCATCCCCCCGCGCTCCCCCCGCCCGCGCTCCCCCCACCCGCGCTCCTCCCATCCCCCCCGCGCTCCCCCCGCCCGCGCTCCCCCCACCCGCGCTCCTCCCACCCGCGCTCCTCCCATCCCCCCCGCGCTCCCCCCGCCCGCGCTCCCCCCACCCGCGCTCCTCCCATCCCCCCCGCGCTCCCCCCGCCCGCGCTCCCCCCATCCCACCCGCGCTCCCCCATCCGCGCTCCTCCCATCCCACCCGCGCTCAACCCGCCCGCGCTCCTCCCATCCCACCCGCGCTCAACCCGCCCGCGCTCCTCCCATCCCACCCGCGCTCAACCCACCCGCGCTCCCCCCACCCGCGCTCCTCCCACCCGCGCTCCTCCCATCCCCCCCGCGCTCCCCCCGCCCGCGCTCCCCCCATCCCACCCGCGCTCAACCCACCCGCGCTCCTCCCATCCCACCCGCGTTCCCCCCGCCCGCGCTCCTCCCATCCCACCCGCGCTCCTCCCATCCCACCCGCGTTCCCCCCGCCCGCGCTCCTCCCATCCCACCCGCGCTCCTCCCATCCCACCCGCGTTCCCCCCGCCCGCGCTCCTCCCATCCCACAGGACATTCCCCCCCTGCCCCGCCCCCCCCCCCCCCCCCCCCCCCCCCCCCCCCCCCGCCGCTCGCCATCCCTTCTTCCCTAGCACATGGCCGACTTACTCAGCTTCCACGCCCTGGTCTTGTCTGTCTCATCTTGCACTGTCTCCACGTAGCTCTGTAAGGGGTGTGGAGTTAGTCGTGTCCACGGAGGACATTGTGCTGCCCAGTGCCAGCCTCACCCATCCATCCCCCCTCCTCCCCATCCCGCCTCCTCCTCCCCATCCCGCCCTCCTCCCCATCCAGCCCTCCTCCTCCCCATCCATCCCTCCTCCTCCCCATCCCGCCCTCCTCCCCATCCAGCCCTCCTCCTCCCCATCCAGCACTCCTCCTCCCATCCATCCCTCCTCCTCCCCATCCATCCCTCCTCCCTATCCAGCCCTCCTCCTCCCCATCCATCCCTCCTCCTCCCCATCCAGCCCTTTCTTCTCCCCATCCAGCCCTCCTCCTCCCCATCCCACCCTCCTCCCCATCCAGCCCTCCTCCTCCCCATCCAGCCCTCCTTCTCCCTATCCAGCCCTCCTCCTCCACATGCAGCCCTCCTCCTCCCCATCCCACCCTCCTCCCCATCCAGCCCTCCTCCTCCCCATCCATCCTTCCTCCTCCCCATCCCGCCCTCCTCCCCATCCCGCCCTCCTTCTCCCTAACCAGCCCTCCTCCCCCCCATCCAGCTCCACCAGTCCCCTGGGCTCACCCAGTTCCCAGTTCCTTCTTTATGAAGAGCACATTCTGAGCACAATGGGCCCTAGTCTAAGCCTTCACTTTTCTTGGTTTCTAGATGTCCCAAGTGGGCCGCATCTCTAGCTCTGTCCCTTGCGTCCAGAAGAGGTACTGCTGGCTGTGGAGTCAAGAGGCTATCGGGCTGTGTCTGCGCGGCGGGAGAGACCCTGCTCTACAGCTGGCCTGGGCGGCCTGGGCCTGCTCACCTGGACCCCAGCCCCGTGTGCGCTGCGTGTCATTGAGGGAAGAGGCTGACCGGGCCTCGGGTCTGACTAGCCACAGTGCCCAGGCACATGTGCTTGTGCAAACATTCTTCTCCAGGGTTTTGTGCCTCTGTATTATTTCTTCTCACTTCTAATGTCATCCCAGATCCCTGCGGAGAATGAAACTTCTCACCAGGCTTCACTTGAGTGTGGGTGCTGGTCGGATGTAGTAGCCTGCTATTGTTTCTGGAAGGCCTGTGTTATTTAGAGAGCCATTAATGGTATTCAGAGGGACAGCAGGGGACCAGGCCTCGGGGTCAGGTGCTCAGGCAGCTTCCTCTCCCAAGAGAGCAAACTAAGAATCCTAAGAACCCCAGCAGAGGCTTTCAGGAAGATTTGCTTATCTCTGAAGGACTGACCCTCAACCCCATTATCCCAGACCCCAGAGTCCCAGGTATGCGCCTGCAGATGTGTGCAGGCCCGGCAATCTGTCCTGAACCCGTCCCACGGAAAGCCCCCGCCTCCCAGCCCCGATAGCCTTTCCCATATCCCCTGTATTCTTTTGCCCAGACCCCATACAAGCCCAACGCCAGCCCCGCCCCATTGCACGACCTCCAGCCCCGCAGGAAGGTTGCAGCCCCTCGATGTTGTAATAAACAGTTCTGGCCTGTTGAGATGAGTCTGCCTGCTCTTTCTCCTCCATTTCCTCACATGCTCCTGTACGGCTCTGCACACCTGTCCACAGGCTGGAGTTCCACTACAGGCACCCAGCTCAAGAGCACCGTTTGGGCCCTGCTCCAGCTCAAGGTCGGACAGCCCCTGCTCCCACACCCACTGCCACGGACACACCTGCTCTTTGGAGTTCCCCATTTGGGCCAGGGATGGAGTTCCAGAATTACACCGAACATTCACTTTGGCAAGAATCTCACAGTTCACATAGTTTCTTTGCTTCGCTAAACTTTTGCTGGAAAAAGAAATCTTGGGAAAGAAATCTTACCTTGTGTGCTCCAAGCTGGCTAAGGATGGATGCGCTCATTTCTCCTGGTTATTGAGAGGAGCTTCAGTATTCACTGGTGTATACATCAGTGTAATGCTAGGCTTTGGTCTTTTCTATCCAACTACTGAGAACCACAGAAATAACCAAATTTGCTCATCAGTTACATCCTTGTAATGAGTTCCATCATCTTAGCATTGCCACAGTGAGTCCCTTGTCATTTTTGTACAGTGATCCTTTGACTCGGGTTCCTCTCTCTGAAAGCATTTGCAATCAGCTACAATCAAAAATTGCTTGTTCTTCTAAGAGACTCATGGAAAAGCTGGAGAAATACTTTTTCTCTAAGGCTGGATCTAACTTCCAGCAGTTTGGTGAGGTGTGCCTTCCGGGACAGAGGGGAAATACCCATCCTCCCTCCCTACACAGTCCTTCCAGAATTCCGCAAGTATGAATGAACATTCTTACATCTGATTTGCAGACGTTCGATCATATAAAATGCGTTCTTTACAAAATGAAGAGGAAATGCTCAGGATAATTGCTTGCTCTCACAAGTGACCACAGAGTCATAGAGTTCGTAATGACCATCTTCTCGGACCTTTCCCGGGTCTGTTTTCTTCTTTAGCAAGCATTGAAGTTCTTCCCTTGGTGTAGGAAGGCCACAGCCTTGGCTCAGAGGTGGATCCGCAGCACTTCTGCACTTCTTGGTAGTTTTCACAGGCCCTTGTGAGGGACTGGACGTGGCTTAGGCTAGAAGATTCGCTGAGAGATCCTCTAAGCTCCACACACACTCTCTCACCTCCACTGTGGATTCATAGTCCAGGCTGGACCAATCATCCAAGCCAACAGACTCCTTCTTGACCTGTTGAGTCTGAGGCACAAGGAGCTCAGTCTGGATGGATGACAGCCTTGCGTTCGGTTCAGTGGAATCATCGTCGTTTCTGTGTTACAAGCAATCCTCCATCGGAAGCCAGGACGCCAGGGCTATCAGAGCACGGAGATGTGAGGGGAAGAGAGTCCTGGTCAGACACTGAGGGGGACCGGACATCAAAGAGGGCTCTCGTTTAACTGATCAGCAAGAGTCCTTTGTAAAATTCACTATTAATGGGGGGGTGATGTTGATCAAGATGCACCGTATTCATAAACTGCTTTGCTGAAAGGTAGCTCCTTTGTACGACTACTTAAAGGTAAGTAAAAAAATCACTTTATTAAGAATGACACAGACAGCCAAGGAGAAGGTTCAGGGGCCCGAAGAGAAACGTGTTTCAGCATCCTTCTTTTCTGCGGGAAGACAGAGACATTACTTTTTCCTCTGAGCATCACAGGTCCAATTGCAAGCATTTTTTCATTAAACGCAAGCTGAATTTTCTGCTGGGACTTGATGGTGGAGGATGGTTCTTGGGTTGTGTAATGAGGGCTGATTTCTATGCAAATATTTTCAAGTGATTAATCGTTGGAGCCTAGTTTCTGAGTCTGGAGGGCAGGCAGTTAGGAAGATTTCTAGTTGCTGGGATTTGAAGCTACTTCAGAGGTAGTGGGCCAGCCAGTGGAGATCCTCCGGCTTGCAGCTTGAATGTCAGGAAGCTGGTCTGTACAGGAACGGTGTGGTTTCTCTGAAGTCTGTTTCCATTTGCCCTACGTCAGCTCCAAGAGCTTGGGAAGTATTTGTTGCTGTTGCTGCTTTCCCCCCAATGATTTCAAGTTAAAACAGTAGAGAAAACTGACAATATTAGCTTGGAGAAATGTAACCAGATAGTGAAGGAAACTGGAATTCACAATGCAGCCCAGTTTGTAAGAAAGAGCAAAGCCTGAAATTCAGTTAGTTGGGCTACAATTTCATAACAGGTGCACTGTGTAGTTTTCTTCGGGAACCTCATTTTTCCTCTACAATCACCCTCATTCCCACCACAGATAATCAAGGGGCTGATTGATTTGCAGACTAAGCTTCATCTCATTAATTGCGGCCTGATTATTTCCCAGAGTGCAGCAGCAACAGCAGTTCACCACCGAGGCGCTCTTGAAGTTTGCTTTGCTGGAATTTTTCATAAGAAAATTTTAAAATAGAGAGAGAGACTTTTCAAAGTTCCTTTCCTCCCCGGCCTTTCATTGTATAGCTAAGGCTTGTTTTGAACCCAATGTGAAAATACCAGCAGGAGGGAGACACCAGGGGTCTCCAGAGTGGAGACACCAGTAACCCAGGGACAGGCCTGCAGTGTTTGTAGAGTCCTAAGCCCCGGCACAGACGCCGAGGTCACCAGAGGTGCCACAGGCGAAGGGCTTGCCATCTCTTGGGCCTGATCACTGCGCTGCACCTTCTGTAGCCTGTGAGGGGGGCATATCCTGAGAGCAACCCCATGGGGGTGGTCACTGCCTCTATTTCGAGGGGAAGAATGTGGAGGTTGAGAGGTGAATTAGGTTGCCCTAGGTCACAGTGGCGCAGCAAGGAAGCCAGTCGGCGTGGTCAGCCTCCAAAGCCCCTGGCTTCGGCTGGGGTTGCTGGGTGCTCAGCTCAGGGAGGCTGGATGCTGACTCAGCACACATCTGTGGCCAGGCCACTGTCCAATTGCCAGAGCTGCCCTTCTGCCCATGAGCCAGGAGGGCTGCGTCAAGGGGAGGAGCAGGTGGGGCTGTCCAGCATCTGGTCCCTAGCATACTCTTAGCAAGAAATTGGTCCTGTTTTGAGATCAAGCCAACCTGTATACCAGAGGATTATTTGGTAGAGAGTTCTTTTCCTAACGTTCATCCAGCCATGCCTCTTACTCTCCTTCAAACAACCAAGATGATCTTGAAAACACTGGAGATGCAGCCTGCTGGGTTTTAGATGTTCTATTAAGCTATATTACTGGAGTCAGGATGGTTGGAGATTAAGATATATGAAATGGGAGTCATCAGATTTCACCTATAGTGAACTATAGACTGTTATGAAGCTGCCCAGGATGCTACAGTACCGAGAATGATTTGTGTGCTTGGATACGTGACAAGGGGACCGACGTAAAGGCTCACGCCTGTGATCTTAGCTATTCAGGAGGCTGAGAACTGAGGATCACAGTCCAAAGCCAGCTCGGGTAGGAAAGCCCATGGGACATTATCTCCACTTAACCACCAAGAGCTGGAAGTGGATGTGTGGCTCAAGTGTACGGCACTAGCATTGAGCAAAAGAAGGTCAGGGACAGCGTCCAGGCCCAGAGTTCAAACCCCCTAGTATGGACACCAAAAGTTAAATTAGGACTCTGCTTTCAGCAGACTTCCAGGTGGCTGAATTGAATTTTCAAGAGCCTGAGATCTGGTTGCTTTTTGGTTTTAGATGTTGAAATTTGTGATAGAGGTTGAAAGGAGAAAGGTGTGTGTGTGGGGATGCGTGCAGCGCCAGCATGCAGTACCAAGTAATAGCCAGCAGATGGCACTCTAGCACCTTCGTTTAACCAGGATATGGGGGGGGGGGGCTATGGTTTACTTCACTGTGGTTTGCTTGTATGTTTATTTGTGTGTGTGTGTGTGTGTGTGTGTGTGTGTTGGTGTGTGTGTGTGTGTGTGTGTGTGTGTGTGTGTGTTGGTGTGTGTGTGTGTGTGTGTGTGTGTGTGTATGACATGAGTCATAGATTTTTGGGTCCTTTTACTCCATGCTCAAGCATCCTCCCTTCCTACTTCTTTCAGAATGTTTTCGGAGAGAAAGCATGTTCGCAGTTCTGGTAAGTGCCCTGAGGCTTGGCCTCCTTGCGGGGAAGAGCTGAATTGCGGGTTGCTGCCAAGATTCTGAAATCACTAGCATGCCTATTATTACCCAGAGAAATATGCGCTTCAAGAGTCTCCAGAGCCTTCCAAGCTGTAGGATGGAGGTAGCCCCACACCTGGCCCTCCCCGAGCCCATCGGGGTGTGGGAATGATGTCACAAGCAAGCCGCCATCCTTCCATGAGTATGGCCATGGCCAGCTGGCATGCTGTGGCTCGGCTATGCCCTCTCGGAGCTTTTATTCCTGCTGTGTGCTTTAAATGAGATCATGCTTGCAAAAATGTTTGGGCCTGGCTGGTCTTAGTAAGCTCTCCACCAAGCTCAGGTGGTTTCACTGACAATGCAGGGCATGTGGCTGCCGAAGGGCCTGGCTGAGTGCCTGGCATACTTTGCAAGCTCTGGAAATACCACTCCTCCACCATGAGAGACCGAATGTTAGAAGAGATGGTGGTGCTTACAGTGTCTGCGGGAACCATCCGGAACAGAATGGTGGAGGAGGAATTGGGAGAGATGGGCTTTGTGGTTTATGGGGAGATAGGGTGGTGTGCACACGTGCAAACACAGACTGCCCTACCATACTGAGTAGGATGTGTGAGCAAGGGCGCGGCACTCTCCCCTGGCAGCTGGGCGTGTCTGGACTGCCTGCCTCCCAGCTTTGCTGGCTTATCCATCAGGATCTCACTGGCTGACTTGTCACGGTGGATTAGTCAGGATGTCACCGGCAGCGTACCCCAGAGGAGTCTCCTGACACGGCCAAGAGGGCTGTTCTGTGCTCTTGGTGACTGGAACGTTTGGTAGGAAGCAGAGTGAGTGGCAGAGCTGAAGGTGTAAAACTGCAGGTGTGTCTCCACAAGCCGGATTCTAGTCTGAGCATAGTGCTGGCGGGGTGGGAGCTTCCTGGTGTCATAAACACGCTCTCCAAGAATCGCTGGAGTCACACTAGACATGAAAATGAGGAATTGTCTCTGCAAGGCAAAATTCACTTCTGCAGAAGAGTGCACCACCAGCCAAAAACCTGGCAGGCAAAACACGGCAGGAATGCCGCTCCCTATTTATCCCTAGCCCAGAAGGCCCCGCCCCTCTGTTCAGATTGGTCAAGCTCAAGTTCACAATCTGCTTGTGATTGGCTACTTTGAATAGGTAAAATGTAGTTACATAAGGTGACCATTAACAGACTTTGAAATAAGTTTAATAGTGTACAAGCAATCTCAAAAGCGTACACCTCTGTTATTTTTCCAACAGTCTGAGGTGTGTCTCCTCAGGTGTGTCTTAATTCCATCTTGGAAGAACCAGTCAAGACAGAATCTTACATTTACATCTTCTCTGATCCCAAAGCAGCTCCTCTTTGTCTCTTTTAACTTGCTGATATTGTCTTAGCGGAATCATCAAGAGCCAGGAAACCACCAAAGCAGGAACTTTCAACCAACCCACTTCAATAAAAAACACAGTTCTTCTCGCCCTGGAAAGGCTGATAGTGTCCAGGCTGCACAGTACAGAGGCAGAAGGCCTCTGGGAACAGGGGAGGGGCTGAGACAAGAGGGCCTCTGTCCCCTGTGGGGCTGGAGCAGCAGTCCTGTTGGGGGGCAGCTGGGCCATCCGTGCCCTTGTGTGCAGGGTGGGGGGGGGTGGCTCACATCTGGCTCAGATCTGGACACCTCTGTGCCTGGGCTGGAAAAGCATGGCTCAGGGACGGCTGCCTGAGAGCCGTGAATCAGGAACGCAGGTACCAGCCTATCAGCTGATCTGGAAAGTGAATGCCCGCCCATGACAGTCTCCAGAAGATGAGGCCTGGTCCAATGGGGGAAGAGCAGGGTTGGTCACCAGTGAGAAGAGGATCTTCACAGGGCTCACCTGCTGTGTGTGTGTATGTATGCGTGTGTGTATTATATACACTTTTACAATACAGCAGTATACACAATGTACACAATGCTTGCTTAATCATCAAAAACACCCCATGTAGATGAGAAAATGGGTCTTGAAGATAAGCAACTTCCCTCTCCCTATTCACGATGCTTAGAAGAGGAGCTGAGGTGTCATTACCTTGCTAAGTCACGCTCCTGTTCTCTAGATCCCTTGGTACAAGTGTCCCTAAATCTGCGTTGGCCTCTCGAGGTGAGAGTTCCCTTGGGATGGTTATTGATTGAGTTGTATTTATCGAAGTGTTGCCTGCGGGCAGCCTGAGCTGTGACTGTGTGTGTAGACCTTCAGAACCAGGTGTGTACTTGTGAGCATACCAGGCTTGCTGTGCACGCGTGTCATTCGACCTGCAGCACCCAGCGGCCAGTCCCACTGAGTGCATCCAAACAGCCAGCAAGGACGTTTGGCCTTGTTCTAATGGGGGCCCCAGAGGAGGTCAGCGTCTGTGGTATGACGGCGCATAATTCTCTTTCATTAAGCCCTGGAAACATCTGCTCTCCGCAGCCAGTGTAAAGGTTTCTCTTTATTAGGAATTGGTTAATGATCACCAAGTCATTTGCCTTTAAAAGCAGGTGCTCTTCTCTGTGCTTAAAGCTGTGTCTGGGGCTAATGGGGGAATAAATGAGTCTGCACAGAAAGTGCTGGCATCCGAGAAAGAAGCCCTGGAGGCCTGCAGGGCAGAGCGGCCAGCTGAGACCCCTTGGCAGGGGTCTTTATGCTGGTCTTGCCTACGGGGACCTGGTGGTTTATGGTGGGGGGTTGTTGTGTATGTCTTTACCTCCAGCGTGGTGGAGGGGCCAGTGTGAACATGGAAAAGCCGCAGGTGCACCCTGGAGGCAGTCAATTGTATGACTAGGCTGCCCTGATCTTCTCCGTTCCATTAGAACTGTCTGCCTGCCCATCACTGCTGAGAAAATGTGAATTCTATGAGCTGCCACATGAGTGTGTGAGCTGGGCTTTGCAGAGGGCCCACAGCAAAGAGCCACTGCAGCCAGCACCTGGGCCAGCACACACACTGTCACCAGTGCCAACACCAATGCTAACATCACAGCACCAACACCAAGGCTCACACCACCAGCAGCACCAACACCAACACTAATGCTAACAACACCAGTACACACACTGTCACCAATGCCAACACCAATGCCAACATCACAGCACCAACCCCAAGGCTCACACCACCAGCAGCACCAACACCAACACTAATGCTAACAACACCACCAGCACCAACACCAGCACCAACACCAGCACCAATACTAATATGAATACCAACACCATCACCAACGCCAACACCAGTGCCAACATCATCACCAACACCAGCACTAACACCATCACTAATGCTAACAACACCAGCACACACACTGTCACCAGTGCCAACACCAATGCTAACATCACAGCACCAACCCCAAGGCTCACACCACCAGCAGCACCAACACCAACACTAATGCTAACAACACCAGCACACACACTGTCACCAATGCCAACACCAATGCTAACATCACAGCACCAACACCAAGGCTCACACCACCAGCAGCACCAACATCAACACTAATGCTAACAACACCACCAGCACACACACTGTCACCAGTGCCAACACCAATGCTAACATCACAGCACCAACACCAAGGCTCACACCACCAGCAGCACCAACACCAACACTAATGCTAACAACACCAGCACACACACTGTCACCAATGCCAACATCAATGCTAACATCACAGCACCAACCCCAAGGCTCACACCACCAGCAGCACCAACACCAACACTAATGCTAACAACACCACCAGCACCAACACCAGCACCAACACCAGCACCAATACTAATACAAATACCAGCACCAGCACCAACACTAACACCAATGCCAACATCATCACCAACACCATCACCAACACCACCAATGTCAACACCAATGCCAACATCATCACCAACATCAACACCAATGTTAACATCTTCACTAATGCTATCACCAATGCTCACACTACTAGCACCAACACCAATGCTAACAAGACCACCAGCACCAACACAAGCACCAACACCATCACCAATACTAATATGAATACCAACACCAGCACCAATACTAACACCAATGCCAATATCATCACTAATATCAGCACCAATACCAACACCATCACTAATGACAGCATCAATGCCAACATCATTACCAACACCATCACCAACGCCAACACCAGTGCCAACATCATCACCAACACCAGCACTAACACCATCACTAAGGCCAGCACCAATTCCAGCACCAACACCAGCATCAACACTGGCACCCACACCAATTCCAATACCCACACCACTACCAACACCAGCACCAGTGCCAACACCAGCACCAATGCCAACACCAGTGCTTTCTTCCTATAAGGGCTGTACAAGCCTCTGGCCCAGTGATTCTTCATCTCAACTTCACACTGAACCCACAGAGCTCCAGATGCACAGACCCAGGCTGCACCACGAAGAGCACCTCGCAGCCTGTAGGCCTGAGCCCCACACCCACGTTGCCCAGCTTCCGTTCCTAGGAGGGAGCCACTCTACTCCTTCTCCAGTCTGTGGAGGCCACGCCGTTTAGTGTTCAGCAGTACTGGGTTATTTCTAGATCTGCATCATCTAGCAATAAACAAGAAAAACCTCCTTGAACTTGAGGGACAGAGAACAGCATGTGTAATTTAAAATATTTATTCATTTATCATTTATTCAAGACCGATTGGCAAGGGCTCACTCTGTGCTGGGCATAAGGATATGCGGGGGGGGGGGGGGCGGGAGCCGACCTCCATGGAAGGATGCCCGTATCTTGTGAGTGACAGAAGCAGTGGATAAGAGTCCAGACAGGTGCAGATGAGGCACACCTTGGTGCGGCAAAGGCCCTGGCTGGCATAGTTGGCATCATGGCGGGTGCACCTGGAAGCCCAGCTTTAGTGGATGGCAACTTTCAACTATGCCCTCTCCCCACTCCCCGGATAGCTCTGTCCTCCCTCTGACCCAAATCCCAGAGGGCTAGCTCACTTCCACGGCCCTCCAACATGCTTCAGCCCTGTTCTCTGTGAAAACTCCTGTCTCTGGCTCAATGCTACAATGTTTTGGCCTTGTTTTTTTTTAAAGCAAAGTCTATAAATCAGTGTATAGATGCGATCAGGAATGTATCTCATGAATAAGAAAACGCTGGCTTCCTAGTTCCCTTTCTGTTCCTGGTGTCAGCCTTTGGGGCAGAGGAGACCCTCCTCCCCTTCCTCTCTGACACAGTGGAAGGTCGGCATCTCCTCTTCACTCCACCCATTGCCTCATTTGAAAACGAGAGTGAGTTCCGTGAGGCTGTGGGTGGAGCTCCACACTCAAGGCCTTGGGCCTCCTGACCCACAGACGGGGAGGGCCAGGATGCAGCAACTTCTCATCTCCCAGCCCCAGCCTCCTGGTAATGGAGAAATGGGCCAAAACGGAGTACGTTTTCCTCGCTGAAGCACACTGGGACTGGGAGGCGCAGGGAAATGGCTCCAAGAGCCCAGATCTGAGGGCGTTCAAGTCCCTCACCCACCCGGGGCAGCAGCGGCCCTTCTGCACGCGCTCACGCTCACGTGGATCATCCCTGGATCACCAGGGACGCCCAGCCCAGAGCACAGGGCCCTGCTGTGGCACAGCGTGCTTTTGGGAGCAACCGCTGTGCGCGTTCAGGGCAGATGCCACTCTTCTCTTGTCTTTCCTGTCTGAGCGGGGTTGTGTCCCAGGGATACAGAGGGGGACTGTGTCTTAGTAGCCTTTCGCTTCTTCCTGACACCTCATTTCCACCCTCCCCCCCTGAAATCCAGCTATCCAGACAGATTTTGTAAAGTTCCTCGGCACTTAAAGAGAAATAAATGGGGAGCCAGCGGATTTCTCCCAAATGTATTCCTCTCCGCTCCTTCCAGCCAGCGCTTGACTGACCACCGGCAGGGAGCTGAAGATCTCAGAACGTACATCGAGACACAACTTGCTGTCCTTTTGGGGATGGGTCCCCGGTGGTCACGGAGAGACACCGACATCACAGAAGGGCACTGATCACCCACTTCATTCTGCTTTCCACTCTGCCTTGAAGCTGCCGTGTGAATGGCCCCTGTGCGGTTGGGACTCAGTTTCCCCACATGGGAATGCGAGGGTGGAGGCTGATGTGTCAACTCAGGGCCTTGGAGGTGCTAGGCCAGGGCTGAAGAACCTGAGAGCCACACCGCAGCTTTTCCTTCTGATTTAGTTAGATTTCACTCGAGGTCCTGTGTTTATGCTTGCCCCGCCTCCTCCCAGACTGTGATCCACCTACTTATGCTTTCTGTGGAGCTGGAATGACCAGGATGAGCCTAGATTTTTATTGAGATAAGATCCCATTAATGTTTTACCCAGACTCTTGAACCAGGACCCTCAGCCTCCTGAGTACCTGGGATTAAAGACATAGCCTCAAGTTTGAGATTTTGATCTGCACACAGGCCGTCACGTGAAGCCGCAGAGGAATCAGCCGAGTCTGAAGAAAGAGAACAGGAGAGCCTCGTGGTTAAGGCAGCTGCTCAGGGCTTGCCTGCACTGGGCTGCTGCCCCACTGGTGAGGCTGTCTTCATACACACACACACACACACACACACACACACACACACACACACACATCAAGGACACATCACTGGTCATGTTCCTGGACTCCCAAAGACATAGGTGTCCCTGGAGAGAGGTCGGCCTTGACTGGAGAGACATGACGTGTTCATCTGCACTGACTTCGGGTTTTCACTTCAGAGCTATGCCCTGAGTCGGCAGATGGTAAAGGCATGAATGTCCACTGTGCACAGCACTACTCTACAGGCCACTTGGAGAGGTGGGGAACTGAGGGTCTGCGCACTTCCCTAGCTGAGCCCCCCGCAGGCTCCACGGGGCCCGGAGACACCCTGAAAAGGGGCGGAGGTTCCCCGGAAAGACCCCAGTCCCCCGCAGGAGCTGTGCTGAGAAGCAGAGCACGCTGCCTGTCACTCTGGCAAAGCATCTCCCGCAGACGTCCATAAACCGGAAGTGCTTTTTAGTCTGCGGTTTGGACAGAAGCGCATCAGAGCCTTCAGGGAGTGCACGAGTGTGCTACCGGTGGGCGTCATCACTCGTGTCTGTGGGTAGCAAGCCCCCTGGGGGTACGAAGGAGAACCAGCGGGAAGGTAGGCACGTGACTGAAGTTGCAGACTCATTATGATCCAGATTTCTGCCACTCTCCACGAAGCCCCTTCTGATGCGCCAGTCAGGGATGAGTTTTCCTAGATTCTATTCTACTTTTTTTTTTTTTTTTTTCTATTTCCGATTTGCTGTTTCTTCCCTCATTCCTTGAGTCTTGAGGGCCGTGACAGGCTGTGATCTTCTGTTCTTCCTCTGGACAGGGAGTCCTGTGTGAGGCTCGGTGCCTTGGCCTCCATCGGTCTGGGGAACTTAGCTTGGCTTGGGTCTTGTATTCCTTCTCTTCTTCCCATGCTTCCTTCACAATGTGTGTGATATTAAGTACTTCTTCATATTCACATGCGTCCCAGTGGAATTCCTTTTTGGATTCTACAGTATGTCTAACAGTAACATTTGACTAAGCCAGCTATATTTTTAAATAACAGGGGCAAAGAGTTTGATTTGCTTGAAGCAAATTATTATTATTATTATTATTATCATCATCATCATTAAAATGAACAGTTCACACAGGAATCAAAGGAAGTGAGGGCTTGGAACAGCTGAAAATAGTCAGAATGAGTTGGCACAGGCTGATCACAAACAGGAGGACAGCTTCAAGATTTGGGACTAAAGGTGGGCCAAATTTCCATAGTTTAAACCATTTGAGATTAGGCACTTGAGTCCCAAGTGCTGATCACACGTGTCCTATGTATCGCCAGAGCTTGCCTTGCAGATGCCATCCAAGAGGAGGTGGTAGTCCTGGTCCTAGTTTTCACCAGCTGGGAGAGGAGAAAGCTGCGAAGAGACGTGCATATCTTCGGCTGGGCATATATTAAAAAGGAAGGGGAGCCACATTCCCTGAACATCTACTACGTGCAAACTGCTCACCAGGGAACTTTCCACACATTTCTCTTACCGCATGCGGCAGGGATGAGGGGCTGGCAGCCTGGTTTCCAGCTTCAGAGGGTAAAGTCGAGGCTTGGAGGGAAGACAGGCCAGATTTCAAAGCTGAAGGGAGGCCAGGTATCCAGGAGCAGAGTCTGCACCACAGCTGCCTGGGTCACATAGCAAAAACTCACCAGCTAATCCTACGATTCCCTCTCACGGTGGGGGCACGGAAGCGGGAAGGGACGGGGGTCTCTGCATGCCTGGGTGGGCAGTGACAGCGTGCTTCCCCAGCGTGGTGCCCGGGGTCAGCTGAAACCCTGGCAAGAGCCAAGAGCCCCATCTGCTGCCCCATCTGAAATGGCAAGATTTCCTCTCCCTGCCTCCCTCCCTCCCTGCCTCCCTCTCTCTCTCCCTCTCTCATTCTGTGTCTCTGTCTCTGTCTCTCCTTAAAAAATAATAATTTGGTCTCAGTGTTTGTGTTGCAGCCTTCAGCCCAGATGCCAGGATGGAGGAAACAGTGTAAGTGTAGAGGATCAGTGAAATCGGCCTGGGAGAGAGGGAAAATAAAGTCTCCCCATACCCTCCAGTCCCATGGGGCTGGGAGTGCACCCAGGAGCCGGGGACATTCCCACAGATCCTGCAGATTCCAGCTCAGGTTCCACGGCTAGACTAGAGCCGGTGGAGGGATAGAGACAGCCCTTGAAGACCGGCCAAAACCGCCTGGAGGAGACCTGTCTGCAGAGGTGGCCGGCTCTGTGGCCGCACAGCGCCTGCGTACTGGAATGCCTGTCTTTCACAGCACACAGTGAGCCAGCATCTGCAGACATTAGGCTTCACTTCACCTCTAGGGGAAGAGCTAGGACTCTCTTCTGCAGGAACATGGGGACTATGGCAGATTTGCAGGGCTTGAAGCCACGGTGGGTGCTGGTGGGGATGGAGCCTTTCGCCTTGAATCATGGGAACTTGGTGAGGATCGCATATGGTACCTGCTGGTAGCTGGCTTCCAGCATCTGTCCAAGCTCGTTCTTCATCTTGTCCTCAAGCCAGAGCTGGAAGCCAGAGACAGCTGATACAATAGGCACCGGAGGTAACTACTTAACATATGTGCGAGGGGGTAAAGTTTCATCCATGGTCACCCAATGGGAACCTCTTAATTTGTAGTTGGGGAAAGGAGGCCTAAGGAAACCAAATGATCATTTTCCTCTGAAACAGGACTCGTTTGCCTCTCTGCATTAATGTATGTCTTTTTTTTTATTAATAGCCAGTTTGATTCTTAATATGGATTCTCCATGTGAGAAGGGGGCTGTAGATTGGCCCATATTCTATTGAAATCAACCCCAAGAAATAGAAACAAGAGGTTTTTGTTTTTGTCTTTGTTTTTTGGTCGGTCATGGGACTTGAACTCTGGGCCTGGGTGCTATTCCTGAGCTCTTCAGTTTAAGGTGAGTGCCTTACCACTTAAGCTACAGTGCCACTTCCAGTTTTCTGGCGGTTAATTGGAGATAAGAATCTCATGGACTTAGCCAGGCGCTGGTGACTCAAGCCTGAAATCCTAGCTACTCAGGAAGCTGAGATCTGAAGATCTCTGTTCAAAGCCAGCCTGGGCAGAAAAGTCCGTGAGACTCTTATCTCCAATAAACCATTCAAAAACTGGAAGTGGTGCTGTGGCTCAAGTGGTAGAGATCATCTTGAGCTGAAGAGCTTAGGGAGAGCGCCCAAGCCCAGAGTTCAAACCCCACAACTGACAAAAAAAAAAAAAGGAAGAAGAATCTCAGAGACTTTCCTGCCTGGAGTGGCTTTGAACTGCGAGCCTTAGACCTCAGCCTCTTGAGTAGCTAGGATTACATTCATGAGCCGATTTCTGTACCTTCTATTTTGTACATATGCTCATCTGATTTGGGGGAGGGTAAGTAAGAAGTCTCACAGAAATGGTAGGACAAAGGGTGAACTAGTTCAGCAATGATACTCAGGAGACACTATGTTGAAAATGAACTATACTTGTGGGAGAGGGGAGTTGGGAAGGAAAAAACTGGGAGAAAATGAGGGAAGAAATGTACTCATTACCTGACTTATGTAACTATAACCTCTCTGTATGTCACTTTTTTTTTTTTTTTTTTGTTGATCGTGGGGCTTGAACTCTGGGCCTGGGCGCTGTCCCTCAGCTCTTCAGCTCAAGGTCAGCACTCTACCACTTGAGCCACAATACCACTTCTGGTTTTTCTGGTGCTGAGGAATCAAACCCAGGGCCTCATGAATGTGAGGCAAGCACTCTACCACTGAGCCACCTTCCCAGCCCCTTTGTATATCACCTTTATAATAAAAATTGAAACAAAGAATGAGAAAAAAAAAAAAAAAGAATATGCGGACTTGCAGAATTTTGTGGCAACTGCCAACTTTGTTCTCAACAGCAGGTGTCGCTGTTGCAGTAGAAGAAAACCTGTGGTGTCCAGGACCCTGGCCAGCCCAGACATATTCTTACCTGAAGCAGAAAAAGCCCAACGGGAGACAAAACCTTGTGAAAAGAAATCAGGGAGAAATACAAAACCTCATTAAAGGCCATCTTTGATGGATCAGCATGTCTTTAAATGCTGCATCCTGGCTTTGAGTACCCATTCCTTCGTAAGAAGCAGAGACGCTGGGCCCAATCAGTAACTGCTAATGGCCTTACCACCACCTTGGCACAATTTCAGTCTCCAGGCTGCTGTCCTTCCTCATCCAGGAAGATACGAAAGACCTGGGATCTGTCCTGAACCACAGGGCCCAGGAATAAACAAGTGTGCTGGTATTCTGTGCTCCCCAACCAGATATCCTGTGGACATTTTCAGTAAGAAACTTGGTTACTTGATTTGCTAAAGGACGCTCACATGCAACAATGAAGTCAGGAAGCAAAGCCATCCTTGGACAGGCCCAACTATTGCTTTCTGAGCTCAGGCGGGTGTAGCTGGAACCACAGGCCCATGACCTAGAAGCTGGGATTCTCCCAGATCTCCAGGCAGAGCGTGGAATCTTGGAGTGAATGTAGCTCTGACACTTGAAGCAGGAGCACTCAGGATGGCTGTGCCAAGAAGCCCCGTGACTGATCTACTTTCCTCTCACCATTGTGCTCAGGAACATTCCAACATCATGGAACACTAACAAGGGGCCAGAGTTTATAAACTTTCAAGTCACAATGGGAAACTTACTGCATCAGTAAATAGAGTCTTGAAATGCTGACAGGTTGGTCATACAATTTATATTACATATATATCATAGCTAGAAAGAGAAAACAAAAGAGAGGAAGAAAAATTGAGATGGATTGAATGAAGCTGGAGCTCCAGCCGAGCAGAGTGGACACCACCATCGCCACGGGAAGTGTCTGGAATCTCCAGCAAGATCAGGATCACAGGGGGATCTGCGGGTGCTCTTTGGAAGAGTGGCTACTCTTCACACTTAGGGCATCCTTCCTAAGGATGAGTCCTGCCATCCACCCACAGAGACTGCTGTGGTCAAAGCAGGAGAAAGCACACTAGGTTTTCACTAAAACCTCCCAGGTGCTGGGCAATCCTCAACAGGAGCAGACCCATGTTTGTTTGTTTGTTTTAATTAGGAGATGGTGGCAGTACTGTATGAATAGCACAGAATAGAGACTCCCAAAGACAGGCTTACAACACTCAATCTGGACTTGGAAAGCTACATAGCCTCAAGTCAATCAATCATCTGGTCCAAGTCCCAACTTCCCAAGATGTAAAAGAAAACTCATGCTGGTGTCAGTGGCGCTCACCTATAATCCTCGCTACTCAAAAGGATGAGATCTGAGAATGACAGTTCAAAGCCAGCCCAGGCAGGAAAGTCTGTGAGACACTAGTCTTCAATTAAACACCAAAAAAAGCTGGAAGTGGAGCTGTGGCTCCAGTGATAAAGTACTAGCCTTGAGCAATGAAGCTCAGGGACACCACCCAGGCCCTAAGTTTTAGGCCCAGGAACAGCACACACACATACACACACACACACACACACACACACACACACACACACACACACACACACACACACACACACAGAATTCATACCCTACTGCTGAAGCTGTTATAAGATTAAAGAAGAGAATGAATATGCATCCTCACTTATATAAAACAAATGATACATGGTAACTAGGTCTGCTTAGTAGTAGCTAAGTGAACTAATCATTCTAGGTACACAGAGCTTCACAGCCAAAGGACCTGAGATCAGAGGCAATAGGATGTTCTACCTCCTGAGGCAATGGAGTCTGCAGTATGGATGTCAGAGGCAACAGGATGTCCCGCCTCCTCATACACTGGGTTTGCCTCAGCAACAGGATGTCCCACCCCCTACCACACTGGTCTGCAGTATTAATGGCAATGCATGTTATCCGAAGGATCCTGAGACCAGTCACAGTGACTCAGGAAAGATTTTGATCTTAGATATGAATGCCAGTCAAAGGCCTGGAGTGGAGAATTCAGGCACCAGGGCTCTGTGCCGCCATCCCCAGAGCAGTCAGGAGCCCCCTTAGCTATCACACAAATCTGTCTCTAGGTTTTCCACAGGACATTCCCTATCAAGCTTTGCCACTGCCACAGGCTGCTCTTCCATACTGGAGCGAGAAAGCACCATCTAGAAGAAGGTTTATATTAATTGTTCTCACCTTTGGCTGGAGTTAGACATTTGCTTCCTTAACTCCAGGGTGGAGTTTCTGTAATTACCTTCTCTGTATGCCCTGGGAGTATAGACCAAGACATTGTGAATTTTGCTGTGTCCCTTAGAATGATAAAGGAGAGCAATGGTTGGACAGAGGCTCGTAGAATCCCCATGAACATCCTGGGGGAAGTGAGTGCTTGGGCTTAGGTCCCCCCAAATACTGACTTACACTCTGTAGGTGTGAGCTGAGGTTCAAAGTCAGGGAAGCCTTTCCCTAGGTCACATACCATACTTTAAAGTGACCATCTCAGAGTGTCAGCACTCTGACACTTGAAGATGGTCAATGATAGTCTGAGGCAGATTTTGTTCTTCTTGAGTGAGGCAGCTTCTAGTATCCAAATGGAAGTCAACAGAGTCCAGGTTCAAACAGGCCAGGATCTTCTTCACTCAAACACAGCTGTGGTTGGAGCAGCCAGAAGGCTGGATTTCATAGGAAGACATCTTACTTCTGGTTGTCTAGTAAGACAAAAAATCCCAGGGATTAGAACCTCCAGAATATCATGGAGTGAACAAGGGGACCATAGTCAGCCCACAGCACCAACTCAGCAGGTGAAACCGCAACAGGTGAAACCAAGTCTAAGTGTGTCTCTGCCTTAGGACTGATTCCTTGACTGGTCTTTCTCTTCTTATTCAGCTCTGACTGCAGTGGTTTAAAATTCAGTTTCTAAGAGATCAAATATCCTTTTTTTTTTTTTTTTTTTTTTTTGCTGCTTCTGGGGCCTTAACTCTGGGCCTGGGCACTGTCCCTCAGCTCTTCAGCTCAAGGCTAGTGCTCTACCACTTGAGTTACAGCGCCACTTCTGGTGTTTTTCTATTTATGTAGTGCTGAAGAATCGAACCCAAGGCCTCTTGCATGCAAGGCAAGCACTCTACCACTGAACCACCTACCCAGTCCCCCTAATAGCAGGATCTGGTAGGTGAGAGGAAAATTCAAGTTCTGAAATGACAAGAATCTATTGTATAATTTTTGCATATTAACTCTCTCTCTCTCTTTGGGTTGAAACAGCCCAGAGTGTGATTGTTTGGCAGGTTTACATTTGCTTGTACATGGCCTGGTCATGGACCTCCCATGTTTTGTGTACTACATTCAGGAAGGAACAGCATACTCAGGGTACCCCAAGAGTTTGGTATTACATAGGTCCATCATACATCTAGTCACTGTCTTTGGGAGAAGGAGGCCTCCATGTCAGGTTCCCCCCTTGTCTTGAGGTACTGACTGATGATAGCATGTAGCAATTCCATTTGTGGAAGTTATCTACTGGCCATCCAAACCAAGCCTGGGGCAGATACTTATGTAAAGAAGCTCTGTCTAGATAAAACAAGGGTCACATCTCTCCTTCAGCCCCCAGTACTTTAGTCTGGAAAATGAGAGAATATTTTCAAAACCACCAATAAGAAAGTTGGAATGGATAATCACAGAGAACATAAAAGTAGGTAACGATTCCAAATAAAAGACCCATCAGAGAGTTGGTAGCCTTCATCATTGCATTTTCCTGTGGGATCTTCAGCATGGAGAAGCTCAGGAGTCATGAATACCAAGTGGCTTTTTCCAGGAATTCCTGAGGACTGGGTGCTCTGTATTTGCTGTTTTTCTGAGGCAGAGAGAGAGCTCCAGGCAGCAGACAGTTTTTATGGTATGTCCTCTGGGATCTTTTTGAAGAAGATGTTAGGCATTCAGAGGGGAAAGAGGATAAACTTGGTGTGGACAAACATTAAAACTACTATGAAAATAAAGGTCCAGCCTAAAGCCCAAATATCTTGACAATTCGTGCTGTGTTTGAATGTGTGTCAGACATAGATTGAAATTTGTTAGGTTAACTAAGATGAGAACATCAATCCATATTCTTTTGTGACTTCTACAAAAAACACTTTTCTAGAAAATGCATGGAGTTTAAAAAATTGAGATTTATCATAGGAAATTAATCAGGTACCTAAATACCGAGATACCTATCAAAATGGTTAATTAATTTACTTTTTGGTGTTTTCTTGGGGTTTGAACTCTGGGACTGAGAGCCATCCCTGAACTGCTTCTCTTTATTGTTATCTTTAAATAGCTGCACAGAGGAGTAGCCATTTAACAAAGCAGTTTATGAATATAGTGCATCTTGGTCAATATCACCCTTTTCATTATTCTCAACCCACTTCAACCCATCCCTCCCCTTACTCTCTTAGTTTTGTAGTATAAATAATGGGTTTTTGACTGCATTCTCACCCTCCCCTCTCATTTGTCTATTTCTCTCCCCGTGCCCCCACTCGCTTGCAGGTACCTTATTTTGGGGGCTTATTTGTTGGGCTTTGTCTTTGTCTTTCTAAGGAATTACCCTATTTGGGATCTCCATAGAGTTACCATACTTCAGTTAATCCATTTGTAACCACTTGCATACCACCCAAAATTTTTACTTGCAGGTTTATTTGTATATTCTGGCTACCACAACTGAGGGAAAACATTCAACCTTTCTTTCTCTGGGTTTGGTTTACTTCACTTAATATAATTTTTCCAAGTATTTCTATTTCCTTATGAATGGCACAATATCATTCTGATGGATGACTGAAATTATCCATGGTATGTATATACCACATTTTCTTGATCCATTCATCCATCAAGGGGTATCTGGGCTGATTTTGTTTCTTGGCCATGGTATATAATGCTGCAATTAACATGGTTGTGCTTGTGGCTTTACTATATCCTTGTTTGTGATCTATTGGATAAATCCCCAGGAGTAGAATTGCCGGATCATAGGTCATTCTTTATTTACGTTTTTGAGGAACCAACATACTGCTTTCCAGAATGGTTGAACAAGCTTACATGCCCACCAACAGTGTAGAGTTTTCTTTTGTCCATATCCTCCCTAGCATTCGTTATTGTTCGTTTTCTTGATAATGGCCATTCTAACAGGGTTGAGGTTGAATTTCACTGATGTTTTGAAATACATTTTTAAATGGTAAGACATGTTGAGCATTTCTTTTGGGTCTGCTGGACATTTTTACTTCTTCTGAGAAGTCTCTTTTTAAGTCCTTAGCCTATTGAGTTTTTGTTTCTTTGAGAGTTTGAAATTTGAGGATTTAAATCATTGAGCTCTTAATATATTCTGAATATAAGGTCCTTACTCTTTTTTTTATTGTGAAAATACCATACAGAGGAGGTTCTTACTCTTATCAAATCTTTCTCTGGTAAAAATCTCCTCCCATTCTGTGGGCTTTCTCTTTAGCTTGTACGCTGTGTCCTTTGCCATGCAGCAACTTTTAAGTTTGATGCAATCCCATTTATCAAGTCTTTCTTTGATTTTTTTGTGTTTCTGAATCTTTACTTAGAAAGTTTTGACCTGCTCATCAAAGTGTTGTTTTTTTTTTAACTCACAGCAAATGATCTTCAAAAGTCATCTTGATTATGGGAGTCAAATAGTGGCAGTGAGCCCCTGGATAGCATGACAGCCCCTGAACTAATGATAAGAGATGTATTGACTGATTCTGAAACCTGATTAAATTACAGATTGTATATGCAGTGTGATTTCATTGTATAATGCACACATGGATATTGGAAGTTAATAGGAAATTCAGAAAAGACAAGTTTCAAAAAATGTTATGAGATTTAAATCTCCCCCAATTGGGTTGACATAAATCAAAGCCAGTTTATGTTAATACCTCCATTACTGGGGGGAGGGGATATCATTTTCCTTTACTATGCTTCCCATTTTTCCAGATAAGTGTTCACGAACTATATACTACAAGTAATGAAAGTTAAAAAAATAAGTAAGATGTCAACTTGAACATGAACACATTTTCTTTAAAACAAGAAATTGACTGATTTCCTTATCAATGTAAGTTTGTACATGAAGAACGTTTAATCTTTCTCCCAATCCTTTTCAAGCTGAAGTTTGGAATGCCATCTGTTCAAGTATTGACCTTGATCACCAAGGAAGAAAAGAAATACAGAAGAGAGTAATGAGACTCAAAATACAGTCGAAACACAAAATAAAGTGAAGAATACTTCACCTAGAGGAATCCAGGGAGCCTGGGGGTGCCAGGGCTTGACTTCTGGTTTCCTCTGGCAGGGAGCAGGTCAGCTCCCTGACCTGCTTGGTACAAGGGGCACAACTCCAGGTGCTGTTGGAGGCCTTGCTCAATGTACAAAGTCATGTTTTAAATTCTTACTGCCAGCATGCTTTCATTCTTGTTATTTCTTACCATAGTTGTTTTTTGTAGATATGCATGCATGTCATCAAATTTTAATTTCTACTTAATAGCTTTAAAAGTCTCCACTACTTATCTCATAGAGTAAATCCAATAGCTACTTAAGTTTGGGCCTGCTTGGAGTGAACCTGAATGGAATATGTGTACACTGGCTGAAGAGGCAGAAGCTCACATTTCCAGCCTTCTTAAAATACTTGTGGCCACATATGGCCACTGAGATACAGAAAAGCATGACGGTGCCTGAGAGCCCCCTGCCTGTTCTGCAGCCTGTCCTTCCCTCATTGCTGAGGATGTGGAGAACATCTTGGGGTCCTGGGTGGCTCTGAAGTACTTGAAGATGCCAGGATCCCTGGATGGATGCTGCCTTGTAGAGGAGCTCTGTGGGAACCACTCAATAAGGACAGATTACATGGACATTGGGGCAACATCAATGCCTATTAGGTCAAGCCATGTGATTTTGAGTTGATGCATTCCTTATACATATTCCAAAGATGTTGGATATTAATATAGCTCTTAGTAAACATTATCAAATCATGGGAAATATGTACGACTTGGTTTTAGCTCCAAATCTCTTTCAATTGGTACTTTGCTTGCTTATGATGTCTAATAGTTCTCTTTCCTTATAGTTCTTCTACCTCTCCTTTTGGTTAAGGTTACAATATTCTATCCCTACTGGGAAGAACTAACATGGACTCCAGCATCATACCCATCACTTGATACTTCTGAAGCTCTTTGTTTATTGCTTTTCTGACTTGCCAACCTGTTGTGACTTCACATCTGCTAGTGAATCTCTCTTGGCACTGTAATTGATTCTTTGGTTTTGGATTCCTTATCATGGTTTTCACTTGGGCGCCTTGTTAACACTCATTAAGCCCATGTTTGTTGAGCTTTTGGTGGACAAAAGGGTCAGGCCTTATCTGTGCAGCCTGAATTTATGCTCTACCTGTCCATCCCTGTGTGGATAGCCCCAGGGAGCAAGCAGCATCAGCATGTTGAGTCAACACCTCCAATGCACAGAACTGCCCTTCCTCTAGTGCTCTTCATGAAGAAACACATTGAGTCCTAAACTGGGAGATCTACAGAACTCATACTATACATGTCCAAAGTCTTAATGCAGTATAAGAATTTTTACATTCTTTACAGTTGAAGTAGTTATAATGGTTTTACTTATGTGACCCTGGAGATTTTCTAACATTTTGTGTGATACTGGCACAAAAACAGATGTGAAGATCAATGGAACAGAATAGAAGACCAAGACCTAAAAATATTTACACCACTGTAGACATCTATGTTTGGATAAAGTAGCCAAAAACATTCACTGAACAAAGGACAACCTCTTTAACAAATGTTGCTTGGACAGCATGCAGATTTTCTACCTGCCAATGAACGATACCCCATCCTCTCTCCTTGTACATAATTCAAGCCCAAATTCATTACATATTAAGATCAGAAACTTTGAAAACTCCAGTAGAAAAAAATAGGGGAGACTCTGGAAGGGGATTATTTTCTGACTAGGACTCCAATTGCCTAAAAGAACAAAAATTGATTAGTAGATATGCATAAAATTATAAAGTTTCTTCACAGCAAAAGAAACAGTGATGAGAACCAAGAGATAACCTCCAAAAATGGGGGATAATCTTTACTAGCTATTTAACAGCTACGAGATTAACATTCAGAAATATACATAGTTCAAAAACTAAACAGTAAAAGAACAAATAAGCTAATATTAAGGGGGAAGAAGGTTGAGTGGACAGTTCTCAGAAGAATAAATCTTAATGGCCAAAAAATATATGAAGAAAAGTTCAACTTTCTTAGCCATGAAGGGAATACTAATTAATACTACAGCAAAATCTATCTCAACCCACTCAGAAAGCAGCCATCAAGAAAACAAACAGCAAGTGCAGGAGAGGATATGGGGGAGATGAATTCCTCACACACAGTTGAAAGGAATGTAAAGTAGTTCAACTACTGTGGAAATGAATATGGATGTTTTTCATAAAAAGAAAGATTTACCTTATGAAACTGCTATTCTACTTTCAGACATTTATCTAAAGGAGAGAAAATTGATATACAAGAAAGGTCACAACATACCTACATTTATTGCAGCATTATTCACAATCCCCTAAAAATGAAATCAGCTGAAGTATCCAATAACCATTGAATGCATCAAGATATAAGTATACACTGGAATATTACTCAGCTAGTATGAAAATCATAATTTTGCAGGAAAATGGGTAGAAGTGGAGATCATTATGTTGGATGAGGTAAGTCAAGATCACAAAGCCAAATACTTCATGTTTTCACTCATTTCTGGAACTTATACCATACACACACACCCTCCACCACACCACCACCAACACCAACATAGTTGTAATTGTGGAACTCTTTCCAGGATGAAGGAAAAGAAAAGAGAGGAAAGAATGATGGAATACAAATAAAATTGAAATAAATTGTGTCTATGTATATAGATGGCTAAGAAATTCACTGAAATCTGTTGAACAATAAGTTGGGAATGGGGAGAAAGAGCAATAGAGGGAGCTAGTCTCATTAAATTAAAATACATGATTTGTGTGAATTACCATGATAAAAACTCTTTAATGAACATTGATGCAAAACTTCTCAATAAAATTATGGCCAACCAAATTCAGCAATAACACCCCAAAATTATAAACTATGATTAAACAGGATTCATTCCAGGGATGCAAAGATGGTTCAATATACATAAGTCAATTAATGTATTTAAAAAATCAGCAGAAGCAAGGACAAGAACCGCAAGATCATCTCAATAGATACCAAAAAAGCATTTGACAAGATCCAACACCCCTTTATGATAAAAGCTCTGGAGAAGCTAGGAATCCATGGAACATTTCTCAATACAATAAAGGCTGTATATGACAAATCTACAGCCAGTATACTTAATGGCAAAAAAATCTAAAGCCATTTCCTCTAAAATCAAGAACTAGAAAAGAATGTTCACTTTCTCCACTCCTGTTCAATATTGTACTAGAATTACTAGTAAGAGCTTTAAGGCAAGAGAAAAATGTAAAGAGGATCCAAAGAGGGAAAGGAAAAGTAGATGACATGATCCTGTATTTAAAGAACCCTAAAGATTCCTCCCCCAAGTTACTTGAGCTGATCTGAAACTTTGGCAAATTAGTGGGTTATAAAATTAACCCAGAACCATCAGTAGCTTTTCTGTATACCAACAATGAGAAGTGTAGGACTGAAATCAGGAAAGTGCCTCTATTTTTATTAGCCTCAAAAAAAAGCTAGGCATTAACTTAACCAAAAATGTGAAGGACATCTATTGTGAAAACTTAAAAAATCTGAAAAAAGAAATCAAAGCATATTTAAGGAAATACATAAAACTTCCATGCTCTTGTACTGGAAGAATTAACATTGTCAAAATGGCAATACTGCCCAAAGCAATTCACAAATTCAATGCAATAGCCACCAAAATCCTAACAACATTCTTCAATGAAATAGAGAAAATAATCCAAATATTCATATGTAATAACAAAAGACCCTAAATAACAAAAGGAATTCTTAAGAGGAAGAACAGTGTTGGAGGCGTATCAAAACCAAACTTCAAACATTATTATAAAGCCATAATACTAAAAGCAGCTTGGAGCTGGCATATGAACAGGCCTGAGGACCAATGGAATAGAATAGAAGACTCAGAAATGAACCCACAACCTTATAGTCACATAATATTTGATGAGGGAGCCAAAAACACAGGTTGGAAGAAAGACAGCCTCTTCTAAAAATGGTGCTAGCAAAATGGGGTATCCACATGCAGAAAACTGAAGCTAGATCCTTGTATATCACTGCATCCGAATCAATTCTAAATGTATCAAAAAACCTCAGTGTGAGGCCAGATACCATGAAAATATTACAGGAAGGGGCAGGAGAATCACCAGGGCTACTAGACATGGGTCTAAACTTCCTGAGTAAAGATCCAGAATCACAACAAATCAAAGTAAGACTGGATAAATGAGATTGAATTAACTGAAGAGTTTTTCCATGGCAAAGACATAGATAGCAGGATAAATAGCCCACAGAATGGGAGAAGATCTTTACTAGCTATGCATCAGAAGGGCCTCATATCTAAAATATAGTTAGAGCTCAAAAAATTGAAACCCCCAAAGAAACAACAATCCAGTTAGTAAATGGGCCAAAGACTTAAAGAGAAAATTGCCAGAACTAAGAATGGCAATAGACACATGAAAAAATGTTCAACATCTCTGGCCTTAAAAGAAATGCACATCAAAACAACATTGAGATTCCACCTGACCCCAGTTAGAATGGCCATTATCAAGAAAACTTACAATAAGAGATGCTGGTAGGGATGTGGTCAAAAGACAACTCTGTTACACTCTTGGGAATGTAAATTTGTTCAACAACTCTGGAAAGCAGTATGGAGGTTCCTCAAAAGACTAAACACTGAGCTCCCCTATGCTCCAGCAATCCCAGTCTTGGCACTTACCCAAATGACCACAAACAAGGCCACACTAAAGCCACCATCACAACCATGTTCATTGTAGCATTGTTTACCATAGCCAAAATATAGAATCAATCACATGCACCTCAGTGGATGAAAATGGAGACTTGGAAAAAATTTATATTAAGTGAAGTAAGCCAAAACCAAAGAAACATTCTCTCATTTGTGGTAACTAAACTAAAATGTACCTACTAACCTACAAGTGAATACACTGGAATGTAAAAGAAAAAAATACACTGGGACATGATAAATTATACAGGTTTCTAAAGAGTCACACAGAGTGAGACCAAAGGAGGATGTTCTTTGGAGAGAATCACATAGGTGCAATATCTATGTGCATCTGACCTTATAAAATAATATTTATTTATTTTTACTGTTTTTGATTTCTGTACCTTTTGTCTTGTATGTAAGTTTATCTGTTTGGGGAAGGGTAAGGGGAAGCAATAGAAGTAATGGGACAAAGGGTGAACAGCAGTGACAGTCACTAGATACCTTGCTGAAAATGAACTATACAGCTTGTAACTGAGGATGGGAGGGAAAAACCAGAAGAGCAAGGGAAGAGGTGACATTGTTCCAAAAGAAGTGTACTCTTTATCTGACTTGTGTAACCCTCACGATATCACCTTTACAATAACAATAAATAAATAAATAAATAAATAAATAATGACAAATTACAAATAACATTGAAATAAATTGTGTCTATATATCTAGATGGCTAATGAATTCACTGAAAACTGTTGAACAGTGGGTGGGGGGATAGGGAGAAAGTTCAACAGAGGGGGTTAATATGACTAAATTAAAATATATGCATGTGTGACCCACCATGATGAAAACTCTTTGTACAATTAATGTACAATAATAAATTAAAACAAAAAAGAATGACAGCAAAGTAAAGCAGGCTCTGTTGGGAGTTATCAACTGGAGGTGGGACAACAAAGAGGATGGAGATTAAATATGCTCAAAGGACTTTATTTACATATATGCAAATAGGGCAATCAAACCTGTTGAAATTGTTTTAAGAAGGTAGAATGAAATGAGGGAATATAAGGGGGGGTCAACTTTGATGGGGGCGCATTGTATGCAAGTATGGGAATGATACAACTAATACAAGCTAAGTTTTGCTGATGTTCTGGTGACTGTGAGGAGGAATTTCTAGAGTGAATCGAAATTTATTCATCCACTTAATTGTACTTTTGTGAACTCTTTCACAAAGACATAGTTGATTAGATAGAATACACGTTCATAGGACTGGGAAGGTAGCTCAGTGGTAGAGTGCTTGCCTTGCATGCATGAGGCCCTGGGTTCGATTCCTCAGCACCACATAAGCAAAAAGAAAAAAGCCGGAAGTGGCGCTGTGGCTCAAGTGGTAGAGCGCTAGCCTTGAGCTGAAGAGCTGAGGGACAGTGCCCAGGCCCAGAGTTCAGGCCCCAAGACCGGACTGAAAAAAAATACACGTTCATGTATTTTGCACTATTTTCTCTTGATATTAAGAAAACTGTCTTGTGTCCACAAAGAAACACTGGGACAGGGCTGCTCAAAGTATCTGATTTAGGGTTCATGCCAGAGCACAGACTGAATTGAAATTGTTAATTTGTCATTAAGACTCCCTGCCCCTTCCCCCCCTCCAAGAGGTGAGAGATGACAACAATCTATATGAAAGATAAAAGAATCCCACAGACTGGGAAAAAGAAAAGTTATTTGTTGTGAATTTGGGTGTGCATGCTGGTGGGATTTCTGGGCTTTGCTGTATTAATATAACTCCCAGCCAAACTATTTGGGCATGAGGAGCAGTTGATTTCTTTCTTCTTGGAGAATGAAGACCATAGTAATGCAGGTTATCTGCTAAGACAACTTACTGCACAGAAGACTGACTCCTCACCCACAGGCGTGGGGGCTGGGAGTTGCAGGTCAAGGACCTGGTGGTGGGATGTCTGGTGAGGGCACCCCCCTGTCTGCGGCCTCTGGAGATCTCCTCTCACATTCAGAGAGAGAGAGAGAAAGGATGTGCGCTCTTGATTCTCTCTTCTTGCAAGGGCACTAGTCCCATTCATAGGTCCTTCCCACATGGCCTTTTACTGCCCTGAGGTTTGTCTTCCACTCATGATCACAAAGGAGATGGAGGCTTCAATATATGAATTCATCCTGACATAAACAGTTTACGGCAGCTATCCATCCCTTAGGAATATTCAGTTTTGTTCTTGTTGGTACCTGAGATTATGCTCAGAGCCTTGTGTTTGCTCTGTTTGCTTGCTCGCTCAGCTAGTGCTCTACCACTTGAGCCATTCCCCCAGTCTGCATTTTACTGATTATTTTGGAGATTCAGCCTCCTTGAACTCTTCCCCAGCTGACTTCAAGCTGAGATCCTTCAGATTCCAGCCTCAAGAGCAGCTCAGATTACAAGTGTGAGCCACAGGTTCCTGGCAACACTTAGATTTTTGAATTGGTTTCTACTTCTGTTTGGAGTGGACTTTCTTTAGTGGTGATGATGGTTAGGTCAATTTCAGAACATCTTCACACTAAGAAAGAAGATCTGAGTTTTCAGGTATAACTCTCTCCAATGAGAGGTTCCTGAGTAAATTATTTCAGTTTTTATAGATACTAAATCACAAAATGGAAGCAATATTATCTATCTTGCTCAATTGTGGTGCACTTCGGATAAAGCATGCGGGTTGCCTGTTGGTCTAGCAAAATTTGATACTTATTAGTTCTTCTTATAAATATTAATAAAAAAGTTAAAGTTGGCTTTTTGATGAAAGAAAAAAACCCTGCTTTGCTTAGAGGCTGTCTGTGAATATGAAATAGGCTTAAAACACAAGCTAATTCTGTAGCCAGTGCAAATATTAATTAGCAGTCTAGCAAGAAGCAGGTCATAATGCTGAATGTCAATGTGCTAAAACGTCTCCTAGTTTCAAGACAGTAGCACCTTGTTAATTTGTCATTAAGCGCCCCCTCCTCCCTGGAGCTGAGAGATGACAAAGATCTGTGTGAAAGAAAAATTCTCACTGACTAAATCAAGCTTCTGCAGTTTTGTGAAAATGTGCTACTTTTGTTAGCTTTACTTTGGAGTTTGAAATGGAGTCCTTCCACAAGAGGACTTCCACCTTTCTAGATTAAAAAATGGAATTTTTCTTCAGCCTCAATTGGCAAAATGTGCTGGTGTGTGGTAGGTTTGAGACTAAAAGCACTTGTCCAAATATGAATTTTTGCCAGAATTTTGTTCAACTCTATAGGTATTCTGCACCGGTGTTATCTTCAAGATAAAACCGTTATGAAGTATTAACAAAAAATATTTCCAAGACATTTTGGTATTTCTTTATGGAGATGGGGTAGTGTAACTGACTGACAGGATGAGAAGTACTGCATGATCAATCTCAGAAGTAGAAATGAGGTGTGGAAAAGAAGTCATGTCCAGCGTTCTGGGCCTGGCAGGGTCTTGGTCCTCCATGGCCTTGCATGAGTTGTATTTCCTTTCCAGAGAGTTTCTCTACCTATGAGTCCTCTCTGAGCGCCCCACCTGACCCTGACTTCTGTGATTCTGGAAGCTGCACCTGCCCAAGTCTAGGATTACATTGGGAAAAAAAATCACTGTTCAACAAAGAAATGATGAAGAACTGAATACTGTATGGATTCTACCGAACAAAGGATTTTCAGAGTTAGAAACAGCACCTTCTCATTGAGTTCATTTGCATGCTTGTTAGAGTTTACCCTCAAAGATGCTTGACTGTGAGTTTTGCCTTTGGGACAGTCTTGTGCTGCATACATTTACAAGCAATTTACATTCCCCATTTTTAGCAAGAGCACAAATTCGTCAATCAAGACCTTTTATGTGGCTTGTTTTGGTTTTCTTTTGTCATAATTGGTATTAAGATACCCTCTTTCTACCTGAAAAGAATTAATGCATAAGTCATCAATGCATACTTAATATTTTACTTCTGCCTATAAACTCTCCTTGTATGGTGGTACTAACCTTCTTCATGAACAAAATTCTTTTCAGTCATCAACCCTTTATCCTATCTGATCTGACTGGATATAATCAATAGATCCTATCTATCTACTCTCTCTGTCTCTGTCTCTGTCTCTCTGTCTCTGTTGTCTCTCTCTCTCTCTCATGCAAGTACTGGAGTTGAACTCAAGGCTTTACATTCTTTTTTTTATTTTTTTAATATTATTTTATTTTATTTGAGAACATACTGTACAGAGGGGCTACAATTACATGGGCAGGATAATGCATACATTTCTTACCAAGCATTGCAGCCTCCTCCTTTGTTTACCCTTCACCTCCCTTCCCAGCCTCCCCCCTCCCCCCACCCAATTATACCCCCCTCCCCCCCCACCGACATTGTAAAGCTGGTTTTGACATGACATTTTGTACTTCTCATTGTTGCAACAGGTCCACCTGAATCCTTAAACGACTTGTTTGTCCCCATCTCCTCCACATGTTATACTGACATCAAATATAGTGAAAGCGGGGGTTACACTGTGGGGGAGGGACATACAAAGCAACAAAGAAATAATCTTATAAATGCGTTAGAAACACATGCATGAAAGAAACGAAAACATTAAAATACATATTTAAGGGTTCATTTTCCTAACATCACATTATCTGACCTTTTCCGCTTGACTCATACCTATACTAGATATTGCAAATAAGGGAAACCATGGGACCTATGCTTCTTTGGGCCTGGCTTACTTCACTTAATACAATTTTTTCCAAACCTTTCCATTTCCTAACAAATGGGGAAATGTCATTCTTTCTGATGGAGGCATAGAATTCCATTGTGTATATATACCACATTTTCTTGATCCATTCATCTACTGAGGGGCATCTGGGTTGGTTCCATATCTTAGCTATAGTAAATAATGCTGCAATAAACATAGTTGTGCTGGTAGCTTTAGTGTGGTCTTGTTTGTAAACATTTGGGTAAATGCCCAAAAGTGGGATTGCTGGATCATAGGGGAGATCTATGTGAAGTCTTTTGAGGAACCTCCATACTGCTTTCCAAAGTGGTTGAACAAGTTTACATTCCCACCAACAATGAAGTAAGGTTCCTTTCTGTCCACATCCCCTCCAGCATCTGTTGTTGTTAGAGTTCTTGATTTTTGCTGTTCTAACTGGAGTGAGGTGATATCTCAATGTTGTTTTGATTTGCATTTCTTTTATGGCTAGGGATGAAGGCTTTTCATTATTATTTGGCTAATTTGCTTAAGACTGGTGATCTACCACTTGAGCTATAACTCCACTTTTGGCTTTTTTGTTGGTTAATCGGAGATAAGAGTCTCTCAGATTTGTCTGCCTGGGCTGGCTTCAAACCTCTACCCTAAGATCTCAGCCTCACAAGTCAGTAGGATTACAGGTGTATGCAGCCAACATCAGGCAAAGGGATCGTATTCATAAAATCCCAGGATAGAACATGTCCATTTTTTGCCAGTCTTGGGGCTGGGCCTGGACACTGTCCCTGAGTTTCTTTTGCTCAAGGCTAGTGCTCACCACTTGAATCACAGCTCCACTTTCAGCTTTATCTGTGTATGTGGTACTGAGGAATTGAACCCAAGGCCTCATGCATGCTAGGCAAGCACTTTACCACTAAGCCACCTTCCCAGCCTAAAATGTCTATTTTTACAGTGCACACTTTGAGTCCTGTTCTATGTCAACACATTATTCTTCATGGCAAACCCCCAAGCTTGAGGCCATTGTGTTACTCCAAGTTTATAGATGGGAAAGCCGAGATGGTGAGCCTCGTCCATGGCCAAACCCCTTGCATTCACCGTCACCCTCTGAGGCCTCCGTGCTTTCCCCTTTCTTTTCTGAATGTGATGAGCCAGCAGCCCCGGAACCTCTCCCTTAGGTTCTTTCTGTGGGGTCAGTTGGCCTTGAGACAGTCCATGCACCTTCTCACCAGCTAGATCTCTGTGTAAATGCAGTAAGAATGACAGGGGTCCTTTCTTGGACACTGAGGACCATACCGTTCCCCTCTCCTTTCTCACTGTGCTGTTCTTCCTGACATTGAATACCATGGGAATGTTCTATAGATGGGCTATTCTTGGTCTCTCGCCTCCTACTCTAACTCCTATGAGAACGTCATAAAGACAGGACAAGGATATTACTTTTGCTACTATTATGAATTTATTGTGCCCACAATCGCATGCCACAAAATATTTGTTGAATGGATTGTTTGAATCTCTGGAAACCTCCCTCTTTCAAGGAACAGAGATCCATCAACATGTCTACGCCACCTGCACTGCACTCTCCTGGGACATGGAGAGGACCATGACATGAGCTGAGCTCTAAGGAGGGAGGCTGGGAGCAGATGTGACCTGTCTGCTGGGTTTACTCTAGACCATTAGAACTCAGAGCCTAATGAGAGTTAGACTCTCCCAGAGTAGCTGTGGGCTGTTAGTAACGATGGCAATCTTTTGTGGGACTCATGCCAAGATCCATATCTGTGGTGCTTTCATCTGAAAGGTGGGATGCAAGAGGTGACATTTGCAGTAAAGGTACCAAGTGTAGATCTCTGTCTAGAAAGATGACTATGATGGGGGCCTGGTGAATAAGAAGAGCTGGAGAGTAGTCAGGACCTCCAACCACAGGAGGCAACAGACAGGGCCAGCTCTGGTTGGGCCCTGGGTGGCGGGGGCAGGGGGTGAGGGGGATCTTGGGTCACAGGGCCACAGCAGGCACAAGGCAGATTCTGAGTCTGAGGAAAGCCCGGCTAGGAAGTCCGGACCTCCCTACTCAGACGCAGACTCTGCTCCAGGGGTTTCTTTCATCAAGTTGAAGTTTTGCAGGTGGCACCAGACAGCACCTGTAGTGGAGCTGAACTAAGGAAGGCCAGGTACCACCTCACAGCATAACAGACTACCTTTCCCGAGTTTTCTCCAGCTTCTGTTTATGGTACTTACCTTCTGTTCCTTTTGTGTTGTGTTGTTTGTTTGTTTAAGGGAAGATTAAATAACTTCATACAACATCATACCACTTAAAAATAAAGTGAATCCTGAGATGTTTTTCCTTTCTTTGCAAGGTGATAATGAGGTAAACAAATGCCTCTGTCTTCAACCCACCTCTCAGGTGCTACTGTTGTCAGAATTCTGTTAGAACAACCTTACTACTGAGAATGCATACGTTTTTATGCAAATGTTGTTTACCAGTCTCTGGTTCCTGTGGCCATTTGTGAATTTCCCCTAACATTTCCTTTCAGGGTCTGACAGCTCGGTTCTCTCCAGCTGACAAGGTGAAATATTTGTCCTTCCTCTTGTTGTCCCAAATGGTTTCAAGCCCATATTTCTCTTCTGAGCCCAGGCTAACAGATTGGCTGACATCTGCACTTGACTATCACAAGGGAAACCATCTTAAACTTCAGAATTAAAACGTTGTTCCTTCAAGCCTGCTTCTTTCAGGGGGTAACACCCATATCCAACCTCCAGTACCTGGTCCGGGTTAGCAACTGTTTACTTTAAAAAGTGATACCAAAACCAGGGACAGCCTCATTCCCAAACAGAATATTCACACACATGGACATTAGTCTCAACTTGACAAGCCAATAACAATCCTGCATCTGGTGCAAGGAGCTCAGGAGTCCTTCACCTTGGCACCTGACCATGGACCTACTTACTGCCCGAGATTTAGTTTCAGCAGAAGGATTTGATTCCATCAGTATGTATATTAATTAGATATAATGATTAGAATAAAAAGATATTTTCCCAGGCACATCTATTTATGGTCTATCTAGTTATCTATAAAATCTTTTAATTATATGAATAATTAAATGAAAATGAAGACCACCCCAAAACTAAAGATAATCACAGTAACGAGATAAGCCATCAACACGAGGACATTTGTAACCCAGTAAACATGTGTTCAGGTTTCAACTTTCAAGGCCATATGGAATATGGGAAAATTTTTTGCAGCCAAAATCATCTGTGGAAGTTTTTCAGTAGATGTATTCACCTGAACCCCTGCTTTCAGGGATACCCTTCAACAAGGGAAAACTAAAACATACTAATTCCTCAGGTAACTACAGGTAAATCACCTGTCTCAGATATCTGTCCAAAGTTGACGATAAAAGAAATTATCCTGATAACTCACAACCAAAATTAGAGCCATACAGAGGTGTGGACCTAAGTCTACACTCTGAGAACTGCCAAGCTGGGACGGAGTGTCTCTAACTCCTAGTAAAAGCCAATACAGTTCTTTCCTGAAGGAACTCAGCTTGTTATGAGTTTAGGACCTCAGGATCCCCAGATCAACTCAGTAAAGATCTACAAACACATTAACATTCAGAAATTGAACAGGAAATATGCCAACACATTGGAACTCACAAAAGTCATAAAATACACAAGGAATCAAGGCACATGAGCACGAATGCCCAGAAACAAGACACTCTAATGATTCCACAAAGATTTCAGTCAGTACCTGACTGTGGCTGACCTGACATAGTCAAGCACATTGCTTCAGGAAGTTTATCATATCACCTTGGGATCCTGTGATTTGATTACAGTGGAATTCTAGCTCAGGAGTTCCAAGAGTTGGGGGTGATCTTCAGCAATCCTAATGAATTTCCTGGTGTTACCAATAGTGCTGTCTGTGGACAATACAATAGATATAGTAAAGCTTTGATATTATGTTTAACATGTTTCATTTATTTTCTATTGTTTCTGTGGACCATTATCCCAACTTACGGTTGTGTAACAATATGCAGTGTGCTATCTAGAAACTAATGTAGGTTAAAAGTCCAAGTTTGCTCATCAGACTTTTATGTCCCAGATTTCATCAATTCAAATTCTAGCTGACAGTTGACTAGGGTTTTGAGCAGTCTGTGGAGGGAGTGACTTCCCAGTCCACACACGTTGTTGGTACGTCTGGTTTCTTGTGATTAAGGTCCTTTGAGGAAGCCATTGTTAATCCAAGATGCCGTTTTCTCCCAGTGACAGTGTCTTCATAGTCATTTTGCGGGGAGGAATTTTCAGCATTACTGAGTCAGCAAGGCTGAGTGGAATTCTCATTTGTAGAATCTCTTAATTTATTTTGTATCTTCCTGTGGCATTTCTCTTCTGTTTCTTTTTTTTATTGTAAAGATACTGTACAGAGGACTTACAGTTACATGTTAAGGTAATGAGTACATTTCTTGTTGAGCATTGTTACCCCCTCCCTTGTTGCTCTCCCACTATCCCTTCCCTCCCTCACCTCCTTCCCTCACTCCCCACACCCACTGAGGTTGTAAAGTTCATTTCCAATATACTGTCTTGTGGGTATCATTATTGCAATGGGTCATCCTGTGCCCTTGTTCCAGCATTTTGTTATTCCCCTTCCCCTCCTCAGATTAGACAAATGTATATATAAGATGAGGGTACCAAAATCAAGTACAGTGACAACAGGGGATATACCATAGGGGGAAGAACATACAAAGGAAACAAAAAAAAATCACATAGTACATGTAGAACAATAACAACAAAGACAGAGCTCTTCTGAATTTTCTCTCCTTTAAAGGTAATGAGTTTGGATCCACCTAGAGACACAAACCAATTTCCCTGTCTCAAGATCTATAAGCTTAATTTCTCCAGCAACATCTCTTTTCTACTTAAGGTTAGAAGTTCAGGGGCATGGATATCATTTCTTGGGAACATGTCTCTTCATTCATGTATATTGAGGGTAATTGAAAATGTTATAATACCTACAAAAACAAGAGAATGGAAAAAAAGGTTTATAAGAGGATTAAGTGAAAAGAATGAAGAAAAATGATATAGTAAATCACACTAAAATCTTTTTGGAGACAGAAGAGAACTGAGCACAGCTGAGAGAGAAGTAGAAGTTGAGTGAGACCCTGTAGAGTCCCCAGGGATGTGAAGTAGAAATACTGGCAGAGCAACTGAAATGATTAACTTTTGGCAAATCAGTGCTCATGAAGTTTTAAATAATTTAGTGACAACTTTTTTTTTCTAGAATTCTTGAAGAAATCAGTCCTTAGATCTAGAAACCCTAAAAACCTCTAAAAAAGAATAGTAAAATAATCCTCACATTGCCACTCCCTAATGAAACTAGAACAAAGGCAAAGAGAATATGTTTATAATAGAAAGGAACCATTAGGCACACAAAATAACAATTTGATATCTGAGTTTTCCAAAAGCCATATTGGAAGTCAAAACATAATAAGATTTTCAATATACTGAGGTACAATTATAAATACATAAAAATAAATCTATAAAATAAGAATAAAAATAAAGATTTTTCATATAAAAAGAAACTGCCAATTTTTTGTTTTACAGAAAAGGAAAACTATTAACGATTATATAATGGGCAGAGGAAAAGTTGTCACCAATAGAAGGTATAAAAATCACAAAAGGCTAAGGAAAACTGGTCAGTATACAGAGGTATCTAAGCATCTCTGACATTATACTACAGCAATAATGAAGATTGTAATGCTGCAGAAACTCTATGTCAATTTCATTATCACCAGATAAGTGTGGGTTATGTCCATATTTCTCCTTGAGCACCCCTTCTGTACATCTGAATGAAAACTCAATATCCCCAGATAGTATTTCAGGGAAGCTTAAGTTCAACATTTTCAAATTTGATCTCATGATGTCTTTATCTCAAAAAGTGTCAACTGCTCCTGGAAAGACACAATTATCAACTGTCTTCTGAAAGCCAGTATCTATGATATCAAGGGACAAACTAGCCTATGGCTTATTTCAGCAGGCCCAAGAACAAGGACTAGTCACAGTAGTTTTCAAATGGTTGTCAAACAAGACAAAAAGCAAGTGAAAGAGGTGACCAGCTATGATTTGGAAAGGCTACAGTATTTTATTGCAGGACCTCTACAGGAAAATCTGACCAGCTTCTGACTTGGATTTCAAAGCAGAGAGGTACCTCTTCCCCATGGGTGTGGGTACACATAAGATTGCATTCTGTAAGAATCTCCAAGGCTAAATAAGAAAGAAGAGATCTGAAATGCATAATGGTTCCAGACTTACATGGAAAAGAGTTCACTCATTGAGGAGTAGAAGGTTTTATGTTAAGGTCAAGAGTAGAAAACAAAGCACAGATGAGGACTAAGAACCAGAGAGACTGGAGCCTGTGAGAATGAAAGGTAGATAAGGGTGCCATGATACCTTCTGAGATCGTTCTGAGGTCTCCTTGCTTTTCAGACTGTCCTCTGGGTGAGTCCTTCCCACCCTTCCTATGCTCTTCATCCTGGCCCAACCCTCTCTGGCTATCCTGAGCATCTCACCATTCTCCTCCTCATGGGCTTCCTCGGCCTTGGCATGTGGGACTTATGGCTTTACTCTGAGTACATCTTCTTCCTTCTCAGTCATCTTTAGTTGAAGATCACAGTCACTGTAGAATGGGTTTTAAAGGTTATTGTCTCTGTGAAGGACTGAATCTTCCTTCAGACACACCATCCTGGCCTCATTGTCCCTTCTCCCTCACCTGCCCCATCCATCACTGTGCGAGAACTTTGCAGGCTGCAGTGGGAAGCCAAAGTGATTCTTCAAATGTTCATCAGTTTCCTTCTACTTCAATCCTAGGTCTTTGTGAGCTTCGGGTGGGGTTGGATAGAATGGCCAAATTCCTTTGCTCAAATAATTGATGAGCTCACACTTCCACATATTACTGGCCACAGAAACATACCTCCTTATACACACCCCTCCAGCCATGGTCACGACTTCTCTGATTAGTTCACTGTTAGGTGACAAGTGACTCACCACAAAACAGATAGCCCCCATATTCATTAGTAGGCTTTCTTAGGAGCTGCAGTTTTTTGTCTAAGAGTCCTATTTAGGACTGAATTTTAATTCCTGCAACAATGCTGCTTTTCCAAACAAGTTAACTTATCTTTAAGTAGTTGTACAAAAGGATTTTGATTCCATATGTGATTTGATGAGTACAACGCATCTTGTTCACTGTTTCCCCTTTCATCTTTCTCCCCATCTCTCCCAACCTTGCCCATCCTCTTAAGTTACCTGGTTCCATTTTTTATATCTGAACATTGACTAAATAATAGTATTTGCCCACCTTTCCTCTTTTCAACTCTCAGCCTCCGCTCCCTTGATTTCCCCCTTTCCTGACAGTATTATGTTAAACAGGAGTTACCTGTCGGAAGGAGTTACACCACTGCAAATCTCCCCTATGCATACCATACTTTAGATAATATATTTATATACATATGAGCCTATATATGATTTTGTATCTGTTTGTAACTTAGACATGACTTCCACATATGAGCAAAAACAAAAAACAAACAAACAAAAAAAAACACGTGCTCCTGGTTTCACTGAGACTGACTTGACTTAGCATCACTTTTGACCAAAATGAATGGTGAGAGTCACTTATTGGGAGGGTGGCGTTCATGGGGCTGACTTTTGTTGCAGTGGTTAGAGGTGGCTTCTTGGAGAGTCTTTGACTGGAGATACCTCTGGGAGAATGGAAAACAGTTGCTTGGTGAAGTAAAAATGAGAAGGCTTTCCTGTAAAGAGATCAGAGTGTGAACATACAAGTGGGACATAGAATGTTTGGCTGGGAATAATTGTAGGGTGCTTTGAATTCCTTACAGGAGTTTTAATTCACCTTGAGACGCAGAGGAATATTAACGCCTTCAGAACAAAAAAATATTTTCAATGACAAGTTTGTTTTATACCAAACCCCACCCCCATTTGGAGGCGGTGAAGTGGAGACAAATTGATAAAGCTAGCTGAAAGCAAGTTCCACGAACAAGAAACCTAGATGCATCTGAGTATGATATACCTGACAAACCTCACAGGGCCTTTCAGACTATACCGGTAAGGGAATTTAGAAAAGCAACAATTATAATCATATTAAAAAATATCTTAATTTTCCTCTGGCATTTGACAACGGATACGGATAGCTGTCCAAGAAATGCACATTGGTTTGCTTGACAAGTCACATTTGAGCACCTACTGTTTATACTCAATGACTCAGCTGCTGAGGAGGCCACAGCCAAGGATCCACGCTGCTCGCGTGGAGTGGCTTCTCCAGCATCCAATGAGCTCCGGTGTAGCTCTGAGGCCCTGCATGGCAAGGCATCGTTGTTTGCAGGAGATGCTGGGGGGGCAGAGCGGAGAAGTTGGTCTTGAAAAGCCAGTGCCTTGTTTTAATGGTTTATGCCTGAGTTGCACTGGGGTGAAGCTATCGATGGCTTTGTTCTCGAAGCTGCTTGAAGAAATTCAGTTGAATAGAAAAAAAATGTTTTCCTTTTGTTCCTGAGGGCAGGTGGATAAAAAGTTTGAGGCTTTATTGTTGGGAATACTCGCCATTTTCACCAAGCTATTCAGAGTATTCTGGTTTCCCAAGGAGAGGCCCAAGTGGGAAACAGGTACTGGAGCACATTTCTTTTTTTTCTAGAGTGTTTTGTGCCAAATAATCACCAGCTGCTGTGAGATCAATGTGTGTGGAATTATTAACAAGAAGAAAATGACTAACTACAACCTTTGGAGAAAATTTGTCTCAGGCAAGGACTTCCTTTGAAAGGTGTACACAGCATGAAAACGTTGACTCCCACCACAGGGACCCACCATGGGGCCTATTGTCAATGAACAGGAAGATGTTGGTTGCAAAGCTTCAGAATTTCTAACCTGGAATACCGACAGGGAAGGTGTAGGAGAGAAAAATATGCATTTCCTCAACAATGCCCTCAACCTGTAGGAGAACTTCAGATTAAAATGTTCATAAAGCAGCTCCTTGATTTGACCTTGAGATCTGGTACACAGTTTCCTTGAAGAAAGATTTTTTTGTTTGTTTGTTTGTTTTTGTTTTTGGCTCTTTGTAGAACGGCATGGCGATATTTGTGCTATAAAAGACCAAAGGGATTTAAGAAAACTTTATTTTTATTTTCACCAAATGACAAAGGTAAGACCCTGGGCACCATCTAGGCAGTGACCCCCTTTAGTAAGGAATTGAGATAGAGATCTTTCAAGAAAGACCTACCATGAATTCTACCTTATTGCAAAGGGCTAAGAAACCCCAATGATATCCTCAATTAATTTTATGGATATAAATTTTATGGATATAAATCTATAAAAATCTTGTTGAAGAACAACTAGAAAGACAGAATTAACATCCACAGTCTTGTTCCTGATTCCCCTGTTCTATAGGAGCAGGACGCAGGTTTGCAGATCATGTGATAATAGAGCAAGGGCCATGAAGAAAGAGGCCCAAGCTATAATGCTACAATTTACGAACTTAATCTTAAGCAAGACACTGTGTATCTGAATCATGTTTTCTTAACTGGAAGAATGCTTTTAAAGAACATACATTCTTCATATGGCAATTGGTAAGTACACAGACATGTACAACTAAATGCCAAATGTGATATTTAAGTGAAATGCCATGTTCTGGTAGTGTCAGTGGTGGTCTTAGGGCTGGCTACTCCAAGGGTAGACTTGACAGAATGGAAGGGATCTGAGCTGCAACTTGGGGAATCAGCAAGGCTTTGTGGAAGGGACTGGGGGATATCTGTCTTCTAGCCTTGAGATAACCCATGAGTTGTGATAATACAAATGGGGGCTGTCTATTCAAGCAGTGAAGGTATGGTTAGCAGGAGCTGTCCATGTAGGAAGATAAGGGAAAGACTGATGGCAGCCAGCAGATGGTGGGTTACTTTCTATGTGTTAGGAATGGCTTTAATCAGGCATGGATAAGTTTGTATTCCCTAATGTTGACAATAGCATCAATGTAGACAAAAGCATTGATGAAGAAATGGGAAGGCAGTGGCAATAGTGAGACAGCTTTTGTGGTCTGATGGGGTAGGGTATAGAAGTCTGCAGGGAGGGTAGGGGATACCCTGGGACAAAGGAATGCAGATCCAGAGGTGTCAGCTGTCCCCTGTATGGGATGTTCATATGAAGGTTTGGCTCTCTCTCCATCAAGCTGTCAGATCAAACACTGTCTGAAACATTGCTGAGAAATGGAGCAAAAGGTTACCTCAAGTCGGGACTCCCACCAGTGCTATCCATTCTTCATATTTCAGTGAGTGCAGGAAGTCATAAGACCATGCTGGAGCTCCACATGGCAGAGACAGAAGCATGGACAACGGCATTGGTCAAACATTATGCCTCCCTGTGGAGATGGGACATGGAGACATAGGCTTTCTAGTCTTGCCTTGGAAACCCAGAAAGAAGAGTCACAGATTTTTAAACATATTGTGTTACATTAGCCTTTCTTTTTTCTTTCTTTCTTTCTTTCTTTCTTTCTTTCTTTCTTTCTTTCTTTCTTTCTTTCTTTCTTTCTTTCTTTCATTCTTTCTTTCTTTCTTTTTCTTGCTTGCTTTCTAGCTTTCTTTTCTTCTTTGTAAGCCTTATAATAAAGCTCTAGGGCCATCAGCAGCTCCAAAGATGATCTAGATGTTAGAAACACATATGTGAAATCGAAGGTAGATTTTCCCTCTTTCCGCCCCAGCATTTCAGCTTCTTTCCACAGAGGGGATGACTGGCTGTCTACCTGACTGTCTTCATTAAATAGCCTCTTCACACCCATTCTCCTGCCAGAAGTGGTATTGTTTCCACTGCTATTGATGCCAGCTAAGTTTGGCCTGGATCCCTGGCTTAGTGTTGTTCTTTCCTGGCTGTTGACAAACTCTGTGGTTGAAAAGATGTGTAGGCTCAGCCCCAGGGTAACTTCTCTGCTGTCTCTAGGGATGATCCCTAGAGGTTAGCTCCTGTGAATGGTGAAGGAAGATGTTTGCCAGAAAGTCAACACCTGCACATCCTCCTGTCAGTGGGATAGCTGAACACATCATTTTATTGATTTTATTCTATTAAGCTCTGGATTAGGAGTGGAGTTAGAACTAAATCTTTAGAAGCTGGGTTCCTGGGAATCCAGAGATGCTCTCAGTACACAAAGTATTAAGTTCCTCCTCTATGCATATCCAGTGCATGTGAAAAGATGCAGCTGACATTTCCAGGCAATGGCTACAGTCAGCTGTGGGGTATACTACTAGACTACTTTTTGCAGCCATTTATTGAGTCATATGTTTGAGTGAGGAAAGGTGTTGTTCACACTTGAGGAGGAAGCAGCACATTGAGAGTCTCAGTCAGGTGGAGGAGGGTGCTAGGGTTGACACATCCTAATTTAGAACCAGAGCTGGCGACAATGCTCTGCTAAATTCAAGGTAGGAAAGCAGAGCTGGAGGCTGCTAACTCATGCCTGGCATGCTAGCTACTCAGGAGGCTGAGAACTGAGCAGCCCGGTTCAAAGCCAGCTGAACAGAAAAGTCCACAAGACTCTTATCTCTAATTAACCAGCAAAAAAGGCAGAAGTACAGGTGTGGCTCAAGCAGTAGAGAGCCAGCTATGAGCAAAAAAAGCCAAAGGAGAGAACAGGGCCCAGAGTTTCAGTCCCACTACTAGTACAAAAGAAGAACAAAAGAAGAAAACAAACAAAAAACAGAAAACCAACCAATGAATTAAAAGCCTGGTTAGAAGTGACTCAGTTTAGAATTGGAAAACAATGATGTTAAAATTATATATGTACATATACATATATACATATTATTGTGTATAGTATTCATTCACGGGGAGAAATGATATGAAAAGGAAGTTCTTTGCAGAAAGTTATAGCGCTGAGCTGGCTAAGAAACTGAATCAGAGTGGAAAGAACAAACAGAGAAGAATTAAAAGCAGAAAGAGCATTAGAAAATTTACATATAATTGAATTCATTTTCAGTGACCATAACTTGCTATAACAGAAAAGGCTTGGTGAAATGTAAGTACCAGATACATGAAGATGCATCAAGGCACAGCATGGTGAAATTTCTCAAAACTAGTAACAAAAAGAAACTGTTAAAGAACAGATAGGAGATTCATGTGGGAAGATGGCAGAGGAGAAGCTGGATGCTAAACAAGCTCTCACATAGAAAGCAGTTTTGGAGTTCCAGTGAACAGTCCTAAGCCAGAGAATCACACCAAGTGTGCCATCACAGGACAGAGAGTTAGGCCAGAGAGGGAAAATTCAGGCAAGGAGACAGATCTGAGCACTTGCCAGCAGCTGCCGCTGCTGCAAAACAGAGAGTCTGGAATGAAGGAGCCAGACGTGGCGGGTGAGTGGATTCTACTCAACACCAGCAAGAACCAACAAGGAGCAGACATCTTCATCCTGCAGTTCGCAGACCAGAGAAGACCCAGGAACCAAGACTAGGCATGAGTAGAAGCCTAACGTCCTCACTCCTTCTCAGGGAGCAGAGGGGGGAAGGCCACCCCTACCCCCTATCCCCCAGTACCGGAGATCTCCATCTTGGATACTGACAAAGCTCGGCGGAGCTGCTAGCTCCAACTCAGGCCTTGAAAGAAAACTGGAGTCATTTAGCAGGTCACAAGAACCTAACCTGACCTGCCAGACTCAGCTCCACCCAGGGAAAAGTCACCTAGCTCTGATGCCAGCCCCAGGAGTGGCTTTCTTCACTGGGTAATCAGGGCCAGAGGCTGCCCCTCCCTCTAGCAGTCTTGCCAATCAATTGAAATTCAGTAAACAGAAACCCTGAGAGTGGCTCCAGGCTGGACTCTGTGAGTTTCTCACAAACTAGCCCCCGGGAAAAGCTACAGTTTGCTGAAAGGCCTCTACTCATCACAGCATCTCCAAACTTGAGGAAAAAGCCATCTCCCTCTTTTGTGATATTCAAAGCAGATCCCCCTCCCATTGAACTAACCTGGGAGGAGGATCACAAAATCCTGGGTAAAGCAGAGCATTTTTCTGCCTGTTCAAAAAACTGACTGAAGAAACCATCAAAGCCACAGGAAAATCAAACACCACAAGCAGACCAGAGACTCCAACAAGAGGCTGGTTACAGATACAAGGGAGATACAGGATTTTCCCACCCCTCCCAAAAAAATCAAGGAATTTTTTTTCTTTTTTTTTGTACCTTTTATAAAAATTTTTTAAAACTTTTTTTAAAATTTTTAATTTTTACCTTTTTTGAAAAGCAATTGTTTTCTAGCAACTTTTTTTCCTCTTATAATTTTTATTTTAGGGGGCTATGTGTGTGTGTGTTTCTTTCTTTCTTTCTTTTTCTTAAAATTTTGTTTTGTTTTTTTTTTTAGCTCTACTGAACTTCTGATCTTTTTTTCTTTCTTTCTTATCCTTTTCACCTTTTCTTCTCTTTGGTTCTTCTTTATGTGACTTAATTGTTGTTCTTCACATCCTCAGATAAACCCATAGTCGATTATTAGACCTTATACCCCATTGTGTACACACTTAATCCACAAATTTATTACTTAATTCAAAACCTCTTAGACTTAAATTCCTTAATAGCAGTACTATCTCTTTAAACCTATGTAATATTTTTATTTTTAAGTTTTTCACATCTCCTTTATATTTCTCCCCTTCTCTTATTATATCCACATTCTTCTCTGAATAGTTTGTTTTTGACTCTGCATAAAATTTTTAATTTTTACTTTTCTATTCTTTCTGGTCTCTTTTTTCCCTTTCTCTGTCTTCTTTTTTTCTCTCTCTTTACTTTCATCCTATTCAACCTATTTCCTGCTTTGAGATTAGGACTTAGTTAAGTTAACTCTCCCTGTGCCTTCCCACATCACTCTATTCCTATTTTTTACCCACATCTCTCCCTAAACCTAATAATTTCTGGTTTACCAAATTCTTCTTTGCGGTTTGTAGCCCATTAATATATAGTTGTTTGATGTTGAATAGATGTATCTGTTGAACTAGATTGTATCTGCAGACTACTGACTGTGCAAATACAGACAGAAAAAGAAGAGAACACACCCAAATAAATAAACTCAGAGATGAGAAGGGAAACTTTACCACAGTAACAACCAAGATTCAGAACATTATAAGGGAATACTTCTCAAAACTTTATGCTAATAAGTTTGAGAACTTGGCAGAAATGGACCTTTTCCTAGCAAATATTGACATGCCAAAACTAAACCAAGATGAGTTAAACCATCTTAACAGGCCCATATCAAGCATTGAAATAGAAACAGCAATAAGAGACCTCCCAGCTAAGAAAAGTCCGGGACCAGATGGTTTTACAGTAGAATTCTACAAGGCATTCAAAGCAGAGCTCACACCTGAACACATTCTATGAAGCCATCATAACCCTCATCCCAAAACCAGGCAGGGACTCATCAAAGAAAGAGGACTATAGACCCATTTCTTTGATGAACATTGATGCAAAATTTCTCAACAAAATTTTGGCCAATTGACTTCAACAATTCATCCAAAAAATGATACACCACGATCAAATGGGATTCATTTCAGCGATGCAAAGCCGGTTCAATATACGCAAATCAATTAATATTATTCATCACATCAACAGGAGCAAGGATAAAAACCACATGGTTATCTCAATAGATGCAGAAAAAGCATTCGACAAGATCCAATACCCCTTTATGATGAAGGTTTTGGAAAAATTAGGAATCCATGGAACATTCCTCAATACAATTAAGGCTGTATATGACAAACCTACAGCCATCATTATACTTAATGGTGAAAAACTAAAGCCATTTCCTCTTAACTCAGGAACAAGACAAGGATGTCCACTCTCTCCACTTCTCTTCAATCTAGTATTAGAATGCCTAGCTACAGCAATAAGACAAGATGCAAACATAAAGGGGATCCAAATAGGGAAAGAAGAAATAGAACTCTCCCTCTTTGCAGATGATATTATCTTGTATTTAAAGAATCCCATAGAATCCACTCCCAAATTACTCAAGCTGATTAAAAACTTTGGCAAAGTAGCATGGTATAAAATTAACCTCCCAAAATCAATGGCTTTTCTGTATGCCAACAATGAGAAAAGTGTGGTTGAAATTAGGAAAGCAACTCCATTTGTAATAGCCCCACAAAAAAAAAATACCTAGGAATTAACTTAACCAAAGAAGTGAAGGACCTCTATGATGAAAACTTTAAAAACTTGAAAAAGGAAATCAAAACAGAATTTAGAAAATGGCAAAACTTCCCATGTTCCTGGATTGGAAAGATTAACATCGTGAAAATGGCAATACTTCCCAAGGCTATCTACAAATTCAATGCGATACCTATCAAAATTCCAAACTCATTCTTCAAGGAAATAGAAGAGGCAATCCAAAAATTCATATGGAACAATAAAAGACCCCAAATAGCAAAAACGCTCCTCAATGGAAAGAACACTGCTGGAGGAATAACAATACCAAATTTCAAACTCTACTATAAAGACATAGTAATTAAAACAGCTTGGTACTGGCACAAGAACAGACCTCAGGACCAATGGCATAGAATTGAAAACCCAGAAATGAACCTACAGACCTATAGCCATCTAATCTTCCATAAGGGAGCTAAAAAAATAGAATGGAAAAAAGAAAGCCTCTTCAGTAAATGGTGCTGGCAAAATTGGTTAACTACTTGTAGAAAACTAAAGCTAGATCCTTATATCACCCTGCACCAGAATTAACTCCAAATGGATCAAAGACCTCTGAGTCAAAGCAGACACTCTGGAATCATTACAGGATGGAATAGGAGAAACCCTAGGTCTCCTTGGCCCAGGCCAAAATTTTCTTAATAGAGACCCAGAAACACAACAAATCAAAGAAAGGTTGGACAAATGGGATTGCATGAAGTTGCAGAGCTTCTGCATGGCAAAGGACATAGTTAGCAAGATCAATAGAAAGCCCACGGATTGGGCGAAGATCTTCATTACCCATACAATGGACAAGGGTCTCATATCTAAAATATACTTGGAACTCAAAAAATTAAATCCCCCAACAACAAATCCTCAAAGAAACAACTGCCCAATAAATTAGTGGGCTAAAGACTTGAAGAGAATCTTCTCTGAAGAAGAAAGAAGGATGGCCAATAGACACATGAAGAAATGTTCAACCTCCCTAGCCATAAAAGAAATGCAAATCAAAACAACATTGAACTACCACCTCACCCCAGTTAAAATGGCAAAAATCAAGAACTCTAATAACAACAGATGTTGGAGGGGATGTGGACAGAAGGGAAACCTACTTCATTGCTGGTGGGAATGTAAACTTGTTCAACCACTTTGGAAAGTAGTATGGAGCTTCCTCAAAAGACTCCACATAGAGCTTCCACTTTTGGGCATTTACCCAAATGTTTACAAACAAGACCACACTAAAGCTACCAGCACAACTATGTTTATTGCAGCATTATTTACTATAGCTAAGATATGGAACCAACCCAGATGCCCCTCAGTAGATGAATGGATCAAGAAAATGTGGTATATATACACAATGGAATTCTATGCCTCCATCAGAAAGAATGACACTGCCCTATTTGTTAGGAAATGGAAAGAGTTGGAAAAAATTATATTAAGTGAAGTAAGCCAGGCCCAAAGAAGCATAGGTCCCATGGTTTCCCTTATTTGCAATATCTAGTATATGTATGAGTCAAGCAGAAAAGGTCAGATAAGGTTATGTTAGGAAAACGAACCCTAAGATATGTATTCAAATGTTTTTTTTTCTTTCATGCATTTGTTTCTAACGCATTTATAAGACTATTTTTTGTTTCTTTGTATGTCTCTCCCCCACAGTATAACTCCTGCTTTCACTGTATCTGATGTTGGTATAATTTGTGGAGGGGAAGGGGAAAAACAAGTCGTTTAAAAAGGATACAGGTGGACCCGTTGCAACAATGAGAAGTACAAGCTGTCATGTCGAAAACGAACTTTACAACTTTGGTGGTGGGAGGGGAGGTTTGGGTGGGGGGGGGCGGGGGGGAGAGGCTGGGAAGGGATGGGAAGGGGAAACAAAGGAGGAGGCTACAATGCTGGATAAGAAATGTACTCATTATCTTGCCCATCTAATTGTAACCCCTCTGTACAGTATTTTCACAATTAAAAATAAAAAAAATTGAAATTCAAAAAAAAGAAAATAGGATTAAATAAAAGAAAAATTAGGACAGATAGAACAATGATTAAACAAGTAATAGCTTTAACCAAATGTTAGCAAACATCCCATTAAATATAAATGGTCTAAACAGTGAATGAAAATATAGGGATTGTCATAGTGGATTGAATAGAAGATTAAAATACATTCTGCAAGACACTCAGGGCTTCTGTGCCCCTAAATTATAAGCAGTATCAGTATGTTGGAATTGACAGATTAGAAAACTAGAGTGATTATATTTGCATTGAAACTGTATTCTAGAGGAAATAAGAACTACTGGAGACAAAGAAGAGCTTTCTGTAACAACACGAGGGTGAATTTATCTACAGAATATTACAAGTATACAGGCTTTGATTAGGTTAATTGACATACTTAATAACACAGCTTCCAAAAAGTGTTGAAAAGCTGAAAGAAGTACAAGAGGTAATTGAGAAAGATTGTCTGAAATTTCAGCTCTCCCTCTTTCAAAAACTGACAGAAGCAGGCATGCAACCAGCATGCACGCATTCTTCTTCCCAAGTTGCTGATTCTGTTGAAGAAACTGTTGCAGAGCCTATATATATAGGATATATATAGGATCTATCTATCTATCTATATATATATATATATATGTTTCCACTGTGCAGACTTCAATAGAGCACCAGAAAGATTATTGTCTTTCCTTATGTCTAACAAAGAATACTTACAGTGGGAGCGAGTGAGGAGAACATGTTTGGATCCAAGCCTTCCCAGGAGGCAGATGAAGTAGCCCAGAGGTTGCATTCTGTCCTCATGCAAAACCTGTTGCTAATTAAAGATTTAAGAAATACATCTGGATAAATCACATCAGCCCAGATGGCATCTTGAAGAACCTCTGGTGGGGCTTGAGGCTGACGGTAATTCTGCATGATTTGTTACCCTGTTGCCCAGGTTGGGGGAACAAATGGGATGTTTGGCCCAGTAGGACACTTCTGGTGGAAAGCTACTCTCAAGGACAGGAGACCCAGGGCCAAGTACAGACCACAAACCACACACAATCACAGGGCAAAGAAAACAGCCTTCACCTCCCACTCTCCTGTCTCTGCATGGTGTCAGCTCAATTTAGCAATTAAGGACTAGGGACTCTTTGTTTAATAAGCTTCCTGAAGATTTCTGTCTGGTTCTCTTAATCTCTTAATAAATTCAATAACTGAATAAATCTATCACATACTTGAATTTCTACTTTGCAAAGAGCACTGTGCTAGATTTATAGGAGCTGCTGTGGTGGAATCAGTCCCAGAATTTGTTCTACAGCACATTAATTACATCAGCTAATGGTGAGTAATATGTGGGTTCTTTCTTAAGGGTAGGTCTATAGTTCAGAAAGTCTTGATGAAGGAAAGTCACTCAGACTGTAGATCAGAAATTTATTAATTAAAGAAGGCCTCTTAGGTTTTTATTTCTTAAAACTATAGCTACTATTTATCAGAATTTATAATAATTTCAGTGTTAAAATGACTTTTCAAACTATGATGAATTGATTTTATGCTTAAATATTTTGATATGTTTCTGGGAGTCTGCATTTGGTCACGTGACAAGGAAGCAGCATTTCCCTCAGCTCCGGTAAGTCCCTAGACCTTCATCCTGGTTCATGCTGTGGTTGCAGAAGTCCCTTGACATGATCTAAAAAGCCAAGATGGGTTTGTAATGAACCCTGGATGACTCTAGAGGTCTTCCTTGGGGAAGTAAAGCATACTCCAAATTATAAATTCAAGATTAGATAAGAAATAGAATATTCATTTAGGATGAAGACATGAGTAGTAACAAATGTCAACAACATTAGATAGCTAGCCCTCAAACTTTTGACAATTCACCAGATGTGTTTACTTAGAAATGTTTCCACATTGAAAATTGTCCCCTCTCCTACCAGAACAGAAACTCTGAGCACTAATGAAAGAAAGGAAACAAAGACTGAGGAACATTCAGACTTCAGTTGCTTCAGGCAAATGCTCAGTGTTTGATTGCTTTCCTCCTACAATCCTTCACAGAGTGAGGAAGAATAAGGCTGCTAATTTTCATAGCACAAAGATCTAGGTCAAGAGAGGTGTCACATGCCTATAGTCTCAGCTACCCAGAAAGTACAGACAAGGGGATCATAGTTTTAGACCAACCAGGGTAAAACTTAAGACTCCAGTTAGTGTAAAACACTAAACGCACAAAAGCACTAGAGTTGTGGCTCAAGCGGTAGAGTACTCACCTAGCATGTGTCAGGTGCTGAGTTCAAACACACGCCCAACACAAATATTTGTAAGTATCACAATTTTCTTATATGGAAAGAAAAAATTACTGAATGTATTATTATTTGTAATAATGCCACACTGTATTTTACTTAAAATAAACCATAGCCTATTCGTGTTAAAATTATATAAGAGGAACATGGAAAGCTATGCATGATTAGGAAGTTGGTTTAGCTCTAATCGTGTAATTTGTCACATAAAGGTTGTCCACATCTTTTTGGCTACACTGGAATGTATTGGGATGGGGTTTTAAATCTGGGGGCAAACAGTGTGTGATTCTTCATAGCTCATTGCTGTCTATTAAGTGAATGTTAAAAATGATGACAAAAGAGCCTGATTTTATCCCAATATATAGGAAGCATATGGCATAGAGTTCTGGAATAAATGGAATCCAAATAGTGTAACTCTATTTTGCTTAAATTGCCCTGGTGTTAACTGATGACACATCAAATTGCGTCCAAGGAAAAGTCAAGGAGAACAATGAAAGGAAAGCCCAGTGCTGGGTTTCAGAGTAGAGATGAAAAGGGCTGCATTCATGCGGGCCTGGGATGACTAGCAGATGATACGACTCCCCAAAGCGCAAGGGTGTGGGGAGCGAAGTCAAGGGAGTGTAACTGGAAAAGACAGAAGAGAATGAAGCAAAGGAAAATTGAGCGAAGGAAAATTAAAGCCATCTTAGCAGCGAGTGCCATTAAACCATTGAAGTCTCCCGTGGGAGGAGAGAGAAACCTCCTTGCTTGAGCCATTTCAAAATCGACAAAGCAATGGAAAATATACTGCAGGGAGCAATCTTGTGCCGGCAGGGAGCAGACATGATGATTTAATAGTTCTTTTCTGTCTCTCATTTCCACGTTCTGTGAAATTGTATTGCAGTTAAGAAACAAGACATCCCTCATTCCAGAAGCATCTCTGCAGAGCCGTTTCTGAGGCACAGAGTTGGAGAGAATGCGGTTGGGGCATCTTAACATTCTGTTAATCCCTCTTAATATGTATTTTTTAAACAAACTTGGGTTATATACATGGTTTAACACTGGGATGTAAATTGAGCTTTCTGTTCTTCTCGCTTAACATGGAAATACATTATAAGCTTTAGTAATGAATGATCAAAATGTCCAACTCACTTGGGTCCCAATGTGTGATAAGAAAAATAAGTTTAGTAATACCTTTTCCGAATTGCCTCGATCAGAATCTGTGAAAGCATGGAGATGGGCGTTGTCATCTTGTCCCACTGCAGACTTCTGTCTTACCCATAGGCACAGGAACATTGGTGCGAGCCATGGTGGACAGAGGCCTCTGAAACCAGAAGACAAAAGAAATCCTTTCCCCTTGAAGTCACTTTTGTCAAGCGCCTCATCAGAATGATGCAGAAAGAATTAATAGAGAGTAGATGTCAGAGACATGGAATATTTGTTGTGACCAAACCTGACCAAGTAGTGGTTCTTGGGCTCGTGGAACTGGCATGTGGGAGGAATCTGGAAGCAGTTGGAGATGTGGGCTAGAGGAGTTGTAGGATGCTCTAAGCAGAGCTCAGTGGGTGACTGGAGGAACACAGGCCAGAATTCTTGCAGGATTGAGGACCCGTAAAGACTGCATATGCAATAATTTCATAGGGGCAAGAGACTTTGTTAGGAACTAGACCTGAGGTCATGTATGTTCCATTCTGGCAATGGAGTTGCTGATATGTTGTCTATATTCTAAAGCTCGAGTGAGGCTAGATTTAACATCAATGCATTCAGGGCGAGTAAATCTCGAGTAAATCTCAGAAGCCTGGCATTCATCCCATGGTACAATAGTTATTACTGACTGCTTTTGGCCCCATTTATAGAGATTTGCGAGTAAAAAGCAGATCAGAAAGATTTGAACAAAATATATAATTGGAGCCTGTTGAAAGTTGGGACCAAGAAAAGAGTAACTATGAGATTAAGGCCATTAAAAAGCAGTGAGGGGCATTGCACGTGGGCAAAGGGAAGATTGCTGAGGTATCTTAGAAAGATCTAGACCCTCATCATCCTGGCCATTATGGTCTCAAAACTCTAAATGGGCAATGGCTTCCAAGTTGTTCTTTGAAGAATTTTGTCACAGGAAGAGAAATCTCACCAGGTTATCCCTGCTTGCTTGTCCACTGTAAGCAATCAGAGCCTCGTGTGCACGTATGGACATGTCTCAGGAGACTCCTTTCTACAATTAACGGATGCTCACAAAAACGTGTGGAGAAATATAGAAATAAATCTTATCCTTTTACGTCTCAGAAGATGAGTGACAACCGTATTTTTGAGTGAGAAGGTAATACAAATTGCGGGGTCACTGCATTAGATCATATTACCTACTCACCTTTTGAGCTGGCAAATGTACTGGGGCTCCTACACTTTTGAGTCTGAAGAATTGCCTTTTCAGAGGAGCCAGATGAGGCAGGCAGACAGTCCGGGGTCCAGGGTCTCCAGGGTCACAGGCAGAGTGCACTTTCCATGGTGACTGGGACCACTAGTGAAGGCTGGCCCTGTGTCTACCTGTAAGATCACCCTTTGACCTCCTGAGATCACCAAATGGTGCTTAAAATTCCTGGGGCTGGACAAACTGGTTCCATGCCCCAATAAACAGGGAATTTCCCCAGGAATATAGACTTCCCCTCCAGTACACTCACACAGGGGACAAGGACGATATATCTACAATGACTTTTGGTGTCCTAGCACTCAGGACTTTGGAGTCTCCTCAACGTCGATGAGAAGCATGCACACAATTATCCCAGGCAGCAGGAAGTGCAGGTGCACATCTGATGTATAAATGACACCTGTCAATCAGCCAGTTTATCAGAGTTTATGCCAAAGGATTGCCCAAGTGCTATCTAATGACCCCTGACGAAGGTTACAGAGGCAGTTGTAGTGTTTCTTAGCAGTTTCCCTGCTCTGTCTAGTGGGGAGTTCTTTAGTCTTCCCCTGCTCTCATGTTCTATTCTGCACTTTGTCCCAGACACAGGGTTCGGAGCAGGCCTCAAATGGGAGATTCTCATCCCTGAATTTCTCACCCAGAAACATTTATGTGCTTATATGGCTCCTAAAGATGACTAAAAATAAACTTTCCCATCACATTCACTGAATTTTTCATCTTGCTTTAATTCTTTTCTTATTGGATGCAAGAACCAAGGTTAATTGCTGAACTGACTTACCAGTGACAAAGGCATAATGGGATTTTGAAGAAAAAAGCAATCCAGTGGATATCCTGAACACAGAATCAGTGTAAAGGAAAATGCTTTTATCTTTTGTTAAATTGTGGATGCACAGATATAACAGAAGCGTTCGCATTTTCATGGTTAAGTTTAATTGTATCCCTGTGGTTTTATATGCTCTCATTAAAACTTTCCACTGGAAACTTAAAAAAAAAGAGCAGAAATCAGTGTGGACTCAAGAGCAGAAACCAGTGTGGACTCAAGAGCAGAAACCAGTGTGGACTCAAGAGCAGAAACCAGTGTGGACTCACTCTCAGCAACCAACTCCATTCCTTCTTTGGATCTCACCAAGTTTCCAGTACCGCCCACTTCCTGTTCCCAGGGACCCGTGAGGACTCCACATGCCACTGAGCTGTCACTCTCCCTGTGTCTTCATCTGGCCTGTGCCACTTTCTCAAGCTCTCCATGTCCGTGGTGACATTGGACGGTTGGAGGAATTCTGGTGAGGCATTTTGTGAAACATTTGTGCATTTATTTTCTCACAAGTAGACTCGGTCTCTGGTTACTCAAGAGTTAGCAAGGCGATTCCAATTCTTGCAACTTGTGAGCAGAGATGGAAAAGTTTATCAGGAAAAGAAGAAAATGCTTTCAATAGACTAGTAGCGTGTCTTCTCTAGGGTGGGAAGTATGTTTATGCTGGCATAGATAACTGTTGACGCTTGAGGGCTTGGGGCATGAGGTCTCTCCCTAGAACCACCCCATGGGGCTGGTCACCACGAGAGAACGTAGTTTTCAACTAGGCTGAAGGGGGGTTTTACAGAACAACAAGTTTCAAGAAACAGAGGAGCAGCAGCAGGTCCAGTTGACCTGCAGGGTGTGGTTTAGGGGCTGAGTCTGTGTTTTGTCAAATTAAAGGTTGATAATTCCTGGCACCATTAGTTTTTGTAGGCCCAGCCTGTTGCTAGTCCTTAGGTGGTGATGGTGGAGACTCATAGGCATCTAACGATACTGAAGGAGAAGCAGAAGGGAAAGATGGGACAGATAAATCGAGACAGCAACTTAGTGAAGGTGACACCCCTCCTCTTCATGGGGACCCCGGGGGTGGAAACAGCCCATTGAGAAGACCTGGGGAAGACAGACAGCCTGATGAAATCAAAACAGACCCACACAGGGGGCAGAAACCCTTCCCTTTGGGGTAAGGAGAATAGTGACATAACCACATACGAGCATAGCTGAGACTCTAGCAAAAGCATTATAAAAGAGGGACGCCATGAGCCTGTATCAGGTAACCAATTTCCAGGCCTCCTTCTAGCTCTCTTGTACAGAGAAATCTATACTGACATCCTCCTTGCCAGGAAAAGCAGGTGGAGAAAACCTCATACAGAGTAATGTAGCTGTCCTGGTCTGGATTGTGGGCTTATAGCAACCTGCCCATAGCTCTGAGGTTCTCCTTCCATCCCCGGTGTCATAGACTTACATTCCAGCAACTTTGTCTTTGTTCCACTTTTCCTGCCTCCCAATTCTTTGTTCGGTGGAGAAAGAATCCAAGACCCCTGGATGGTACCCGTATACTATGATGTTGGTGGGTTATTTTCATCTTAACAGAGGCTGTGAGTTGCGAAGTATGTCACAATGTTTTTCTCTCAGAAGCCTTGTAATCTCTTCCTCTTATCCCCAAGAATCCTCCATTTTAGGTCCCATTTGCATGTCCCTGCCCCATCCCTTCCCTCACCTTTCTTAATTTTGACTTTATGTTTTTATTTATTTTGCCATTTCACAAAGTGGTTTATGGATACAATGCATCTTGGTCTCTGTCATCCCTTCAACATCTCCACCCACCTTGGACTCACCCCTTCCCTTGTTTTTCTCAGTTCTGTGGCATATAGGATGCATTTTTGCTGCATTTGACTTGTTTTCCAGGTCATTCTTCTACCATTCTCCTCTTGAATTCTCCCCTCCTCCCCAGCAAGTGCCCATTTCTTGGTACTTATTCTGTTAGTCTTCGCATGCCCCCATCTTTTGTGGTAGTCCCTTCCTGTCATGATCAGATCATGTCAGCAGGTATCTGGTGTCCACTTAACAGCAGGTGAGATTAACCTGACCACTCAGCAAGGTTTCCCATTGCAAAGTCACCATTTCTCCTCTCTAGTCTCTGCTCTTGGAGGTGGCTCACCGAGTCATCCTCACTCCCAAGGGTAGAAGGTAGACCACACACCTCCCTCATTGGACAGCACCAGTGCAGGCCGCTCTCCAGCCTTGAACCAGAGGCTTGTCTTCATCCTTGTGAGTATGCGATCATTTGTTTACATGGCTGTGGATTTGCTTTATGCCATCATTTGTAATGAAATACTATGCTCTTCATGGTGCTCACGGTGGTTCTACCTCTATAAATGGGAGCACTATGGGGTCAGCTTTTATTTCCCTTTGGCATGGTAAGGCCTCATCCTTTCATTTATGGAATGCTGGTATTTTCTACAATGAGCTGCCACAAGTTCTGTATATTTCCCAGCCTCGTCCTAGATTCGCATGCTTCTCCAGGGAGTCCTGGCCCCTCTTATAGTGGACTGCTAGTGAGACATCCAAATAGAAACATTGTGGTCAGTGAAGCTCAGATGCTGAGGGCCTCTCAATGGATAGAGTAGACAACTTATGTGTGTATACATTACCAGTATTTTCATAAATATGCATGCGTGCGCATGCGCGCGCACACACACACACACACACACACACACACACACACACACACACACACACACACACACACACACCCTTTTGCCTCTAGCTCTAATCCAACATTAACCTTTGAGAGGTATGTGTCCCGTGAAGCAGTACTGGCCAGAGGTGTGGTCCGGTTGATAATCGTGTTGGGATGGTGGACCTGCACCTGGCCACAGGAGCACTGGTGTCTGGAGTTTGACTTGTCACTGGACATTTCCCATCAGCTCTGTCCTTCCTTGATTTGGGGATGGCTTCAAGGTGACCACAGGGTGGACAGCTCAGAGCAAACAGATGCAAAGCTCTTGCCCTGCTCACGGTGACCTTTTGGACACATGGAGAAGCCAGGGGTCGGTGCTTTTTAGCAAAGGCAGTTTCTAAGTACCCGTTATACCTTTAGCAAGGGTATATCATACATCTGAAAGGCAGGTGGATTTGTTTGACATTTGACATTCCATTTTTAGATTTCTTGACATCTGGCTCAATTTTCATAGTTTTAGTGTATTTGCACTAAAGTGTATCCTTTAACATGCATTGTCATTGATTTTTGACAAGTATATAGATTTACATATTTGCTATACTACCACCACACACAAATGATAAGAAAATGGACATGACTGGGTTTTAGATTCATTTAAGTTTTTGTGGTGACTTTGGATTTTGTAATCTACATTATAGCTTATTTAAGTTTACTTCCTAATAGCACCATGACTGCTTCTAGGAATTGTAATTTATAACAGAATATTCTGAATTTCTTGTATTATTTACTTTACTATCCATTAGCTGTGAGCACAGAACAAACGGTTATGTTTACTTTGAACAATGAAGCCGTTTGATCCATTGAAAATGAGAAAAATAGGTAGTATTATTGTAGTATTATTTTACTTTCATTTAATCCTCAAATCCTTTACCCTTTGCACAAAGCTCTTGGTGACGAATTTCTTCAATTTTTGTTTGCTTTAAAAAGTATTTATTTGACCACTGAAAATAGAATTCAACACAAGTGTTTCTTTTCTTTCAAGGCTAAATATTTCACTCCTTTGTCTTCCTGGGTGCATGGGATCTGATGAAGCGTCCAATGTAAATTATCCCTTCCCTTTCCCTGGCTTCTTTCAAGTTTTTTTCTCCTTTTCCTTAACTTTATTCAGTTTGAACATGATATACCTGACTGTAGATGTTGTAAAACTTTGGGTATGTATTTCTGTTTTTTGTGTTTGATCTGTGGTTTAATGACTGACATTAATTTTGGAGAAGATTTTTACTTCTTATTGCTTTAAACACCTTTTCAATCATTTTATCTCCTTTGTTGATATTCCTGTCTCAACTATGCTATATCTTTTGCAATTACCTAACATTTGTACCTCCGCTCCTTTGTCATTCTTTACATCTTTGCTTCCAGTGTGAGATGTATCTGCTGACTGTTTTCTAGAGGTCTGATTCCTTCCTTGGCTAAACAATTGGTGCCGCGGACCGGGTTCTGTCGGGATGACGGAGGATACCTAGGGGAGGAACCTGGAATAGGATGGGGAGATGGCAAACAGACAACTCACACACCTTAGGAGTGGATGCTGAGTGCTGAGTGCTGAGTGCGATTTAATGCAGAGGATAACAAACTTTTATAACAGAAGTCTTCATAAGAAAAGGGCAAAAGGTTACACAATCTTGCTACAGGGCTTCATTCTTGGATGGTCACCAGCTGGTCGCCTGAAAGGGCAAAAGTTTACACAATCTTGCTGCAGGGCTTCATTCTTGGGTGGTCACCAGCTGGTCGCCTGAAAGGCACTTGTTTCCGACTTATCTCTAAGAAATATAATGAGTTTCGGCGTTTGTCACCAACTAACCATTACCTTATTTCTATAGAGGCCTTAATTATCCCATAAGATTTTTCCTGTTCCTTCTTTAATAGTAAGGTCACGGAGGCCTAGATCTAGCAAGTCTCTTAGTAAATGAGAGTACCAGGAAGTTCTTTCTCCTAAGTAGTTATCTCCGCAATTGCCATACATTCTTTCTGTTCTAGCCGCGCCTACAGCTTCTTGTAAATCTCTTACAATTCCTTCTGCTGGATTGATTTTGTGAAACCCCCAATACTTTTATATTTACTTATAACTTGTCTACTAGCCTTCATAAGAGGGGTTGCAGGGTAGCACTTAACTCTGGTGAGTTAGTCATATTTTTGAGACACTCATCAGATATTGGAGTCGTCAACACTCTTAAGAAAGAGCTTTGAATAAGGGAACGTTGACAATGAGTAAGCACAATGAGCAGCAGAAACAGTAAAAGATTAATAGGCACTCTTATGAGGAGAAGAAAGACAGAAACACATCTTTCCCAGGGGCTTGCCAGCCTTTTTCCAGGAGTAGGCCTCTTAGAAGCCCTATTCTCCGAGGTAGACTTCGGTGAAGTCCCAAAACTTGGAGATAGGTTTCTGTAAAGCCCCATTCTCTGAGGTAGACTTCAGTGAAGTCCCAAGACTCAGAGATAGGTCTCTGAAGCCCCTATCTTGGTCTGATAGATGATTTCCCATGCTAAGCAGACTCCACTGGAGTCGGCGTGGCAAATTGGCTCACAATCCCTTGGACGGCATTCTCTTCGCTATTTCAGTGTGTCTGATTTCTAGCACTTCCTTTTGTTCTCTCTCAGAATGTCCATCTTCTGCTTGCCTGACCCATCTGTTGTTGTGTGTTCTACATTTTCTTCATTGCGGTCCTTTGAATGTTAATCGTTGTTATTTTAATTGTCATTTACTTTGACACTGTTGTGTGACAGGTGTCTAATGGAGATGCTGGAATCTGGGAGGGAAGACATTTTATATTGCTATGGCCAGGCTCAGTGCTCTAGGGAACCCATACCCCTGTATTCCCTAAGGTTTTTGGGCCCCACACCCTCACCAATCCCTTAATTGAGACAAGAATGTTGCATCAAGGGACTTAAACTTGATTACTTTCCCAAATCAGTTAGACTATAATAAAAGGCACAGATGTTAGAACTTGATAACGTAGTTTCTTTTGTGGGAACTCCTTTGCTAAAGGACTTGAAGTACACAGAGAACTCTCTTTATCTCTTATTCCTTATTCTTTATCCCTTCTTTCTACCAGACGATGGGGAGATTTCTTTCTTAGATAAGTTATATCTTGTTAACAGGGTAGGGTCTTAGGGTAACACTAAAGAATGTGGGGTCTCTAAAGATTAGTCCCTCTGGGAGTCTTTAATTCTCAAGCTGGTCTACACCCAACTACAAATTCACAGTATAAGATTTTTTAGTAGAAGGTCATCTTTCCTCTTAGGGTAATTATTTATGTGAAACACATATGTGTGTATTCAGGTAGACACATGCACATATACCAGTATTTTAGATGCATAAGCATGAAATTCCATGATAGTTGAAAGAAACGCTTCAATTTTATAGACAGTAGGAGCATGCAAATGCATATATATACCCCTCCATATAATAATATACTTGCTTATATGCTAGTATTCATGTAACATTTATGCACAGAACATTGATTTTGAAATGCATTTTTTGAAAAAGAAGACATGATTTTGCTTCCATGAATGCTGTGTATTTCTTAAAGTGTTTTGACACATTCTTTCTCCTGCCCTTTCCACCTCCCCCCACATCTTCAACGCCCTTCTTTTCCTCTGCATCTACTTTTGTAAGAGCCCTAAAAGTGATAGAAATTTATACCTCCAATAGTTATAACTGAGATAAATTGTCTCATTCCACATTTTTGAAAACAATTTACTCTCTCAGAGTCAAAGACAATCTTTGATTCACTATCCATACACCTTCATTCAAAGAAGGGGCATTGTTCTCTCAGCTTTGTTCTCCTGCTGGCTGGAGTGTTTGAAATTCTGGTAGCTGCATTTTTGAAAAGCTGACCTCTGATTCTGATTTTCTTTCTTTCTTGTCTCTTACATGAGAATAGATAAGGGACGCACGCTGTCATAGACCACTCAGATCCTATAATATGTCCATCTCATAAAATAACTTGCCTATTGTGTTTGAATAGATATTTTATTTTTAACTCGTGGTTCTGGAAATATTAATCAGATGAATATTCATAGTGTAGTGAGCATAACCATGGAGAATGTAACAGAAGGGTGCTTGACCTAAGGGAGACTGGACACAATATGAAGTGCAGCAAAAACACTTTCAAAAGAGATTTAAACACACCAGACTCTCTTCATATTACTTGTTTAAAATTGGTACGGAGAATGGAAGGGAGCTGTCATTTATGCCCTGGCTGTGACTAATGCTCCAATTCAGAGAGCTCTGATGCTGCTGTCTTTGTTCAACTTCAAAAGATTCAAACGCAAGTAGCAGGCTCTCTGCAGACACTAAAGGTGACCCTCCCTGTTTCCTTTTGGGTTTATCAAGCGCAGTCCTACCAAGCTCATGAGCCCTGTGGAGGACCATTGAAGAGACCATGAAACAAATATCCCATTTACAGACGAGGAAAGCAACGCTTTGTGCATTGGTCTGTTTTGTCCATATTGCATCGGGGGCTGGTGGCAGGTAGAAGAGTAGAAATAAATGGTTCTAAGTCAACCCAATACTGTTTCTACTTTCTGTTCTGGCCGGTGGCCTTTGAACATGATCGCCAGTGACACAGGAAGAATATGGTGAAATACCATATAAGAAAAGTTGTCTTCAATCTAGTAAGATAAATGGCAAAACTCAAAAACCCAGACTAGATTTGATAGGATAAATTACTTCAAATTCTTTCCCATCCAGTTAATGTGCCAATATAGTCAATACAGAGAGTACTGTGAGATCTTTAAGAAAAGTTAAGTATTAATCTGCCTCCTGGATTGAACCATTTGGACGTGAGCTTTATGCACTAGATGGTATGGCTGTTTATTGAAAGTTACTGTAGAGTTAGCACCTCAGAAATTTTAGTACAGTAATTTCAAAGGAAAACAAATCCTCTTTTGTTTTAGATTTTTTTCTAGATTTTTTTTCTAATTTCATCACTTCCAATTTTCTTATTGTCCATCATGGTATTTGGTTCTATTTCACTAGCTCTTTTTCTTTTCTTATGGAACTCATTTGTATCTGTCACAACTGTAGACTCAAGGCTAACCACTATCCCCTCTGTCCACCAAGTGGTATCCCACTGCCTGAACTAATCTATGTTTTGACCCAGTAGAGAAGAGGTGTGAACATTGAACATCTTCTCTGTGAGAGATGTTCTCAACACAGTACAGAGAAGTGGGTGTTGTTACTCATGACCAATGCTTGTTCTTTCTTTTTGATTACAGATTGCCACTTCAGAACCAAGTGTGTATAGAAATGTGTCTTTTCATGTTAAAAGCACAAGATGCTTTGCTATATCTGAAAGCATGCTCTTCATTACAATATATAATAGATACTATAAAGTTAAGAGCTTTTAATACTGTCTGAATGTTTTATAGGTAATTAAAAATTGCGGCAGTACTGGGGCTCTAACTCAGAACTTTATATTGTTTATTAACTTTTTCACTCAAGACTGATGCTCTACCAGTTGAGCCACACTTCTACGTCTGGCTTGTGGCTGGTTTATTGAGGATAAAAGTCTCTTAGATTTATCTGCCCACACTGGCTTTGAACTGAAATCCTGTTGTCAGCCTTCCAGTAGCTAGGATTACAAGTGTGAGCCACTGATGCCTGGCTATAGGTAGCAGCCTTATTCTTATTTGTACAATGGAAAGCAGGGCCACCAAACATTGGTGCAAAGCCATAGTCCTGGGGGATGTCACAACGAGGATATGAATTTGAAAACTGTGTTCCATAACCCTCAAGTTACACTCACCAAAGTTGTCCTAAAATGAAGCAAAATGTAAAAGCTAACTGGGTGAGCAATACTGAGTTTCAAGGTCAGCTCCATCATTAAGTAATTGACTGGAGCAGTCTAATCTTAAATTGCACTGTTTCTTCATTTCTTTGTTCAATAGAATATAAATACATATTGGAGACATTTTCTTTCCATGTGCTTTTTGCTTTATAGTCTTTAATTTGGAATAAGTGAAGTAAATTGAAAGATAGACAGTGGTTTCCCAAGTTGAGCAAAGACGGAGTCTTTTACACTCATAAGTGAAGGGCTTCAAAGCTCTTCCCTGGTGAACTGGAAGGGAAGATTCGATGCTCTGAGAAGGATTTATCCTCAGAGTATAAATGCATAAAGAGGTAAAAACAGGTCTGCAAGGGTTCTGAGACTTTCTGATGTTTCTCAAGGAGCTGCTGACCCAGTGGTCCATGTAGAAAGGGACCTGGCCCTTCCATGGTAATCATGAGGACAGACAGCTGGCCATCGGAGATAGCCACTATGAGAAGTGTGGGCTGTGGAATCTCTTTGAGATTGAAGGTAGGAGGGAATACACACAAATGGTTAAAATGAACTGTAGGGGAAAAACAAATGAGAGGGAAATGCTCAATAGGAAATGTACTCATTACCTTACTCATGTAACTGTAACCCCTCTGTACAGTATCTTTACAATAAAAATATATTAATAAAAATGAATGGTTAAAGTGACTTCCTTTTTCTTAACCAGATCATTGGAACAGAGCTTGGAGCAAGAGTGGGTTTTGCATGTGCGGTATTCTATCCATCCCAGATGTGTTTTTAGCACTTCTTTTGTCAGAGACTAAGAAATAAAGTTAGTATTAATATGCTATAAAATATGATTCAAATATCCATGGCACCGACATTTGAACTCATCAACAATTTGTTTGAATATTTACATTGCCTCCACTTGATGACAAATCTGTATTATAACTGCTAAACTGACAAAGCAAGCCAAGGATGAAGTTCTAGAGGTGAGATGGACTCTTGATCTATTTGCCTAATATAGAAGCCCACCAGCAGTGACCTACAGTGACAAGCAGAGGGGAGGTGGTGTGCTTGTCTCCTTGGAAGAGGGCATGCAAATAAATTCCAGCAGATGATGTGCTCTTTAAAGGTGCCAATGTTTCTAATGGTACTCTGGGTTTCACCTCTGAAACTGCACAGGAAGGGGATGTGGTCTTCTGGACCCAATGTTGGAATCCATGCAGCATCATCTCATTGGCTCAGGAAAGAGGCTTCCTGGATGGACCAGGTTTCTCCTAACACAGTTTCACATTGTAGATGGACACACACGGTTCTAACAACCCATTTGATCGATATTTATTATAGTCTTTTTCTGAGTTATACTCATTGTGTATGTTCCTGCTTATTAACTTACATAAAAACAGAGTTTAAAATATTTAAATGGTATTGACTGAATTCAAGATCAGTAAACGAGGGCAAAGGGGCTGGCATCTGAGGGACATCCTTTGCTAGCCATGTCATAACACAAAGACTTGAACACTTGCCACCTATCTCTCATGTGTAAGAAGGCAGCACAGTTCAGTTATCTTGCAGCTGCAGTGTTCAGAACTTTTAAGAGCAACATACTCTTAAATATGGAGCTGTAAGGGGCTGGGAAGGTGGCTCAATGGTAGAGTGCTTGCCTTGCATGCCTGAGGCCCTGGGTTCGATTCCTCAGCACCACATAAGCAAAAAGAAAAAAGCCGGAAGTGGCGCTGTGGCTCAAGTGGTAGAGCACTAGCCTTGAGCTGAAGAGCTGAGGGTCAGCGCCCAGGCCCAGAGTTCAGGCCCCACGACCGGACCCAAAAAAAAATGGAGCTGTAAGACTGGGGAAAACAGAATCATTTCTTGATGCACCAGAGGAGCGCAGCGTTCTTCGTGTTAGCAGACGTTACTCTCCAGGGAGAGCCGGTTCTTCAGAACCCCTTAGCTGGCTGCACAGCCTCTGAGCAGTATGGTAGCAGTGCTCGGGTCTTTGTCTCCCTCTCTTGTATTTGTGGACGAGAACCAATGACCCCATATCTCCAGGGCTGGGAGGAGTAACCCTTCAGAAATTCATATACGGATTTGAAATGGTGGAAATCAAGGGTTACTGTGATTTATGAGACTGCAAGTTGTACATGTTTAGCCCAAAAGTCAGCGTAACTGAAATTGTAAGGGTTGTTTTCTAGTTATGTCAAAATCTCCTAAGCATTCTGTAGGAAAATATATTTACCACAGCTAATAAGGCTCTGTCTCTCCACTATCATTACACTTCTTCAAAGCATTTCCAATAAGAACTCCAAATTATCCCCCCTCAGCTAGTTCATCTGTTCAGTCAATAAGCAACGTTTTATTGCTTTTATGAATTAAACCCACTTTGCATCCAATCATTTTGCAGACATCTGTACAGAAGCAGTCTAGGGAGCTTTTGAAAAATCAATCAGAGGGGAACAGCTTTCACTTCATGTGCTGGGCTCTTTTTTAATTTTAATAAAGTATTTACACATGTTTGCTGTGCCTGAAATGGAAACACATCCGAGGCAGCAGCAGCACCATCGCAGAACACAGGGAGGAGGGTCAGAGCCATGGTGGCTGAGCCGGGGCTGTGCCCCACCCCCAGTCTGCTCAGGAGGCCTTTCCACAGGCTGCAGATCCTGGTCCCTGGGTGGGGCTCGGGGAGGCTCACCACACCAGGCCAGGTGGGATCTTGGCTTATCCGACTCCTGTTGAATGATTAGAGCCATCAATTTTCTTTTCCTTCTGTTTTTCCTATGAATGGGAAAGGGAGGGAAGTGTCCAGACAGACCAAGGTACTCAGGGCTAGTTTCTGGCAAATGAAAGATGATATGCCCCGTATGAGAGCAGGTGTCTGGATGGTGACCAACGTTGGTTTTAGAGGTCACTGACAGAGTGACGTTGGGGGGAGACCACAGTGCACCCTGGCCCAGACATGGAGACTGGGCCCCAAGGGCAATGACAGAGCCACAGTCTCACCAGGAGGGGCACTGAGGTCGGCTCGGATCTATCACTTTCTTCTAGGAGTGAATTTAATGTCAGCTTTTCTCCCTTCAATTGTGCTGCCATGGTTGTAACAGTTTGGAATTCACTTTCAGTATAGGTTTTTAAAGTGCTTCCCATCAATAGGGATTCTATAAGGCCTGTTCACAGCACCTAATTACGTCTAATCCTTTTGCTTTTGAACTCAGGACTCCACAGGGGCCCTGAAGATGAGTAGTAAAGAGTGTGTGCAGAAGGGGAGTACAGTGACACATTGGAGGTGGAAGGGGGGCTGAAAACACCAGAAGAAACCCAGGCTGTACTGAGGACCATTGTTCCAGTTGGATGAAATATGACAGCCCTTTGAAGGGAGAGAATATCAAAACAAGTGGCACAGTCCTGTCATCTCATCAACTTAGGAGATGGAGATATAAGGATCACAGTGCAAGTCCAGTGCAGGCAAATAAAGCATGAGACCTTGTATGAAAACATAAAGCAAAAAGTGGTGTGACCAAAGTGGTAGTACGCCATCTTCAAAAGTACAATGCTCCGACTTCAAACCCTCTTCTTGTCAAGAAAAAAAAAGATACTCTGAGCCTCTTTGTTTCATTTTCTGTTTTCTTCTCCGTCTCTTTCACTGATGTATTGAAGAGATTCCTTTGAGCAGTGCTGAGGGAACTGTACTCCTCATTATCAAAAGAAAGACATCTTATAGAGCCCATTTAGGAGAATGCAAGGATCCAGGACAAAAACTGGGTGTGGGACCTGTGCACTGGCAGAGGACAGCAGAGAGCGGGCCCCAGCAAGTTCTCCCAAACTTGACCACCGTGACAAGAGGTTTTGAGGTTGGGAGGAAGATCTGACATTCAGGCAGCCATGAAGGATAAATCTAGCATTGCCTAAAAACCAGACAAAGGGAAAGGTTAAAAAAGTATCTATACCATCCTGGAGCCTTGAACTTGTTCCTCACTTGCCAGGAGGGTAAGTGGGTCCTTTCTAGAAAAAGACTGAACTGTGCATCCCTTACCTGGTTGATGATACTTACCTGTGGTGGGGAGACACCACAGAGGATGAGAACCTTCTCATTGGATATGTGTGTTTTGAAAGCCAACACCCTGCAGCCCAAAGAGAGAGAGTTCAGTGGTTTTCTTTTTTTCATCAAAAGACAGTTTTAAGGAAAGTTTGGGGCTTCCATTGGGCAGTTCAGAAGTACCTGTGTATCCAAGAAACACTCTTTACTCAGAAGGCTGCACACTGACACCAAATTTGACACATCTCCTCCCTATGTTTGACGTATTGACTAAAAATATTTAAATCTATTCAGTGTCATCCCCTGGAGAAATGCATGTCCCAGATACTTTTCAAAACCTCTAAGCCACTTTGCACTAACGTGAATTCTAGCAAACTTAAATCATTAGAAAACTAGACATGTTCCTGCATCACTGCAGGAGCCTTAAATGTGGGGTTCATCACCAGATCCTAGGATCTATCATGACCAGATCCTGTACAGTTATTTACCCACCATGCCATTATCAGATGCAATGGACCCGTAGGGTATTTACCAGGAACAAAAGACTGCTGTCACATGCTTCCTCTCAGTCAGGGACCCCAAAACACAATTTTAGATAGCTTACCTTTCTTTTCATAAATAGCAGTGCAACACTGGTTTAATACTAAGAATAGTTTTATTATTTTAAGGAGATTGAAACAGAATCTCATTATATAGCTGAGGCTGGCCTGGAGCTCATCATTTTCCTGTATCAGCCTCCTAAATTCTGGGATTCCAGATGTGGACCACCACATCCAGTCAGAAGGATGATTTTTTTTTAGATGAGGGTATTTGCTGAGGGGCATCAAGCACTCACTACCAGCATCATAGCTGCAAGAGAGTCAAGTAAATAAACGTTGAAATTTCGAGCATTGGCACAGCAGGGAAGAACATGAGTTAGATTAAGAAAGTTGCCACAAATCACAAAGAGCAAATAAAATAAATGAATGAAAAACTGCCGCAATGTGCTAAACACTGTATATTATCAATATTATCCTAATGCATGTGATGCACCATAGAGCAATAAAAAATAACACAATGGTTATCAAATTCTCACAATTTCTCTTTGGGCTTCATTTTATGATCCTCATTTTATTGACAAAGATAGATGAGTTCATTTGCCTCAGAGTCCACATCCAGGATTTGAAATTGGCTATTCTTTTTCATGATACTGCATGTCTTTTCAGTATCTATTTAAGAAACACAAACATTCTTTTTCATTCTTGCCCAACATTGAGGCAGAATATGATAGCCCCTCCCTCACCCTTTCTGCATACTAACTCCTTATAGAGAACACATTCCTGTACACCATTGTGTAGGTTGTTTACTGTACAAATCTTAGGGGCACTATGACCTAAGCATAATTAAATACCTCAGTTCTGAGAATTATAAAATACAACACCTTTTTTGTAATTACTATCTTTCTTTGGTCTTTACTGTCTGTGACCTTAAATTTATGAGTGGGACTTTTAGATACAGAATAAAAAAATGCTATTTGCTTTGGTTCCATCTAATTGGGTCACAGTCAAGCTTCTTGTTGAACATTTTTATAGTCCATAGTATCTCGTCCATAGTTTCTGTCTCAACTCAAGATCACAGTATAAAATAAAACTGCCTGAAATACTTTGTGCAAAAAGGATTTGGGTATTTTCTGCTGAACCTACCGTGTATATTTTTATACAGGCACCTGAGGAATTCTGAATATTTGTTCCTAAAACATGACAATAAAAAATCTTAAAATAAATGAGGAAGGGCCACAGTTGTAGTGAGTTTAGCTTTACTTGGCATCACTCTCTCTTTTTTCTCCTCTTTTCTTTCTGGAGCCCTTTGAAAATGGAAGATTTTTCAGCATGAGTTGAAAAAGACAAACAGAATCTGGGATACTAGGTAGGCTACTTTATTGATTACAATGGAAAAGGTTTAAATTGTCTATGTGGAATAAAAAAAAATCCACAGAGGAACTGCTTCCATTTCCATTGAAAGTGTAATGGCAGGTATATTTTGGTGCCATTCACTTTCCTTACCTGGCTTTAGGATTGGCAGATTAAAACCTTTTCGTGTACTTCTTCCAGCTATACTTACCTTCATAATGTTTTCTGACCTCTGAGAAACAAGTTAACCTTACCTTTATTCCGGTTCCAACATGTCCAATAGATGAAGTCAGAAGTAAGGAAAAGGGCACAAAATGGAGTGATACATAATTGCATTACATATAGAGCAAAGAAAACCCAGTTCTTCATTTTTTTTTCTCTCAGTTTTGCCACCATCCCATGGACTTGTGAGGCAGAGATTCATGTGCTGTGACAGGCAGGACTGATGGAGACTGGGCTTCTCTGTGTCTCCATGTCCTGGGATGTGGCAGGGTGTCACCAGCTCTGCGACCCTATGTCCTGATGACAGCGTGTCACCAGCCTGGGAGGCTTTCTTGCCCCTCAAGGACAAGGGTCAATTCCAACTTGGTGGTGTACAGAACACTTGGCCATGGAGCTTGATTTAAAATAAGTTATAAGAGGCTTGGGAAGAAAGAGCAAATGGCTGTCAGAGAGTGATAAAAGTGTAAGCCGCAGAAAATGAGGCCACACTCAGGAATTTTGAAGCTCCAGACACCTCTGGGGGCTGTCCAGGGACACCATGGCTTGGGAATGCCGACTAAGGGTGAGCAGAGGCCCCAGGGCTGTGGTTGAGGTCCTCACTGCAGGAAATGATAAAACCTTGAAGTCCAGAGCAAATGTGGAGTGTGCCACTAAGCTATAATAGCTCAGAACTGTCCAGCCGAGTCCACCGCTAGACAGAGCCAGCTGTGCCATGCCTGGCAGCTTAGCATCCTCGTGACTCTACTGAGCCAAGCTAGAGAGACATCAGTTCTCCTTCATCTGCCAGCAGCTTGACCTCGGGAGCCCTCCCACCTTCCACCGCCTTCAGAGGGAAGCAAAGCTGGCACATTTGCTCTAAAACCACGGCAACCTGCTCAGAAGTCTCTCTTTAAATGTACAATATGTAGACATGTAAGAACGAGAAGTGTCTATATGAATCATCAATATATAGACATGTAAGAATGACCAGAACTTCACCATTACTATATGTCGGGTCTGTTTGCCTTTGTACCAGGAACCAGGTGTCTATTTCAGTTTCCTTGTCGATCCCTATTCCTCTGCCCTGCATGTCCTCCCATTTTCAGAAAGGACTTGAGGGTGGGGCCTCTCTGCTTCCTAAGGCAGTCTACTTTATCCCATTCTTCTTTTGTAAAGACCACATTGCTTCGAAGTGGCCATTCTGTTGACAGGAAGATGCATCTTTAAAAATTTGTTACCTTTATTAAAAAGCCCAGTTTTTCACCATTTTTATCTTCCTTGTTGTCCGCCTCCCTTTGGGGTCCACAGCTCTCCTGCTGACTGATCGCCTTCCCATTATCCTCACATGCTCAATAGCCACAAGGCTGCCTGTGGAGCTATGCTGCTGTCCTTCCTCCTGTCTGAATACAACTTCTCTTCCCTCACCTTCTTGACTCCTGCACTGGTTTCCTTCAGTGGTGACAGCTGGTCTTTGTTCTAGGAAGAGTCTCTTGCATATAATCTGGGCTGTTCTGTGCCTGTCCCATCCCCAGGGTATCTTTTGTCCCATAAGAGAAGGTCACCTTGCCTAGGACCTGTCTGAGTGGGCAATGTGCTCTGTTTGCGTCGCTCACTTTTGTTGTTATGGTGAGGAGTTCTGGTCGACCCTGTGGTCATTCCTCAGTGTGTTGTGTCTGCTTTGCTCTGGAGGTGAGGTGAGTGCCCTTGTCAGTTCTCCCTGTTCTGCACATCTGTGCTGCCACCCAAAGGCCACAGCTTCTTTATACTCATGCGATGGGTTTGCCTCATTGAGTGAAGCATAGCAGTGGCCTGGAACATCAGTCTTGGTAAGAAACCCGAGTCCATGCCAGCTTTCAAGACAGAAGTGTGCTGCTCATCCAGAGAGCACTCTACTTTGGCTTACCTTGAGCTCTGGGTATTAATAGGATTATCAGTATTTCTCAGATCTCCTACCTCTTTGCTTATTAGTAGAAAGGTCAACAAAAATATATTTTCCATCTCTCTTCTTACTTTTGATTAATTAAAAAGAACATCCTCATGTGATCTTAATTCAGAACCTACTACTGAGCAGAGATGCAGGTGACAACATATGAAAATGTTTATAGACACAGGAACAAACACAGGTTAGTATATTCTTTGCTCTATCCAAAAGCAGAGACATTAGGACTTCATGAAAAATATCTGATTGCAGGACTTGGTCAGGAAATATGAAAGATGAGCCAGGAACATCTTACAGTGTTGGAAAATAAAGCAAAAAGGCTGAGACTAAATCAAAGGAGTTGGAGGCATGGCTCAGGTAGTAGAGAGCTAGCCAATGAGCAAAAGTGTCATATACTGAGTTGGAGTCCAGTCTTGAAAAAAACCCACAAAGACCCCACATTGATAGGAACATGCCCAAAAGACATAAAATAATAAGTGTGCATAATACAATAATAAATATTTATGAATACTACTTATTGATAAAGCATGTATAAATGGAAAGATGAACAGATAAATGGGTAAAATATAAATCTTCAAGTTTTACACAAATGTTGTAGATCTATTGCCCCTAGAGGAAGTGCAAATCTCTATTGCTTGTGCATGAGTTCATGGAGAACGTCTTCCAGAGTACAGTTCAGAAAAGGGGAAGTGAGAAACTTTACAGTGACAGCCATGACCTTGGCCACACAATCAAGGTGAACATCAACAATAACAAATCATGACAGGGCACAGGTGGCTCACACCCGTGACCCTCGCTACTCAGGAGCCTGGGACCTGAGGGATAATGGTTCCAAGAGTAGTCCTGAATTCAAGCCCAGAGGTGACAGAAACAAACACGCAAACAATGCCACCTCTCCACCCCCTATAAAGCCTCAACAATAACAAATCACCCTGAAATCATGGACTCTTTACAGTGACACAAAACAATATCTTATACTTGCCATCTTCCTTCTCAAAGTCTAGAGTTTGTCTTGGGAAAAACAATCAGAAAAAGCCCAAATTGAGAGACACTGTACAGATGAGACAGCCAACATTCTTAGAACTCTGAAGGTCAGGTCATCCAAAATAGGGAAAGGCTGAGAAGCTGTCATTTCCAACAAGTCAAGGAAGATGTAATGAATGGAAATCTTACAATATTTCTGGCCTGGATCTTGGATGATGAGAATGAATAGATTAGGTAAAGTTAAGGATATCCAACTAAAGTAGATGATAATAATGTGTCGATGTCAGCTCATTGCAATTCATTAGTTGTATCAAATGTGTTCCACATTGAGGTAGGTAAGATGTTGATAATGGAGGAAACTAAGAATGGGACACATTCAAAATCCCTGGACTATTTTCATGTTTTTTGTGTATGAATCCAATGCTGAGTTAAAATAAAACACTTCATAAAATGCTCTTCAGTCTATTATACAATCCTGGCCTTATGGATTGCAACAAGGAATGAGTGTGTGTGGCTGGGGGTGGGGGGAGGTGGGGAGAGGCATGAGTATTGTTTTCCACTGAGACAGATTTCCTGGGCATTCTTTCTATTGCCATTACATTTGGATCTCTGCTCAAGTTTAATTTGCACAAATGTCTATGCATTTCACTTCTCTCTGCCATTCAGAAACAAACTCACATGTCAGACACCACTAGAAGTAGGATGAACACAGACAGAGACTCAACCGCCATGCTCGCGTGTCTTGTTGAGATGAAGCTGTGATGCTTGGTCGAACACAGTTCTCCTCCAGGACAAATTCTCGATATTTATCCATAAATGGGATGCCCATTGATATTCCTGCAGCAAGAAGAAGGGAAAAGCAAGCTGGTACTAAAAGACAGGTACTGAGGGGAGCAGGTATAACTGTCTGAATAGCCTAGACATTGAAACCAATCATACAGCTGTCAAAGACTCAAACTGAATTGTGACAACAGATTGTCATAAAGATACTTCCTTATCCCTAGGTATGTTAGTCAGCTTTCTGTTACCTTAACGACTATCCCAGCTAGTCAGTTTATAAAGAAAAAAGATTTATTGTGGTTCACGTTTTTTGGAGAGTTCAGTTCCCTTTATTTTGGTTCCGTGGCACGGCAATGTCGTGGTTGGGAGCCAGTAGAACAGAATCACCTATCTCATGGCCAGGAGACAAAATAGAAGGGGTTGGGGGTCTTATTCTAGGGCAGATATCCATTGGCTGAAGGCCTCTGACAAGGCCTTGCCTCTCAGTGCCATGCCGGGGCACCCCTCCACCACACGGACAGTTGACAGACAGACACGGGGGAGCAGAATGGGGTGGTGAGAACTCTGACTCCCTGGGCTCAGATGGAGCTCTGCAGCACAGGAGCTCTGGTCCATGCTTGCCCAATGCCTCATGTCCATGCGCTCAACTCCTTCACGTTCAGCATGGATGAACATGTTTCAGAATGACCCTTTCTGTGCCTGGCTTATTTCACGCTCATCTACACTGTGGAAGATGGCAGCATTACCTTTGTTTCTTTTAAGGCTGAGCTGTTTTGCAACGTTACATATATAGTACATGTTCTTTATCCACTCATCTGTTCACAGACATGCAGATTGACTCTGTGCCTTGGCCATGGTGACTCAGACTATGGGCAGTCAGCGTTACCATTTTTCTCTCAGGCCTTCAGCTTCATGGTTTTACTGTATCTTTAAGAACTAGTTACTTTTCTCAGTTAGCCTTTCTTACAATTGGTAATGCTCACTGCAAGACAATCACTCACACATCATTGCAGGAAGTAGAAGACAAGTTCCTAAACTACAGTGTTTCATGAAGGATAGTAGTCACGTCCATTGTAACAGTGCTCCTGCTGTCTCTGTAGCATTCTAGTTTCAATGTCCCCTCTATGTATACATACATATATACATATGCACATACATACATATGCCTGTGCCATGTCATTGATAACTATAGTTTTAGACGTAAGGAGCTCCCCGCTATTTCCCATACTGGTTGCATTAACCTGCACCGGCCCCAGCACTATGCAAGGGTTCTCTTTTTCCACATCCTGACTGACACTTCTTATCTATTGTCTTTTTGGTCATGGCCAACCTATTGAGAGTGAAGTAGATATCCCACTGTGGTTTTGATTTGCATTTCTCCGATGCTTAGAGATAAGGCTGCTGCCTTAGAAGCTGGTCTGCTTATAACCAGTAACACATTTCCCGTTTCTGCTTAACATGAATCTCACTTGGAGCAAATTCAGGTCAGGATGGGAAACAGGGGCCGGAAGAAGACACCGTTTCTGTAGTGGCCAACATGTGCAAAGTCTGGGGTAGAAAAAAGGGCAGGCAGAGGACCTAAAGGGAGCCACATAAATGCTGTAATGTCCTATGTTGTCTGTTGTGTGTCTTTCTTGTCTGTTACTCATGAACACCTGCCTTCCAGTCCACATGGGGATGTATCTTCTTGGTCTACACCCTCCTCCTCCCACTTCATTTCCCCATCATGTTTAGTAACAGCGCTGAGTGTGCCACAAGCCACTGTGACAATCTGCCACTGGATCACCCCTGAAATCATAACTCCGAGCAACGGCATGGAAAGTTACTGACTGCTGTACTTGTCACTTTCAGGGTCTCAAAGCAGCCAGTGGAGTTCTGGAGAGCAAAGCTGTGCATCACATGGCGCTGGGCTGTGCGCCTGCATCCGCGGTCCCCACGCTCCCCATGTTCGGCTGGAAGAGACGTGGCTCAGGAAGAAAACCCAACTCCCCAAACCACAGGACTTTGTGAAGGGTAATAGTCAGTTACAAGACAGACTTCAGAGGAACTGCGCGTTCACGGGAGACAGCTAAACATGGAGGGGACAAAGAGCTATGAACTGTGAGCACAGCTGGATGACTTGCCTGGAAACCGCAGCTGTCAAGCCAGTCGCTCGGCCAGGGAGCCACAGAGGGGCCCTGGGGTGGGGTTCCTCAGAGGACCGGCCCTTCCTTCAGATCCTGCTGTTACCCCAGAACCGCAGCAGTGTCGCAGCTCATTCGGATCTGAAGACTCCGTCCTCGCCCTGGTCTCTGTGGAGGGACGCTGCCCCTCTGACCAACGTGCATGACTCACACGCCTATTTCCTCCTCTGGTACAGTGGAGGGGCCTGGAGGGGGCCTGGCCAAGGGCTTTCCAGATGTCACTTTGCCTCCAGAGAGCCTGGGAGACATCAGGTGCTCTGCTGTAATTAAGCAGGACAGCAGCAAGTGTTGATAGGTGCTCAGTGTGGATTCAATCCCACCAGCAGAGAGGAAGGTCAAGGATGGGCCCCCCCAGAGGGAAGGTGTGAATGGACACACCAGAAGGCACATCTAAATCCAGCTGCCGGCTCAAGTACCTACTGTGTGCGAGGAATGTGCTCCCCTCGGAGTGAAGTCAGACCCACTGTGTTGCGTGGTGCAGCCGCCGCTGTCTATCCAGTGCATGTGAGTGGCTAGGAGGGAGCCGCACAAAGTGCATGACATCTCTTTGCAACCAAACAGCTAGAGAGAAAACTCCCTCCAGGGTGGTCGCAGTGGATGCAATCACAATAGAATAGCTCTCTGCAAGGGAAAGGAAAACACTCTGCTTGAGTGCCCACAGGCCCCTTGCTGGTCTTGTTGGTAGGGTGACCTGGTGCACAGGCCATCTGAGCTGGGGTGAGGGCCAGGTGAGATGTCCGCTTGGTCCCTTCTTGTGGATCTGTGGGAGAGAAGCAGAGCGGCAGGATGCACAGCTCACTGGCCATCCCCATGGACTTGCTGGGGCTGGCTGGTCCAACATTGACAAAAGGGATGCTGGTTCAGCCAGGGGTCACAGGTCAGACGTTGCCTAGGTCCCGTTCTCAAAAGTCCAGCGATGACAGGGGAGGGTCGAGGATGGAAGGGCCATTGTGATCTGAGTCCCCGACGGAGACGTGCATGAGACAATTCTGAACCCAAAAAGAGCGACGGTGAAGGAGAGGCCTCTCAGCCTGCCCTGGGGGTGCGGTGCCATCCAGCTCCCCAGGGGACCAGCCAGAGTGTGAGGGACACGGAGGGTAGATGCCGCTGGTCCTGATGTGGCGAAGCTTTTCCAGCTGTCACAATCAGGGCTATGTGAAGACTTTCGTGGCTTGTTGCTATCAGGACTTGTGTCTGGCTCTTCCCCGGACGGACTGGATGTGTGTGATCTGTGCTGGGCTCTGTCTTAGGCAGGGAGATACGATTTGGCAGACAATTGCCAGCTGCGAGGTGGTGCAGCTAGATGCGCTTTGCCTCGTTAGGATGCAGAAGGGGTCCAATTGGAGAAATCACGAAAGCTGAACAGTCAGAACTTAACTTTGTGCTGGACGGCGGGACGTCTGGCTGGCCTTGCTTCCAGCCCTGAGAAGGCGGTCGGCAATTGCATCTCTTCTCAGACTTTTCGACGTAGTGAATCTGCCTCTGTCACAGCAGCTGCCTGGGGCTTGGCGCATGCGTAGGCTGTGGGCCTTCTGTGGTGGCTGTGACCTTAACACAGCAGAGATTCTAGAGTCAGGGGCCTCTGCAAGATCTGTCTGCGTGCGTGCCTCGGTGACCTCCAGACCACATTCTTCCCAGGGGTGCACTCACCCCCTCCTGGTTTTTTGGTGTCAGGTATAAGCTGTCATTATGGCCAGTCATCTACACTTAGTCTTAGTTTTAATTTTTAATCCCCCCCCATTTTATCTAGTCTATTTATCTGTCTATCAACTCCTACTGCATACCAGACACTGGACTAACAGCTGACTCCATAGTGACAAACAGAGGCCATTCCTGCCCCCGGAGAGTTGCCACACAGTGGGAAACACCAGCAGTTCCAATCTGGCATGCAGTTAGGAGACAGCGGGCCGAGTGTCTCAGCAATGACCTTAAAGGTAGACGGAAGGAGGGAGGGAGGGGTGGCAAAGGCAGGCACAGCATTCAAGGTACCTGTGGAGATGGAAGCAGCAACGGGAGGGGAGGGACGGGGCTGGGAGAGATGGGAGAGGGATGGAAGGAGCGACATTGTTCAGGACGTGTTGTCCTCATGGACTGGCAGGTTGAGTTGAAACCCTTTGTCCAACTAGTTAACGGCAAGGGAAATAAACAGAACGATGCCAAAAGGCAAAAGCAAAGGTTTCCCCACTTTCTATGTAGCGTTTAAAGAGATTTTCTTTAAAACCACATTTGATAACCAGTAGCAAGTTAATTAGATTGTGTAATATCAACGATTGTATAATATCACAGTTAAGGAAATATACACATAAAAGCTGACATCCTTGAAATCTCCACTGTACCTAGTAACAGGATTTGCTTACAATAAACGGTTATCAAAGCAGATTTGCTAGAAACCCAGTTACATCTTTTCTTCTGACATCCTATTTTCCAATGATGCCCACAAGAATTAGCGTCAAATACAGAGAGCCCTGCTGCTCTGTGTCTCCTGTGGGTGAAAGGGCTCCACTCAGGAGAAAGGGTGTAAGCCACAGGATCAGCCTGGTGCAGCCTTAGAAATTCCAGGCGCTGGGAAGGAAGTGGATGTGGGCATAGAGGCAACAGGGATTTGTAATAAGGAACTGCGAGCCTGCAGCTCAGGAGGGGAGCTGATTCAGAAAACCCAGGGAGCATGTAGACTCCCCGAGTGATTTCCTCTGAAGATCGTTGCTCAGTACTTCAGCACTTGTCAGGCTCGGTCCAGAGTACCTTAGGTAAAGCCATGGCATTTTTATTCTGTTCTGATATACAAAACAGTAAGAGCAAAAGAGGCTCCTTGCAGAAAAACATGCCATTTATTTATCTAACAAAAGAAAACTATGCAAGATGCCAACGGCGCTATCTGAAACGTTTATATTCCAGAATTTGCAGCTCAGGAGCAAAGACAATCATTGTGACCCACCCAGGGCAAATACCCTGAAGGAAGAGCTTAATCAATGCCACACCTTCTTCAAAGACCGAAAGGAGGAAGCACACACAGTGTGGATTTTTTTCTCTCCGCCTCTCGCTGTCTGTTTCCTTCCATTTGGAGGCAGTCTCCACGTATCAGCTGGGGCGGATGCTTTTGGGAGTGTGCGCGGAGGATGCATCTCCCGATCCTGGTCTCCTGCCTTAGTGCTCCAACCTTGCTTTCATTTTTCCAAAGTCTAAATAGAAATCATTCATTTAAATCTTATTCAACTTCCTAGAAATAAAATAGGAAAGTGGGTGAGAGCCGCAGAGCTCGCTGCGGTCCAATGCAAATGTATGCAAATGTCTCCATATTAGAATCATTGTCTGGTTGTCACCCTCGCACGGGGCACATCAAAGCCATATGACCTGATTCCTGCACCTGCTGTTTAATTAAATTTACAAGACAGACACGCTCGCCACTCCCGGTGATATACAAATCCATTTTTACAACCACAGCTTCTCATTTACAAGATAGTTGATCGCTGAGTTTCACCAGCAGTAGCTGCCCAACTGCTCTTTGTTATGTCGAAGATTAAGAGAAAAAAAGGAGAGGAAACAAATGGCTATCATTTGGGCAGATGGATTTAACAGAAATATTAAAAAATAATTTCCTTTTTCCATCCAACTCCTGATTTTTGAAAGCTTTATTGAGTGCAAACACTGGCCCCATGTAATGCATGCATTTTGAAGTTTGGATATGATATGTGCATGCCCATGATATTTATGGTAAAGATGCGAAGGAAGGTGTGAGTCAAGGTGCTTAATGTCAATGGAAACAGTGTTTTGCTTCTATTGGTTTTCCGTTCCTACTCATTAAAGAAGAAAATTCTCCAGTCGTCTTTCAATAACTTATAATAACTTAGAAAATTGGGGAGGAAGGATGACATGGTATATATGGTCGTGTGTGTGTGTGTGTGTGTGTGTGTGTGTGTGTGTGTGTGCGCGCACGTGTGTATGTGTGTGTGTGTGTGTGTGTGTGTGTGTGTGTGTGTGTGTATGCATGTGCGCACACGTGCCCAGGGTAGTTTGAGGATGGATCTGAGTTCTAAGGTTATAATGGGTTGAGTGTTTTCTGGAAGATCTTTATTGTGTAAGGATAATGCACTGTGAAATTCTCCCTCGGCTTCTATCCATGAGGAATTTTTAGTCATTACAGTCTACATATTTGAGCAATTGGGTGAACAAAAACAGTATAGACGAATGCTCACAGTTTGGGGTTAGCTTACTAATTGCTGACCTGGCATGATCTTCTTCTCTTCCTGAAGAGCAGGAGCACAGACAAGTATTTAAGCAGTTCTGGAAGGGGAGACAAGGGAAATATTTTAAGACGCTAGAGAAGAGGAGAAAACACTTCTTTGTCTTTTCCAATGAATTCACCCAGTCTAAGGGTCCAAGCAGAAGAGAAGTTCTTCTCCAAATATTTCAGGGAAAGAATAAGTTGATAAAAAGCAATGTTTTCTTTATTTGTCACTCACACAGTCTAGAAGAATATTGAATAATCTCAAAAATCCTGGGTTTGTCAAATACTTGATTGAAAAGCTCCCTTTATAGAAAGGAAGGTGAACTTAGGAGGTCCTACCCATAGGTGGCGCCACACATTCATTCAACCAAATGACACTGCAGACAAGTTTGGAACAAGTCACATAAATTAAAGCCTAGAGCTGCAACTTGCTGAGAGACATATGGGTTGAGTCCCAGCCCTGCCCAAGAATAACTTTGAAGAAAATTTTGTTTTCTGGCAATACAGATGCTAACACACCACAGAACCTTTAAAAAGAATAAATATGTAGATGGTTCATAGCTTTCAGAATAATTTAACCTTCCCTCCAAAGTGAAGATAGCAGTACATGAATAAGATAATATAAGCTGGCTTCTGCTTTGGGGGAAAGAAAGCCAATTCTGTGGCCACAATTCCAGAAATACTTGTAGTTAGCTTTCTTTAATGGCATCTTATTGTTTCTGCCCACTGATGTAGAGTGAAAGAGTGAATTTATCTTAAAATGAACTAGTTCCTGACAAATAAATAATAAAGAAATAAATAGAGTCCTGAGTGTAGAAATGTCTGCCTAAAATTGCTATTTGTATTTTTAAGTAGTTGTAGAAAGAAGTTGCCATCTAACAAAGCAGTTTATGCTTATAATGCATCTCGATCAATGTTCTCACCTGCCATTCACAGCCACCCTTCCCCGTACGTTCCTTGATGTTGTAGTATATGCACTGAATTCTTTACATTCTCCCCACTTCTCTTCTCCATTTGTCTACCTCTCTCCCTTATCCCTACTCTGTCCCTTGCAAGTACCTGTTTCCTGGTGTTTGTTTTGTTGAGCTTTGACTTTGCCTTTCTAAGGAATTATACTGAGTTCTACCTTCAATCTATCATGTTTCAGCTAATGCATTTGTAACCACTTGCATACCAGCCAGTATGTTTGCTTACAGATTCATAGGCTAATTCTAGCTTCCATACTGGGCCTGACTTACTTCACTTAACGTAAGTCTTTCCATTTCTTTACAAATGGCACAATATCATTCTAATGGATGAGTAAAATTCCATTGTGTGTATGTGTATATATGTGTACATATATGGGTGTATATACATGTGTGGGTATATATATATGTATATGTATGTATATATATGTATATATCTATGTATCACATTTGCTCGACCTATGCATCCATTGAGGGACAACTGGCTGATTCCATACCTTAGCTATGGTGAATAGTGTGACAGTAAACATGGTTGTTCTGGCCTTACTGTATCCTGATTTGTGATCTTTTAGATAATGTCCAGGAGTGGAATTGCTGGGTCATAGAGTACTTCTATATTTAATTTGTTTTTTTTGGTCATGGGGCTTGAACCCTGGGCCTGGGTGTTGTCCCTTAGTTCTTCAGCTCAAGGCTAGTGCTCTACCACTGGAGCCACAGTGCCACTTCTGGTTTTCTGGTGGTTAATTGGAGATAAGGGTCTCAAGGATGCGTCTGCCCAGGCTGGCTTTGAACCACAATCCTCAGATCTCAGCCTCCTGTTTCATTGTCTAATCTATTTTCTTTCTTTTTTATTCTGTGCCACAAACTTTCTCTAGGCACAGCCTTTCCACTTGAGAATAAAATATCCTTCTGAAAAAATTAGTTCTGTCCAGGAAGAGCCTCATTCCTGATTGGTGCAAAGAGGATCCCCAAACAGGGTTTGTAAAGCATTAATTTTAACAAAAATTGCAAGACTTACTAAGGCAATCAGTATTCAAGATAGATAGAAGTCGCTAACCGTCAAGTGAAGGTTGTAATTTCAACGTGACTGGTTACAATGTCTGTGAATCGACGTATGCCTGTTGGGTCTAGTATGTGTTGGAGTTTCTCTTGCAGAGCAGACCTGTTAGGTGGAAGGCAGGCACTGTTAGCTCTGGAGAAGGTTCGGACTGACACAGATGCCAGTTCCCTGCGGGCCCAACACTTCCCCAGCAGAAAGTGTTGTAGAAAGAACTGAGTGTAAAATCAGCTCTCAAATGAAATGTATTTCTTTGTTGCTCAGGAAAGGTAGACAGGGGAGGGAAATTTGGTTTTCATGTGTATTTAAATAAACATGATGCATTTGCTGCCCTGAAAATATCTTCAGTAAAGCTGGACAGGCTGCATCATCCATCCCCAGCATGTTTCCATGTGCAGCAAATAGCTTTCCTAGAACAAAAACACACTCAGAGGTTTTAGCTGAGAGCACAGTATTGTGCCTGGTTTTGTTGTTGCTTTTATTTCATATCTTCCCAGATATAAAAAAGAAAAATGAGAGCCAGAACTCAAATGCTTATTCTGCACTAGGCTTGATGTTAGTCATATATAAAAATAGGAAAAGGTTAAAAATACTTCAACCCTAGTCCCAAAGCAGGGATTACCAGTATAAATCATGAGATTCTGATCTTAACACAAAACATTAAATTTTATATTTCTTTGTATTTCAGGAACAGAGCCAGAAACATACTAAGGGACGATGAAGCACACATGGTTGGCTGTTTGATTTGTATTTATTATGTTCCCTGTGACTGATTGGTAATGTGGCTTTCGGATGCCGATCACAATCACTGTTGGGGTGCTAGACATGAAAGTATAATCTTACTGAGTTCTACTTTCATCATGGAGATGGACTTCCTCATGTGAAATCTGGACAGGCTCGGCTAGCCCTTGCTTTTCTGATTATCAGTGTCCTCATTTGAAAAGAAGGGCTAGGAACCTAAATGGTAGAGCACCAATCTTGAGAGAGATAGCGAGTGTAGAAAGAGCATGAGGCCCTGAGTTCAAGGCCCACTGCCTGCAGAAAGAAAGAAAGAAAGAAAGAAAGAAAGAAAGAAAGAAAGAAAGAAAGAAAGAAAGAAAGAAAGAAAGAAAGAAAGAAAGAAAAGAAGGAAGGAAGGAAGGAAGGAAGGAAGGAAGGAAGGAAGGAAGAAAGGAAGGAAGGAAGGAAGGAAGGAAGGAAGAAAGGAGGGAGGGAGGGAAGGAGGGAAGGAGGGAAGGAAGGAAGGAAGGAAGGAAGGAAGGAAGGAAAATGAGGGAGGGGGCTAGAAGACCTTCATGAGGTTGAGGTGATTGAGCAAGGCCACCTTGGCTTGGCTCACATGAACCCCGAGTCACGTCACAGGAGGTAATGGTGGTTCGTCTGCCTCCTGAGGATGCTGGTCACTGAAGGCAGTTCGGGAAGGGGGCCTGAGTGGCTGTGAATGCCTCTCCCAGTGCCCTGTGGTGCATGCTCAGGGAAGGTGTCGGGAAGACTTGTCACCATCGCTTTCCAATGACCCTCACCAGGGACACACCACAGGGACCCCTGGGTTGTCCATGGCTGGTTTGTCAACAGGGCAGACTAAAGCCCCCAGCCACGCGATTCTTCAGAGCAACAAGTGAGGTCCTCCCCACCAAGGCCACAGGCTAGAGTTGGACCAGGAGTGGGTGATTCTGTCTGCTGGGAGCTGGCCTTCGGGGGCCGCTCCACACAGCTGCAGAGGCTGGTGACGACTTGTAACCGTCCACGGCCAGCTGCTGGGCAGGAAGGTCAGTGCAGCGTTGCCAGCCCCACCCGGCAGGTGCCGGGCTGCAGAGTGCACACAGAGCAGCCAGCGCCCCACGCTACAGCGGCTTGGACACCCACAGGGTCTGGGTCCACTGTGTGCGATTGTGCAGGGGTGTTTCCACACTCAGGACAATCATGTGTGGGTGTGTGTGAGGTGAGTGAAGACAGACCTCAGCCCGGACCCCAAAGTCCCAGTCTTCAGGATCTTCTACGACGTGCCGTCCGCAGTGTGGGCCTTGGCACTGTCTCTGTCTCGTGGGCTCATCATATCTGCACTACAGGAGCAGCGAGGGTAACGTCAGGAAGCCTCATCCAGAGGCTGGTGGGCTGTAGGTCCTCTCTGGGTTCTTACAGACCGGCCAGCTTTCCTGAGGGAAAAGCCCATGCTTGTGCCTCTCCATCTCCTGGCTTTGCTTAGACTGGACGCCCCACTCTTCTCTACGCGCTTCATTGTGGTCTGAAGGCGACTCACGGGGGCTTCTGTGGAGCAGAGGGCTGGGTGATCAGCGCTGTGCTGAGGGGAAGCTGTGGGGGGCCATGCAGGAGACTCACCAGACTCTAGTTTTTCTCTGTTCAGATCTCAGCTCCTCGACTTGCTCTCTCTGTAGCCTTACACTTGCAAGCATGAGCCAGCTTCCAGGAGACTGTGACCCGACGTGACATTGAAGTCACAGAGGGTCAGAGCCTGGTGAACGCCGGCTGTCTCCAGGGCATGTCTCTTATTGAGGCACGTTGACAGCCCCCGGGGCTGTGTCCTGAGCATGCTCACAAGGGCCTGGCTTGCCTTCACTTTCTAGGGACTGACAGGCTGTCGTGGGTCTGTAGGGAAGATGAGATTGCCTTGGGTTTTGTGTTGAAGCTGCTCCTCAGCGCGGGCCTCCCTTCTCCGGGGTGTGTGCGTCTATGCAGGCAAGGTGGCTGCCGGTCTGCTTCCAGCCCCGGCTGGTCCTGGGCCTCACCTCAGGGTGACGGGAAAGGCGCTGTGGAGCATCCGCTTTTATTTTATGACTAGATCTTCCTTATCATCTTTCCAAATCCATGTGTGGCAGGTCTTGAGGGAAAACCAGAATTCTCCGCTTAGCACACACCTGCCTTCCAGGATCTCAAAAGGTTCTTTTTATTAAAGATCCGGAGAGGCATTTTGTGCACCCTGCTGTGTTACTTGGGTTGTACAGAATCCCTTTTCCTCTTCCTCCCCCTCCCCGCCCCCGCCTCCCTGCTCTCCCCAATTAGCATGCATGTCAAGTTGGAGAACGGGTAAGCATGGGAAACTAAGGCAAACAGCAGACTCCAAAGGGAGTGTTGGGGGGAGGTGGCTGGGCAGCGTGGCTGGGTGTCAGCCATGTCCTCACCTGCTGATTCCTGGGAAGGCTCAAGGCTGCCTCCCACCTGCAGCCCCACCTGCTCCAAGCCACCCCCGGGAGAAGGCCAAGGGCCACTCCAGTTTGACAATCCTGAGTACCCAGGTGCTTTGGTTTTCAGGCCACCGTCACATGTGCCTGTCACCAAAACTCCCAGTGGGACGTCACCAGAGGATCCCCATGTGGAAGGGTGTACACATCCTGACCATGAAAGGCAAGCATGTGTCTGCCTGTACAGCCGGCCATCCAGCCCCACCAGGCAAGAAGCACGTCTGTACCAATGTGGTGTTAGACACACCAGGGCATGGAAGCCTCCTGGGAAAGCATGATGACTCCCCAGATTCTTGTGCTGGGCCAGCAGCTCCCCTCCCCTCACTCTGCCCCAGGGAAGCCCCAGAGCAACACTGTGAATCTTCTAGAGACAACGGGGGTCAAGGCTGGAGAAGACTGAGCTTTTGACAGGGGCCCATCTTCCTATTGAGCGCCCAGGCTCTGGGGCCAGAGGAGCACAGATGGGTTCAGATGCTATGCAAGCACCGGGCATGGTTTCCCCGAGCCTGGCGCTGACACCATGAGCAAGCTGGCCAGGTCCAATGACTTCAAGATCACTCACTGGCAAGGCAGGTTCTAAGTGGGCCGGCCTGTGAGAGGAATGAGCTTCCCTTTGGTGGAGAGAGCTCTTCACTCCAGGTTGAATTCTGCAGGGGACCAGTGCCAGCCTGGGGCTGCGGCTGAGTGCAGGGTCCAGGGCTCCTCACTTACCTTCCCCACCAGAGATGCTGCAGAGCTGAGAGGAAGCGCGGCCCCCAAGGCCTGTCCAGATGCCGGTTGAAGAAGGCAGGTGTGAAGCGGCGTGCTTCCAGGAATCAACCATTCCTCGGTTCTCTGACGCCAATCTCTACTTTAGTCCTAAAGGCCTGCTTGTCCTAGGAGTTTGACAAAGAACTGTAACTAAACTTATGTTTGTATAACGCAGTGGGAATGTGCCCAGGCTGAAGCAGGGTGCTCTAATATGAAACAGCCAATGGATTGAGCACTGGGGAGGGATAGGATTGTGGGCTCAGATGGGCCAATGTGGGCTCATAAGTCTGGGTCAGATGCCTGGTAGAATGTCCCATAAGGGCAGAGGGCAAAGGCCTAGAGTCCTAGTCCCTAGGGAGGCAAGCACAGTTCACCCTTCTCTCTGGAACTACCCAGCTTTGGGTCACACAGGCTTGCAGATGAAGCTAATGAGCTTTCCTGTGGCTTGCGGTGAGGAGCCGCAGCCTCTTCCCTGGCCCCCAGCCCTGGCTACGTTTCTTTTAAATAAAGAAACAGGCTGCCTGACATCAGGTGGAGGCCTGGCACCACGCACGGCTCAGGTTGGAGAACATCCCTGACTCGGGTGACAGATGGTCCCATCACAGCCCATCTCTCAGACCCCGGCCCCCGCCGCACGGCACCTGTGACACTCGAGTTTCTGTCACTGTCATCCATCCCCATTAATGTACAACAGAACTCCATCGGCCCAGCTGCCCAGCCCTCGTCAAGCTGTTTGGGGAGGTAAAGAGAGACAACATGGGCGCCTCTGGGACCCGCACGCGCGCTCCCTCCCTGGAAATACGTTACAAGCCTTTCTCGTCAGCAACGCGGAGCTTGGAAATCGCGTGGTGCATGGTGCTGCTCCGCACGAGCTAGGCGACGTGATTGATCAAATCCGTGCTCTTGGCGGGAATGCTGGCAGTAGGCTACCCATTGACTTAGAGGTGTCGGCAAAGCCTAACTTGGTCTGTGTGTAGTGCATTGCAGGGAGGCGTGCTTGGGGCCGAGGGCAGACTCCTCAGGAACACATTTTCCATTTTCGTATAACTTTGCGTGTCAGGTGGCTACTCACCGTGCTGTTGGTTATTGGGCTCTTTTTGTTTTCATTTCATTTTACTTATTTATTTTTTGTCTGTTTTCTTTTGCTCCTTGTAGCTTTGCCGTTGAGACCGGTTTCAATTTTAAGAGCCTGGAATTGTGTTGTTACTTTGGAGATTTGTGGAAAAGAATCATCAAATGATTGGTGCAGGAAGAACTAGTTACCATGGCAGGAAGCTATTGCGTGTTGATCTAGACCTGTTTGCTCCAATTCCTTGGTAACAGCACTGATTTTTTTATTATGTGCCTGAAGAGCATTACATTTTCCAGTCCTTTTTTTCTGGCTGAGATAATTCCACGTTCTGATGAAGGAGTGTAAGTCAGTATTTCACAAGACTCTGCTGTTCTCCCCTGCTTCACCATGTCCTGGGATGACAAGCTGGTGCTTATCCTGTGAGGATGAGGAGGTATCGAGGAAGGCTACGGCGGTGGGCAGGTGCCCGACCCTTGAAATGCCCAAGAACCACCTAGCAACGCCCAACTCCTTTCATATGAGAACATTATATATGGAGTTTTAACTCACTCTGAGTTTTTATTTTGTTGTTGCATGCTACCAACTATATAATCTTTGCTAGTATACTGCAAACATTTCAAAGTTACATTTACTTCACATCACTAACTGCAGAAAGAGTGTTTCTTAAATCAAAGGAATCAGAGCCTCTGCCCCATTTTCTTCAGAGATTATAGCACAATGGTGAGAGTGTTGCCTTTGAAATCTCACTTTCTTCCTTCCCTGCTTGTTTCCTCCCTCCTCCCCCCAATATCCCCCAAGGCTTCTATCTTCCAGACCTGCCCTGGAAGCTGATCCTTGCACCTACAGGTGCTTTAATTTGGTGGGAGAAAAACCACATGCGTTAGCAAATTTGGCACAAGTTGGAATGAGTAGCATGAAATCTGGCTTTCTGAAGGAGCCTTTGGTAAGGATGTGGCAATGAGATTGAGGCCTGAGAGGAAATAAGTAGGAGTGAGTGGAGGGAGGATGGGTAACAGTGATTCTGACTGGAGTATCAAATCATTCAAGGAGCCTGGAGTAAGAGACACACAGAAAGATATAAAGAGTAAGCAAAGGAACTTGTAAGCCTGGTGTGACTTCTGAGCATAAAGACAAAATAAATGTGTGTGTGTGTGTGTGTGTGTGTGTGTGTGTGTGTGTGTGTGTGTGTGTGTGTAAGTAAGTAAGAGGGAAAGAGACAGAGCTGTAGACAGAGACACAGAGAGAGACAGAGACAGAAAGAAAAGAAAGAGACAGATAATGAGACAGACAGAGAAAGGAAGAGAGAGACAAAAGAAGGAGAAAGAAGAAGAAAAGGAAGAAGAGGTGGAGGAGAAAGGAAAAGGGGAAGCAAAAGTGAAAGGAGAAAGAGAAGGACGAGAAGACAAGATTGGAAAAGAAAGGAGGTTAGAAAGACCAGCCCAGGCTGAGGATCATGCAGGCCCTGGCCTGATTGCGCATGGCCTGTGAGCTATCCCACCATCTGACGACCTTGGACTTCCCTGTGGACAGCCCGGCCTCCGACTGCAGGATTTTAAAGCTGGAAATGACATGATGAGATGTGCATTTCCCAGCTCTCCCCTTGCTGCAGCCCGGGGAAAGTATCTGAAGTGGCCAGCTGGGTCCGTGGGCAGGTGTCTTGGTGGCACCCTAGCTTCCAGGCTCCGTGCTGGTGTCTCTGTTGCCTGAGCCACGGGTGCCAGTGCTTTCCTTGTTCACAAGTCTGCATGGCGTTCCTCACCTTTGTGAGGCTCTTCCGTCTACCATTTCCATTTGTTTTCCAAGCTTGTGTTCACGAGAATGAGCCTGGAATAGGTCCCTGTGCTCCGAGAGCTCCCACCCGCAGTTGGTGGATGAGAGGACATCTCGGCCATTCCTCAGCGCCTCCTTCTTGGACTGGAGTTCCCCACCCTCAGGGAGTCTGTGTGCCCTACGAGGTTCTCCAGAGGGCGTCCAGGTCACGCTGCGCGCGGAGAACAGGGAGTGGGTGTGCATTCCGGATGACGTCCAACTCTCATCTTTTATTTCACATGCCTGAAGGCCCCGCTCTTCTCTGTGTTATAAGAAGTGAGTTTCTGAAGAAGATGGTGCTTGAAAAGCGAACTGCTGATAAGTGAGGGTTAAGGAATCCTGTGAACTGCCCTTGCTTACTTGACTCTGATCTGCAGTTGTCTAGCCTTCCACTCTGACTGCTAAGGTCTGACACCAGGATTGTCACAGCAGTCCCTCTTCCCAGTGCCAGCCTTGATCTCTTCGCTGCTCAATATCCACCTACCTGTGGGTAGACTTCGTGCCAGCTCTAAATGTTTGGGATTGGTTTCCAAGTGGTATACGATTACCTTCTTAGAGAATCAAGCAACCTCTAAATTGTAGAGCATTTCGTAGGGCAAAGCCTCGCTGTGTCCTTCTCACAAGCCGCCTCGACTAATTCAGCTGGAACCATCACTATCGCTTACAGGAAAGTATCATAATTATGTCTCCTTTGCCTGGGGTCACTAGATATGGGTCACTGGGGCCGGTGCAGCACCGCTCCTTCTGCTGAAGTTCATCCCACCTTCCGTGGCCGCTTCCTCAGTTGGTGATCGGCTCAGACCACCGGGTGGTGGACCAGAGGGTGGAGGCAGGGTAGTCAATGGCAGCCTGTGTTAGCACCTGGGGCTTTATTCCTTTGCTGGCCGCGCTCTGAAGTGGATCAAAAACGTCACTCCTGGAGGACACTGGAAGACCCAGTGATTTTCATCTTAGAGCAAGAGTGACTGAGGTTCTGCTGGCAGCTGCCTGGCTCCGTGGGCCAAGGGCTGTGCATGGGGAGGGAGGAGGCTTGGGTCGGGGCGGGAGGTGATGAGGAAAATGAGAATGGCCCGGGGAAGCTGCAGTGGGAGGTGAGCGGCCAGGGCTGCTGAGCCTCTCTGAGCCTGCCTCCAGGCCGTGATGGCACAGGGAGCCTGTGAGAGCGACTGCCAACAGCCCCAGGCCGACGGCAGGCTCCACCCGCAGCCTGCTTTCCCCCCCCCCCCCATGTGCTCTTGCTATTGGGCTTGGGCTGGCAAAGCTACAGAAGAACAAGACGTGGACGCCGAACCGGTGACGTGTGCGGTGGCTGGCTTGACGGAGGACGGGGTGACCCTGGAGTGTGAGCGCTTGCCTTCCTCGCCTCGTGTGTGTCACTGCTGTCTGTAATCAGGTGTGTCTTCACCGGGGGCTGGGCTGCGCCTAGTCACAGCTCATCCTCAGCTGCAGGACGCAGCGCTGGCATCGGGTGCCTGAGCGGAAGCTCGCACCCTCTGGTCACACGTGCCAACTTTCCTGTCTCTTCCATCCAGACTGGAACGGCAACCCAGGGCCCTGGTCCCCACATCCCTCAACAGGGCCATGGCTGCTCCGGCTGGGACTTGGGAAGCTGTTCCCTGGGGGGTGGGGGTGGAGGTAAATAGATCTACTTGTCTGTGCTTAATTCACAGGACTTCCTGGTTGCATGCTATTTGACGGGTTCTACCCAAGGTGCTAGAGATACTCCAAATTCCTGACAGGTTCTGTCTTCCCTTGGAAGCCATTGACTGCTTGGGGCTGAGTGTATTGAACTGAGGTCAGCACCACAACTGGGTGCTATTTAGAGTCCACGATCTTCCTTTATTTCCCACCCTCCCAACCCACCAGCGCTCCCCATACCCCACAGCCATCAAATCTGTCTAGTCGTAGCACAGAAGGGCCTTGTTGAGCTTTCTTGACATTCGTTCATGTTAGATCAAAAGGACCAGTTGTGGTTTATTTTTATGTGGTCTAAAATTGTGCTATAATAATGAATGGTTCTAATGCATTAAGTGGCTGCGTTGAAGAGTGGCTGGGCTGATTGGAAACGTATTTACTTATTTTACTGAAACAGCTGGTATCTTCCTGCAGAGAGGATTGTTAGCAGTTAGGGAACATTTCCCTGTGTCCTTCCCAGAGGGAGGACTGGGAGCAGAAAAGGGCACCTGCAAACAGGAGGACAGAGGGTGGAGCCAGGGAGGCATTGCTCCACAGGTGCTTTGAGAGGCTTCTTTGTGCGTAATACACCGCTCGTCTGGACACGGAAATGTGGGAGGACAGCAGACAAACCAAAGGTGAGCCCGTTGGCATCCCACCACCCCTAGGAGTGTCTCCAATTCATTTCACTTGTTTATTTTAGAATGTTTTGTTAATTATCTGTAAGTGTTGTACAAAGGAGCTACCGTTGCACAAAGCAGTCATCTCAATGTGTCTCCCCCCTCAGCTGCCCTTCCCTTAGTTTTTAATCCTATTGTTTGTTCAGGCCTGGTCTGTGCGGACCCCGGGTACTTAAGCTCATCTTCATAGAAACCATGCAGAGAAAACTCTGTCTTGCTATAGGTTTTCAACTTCCACATGTGGCAGAAAACATGCGTCCCCTTATTGTATTCTAAAAATGTATCTCAGGAAAATAGGGGGCAAGGAAGAAGGGGTGACACTGTGGAAGAAGCATCGTATCCATAACCTGACTTATGGAATTGCAACCTTTGTACAGCACCTTAATAATAACGAGGAAAGGGCTGGGAAGGTGGCTCAGTGGTAGAGCGCTTGGCTTGCATGCCTGAGGCCCTGGGTTCGATTCCTCAGCACCACATAAGCAAAAAGAAAAAGAAAGCTGGAAGTGGTGCTGTGGCTCAAGTGGTAGAGCGCTAGCCTTGAGCTGAAGAGCTGAGGGACAGCGCCCAGGCCCAGAGTTCAAGTCCCACGACTGGACCTCCCCCCCCAAAAATAATAATGAGGAAAATGTGTCTCAGCCAAGTGCTTGGTGGCTCACGCCTGTAAATCCCAGCTACTCTGGATGCTGAGATCTGAGGACTGTGGTTCAAGGCCAGCCCACTCAGCAAAGTCCTGAGACTTATCTCCAATAAAACACCAAAAAGCCAGAATTGGAGCTGTAGCTCAAGTGGCTGGTTGGCTTTGAGTACAAAAGCTCTGGGACAGCACCAAAATCCCAGGACTGGCATGCACACACACACACACACACACACACACACACATACACACACACACACACAATGTATCTCTGCTAGAAAGTGACAGATTTGATTCTTCCAATGAGTTAGAAAAAAATCAACCTTAAATTCTCTGGGAAAAAAAATCTCCATAACCTGTCCATGAATATTTGCCATTTTATTACTTAGGTCTAATCATCAAGATTATTCTAATTTTAGCTGTGTTAGTCAGTGGATGGGATGAGTTATCAAATCTTACATTGGGTGAAACCTGTTCCCAGTCTCTTATCTGCAGTCCCATCACCAGGTGTTCTGTTTTTTTGTACTTATTTATTGTAAAAATGCTGTACAGAGGGGTTACAGTTACTTGAGCAAGGTAATGAGCACATTTCCTATTGAGCATTGTTGCCTCCTCCTTTGTTTTCCCCCTACTACCCCTTCCTTCCCACCTCCACAACAACTCCCCCCGCTCCCCACCACACTGAAGTTGTAAAGTTCATTTTCAACATAGTGTTTTGTACAGCTCATTGTTACAATGGGTCAACCTGTATCCTTATGTAAGCATTTTGTTTTTTCCCTTCCCCTCCCTGAATTAGAGAAGTGTATACAAGATGCAGGGCACCGACATCAAATACAGTGAACGCAGGGGTTATACCATGGGGAGGAACATACAAAGCAACAAAAAAAATCACATGGTACATTATAAATATGTTAGAAACAATAGCAATAAAGAAAAAAGGTATTTGTGTTCCTGTCTTGGAGTTCATTTTGCTTAACATCATCTTATATGGTCATATGTACATAGCTTTTGGCCTTTTCTGCTTGTCTTACACATGTACTAGTTATTGCAGATAAGGGAAACCATGGGACCTATGTTTCTTTGGGCCTGGCTTACTTCACTTAATATAATTTTTCCCAAATGGGGCAAAGTCATTCTTTCTGATGGAGATGGGTGTAACCCAGGTACAGTTACCGCATCCCATCAGAGAGAGCAGAGACCATGCCCAAACCAGCGGAGTGGGGGGGATCTCACCCCAACAGGTGTTTTGTGTTAAGGTAGAGTCTGGATACTGCATTTAAAGATACAGTTCCATTATGAAAGGAAAAAGGAGGGGCAATCCCTTGGTAGGACCAGACGGGAGTCCCAGACTGGCACGTAGCACTGTGCAATGCGATGACGGCCTCATCATCCCATATCTTCCTAAGGTTCAGGGCTGGAGTGAAAGAGGAGCTCCTTTATCAAATGATGAAAAACTGTTCGGGTAAGAGCTCACCAGCCCCTGCCTCTCCCTTGTTCTGTATCTGATACTGAAGCACTGAATAAAGATCAGCTATTTCTCTGAGCTCGCTGCTACCTTGATTAATGTACAGGGCCCTGGCATTGTTGAGCAGCAAAAACATACATTATGGTTTTCTTGATTCTAAATATATGTACTTTTAATCTCTGTATTCAGTCTATGTAAGAGCCTGCCAGGGAAGAAAATCAAATTACATACTGAACATATAAACCTCTAGAAGAACTGATTACTGATTAGAGAAAGGAAAAAGAGTAGGCTGCTGCCACAAAAAGGCACAGATCTGAGTTTTTAGAGCTTATTACCATATTGCTGTTCTCAGGGACATAGAATGCATCAATATATATTTTAATTGAAGTAGTTCAGCAAATCCCACAAAGTTCTTAGTCAGCACCTTAAAAAAATCTTTCAGTGATTTGCAAAGTGATTGTATTTATCTGGAAATTGATGATTTGTGGGCTGTGTAAGCTGCCAAGTTAGGAGGTTACAGCTTCTTAATAGAACATAACTGTTTCCGGTAAGACATGTTACTGTTTGGGAAGAAAAATATTTTCTTTATCAGAAACAAATGAAGTACACGTGAGCACTGGAGTTCTGTGTCTGGAAAGAGCTATTTGTGGTCTGATCTGTATGAGAGACAATGCCTCCATCACATGCGTTCCAATGCAGTTGAAATGAGTTTGCTAACATTAAATTAAATTACTTTTGCTGATGAAGTAGATTCTCTTTTCTTGGGAATTAAACACAATTATTTTGAGCATTTAAATCACATGTGTAATTAATTGCTGATTGGAGCTGAATCAATGAAAGCATAGCCCAAATTCCTTGTCTTCTGAAATAAGATATGAAAAACATTCATTGTTTGGGGGAACTCACATGACCAGAGATCCTCCTTCTATGTAGAAAACTGCCTTACCAACCACGGGAGTATTTTCAAAGATGGAACAAACAAGGATTGAACACTTTGAGTATTTGGAAGAATCTTGTAGGTGCAGGTGCATTTGCAGTCTTGCGCTAACCAGGAGTATTGTTGCTATAGAGTCGTAGTAAAGGAAGTTGCCTTGTGGCCCTCAGATAGCAAAGGCATATTGGGCTTAGGGTGCCATGCAGCCTGCAGCAGTTAGAGATGCAGATGCAGACACAGAGAGACACTGGGCTGAGGCATTGAGCAACTCCCTCAACATACTAGAAGAAGCAGAAGACAGAGATCAAACAAACTGCGCTCAGGCCTGGAGTATTTTAAACAAATTCTGCAAGACTCTCAGCCTATTCTTGTTCTTAATCCTTTGTTTCATCCCAAAGATCCTAGTGTGTTTACAGTTTTACAAACAGAGGAGTTTTTCCATGCCAGAAGTTTCCAAGAGGAGAATCTGATGACCCAGCTCGGGCACATTACTTTCTTACCCGAGCATGTTTTTAATTTTGAGTGTGCATCTTGAACACTAGGAGTTGTAAAAATTTAAACAAATATATTCTGTTCATTACCCTAAGTTTACTTTGTGCATTACTCTCTTGTTTCATGAAGATTTTAGGCTTGTTCTGTGGTTTTAAAGTTGGAACTGCAATACACCTGTGTCTGTTTTCAATTTATAGAATACAAGCCTAAGGCTCTGTGGGCAGAGCCCTGGTGCTGACCGAGATGTGCACCAGCGTGGGGCAGACAGTGCGGCCTGGGAAGTCCAGCAGGGAGGCGCGGGATGCAGAGTGTGAGCGACCAGTGCTGGCATCTGGGGCAAAGGCCTGAAGCACAGAGGGAAGCAGCACTCACTTCTGATTCAGGAAAATAGGAACCACCAGAGCAGAGAATGTTGCGGTTGGCCTAGATCTTGTCAAGTGGGTGGGGTATGTGTATCTGATTATCATCTTGCAGTTGGTTTTCCTTCTGCAAATCATACAAGTGTTGAGTGGAAGAGCAGAAACATTTCTCTGCATTGATACTGTCATGCTGGAGGTTAAAGCACATAACATGTACAATATGTGGAGCTGGTTACTCCTCACACACTGAGTGCTTTGAAGAAATAGAAAGCTCAGGCAACAATCAGCACCTGAGTATTTCCAAGAATGGTGAAAATTTCAGCATAATAGTTCTTTTGGAGAGAGGGCTGGAAGGGAGAAAGGGGGGGGGAGAAAGAGAGACAGAGAGACTCAGAGAAATAGAGAGACACAGAGAGATAGAGACAGAGAGATAGACAGAAAGACACACAGAGAGGATTGAAAGAATTCTTTGAAAAATTGAACACAGAAATCTAGATAACTTCTAAGGGTGAATCAGGTTTTGAAAGCAAGAGCAAGAATTTGGGTTTGGAATAAGTTAGAGAAAGAATGGAAGATAGAGAGTGGGAAGTCAGATTTATGAAGCAGGAATGTAAAGGAGACATGTACATCCACTGGAAACATCCGCTGGGAGCAGCCAGCATGGAGGTGGAGATGTCAGCAAGAGAAGGGATGAGAGGAGAGGACATGGGAGACCAAACGCCTCTGGATTTCAATGATTATGAAGTTGGGGAGATGAAGAGCAATCATCAAAGCATACCAAGGAAGGACAACTAGCGTGGTGGAAGGATCTGTACTAGACTAGAAACAAAATAAAAACTTTATGAAGGACAAAAGGGATGCTCAAATGTGTCCACTGCATTGGTCAGGCCAATTGTATCCAGGGATACAACAAGAGAGAGGTCATTGATATCTTTTGTAAGAGGAGTGGCAATACCAAATGCTTACTGGGATGCAACAAAGACAAAATGGAAGCCGGCGCAGTGAAAAGAATGAGTAGATAACAAACTTTTAACTTTTTCATATCTGGTACTCTAAAAGACAGAGAAAGAAAACAGTGGTTTTATTATTTCTTCAAAAGACTGGAAAAAGTAATAGTATATTTGCATCCATGGTAATGATTTAGTAGTGGGAGAAAATAGGATGCATAATGCTCTCGTGTGGATGAGAAGGTGAAGAAAGCGGGTGTAGACATGAAGGGTTCCCTAAACCATGAGTTTGGAGGTATTCACTCAGAAGAGTTAAGGCGCTCAGACTTGCAGTGCTCAGGGCTGACCGGTAGACTTGGTGCTGGTAGTTTTTAGGAATTTGCTTTTGTTTGCTACAATTATACCAAGAAAACACCAAGCAATTCACCAGTTATTTAATAAACAAAAAATGGGAATGAAGGTGTTCAATATTTGAGGATAAACAGGAGTTTATGAACCAGATAAAGGAGTACAAGGGTGAATAGATGATGGGACTGTGTTATGATGACCAAATAGCAATCAAAAAACACTCGAATTCCTGGGAAGTGTTTTGAGAGCAGTGAATACGGCTACAAGCTTTCAGAAATAATTAGATGTGAAATTGTAGTGTACGGGGCTGAGAGGAGTTAATGGATTTGCCAAGGAGGATGACGTAGTGAGGGTGGATGGAGTCAGAGAGGACTGTGACGGGCTATGGAATTCACATGGGAAAAGGAAAGATGAGTCACCGAAGGGATCCGGTGACAAGACCAGTGCCACCCAGAGGAAGCGAGTGGGAGAGGTGGTGGCCAAAGAGCATGAGCTTGAATGAAAAGAATGGGACTTAGGCGTGAGCGACACAGACGTGGGTGCAGCCCTGGTGGTGAGGCTGCTCCTTCCACAGAGGAAGACCAAGGGACCCCGAGGCCAGAGCGTTGACAGAATCATCTGGGTGCAAGTTGTCATGACAACGATGGTGGGCAGACTTTTCGGTACATAGAAAGACTTCCTCTTCTTTCCTTCCTTCCTTCCTTCCTTCCTTCCTTCCTTCCTTCCTTCCTTCCTTCCTTCCTTCCTTCCTTCCTTCCTTCCTTCCTTCCTTCCTTCCTTGCTTTCTTTCTTGCCTTCTTTCTTGCTTTCTTTCTTCCTTCATCTCTTTTTTTCCTGTCAGGTGTGGGGCTTGAACTTGGGCTTGGACACTGTCCCTGAGCTCTTCAGCTCAAGGCAAGCATTCTACCACTTGAGACACAGTGCCACTTCCGGGTTTCTGGTGGCTTATTGGAGATAAGAGTCTCATGGACTTTCCTGCCCAGGGTGGCTTTTAACGTGATCCTCAGACCTCAGCCTCCTGAGTAGCTAAGATTACAGGTATGAACCACCGGTGCCTGGCTGTGAGATTTCCTATTTCTTCACTCTGCTTGATTTGCTTCTTCCTTCACAGCTTTACCATCTCTGTATTCAAAGACTCTGTCTCACTACCTTAGATTTCGCCATCTCGTATCCTGATGTCATCACCTAGCGATATCTAAAGTTTTGTCCTGATCTTATCCTCTTATCATCTGATAGCCCATTACCCAGGGGAGGTGTCTCTGCCCCTCTGCTTGGAAACCAAGGTCTCTTAGAGAATCCTTACACTCTCAGAGTCCATATGTGTACTTTAAGGTTTCAGCAATAGAAGAGAGTGTGTGCATCTCTGCTCACATTGCTTTTATCTTCCCATGATTTTCCCTTCCCTTAGCTGGGATTCCCTCTCTTCCTCATCCTCCTCATTATGTTTTTAACTCTTTTCTAAATGATGTTCAATCCATTCATAGCTCTAAGTCAAGGACCATGTTTCTCAAGGACCTATTGAGGCTAAAACAATTGTACCTATTACACCATGAGCACAATATTTTCAAGTAATCTTACCAGAAATCTATGCATATTGGTGGTGTGGAGGAATAATTAAATACTTGGTATCTTCTTTTTACATTTTTGGAGAATTTAGAACTTACAGCAAACTAACACTATTAAGCTATATGGTACATAAATGTTTTCTACTTAAAAGCAATAACCTGGTTAAAGTAAAACATTTGCATGTGTGAAACACCATGCTAAATCCCTTTTGTAGAAGCCATATACATGGAAGGAAATGAATGACAGGAATTTACAGTAGGCTCTGCTGTGGTTGAGTACCAGTGGTGGGCGGGAGGAGGGTGAAAGGTGAACATGGTTGAAGCTCTTTTTATGAATGTATGAAAAGAGAACAATGAAGTTGGTGACATTGTTTAAAGAAAGGTCAGGGGAGAGTGAGAAGGAATGATAGAGGGAGAGCATTTGATCAGAAAATCAAAATAGCACAATGCCAATGAAAGTATACTAGTAAAAGACCTAACCCCATTTACTCAGCCAATGATTATTAATATATAACATTAATGTGTAATTCATGGATATCACTGTGATTATAGTTAGTAATATTGTATTCGATACTGATTGTTTCCTAAGGTTTAGTTATTAAGTATTTTCATTACAAAAAAGAAAAGGAAAAAGGAAAATGACATTCATATAATTCATGTGCTATCTCAGGGTTTGTGTTTTCTTCCAGTAATGGGACTTGAACTCAGGGCCTGGGTGCTGTCCCTGAGCTTTTGTGCTCAAGGCTAGAGCTCTACCACTTGAGCTACAGCTCTACTTCCTAATTCATGTATTTATCATTCCCAATGGATTGGAAGTTATTTTATCAGCCTGCATATGTATAGCACATAATTATGATGTATAAGTTAAAGAAACTTCATTTTCAAATTTCCCTTAGTGAAAATAGTTGTTTCTTTTTTAAAGTATTTTACAGTTGGCTTAGTCTTGAAAAATCCAAGAATGCAAGACCCGAATGTTTAAAGAGGGGTGTGCTCTAGAGCTAGTCGATGTCCCCAACTGCCCAACACCAGGCAGTAATCTGAGTTTGGGCTGCTTTGGCTCTTATTGACTGTGTTTGTGTCAGACCCTAAGGCCCCACTCTGAAGCACACTGCTGAGTTTGGCCGACTTGTTTTTTGTGTAAGGAGACTCGGTGATCTGTGCAAAAACACACCGCAACCTCCTCGTACCTTTAAGTCTGCCCTATCCGCCCATGCTGTCTAATGCTCCATGCTTGCCCCGAGCCTCCTTTTAGATCCCTGTTTGGGTTTAACACTTTGCCTGTAAGCTTTGCTAAAGAAAAAAAGAAAGGGAAATTTCCTTTCTGCTCCACAGTAAGTTTATCTTTCCCAAGAAGTTTTTTTTTTTTTTTTTCTCTTCTTCTTCTTCTCTTTTACCTTCCTGGTGGAAAACAATCAACATGTGTTGTAGTATTATTATTTAAATGTTTATAGTCTGCCATTTTCCACACACCGGGCCCCCAGCAGTGTGGAGTCAGACGGCCCCACACAGGTACTGTCGGCTCCATCTGGTCTTTGCCTTCCTGCATGGTGCGGCAGCTGAAGGTCCATATGGTCTCAGGTGTAGCCCCAGGTAGGCCATATTGCAGCTCACTAGTTTGCAGGCCCGAGGCAGGGCTGGCTGCAGGGAGGCTCACCGCTGGGGAGAGTGGACTCCGCTGTGCTCCCATCAGAGGGCAGAAGGTGTTCTTGGCTTCCGTGATGGGCTGGACGTCCAGGACCACTTGGCACACAAGAAGTCGTCCTAGATTGCAAATGTCAGTGCCTAGAAAAAAAATCCAGAGACTGTCAGACACGTGCTCACCTCGCAGCCCCACTGACCAGCTCGGGGAAAGGGACCTGGTAAGAGGACACATGGTAAGCGTGCCTAGATCTCAGAGTGGGATTTTATTTGGTTTTTTTTTGGGGGGGGAATTTATTTGTTCTGTTTAGTCTTCACTTCAAATTTGGCAGTTTTGATTAGGGGTTTTGTTCTTTGTTTCATTTCTAACTATCTGAGAAAATAGCATTCCTGAGATACATCAGCCTTGAAATTTAGGATTCTTTTTTTCTTATTTTATTCTGGACTCTTTCAGTGAAGTCAGGATATAGAGAATGGGATCATTAGTCTTTGGAAATGAAGAATTTCACCTAATATTTTTTAAACCAGTAACAACAGATCAATGGAAGAGAAGGATCAGAAAAAGATACTGTGTTCATCGGTTCATACTGATGAAACAAAAAAACCCCACAAAACAGATGCTCACACACAGAATTTTTCAGGATTCTGGAGAAGGCTAGCCCAAGAGCCAGGGCCGGCAGAGGTGGAGCTGCGGGCTCATCTTCTGGCTCGTGGACGGTGGTGGCTTGCTGTGTCCTCCCATAGGATAAAGAACAAGGAGTGTTTCTTTGGCTTCTTTTGTGAAGAAACAAATTGAGTTCATGAACTCCGTTCCTGTGAGCTATATACTCCCAAAGCCTTAACTACTGTGAGCTTGGGGATTAAGTGCCCACAGGAGTTTCTAGGGTCTGCTCTCTCCCTAGAAGCATCCGTGTCTTTCCACAGCTCACCTTTGACAAAGTCAAGGTGACTTTGACCCTCTATAGTGGGATTTCTTATAGGAGACAACAGAAAGCCTTTATTTTCATACTTTACCATTCCACACAATCTCTTAACATTGGAGCAGCTTTTTAGAAATCATTCTCGAAGGGCTGGGAAGGTGGCTCAGTGGTAGAGTGCTTGCCTTGCATGCCTGAGGCCCTGGGTTCGATTCCTCAGCACCACATAAGCAAAAAGAAAACAAGCCAGAAGTGGTACTGTGGCTCAACTGGTAAAGTGCTACCCTTGAGCTGAAGAGCTGAGGGACAGTGCCTAGACCTAGAGTTCAGGCCCCACAACTGGACACCACCCCCCAAAAAAAGAAATTCTTGATGTCTACAGAATAGACTTTTATAACAAAGCTTTCAGGGAACTAGAGCTGGCTCACATTTTGCTAAGCAAATTGGCTAGTCTTTTTAAAAAATAAGATCACTTCAAATTTTGTTTATTTTCCAGAGTAAAGAAAATAGTTTATATATATATATATATATATATATATATTTGAGAATGTTGAAAAAGAGAATGACTAAATAACTTTAACATTCATTTTCATATCACATCAAACCATGTCATGAATATGTTTTATCTCTTATTTTCACATATTTATGTGATTTTACAAAACCACACACATTTGCATTATAAAACTGTACCGGTCTAAACTCAGCCAAAGCCAGTATCCTAGAAAGGGCTAACTTGTCTTTTGCTTCCTGTACTCTTCAGTGAATGGAGAAAATGTGGATCAAATCTGACTACTTAATAGTGACATAAACAGCTCAAGGAGCAGAGCTCAGAGAAGAATGATAACACTTTTTATTCAAAATTCACTTTTATAAAGTAGACAATCCTTAAGTTTATGAATGATGTCAGATTATGGAATTACAAGTGTACAATCCCAAAGACAATGATCTGTAAACATGATAACTATAACTATTATCCCACTTTGCACTTGGAGAAACTGGTCTCAGTTTCCATTGCTATCACATAACTGGATGGGAAAACATGACTACTACTATTACCACTTCCTCATAAAGAAAAGGGCAGAGCTAGCTTGCAAGCATGTGTAAACAAGAAGGGTCTTCAAATGCAATACAATTATCCAAATTAATTTTAGTATCTTGAGATCACTGTTAAGCCAAACTGAAAGTGTAAAATATTAAGAAAAATTAAAGTAGGTCAAAGAGAAAATGTGTATCTTGAAACTAGTCTTAAAAATGCACATGTGATAATTAGATGCTATTTAAATTACTTGCTTTGGGTGTGTCATCACATAGTGATGCATAGTGATGTTATGGGGTGCCGTGCCCCGTCTCCCCTGAGCCAAGGGGTGAGCATGGCTGCAGCCCTTGTCTATAGGGACAGAGTGGATTTTCTTTTTCTTATTTCTGTCAGTACTGGGGCTTGAACTCACCGCCTCACCCATGTTCCACTAGCACTCTGCCACTTAAGGCACACCTCCAGCCCAGACGGTGGCCGGGGAATTAGAGACAGAGTCTCATGGACTGTCCTGCTGGGCAGATTGAGAATTGCATTCCCCCCCATCTCAACCTCTTGAGTAGCTAGGATTACAGGCATGAGCCATCAATGATCAGCGTAGAGTGAATTGTTCTAAGTGATAAAACTTGGAGGTCCAGTGCACTGTTAAAAATTCTTTGTGTATATTGATTCTATTTCCCTCCAATGGTCAATCTCCGTGGAAACGGAACCATTTCTCTGGCCTCCCTGGGCTGGATGTGGAGTGGGTGAGAGCTACGAAGGTATAGAGACTCCAGGATGGGTGTGGAAGGTGAGGAGAAGGCAAACAAGGGCAAACAAGGCAAACAAGGCAAAACAAGAAAAATAGAGGAAACTATAGAAAGTATGTAAATCTTGGGCTAGAAAGAACATGTTCCTATCGGTCCTGTAGTTTTTCTGAGATCAAGTAGGAATTAAGATGATGTAAAAGATTTAAGGGAAATTAAGGTTAACTATAAGAGTACGTTTTGTAGCTCTAAGTAGATTTGTCATTTAGAAGGAATGCCGAAGGGTGGCAGATCCTTGACAGTTATTTCCAAAAGAACTAGATAACTCATTCTAAGTGCCAACCTCAGTTCCGTCAGCTAGCATTGAAGTTTTTTTCATTATGTTCTTAATGGATAATGTTTTACACAGAGCTTCTGAGTCAGGTAGGGGTTGACTTTTAAGCTAAAATAATTTCTATCTCAGAACTCAGTGAAATAAGACATTTTCCCCCCAATGGGTCATTGTCCTGGGAGATGGGTGTTGAGGAAGCCCTGGTGCATTGATACCATCAACTATTTGCCTGTTTTTATAAAATGTTTCTCCACACCCCAACAGAAAGAACATCTACGTTTCAATTCCTTCCTCCAAAGACGGTTTGTGGATTTCTGTGTGGTGCCCCTGGAGGCCACTCAGAGCTGTGGACGCCTTCCGCTCTGTCTTGCCCATCTGAGAGCCTATTTGGGGTCTCTTTCATAATATATTCCTTGGCATCTCTATCCATGAGTGCTCCCCAGTATTGATGTTTGAGGGGACATGATATTCCCGCTATTTATAGTTCAAGACAGTGTCCTACTAAACTATTCCTTGCAGTCCATCCAAAAATCTGTCCTCAGGAAGTTTGTGTTTTTAAAACCTACTCTGCAAATGAATTGTCATGTGCTCATGTACGGCCTGCTATTCACCCCGCTAGATGGTTTTTAGTTATCTTTACTGTGGGGTACTGTTACATCAGGAGTTTCGGGGACCCTCTGGCTCAGAGGACTCTCCCTGAGATCCAGCGCTTTTCAGTTTCTCATGTGTCACTGAGTGCGGCGATGGCTGAGGCTTAACTTGCTGCAGATAGCTGAGAGGCTGGTTGTCTGGAGAGCCGCCTGCTGCCTTCAGCCTTTCCTGCAGACAAAGGGCTCACGAGGAGAACATTATCAAAGGTTCCCAGGCAGCTACTGCAGACGGGAAGGGATGCTACTTTGGGCAGGTGTGGGGAGAAGAAGCTGGCTGTGGCCTGGATTTGGGATTGGGAACTCTGGGGCTCCTGATAACAGTTGTACCTGTGCATTCCGCCATGTATCCTCAGAGAGCAGGCAGAGTGGCGATGACTACTCATGCTCAGAACAGCTGCAGTGGACCAGGGAGACAGCTCTGTACTGAGAAGCAAAAGGGATAAAGGGCTCTGGTGGAAAGAAGACCCAAGGAGGGGGTGGTGGAGGGGGTGAACATTTAATCTCCTTGCAAACCACCAAAGTCTTTGGGAGTAGGAATCATTTTTGTTCAAGCCTGGTTCAAGGGCACACGCATAAACAAAAGCCTAAGTCACAGGGGACTTAGATTTTGCTTAGACCCATCTGGATCTGTTCTCAGTCCAGCTTAACTAGGTGACCTGCTTCAGTTCTCAGCTCCAGAAAAATTATCCAAAGGCAGGGCTTCCGTGGGAAGGCTTGGATTTCCTGCTCAGAGAGAGTCAGTTGCCAGGCCTGGTTTGGGGCAGCCTGTGCCTCTCCATCCACTACAGAAGGGGCTGAGCCACATGCGTGGAGCTGGTGCCAGAAAGTGTCCCTCACAGGGCTCTGATGCCGGGGACGTGGCTGTGGGAGGCACACTGGGAAACGCTGTGTTTGAACTCGGTGACTGAGGTTTGCAGAGAGGAAGACTGGAAAAGGCAACACTGGAATATAGAATGTCTCAAGCTGGGAAAATGCCAAAGTGCATAAAGCCGTTTATCAGAGATAAATTCGAAATATAGTAACAAAAGCCCCTCACAACAAGAGCCTCAGACAGGACTGAACATGAGGGTATTCATGTCAAATATTATTTTCATAGCAAAGGCAAATTAACAATCTAATATTAAAGAATTTGGGGAGAGAACACTAAAAGTGAATGTTGAAATGAGATGCAGATATTTCTCTTATTTTATAACTATTTGAAGTGATTCCTCAAGATTTTTCTCTAGAGGATAAAAGTAAGTACTTGAATAAAATCTATTACTTAGAGCCTTAAGTAAGTGGCATGCTTCCAGAACCCTCTGCATCGTGTCTGCACACACACACACACATGCATGCACGCACATGCACACGCACATCTACATACACATGTATGCACACACACGCACACGCGCCTACACACAGAAATGCACACATGTGGCTCTGTGCCTGCAGCTCCATTCTCAAGTGGAGAGGATCTGTCAGTCACATGATAGTTATTATTAAGAAGTTACTCTGGGAATGTGTAGTACATTATTGTTAAAACTATCATCACCCATCTGTGCAACAGAATGCCAGAACTTCTTTCTCATCTCTAATGGTAACATGGTATCTATAAAAACAAAATGGAACTTAAAACATATTGAAAATCTAAGAAGTGAGTCTTACAGATACCACTGTGATGGTGCTCAGAAGAAACATTCTCCCTCAAGAGGTTCCTGGTGTACTTAGCTGCGACTAAGGTTCCTGTTCGTGAATTCTAAGGAGTTGTGATAGATAAAAGAGGGTTGGGGGTGAAAGGAAGACTTAGCCAAATCTATTCAGCCAATCAGACAATGCCTCGCAGATGAGGAGCTGTATTTCAAAGTAGACATTTTCTAGGTAGCCTGGTAGGATATCCCTCAACATAGATACAGCATGAGACACAGTGTAGAAGGAGTATAGTTAATGTATCACAACAATTAGCTGATTCTTCTGGTCTGTACCTCATCTTGACTCCCTAGATTTCATTTCCCACTCCTCTCTGTGGTCCTATAACTTCACATAATGTCCTTGGCATAGTGACCCTCAACAAATGCTTGCTAGATGAATATGTACCGCAGGTGAGTGGCCACTTAGTAAATGTTGATATATTTTCATACTTCCTATCATTTTATTTAAAATACATGAAATTTAACCCTTACTCCCCACACATTGTTTATCTGGTATTAGGGATAAAAATGAAGTTACATTTCTAAGAAGAGACCAGTTGATGCTCAGCAACAGAGCTGGAAAGAAGACAATACTGAGGAAAGTCGGAGACGTCTCTGCTGGCAGAGGTCGGGTGACGGGGTTCTCCTGCTGCTTCTGCCCCACTTTGATCCAGTTCCTCCCTGTAATCCATCTGTGAGCTACAGCCAAGGACTCTGAAACACTGGTGAAGGTTAGAAGGCAGTAAGGCCAAGTTTTCTGTGGCACTGGAATTTATGGTAAGGAAGCCAAAGAGGAGCAGATGAAAGACAAATAGAGAGAAGCTCCAAGTCCCGAGAGCTCTTCCCCACTGGGAGACTGACCACAAAGACAGGGATAGGGGATTCGAAGGCCACAGACTGGAAAAAGTGCAGGGCTTCCCGTGTTCCCCGTGTGTTTGCTTGGAAGAGGAGTTGGAAAAGCCAAGTTGAGGCACAAGGGGAAACTGGAAACAGCCCTTGACATTGGTACCTTAATTAGGTGCGTTTTGAGAGTGCATTTGGGTTCAAGGTACAGAGGAACGTCTTCTGTTTCTTTCAGTCTAAAGCCACTCTAGAGATTTGGTCAGACAAGGAATAAGCAACAGCAACAGAAAAAATATTCTTAATAAGCTTGAGAGATGTCATTAAAGTGTGTAGTCCTGTCACTGACAGCACCACACGAAGTAGTTTGAACAGCTGTCCAAGTGAGTCACATACTGGACCCCTGGTAATGGTTATAGTCTCAGCCACTTGGGAGTCGGGGGCTGGAGGACTACTTGAGCCTAGGATTTGGGGCCAGTGAGACCTGGTCTCACCAGACCAAACCCAAAGTCAAACCAGACCAACCTAATTCACACCACAACCATGCCATGCCATGCTGGCAAGCCAGGCGACGGACAGCAGAGTGAAATGAAAACAAATGCCATTATAAGGAGATAGTACGCCAAGCGATAGAATAAGGCTCTTCGTTGTCGGTTCCTCAGCAAAGCAGAGACCGCCATTGCCTGTGGCCTCCTTGGAGGACTGAATTCAGAGGAGGAAGAGGACAGAAGGAAGCCATGGGTGGCAGAGAGGCCCCTTTTCTTGGCATCGTCTTTTCTTGGCACATTGCTCTAGATTAGAGTTTCCCAGAGCCCCATTCCAGGTTTGGGGGAGTCACCTGGGAAATGACAAGCAAAGCACAGTGGCCAGGCCTCCAGTGACCAGGCCACAGCTCCTTTCAAGGGCTCCAGGGGCTTCCTGCATTTCCCATGCCCAGGATGAGATCCTCTGGGTTCAGGGGTGGGAGACACAGCCTGGGCAGGCTGCAGGGTTCCTGGAGTGATGGCCGGGGGAGGGGATGTATTCAGGCAGCGGGGAACCTGGAAGGTGATGTGGATGGACACACCTGGAATCTGTGTGGTGTCCCACACTGGCTCCCTGCATGAAGGAGCCTTGGCCTCCCAGGATTTCAGCTGCTCCATATGTTTCATGGGCAAGAGTCCCCCCTCTTCCAAGGAGACCCCACTGTACTCTCCCCATTCTCCTGGCTCTACAGCGACAACTCATTTTATATTTGTACAACACTTTGTATTTGTACAAAAGGCCTTTAGATCAGTACTAAACCTATACATTTTCTCATGTGATACCTGCCTGGTTGTCCTCTGCACAGAAAGAAAGTACCTGGGCAGGTATCCTTCCTTCTCCCCACTGTGATTCACTTCAGGGTTGTTCTATCCCAAATTCTCCACCCATCTCTCCCTTCCCCTCTCTTACTCCTGACCTTCCTCCCAAAGGAAGAAGGATGGAATCAATTGGTGCCCACCTCTCAGCTGATGTTAAGTGAGGTATAGTTGTTCCAGATGTACATGTTCAGAAATGTGCACCTCAGTAAGGTTATGAGCATTCAAGGACCTTTAAGATTCGTGAACTTTGCTGGGGAGCGGTTATCAGCTTTCCTCCTGTTCCATGATAGGACTCAGGCTGACCAGTGTTGCTTGCCTCTTCCTGTTCCACGATGACGCAAGCTGACCAGTGTTGCTTGCCTTTTTCCAGCCTCACTTGACTTTTTTTCAGCTCTCCACTGACGAGTGAATTCTATTGAAAATTACTAAATGGCAGCTATGTTGATAATGTCAGGCCTGAGTACATCTCATGCAAAGGGTGAAGTGGTTTTTCCTAGAATCTGGCAGTCATTTTGGGGGAGACTTGATTATAATTACTCGCTGTGGGCCATTCTGATTCAGCTCCAAACAGCTACTATGTTTAACAAAACCTTCATCCATGCTAACTGAAAATTCTCGTTAACGGCTGAACCTAAAGAACTTAGAAGTCTTAGAAGTCCATCTTTCACAGCAAGATAGACTCCAGGGTTGCCAGTAGTCCTTTTCTGAGAGGTTAAAATGGAAAGGCCATAGGCAGGGGAGCTAGTGACATATGTAAAAAATTGTGGCATAGGAGGAGTTAAGGAGCACGGACTGTCCTCCTCGACACTTCTGGACATGAGCCCTGGGAAAGCAAACGCTCTCATCTAATCCCAAAACCTCAACAAGAAAGGCACTTTGCTAAGATTGAGACAAAACGCTTCACATTCTTTCCCCAAGAGAACAAACCCGTTGGATTCAGAGGGTCAGTCTTAGTTTTCAAAAATCTAAGTTTCAAAAAACAGTTAAAAGAAAAACTGTGTGAAAAAACAATAAAAGTAAGAGGGGTGAAGGCGTGGCTCAAATAGCTCAAGTCTTATTTTTGAAAAGCAGCAAACAGAACACATGCTAAACAATGTGGTCAGCACCCTCTGCAGTGAGTGGCAAGTACTTCCTGTATGCTCTGGGGAGATGGCAGCCGTATAGTCTTTTTCCTTAAAGGAGTCTTGGGTTATTTTTTTTTTTCTGAATGGCACCTATAAATGTACACCGAGGAAGCCTCGTGGTGCATCTGTGCTGTGCGCACGCGCCTGTGTGCTGGAGGAATCCACTTTGGACACTTCCATATGCACAAGACACCAGGAACTGGTTATTTTGAGGAGAACTGGGACAGAAGGGCTGGCGGCAAAAGACTTCTACTGTTTGATTTTTTTAACCCTGTATCACTTGTATTCTAAGGCGAAGCTGTGTGCACACGTGCCTTCTTCTGAAGCTTGTGAAAACAGCACCAGCACCGGAGTCCGCTCTGCCCAGACAGCGGATGCACACACTGCTCTTCCTCTTGCCATGTCTGGGAAGCAGGGGCTTCTTCCCTGCACTGGGGCCTGCTCACAGCAGGGAGACCGGGAACCCTAGAACTTAAGGGAGTCAGCGCTTCCCACAGTCACTCTGGAGGTTTGAAGAGGCCCTGGTCCCAGCGACTCCCCCTCCACACACAGACCTGCAACCCAAAAGCATCACTAGCTCAGTGGATCCCCCAAAGCCCCACTGCTTTCATATTTACAGCACAACATGAACAATGTCCCATCCTGCCAACTCTCAGCTCCTAAAGTCATTACTAAAACCATCCGTATCTCACTTTACATCCTTCCAAACCTTGCTGTCCACCCTCCTCGCTTTCCTTGGAAATGCTCCATGAAGTGTTTTCCAAGGAGGCCACTGTCAGCTGTGGAATTCTCTCTGAGAAGGCAGCTTGCCACGTCTCATTCTGGGTTCTAGGGTTTGAGGACTTGAACCCGTGCTGCATGATCCCTCCTGAATTATAGTCAGAGAGGAGCCCAGAGACCAGGCCCGTAGCACCTCCTCCTCGCTCAAAGGGGCTTCACATAATTCAAGCAAAAAGAACCATAGTATTCCTTGAGATTTAATGCCCCCAGACTTTCCATTTAATATAAACCCAAATGCACATGCAATCCCTTATAAAAGCATCTCGTTCTTGTTGTTATTGATTTTTTGGGTGTTCATCCTCAGCTTCTAAATCTATTGCAATGAACAAATACACATTTAAATATTTATTATTATCTAAGATTGTGGCCACACACTTCCTCTTCTTCCCACTTGCATCTGTTCTGTGATTGACTAAACAGATGGATACTGCACCCAGTTCCAAAAGCCAGAATCCAAGGACTCATTGCGTTGTGTTAAATGCACTCCTGCAAAGGATGGTGCAAGGATGGCGGTACTGGTTGTGCAGGTGTTTCAGCTGGCATGTTTGTGATTCACCCACATAGTATGACAAAGAGAACAGTGACTGGCAGAACAATGACCATTGGGTTGTCTAGATCTTCTCCCACATTTCCTTGCTTAGCTGGACATTATTCATCTGTCTCCCGAAGCTGAATTCTTATTGTTACCACAAACTACAGTGTGTCTCTCCTTACCCCTCAAGGTTACTTCATTGGCTGTCCAAATCTAGGCATTTTAAATGCTGCAACATTGCTCCTATCTTCCCTGCTCAGCATCCCCATGGCTTCTGCTGTCATACGTGTCTTCAGCTCACCTCTTCCCCAAATTTCTAATTTACATTGAATAAAAGAGATAGAAGTATGCAGAAAGGTAGGAACACAGAGGAAGAAAGAACATGTGAATACATCAGGATGTTCTGGTCAACATGGAGGTCCTGGAACTAGGCTAGGTTCCAGGGATGGGAGAGGGTGGTCAATTTCTTCTACCTTCCTAGAGAGTTTGGACTTGATCCAATAGGCTCATAGGACCAGAATCATTTGATTACTTCAGTTTGAGCAAAATGGCTTACTGAGGAAGCAGAGAAGAGAAGGTAATTTTTACAGGACTCTAGATGAAGCATTCTCGGGGCCAAGCTTCCTCCCGTTTGTGCATATAGAGAGAAGGAAATGCATGCGGTAGTCCTGCGTGCAGTGGAATCATTAGGAAGTGGATGTCAGAGATGGAATAAGGGCACAAGAGGAGATTTAGGCTGTTGTTTAGGTTTCTCAACTGAATGGCTGGGTTAATGCCAGAGCCAGACCCAGGTAAGAATACAGAAGTGTGGGAAGAAGAAGAAAGGAGGGGGTATGTGGATGTTAATGTTATTATGTTAATTACCCATGAGACTGATCGGGTTTTGTCTCTGGAATGAAAGGGAAAACATGTTCCCGATTCTTGTTTGATGCAGAAGGAAGATATGCTGCATTCTTGTCACCTAATTCCAGCATACTGGATCACAAAAGTTAGAGGAAATTGCTCTGCAAATAAGCTAATCCAAATGTTCCTTTAAAAGACTGCTAGACCACTGCTTCATGCCAGAGCATGGAGGGAGATTCTGCTGAGGGGATCCTGGCGTGGACCAACTGAAATAAGAATGGTAGAAGTGGGGGCTGGGAAGGTGGCTTAGTAGTAGAGCGCTTGCTTTGCATGCCTGAGGCCCTGGGTTCGATTCCTCAGCATCACATAAGCAAAAAGAAAAAAGCTGGAAGTGGTGCTGTAGCTCAAGTGGTAGAGCGCTAGCCTTGAGCTGAAGAGCTGAGGAACAGTGCCCAGGCCCAGAGTTCAGGCCTCACGACTGGACCCCCCCCCCCAAAAAAAAAAAAGAATGGTAGAAGTAGCCAGCTAGAAGAAAATGGAGTTTAAAAAAGAAACCATTATCTAGAGAAGTATTGAAAGACATTTCGTTATGACTTATCCAACTAGTTGGCAGTGGTTTATACTCAGTTGCCCATGCTGAGGTCACTCAGAATTACTCTGTGCACTTCTTCATTTCCCCCTCAGAGCATTTGGCAACATTTGTCCTGAAGAAACAGCTTTGTCTGCCCTTAGACCTTCAAAATGGAGGCCTGACCCAATCAAGAACTTTCTGTCTACCCATTATTAAGCAGCATGGGGCACAAGTAGCAAGCGACAACAACAACAACAGAAACCCAGAAAAATAACCACAAAACAAAGCTCTGTTTGGTTCTGCCTCCCTTTGAGTTCCTCGGAACTGGACACAGAGAAATAGCCCCTGGCGTCTCCTTGACCTTGTATAAAGCCCAAGCCAAGCAGAGGAAAGTGCTGAAAAACGGAGAAGGAGCCAAGGGCAACTTTCCATTGTAAGCAAAAGAATAGTTCTAACTTAAGTACTATTTAGCTTTGTGGAATTAGTGTAATAAATAGTCACTAATCACCCCCTATATAATAAATGATACTGTTTCTCCTGATGTAGTAGAGACAAATATACAGTATTTATAATAGAGAATGAAGTAAATAAAGATTGTAACAGAAACCCAACAAACACTCTGGAGATGTAAGAGAGACAGAAATCACAGTAATTTGGGAACTGGATAGGCTCCTTGGAAGAAGTAGCAGTTGGGGAAAATGGTGTAGGATCTCATCAGGTGCAGCTGTGGAGAGCAACGAGGAATTTGATGGAGAGAGGGCCTAGAAATTTTATGTAAGGGCTGCTTGGAGATTGAAGCATTCATTTTGAACCAACTCTTGAACATGAATAGACACAGAGAAAAGCACCACTCAATCCTGTCAATTCAGTGGAAACAACAGTGTACCAATGGTTTATCAAGAAGAAGACAAAGCTGCCAGCATATTTTCCAAACGTGGTTCTGTTTTTTGGTGGCCGCATGGATATTGTACAAACTCAACCCGCCAGCTCCCTCTGAGCGCCTATTGTTTCCAGGGGCAGAGACTTCCTTTTGCAGAAATCAAACAAAACAGGTTTCTGCTTGTTTGTGTGGGCAGCTTGGATATTATAAAGAAGCAATACAATGTAGAAAAATTGCCTTTCAGCGATGTAATATGGCTCAATTTTCACTGTTTTCAGTGGAGTGGATGGAAAAGTGTCACATTGTCTTTGCCAGCAGGGAGCACATTACTGGGTCATGGACACCACTGTTTACCTGAGCAGATGCTAGGAGCACTGCATCCTCCTGCTCTTGATCTTTTCCAACGGAGCAAAATGTGGAGCATGGACTTTCCAATATAGCGACACCTCGTGTGTCCAATCTGCGGAAATGTGCTGCAGAAAACCAGTAATGGAGAAAGCTGTGAAGGTCTGCAGTGAAGAGAAGCTGTTAGGCAGCACACTGTCTTCAGGAGAGTAAGATGTTGACATGGCAGTTGACAACCAGATGTGATGGGGTGTATTGTTTTGCAGGGGGCAGGGTAAGTCATGATTAGGTCTGGATCATTTGGAAGGAGAAACCAAAGTCAGAGCTGGAAACTGTGATGATTTCACTGGCAAACTGGATCTTTTTTCAAACTCTGTTTTTCAAAATAATGATTTTAATCAATACAATTATAATCATCCCATTGTAATACCATGGTGATGTCATCCTGTTTTAGACTGCTTCACAAATAACACGACAATTAAAATTCCTATTAAAACTTACTGATAGGACTGATGAGGGCTTTTCATTTCTGTTATCTCTGTGATCCTTAATATGGCAGGGACTGTCAGCAATATACATGTTCAGTTTCCTCACTGGGAGGTTGAAGTAAGCAATGAGTGACCGTCCTGAGTGCTGGCCACCTCTCTACGAGGAGAGGCAAGTTTTTCTCAAGGACACAGAAGGAAAAGATGTCCCTTGCCTAAACATTTCCACAATGTCGTAAGGGCAGGAGGCATACAATAAGACCTATGGAATAAAATTTAGTTGCTGAAATATCAAATGATGTCCAGAACTTCGGAATGCAGGAAGAAAATAAATATCTGTTTTATTGAGGTTCTGTAGTAGAGACATGTGTGTGTGTGTGTGTGTGTGTGTGTGTGTGTGTGTGTGTGTGTGTGTGTGTGTGTGTGTGTGTGTGTGTGAGATATAATCGTAATCACCGGGCTATTGGTTTACATCTGTTGTACCACTGTGATCCAGGAATGCTCTAAAAGTTTACTAAGGAATACAAAGAACTGAAACTTATACTTGACTGCTCTCTTAAAAAATGTTGATGGGATAAATAAGGGCATTACTCTTGGCTTGGTCAATGGCTTGTCATGAAATCATTTCTAATGATTTTTTAAATAGATAGAAGTCTGTGCAGTAATTTCTTAAATGCCAAATAAAGAGTTGACATAGATACATTGAAAATTATTTTTGTATCTGAAAATATGGATTTTCTCATTTTAAAGAGTATTCAGTCAAGTTATACATAAATAGAACATAATTTTATTGTGCTTTAAAACTTGTAGTGAGATTTAAATAAACATTTGAACATTTATATATACAAATGTGAGTGCTCTTGCAACATGATCTAGCTGCTCCCCAAAACTAATTTCAGATATGGTTATGGCAAGGGTACATCTATTTAATATCCATTTGTATTGAGAGCCAGACCTTCAACTATACAAAGTAAAGTCAAAGGTTCTAGATTATTCAAAATGACTACTCAGGAAGGTCACATTTATAGAATGATTCTATTAAGGTCCTTGTAAGCTTTAGATAAGAAATGGCATGTAAATCAAATTACAGATCTGAGGGTAAACAACTCAAGGAAAAGCCAAGATAGCTTTCACGTGCCACCCCTTTGGCATTTTCTATGTCTCCCCACATTTGGGTTTGAGGCTGTCTGCTCACACAGTCCTGCCTGCTTCATCCTGGTGAGGTCCGCACTTCTCATCTGTCTGTGAGATGGAGGACCTGAACTCCACCCACAGTTGCAACAACCATGATTACTGGGAGGGCAGCATTACTCCGCATTGGAGCGGGTTTTAGCCTTGCTTATTCTCTTGAAATTATTGATGATGAGAATTTAATGCTGCTTCCTTCTCAGGAGAATGAGCTGGGTGTTCAGACCTACTTTCTATAGATTGATAGAGAATTCTCCTTTGTCCATTTGTAATGGAGCCAAGCCAGGGATAGATGTCTGAATGTCACAGAAGTGGTAGGCAGTCAGGTGTTTTACACACACTGAAGAGGCCAGGGGAGAGATCGCTCTACATTTCTTCTCCATGCCATGAACCATGTAGAAAGGGAAGGAATACTGTTATTTTAATTATGCTGGGAAATTAAAGCTTAAAGAAGTTGAATAATTTCTCCATTTTTTTCTCACCAGGATCTGGTGAAGATAATGTTTTCATATGGTTTTCCTGATTTTTTTAAATATTTGATTTTTTTGAATAGTAATGTATATTTAATAGTATAGTATATTTAATCTAATGATGTTTGTAAACTTCACAATATCCTTAAGTTTATACCCATTTTTTTTCTTAAAGCTAGGATGCTATTCAATTTATTAATGACTTACCTCTGAAATGATTTTTAATTCAAATAAATTATCTTTATGTTGTAGCAAGTCAACACAAGGATTGGGTTTCTTAAATTCTCTGCAATAGCTGCTGACAGAATTAGAGTCCAACTCTTTTGCTACCCACCCTATTAGTCCTTATTTTTCAGTTAAAGCTGTGTTGTTAAGATGATTGCTGCTTCTATGTGTTATTTACTTATATTTTTTCAGCTACGACAATCTCTAATGTGTATAGTGTGTGGCTCAGGTCATAGATTCTTTCTGTAAGTCTCCATAGAGAATCTAAAAAACTAGGTATCCATAAACCAAACAGATAAAGCTGTCTCCAGGCCTCAAGGAATATCTGGTATAATTCATGAAAAACAGTCTTGTAAAAATAAGTAAATGATGTGTCAAGGATGTTATGATCACGATGGAGAGAGATGTGGGTATTCTATCAACATCAAATTATTTCAGATTTGGTCAATCAGCACAATAGAAATTATCTTAAAGTTCTGTATGCCAGAATCTGAAACATTCTCACAGGAAAAAGTCAAGGTGTTACAGCTTTGTTCCTTCTGGAGTCCTGAGAGAAGAATCCATTTTCTTGCTTCTCCCAGTCTCCTGATATTTCACTCATTCCTTGGCTTAGAGCCTGTTCTTATTCCCCTTCAGACCCCATCATGACATTTCTGTTTCTATCATGTCCTCCCGCCCTTCTTAATGAGCACTGTGATTCCATCTTGCCCATACAGATAATCATCTTCACATCCTTTTACCAGCCAAGGTGACATGTGATTGACAAGGGGACAGGTTCCAGCCACTGAGAAACCCCAACCCAGCCAGCATCACTCTATTCAATAGTGCAGTGAGCCACAAGGCAGGTGAGGCTACTGAGGCTACGGATGGAGATAGAGGAAGGTGTATCAGGTGACAGGGCTGAGGGAGAGGCTTGGAGAAAGAATGAAGTTGAAGTGTGCAATGCAAGGCAATTTGCACACTCAGACACGAGGCCTGGATGCTGGGCCAGGTCACACCTGTGGTCATGCTGGGCCTGTACACTACATGCTTCGGGCAAAGCAGAGCTTCTGTGCTTGTGATCCCGGAGGATGACAGTTGGCAGCAGACGCTATCTTGGTCGGGTGTAGCTATGAGGTTAGGATGGGTAGAGCAGGCTGCAGTGGGAGCCTGCATTCTGCACAGGGTTGGAGCGGGGAGCAGGAACTGACAGCCCATCTCTGGGGATAGAGAGCTCGTGGGGCAGGAGGAAGCTCGTGGGCTGCCAGGCTAGGACACGGGACACCTGATAAACTGATGCACCTTTGATGGAACAAAGGATACCAGCAGAGGAGGAATGTGCTAGTGGTGGACAGCATTGGGAGAACAGTGTGGGGAAAACATACCCAGCTCTGAAAACGCAGAGGCTGTGAGAATTTGGGGTTGTCTTTAGGAACCCAGTCGTGAATTCCTCTTCTTTGTTTCTTTTTTCTACCTTTTCTCCTTTCAGCTAAGATTTATTAAGTACTTAGTGTTATGCCTAGGTCGCAGGACCCCCACCAAGAAGACCATCAAGAGTCAGACTTTACAGCTGTTTTAAGGTTTTATTTAAAGGGGCTGCAGCTCGGGCCTTGTCCTACACTCCGACACAGCGGAGCCTAGGAGGAGAGCCCCAAGCTAAGGATTTGCAGGTCTTATAAAGGCCCACAATCAGGTGGTTTAGAACCACGTGTTGCTCTGCTCTGAAACAAGCAACAAATGGTCACTGCCTCAAGTACTTTAACCCTTCATTCCCCCCCTTGACTTATGGTCCTGAGACACAATCTTGTGGCTCTGGCCCAAAACTAAACTCCAACAGCTCTTGATCTTGAATGGGTATAGTCCCTCTCTGACCTTAGCCATACTATTAAACAACACTACCAATAACAGTTCATTTTTCTTTTCTTGAGGCGTATGCGGAGTGCTTGGGTAGGATGCTTGGCGACTTCCCATGTTTCCCCATGGTCGTCCAGGGCAAAGGGGTCAGCTGATCTGATCTGGTGTGGGAGCAGTGGATCCAAGCAGCAATGCCGTCCACCTTAAGGGCAGTGGGTGTAGCCAGTAGCACCATGTAAGGTCCCTTTGACCATGGTTCCAGATATCTCAAGTTGTGCCTTCGAACAAACACCCAGTCCCCTGGTTTAAACAAATGGAGGGTAGGAATAGAAGCAGAATCATATAATGCTCTAAGCTGGGGCCACATAACTCTTATGCACCAGCTGTAAATAGTCAAGTTTATACAGAAATTCAGTATCATCCAAATCAGCAAGCAATTCAGTCTGAAGGCTAGGGATAATGGGTGGAGGGTGTCTATACATTATTTCAAAGGAGTAAAGCCAAGCTGATAGGGTGAATTTGTTAACTCTAAACAGGGCAAAAGGAAGGAGCGATACTCAGTTTGCGCCAGTCTCCAAGGCCAATTTAGTTAAAGTCTCTTTTAGAGTCTGATTCATTCTTTCTATCTGCCCTGAACTCTGGGGTCTATAAGCACAGTGCAATTTCCAATCTGTCCACAGTGCCGCGGCTATTCCCTGACTCACTTTTGAGATGAAGGCCGATCCATTGATCCGATGGTGGATGGGAAGCCATACCTGGGTAGGATTTCTTCCAGGATCTTCTTAGCCATGACATTCATGTTCTGTTGGGTAGGCTTCAACCCATCCTGAAAAGGTGTCAACAAAAACTAGCAAATAGTTATATCCAAATTTTCCAGTTTTAATTTCTGTGAAGTCTACTTCCCAATACACACCTGGCCTATCTCCACAGAGGCAAGCTCCTTTTGTAACTGGTTGATTGGAGGTATTGGTGAGTGACAGGCTTTACAATTTTTTAAAATGTCCTCAATGAGTTGATTTCCTTGCCTATTTTTTACTTCTGAGTGTCGGAGTGTCCTGCATTCTTTAGGTTCCCATGTGAGAGACCCGATGGATTCTCTTAAGAATCCCCTTGTCCAATCTTTGTGGCAAGATAAGTTTCCCCTCACCAGTTTTCCACCAGTCTGTTTCCTTCTCTGTCTGGGGGTTTATAGGCCATGGGATTTTCTTTATCCACTCCAAGTCTTCTTGGGAGTACCGAGGCTCAGGAGGCAAAGCTCGTGGCCCTGGGTCTACTAGAGTCCGTACTTCCACTCTGGGCTGGAGAGCCGCCTCCTTAGCTGCCTGATCAGTCAAGTTAGTTCCTTTGGTTATAGAATCAGTTCCCTTTTGATGGCCAGGGCAGTGCATAATGGCAATATTTGCTGGTTCCCATATGGCATGGATGAGGCTTAAAATTTCTTGTTTGTTTTTAATAGCCTTTCCCTCAGCTGTCAGCAGCCCCCTCTCTTGGTAAATGGCTCCATGGACATGCACGGTGGCAAAAGCATACCAACTATCCGTGTAAATGTTTAGTCTCTTCCCTTTTCCCATTTGTAGGGCTTTTGTTAGTGCCACTAGTTCTGCTCTTTGTGCAGACATTGCCTGGGGGAGTGCTTCTGCCCACACTATCTCAGTGTCCATCCGTGGTGACTGCTGCGCCTGCGTACCTTTTTCCATCTCAAATGAAACTGCTGCAGTCTGTAAACCAGGTATGCTCGGCATGCAATAGTGGTGAGTCCAACAAGTCTGGCCTCTTTTCCTTGGCCCAGTCTCTCTTTTCACGCTCCATTTCACGTTCTCTGTCCTTCCTTTCCTGTCTTTGCTCCTCTGTCTCTTTCTTATTGTAAACCTTTTCTGCCGCAGCTACTAGATCCCTAATACATTTTTCACCAAGTCTGTCTAGAGCCTGCAACTTTCACTTTATATCTGGTGCAGTTTGATTTATATAGGCAAACAATCATCTGAGCTGACTTCTGGGTCTCAAGATCATACGGTGTATATTGACTAAAAGCTTCCATGAGTCACTCAAGACATGCTGCTGGACTTTCACTTCCTCCCTGTCTAACATCATAAACTTTGGCCATATTAGTAGGTCGGCGAGCCGCCACCTTGAGACCTGCCAACAGGGTCTGACTGTAGACGAGGAATCACTCCCTACCTTCAACCATATTGTAGTCCCATGTTGGTCGGACCTCAGGAAAATAAGCAGCGATCAGGGCAGGATCCGTGATGGGCCTTCCTGTGGGGCCAGGGATATGTTTTCGGGCTGCCTCTTGGATACGGTCTCTCTCTTCAATGGTAAAAAGGAACTGTAGAAGCTGACTGCAATCATCCCAAGTGGGCTGATGAGTAAAGAGAATAGTTTCAAGCAAACGAATTAAATCCTGGGGTTTCTCAGAAAAGGGGGCAGTTTGGGTACTCCAATTGTATAGATCACTGGTAGAAAATGGCCAATACTGGAGTTGTTGTTGACCATCCGCATCCACAGGACCTACAGCGTGTAAGGGAAAAACAGCTACATTAGAAGGGGGGTTGATCCCACAGCGTTGTCGAGTGACTGGCCCCTCAGAAACTTTAAGGGCAGGTGCCGAGGGTTCGGCTGCTGGTTCTATAGCTCCCTCCTCCTCTTGATCACTATCAGGTTCTGCAAAAGGAACCTGGGAAGGGGAGTATGGGGGAGGAAACATTTCTTCTTCCAAGTTATCTCCCTGAAAAACCGGGGGGTACAATTTCTTTTCCTCTTTCTTAGTATCTCTTTGTAAGTCTAGAGGGCTAGATGAAGTGTTGCCCATGGTTTCCAGTCCTGTCAGTCATACAGTCCAAAAAACAAACAGTACAAACAAAACACACGCAGGTCTGACAGTTTTGAAAAAAAAGCTTACGAAGTGGAGATCTCCCAAATTGGTCCGCTGACTCCTGTAACAGGGAAGCAGAAGGAGCGGACCCACAGTGGGCGAGTTGGGCCTTGGTTAGGAGACCCTCTTGGTCAGTTCTGGCCCAACACCGAACCGATCCCTGCCCCACAATTCACATGGCAGGGTTCCAAGGACCCTGCCCCACAAGAGAATCTGGGATGTCTCCCAGTTCCTCCAGGGTTGTCATGCAAGCGTCTGCTTCGACAACCCTTTACACATACGAATTGGAGTGACCATCCTCACAAAGGAAAGCAAAAGTACAGATGGACAAATGACAGGAAATGACAAATTAACAAAGACAGTGCTGTTTTACCTTTGGAGTCTGAGGTCTCGGGGGTCTTTTGTGGGGATCCTGGATGAGCCCCCACTAATATGTTATGCCAAGGTCACAGGACCCCCACTGAGAAGACCACCGAGAGTCAGACTTTACAGCTGTTTTAAGGTTTTATTTAAACGGGCTGTAGCTGGGGCCTCGTCCTACACTCCGACACAGCAGAGCCTAGGAGGAGAGCCCCAAGCTAAGGATTTGCAGGTCTTATAAAAGCACACAACTGGGTGGTTTAGCACCACATGTTGCTCTGCTCTGAAACAAGCAACAAATGGTCACTGCCTCAAGTACTTTAACCCTTCACTTAGTAAAGACCACAACCACACCAAACTCCAAGGATACCCTGATTAGGAAGTGAGATGTAGTCCTTGTTTAGTATTTAATGTTGGATCTCAGGAGATACACATGCAACGCTCCTCAGTGAAGATGTGCCCAAGTCTTGTGTGCCCAAGCCCAGTCTGCCTGTGTTCACACACTGGTGTGTGCATGCAAACACATCACCACATATATACCTCTGCCCTGCCACAGGCAGCAGGAATCTCAATATTTCCCAGTGTTGTCTGATGAAAGGAAAAGAGTGACAGGGTAGAATTCTGAGGACTGGGGACCTGGAGAGGAGAAGACTAGCACTCCAGGGGCTGAACCTGGAGTCTCCTGCACCCTACAGGAAGTCACCGCTGACCTTTGTCATTTGGTCCAAGTGAAGCTGCCTGGAGAGAGGGTGATGGCAAGTGAGAGGCAGAGGAGATGCGTTCAGCAGCCTTCTAGGTATGTTTTCTCTCCTAAGCCAAATCCAGATCCAAGAGAAAAAACCCAAGGAAGCACAAAGCCTGCCCCATACACATGACTGTAGAAGGGGCACTGGATTGCAAGGGACCAGAGAAGTGGGGGAGGGTGCAAGGAGAAGTGTGTGGCAGGGAAATGCATCCTGTGCAAACAGAATTATGGAAACCATCCAAGTTGCCAAAAGGCAGCCTCACCCAGAGGTGCATTTGATCAAAGTACTCTAAAGACATGAGTGGAATGAAACAATGAAAAGAGTTTCTTATGTTTAATAACACATGCCTAATAACAAATGAAACATGTGTGTCATTAACCGTATGTGTATATTATGTAAGCACATAAAACAAATGTCATTAAACATCTATGTTTAATGTGTGTTTTAGAAGGAAGTTGAAGCAGTCACTAGAGGGGGGCACTGGTCCTGAGGCAAACCACAGAGCTTGTACCAGGAGATCCATCCATGTTCTGGCCCAGCTCTCTGGAGTCTGGGCTGGCATAGAACTTCAACCCTGCCAGCACAGGCAGAGGCTAACCTGAGGGTCATTTTGCCCTGTGTCCAGCACTTCCAGGTACAGTCCACTCTGTATGTTTCTAGTGTGGTGCTCTCTTCTTCTTCCCTCCCTCTCCTTACCTCCCCTCCCTCTTTTCCATGTCCTGGACATCTTTACCACACCCTCTGTGCCAGTTGATCCTGGCTGGACCTGGCCTTCCTCTAAATTACTCCTTGTGCCCTCTGACCTCCTGAAAGCTCTGGAAGGAATGGCTGTTGCTGACAGCCTGTTTCATCCGCCTGTGAGGAACCAGCCCCACACTTTCCTGAATAATCATTTTATTTCCTCACAGTTAAGGTCGTCTCCTGTTTTGCAGAGTGATGTGATGCTCCTTGTAAAGTCAGACGAGTTTCACAACATCTTTGACTTCTTTGCTTTTGTAGCGCTGGGAATGGAATCCATAGTCTTGTTTGTGTTAGGCAAGCATTCTACCACTGAGCTCCACCTTAGCCAATTATATTCATTTTGAAGAGAAAAAAAATTTCCCAAATTACTAAGCAAACAGGACAGTGTCCAGCAGTGTTTGGGGTTTCTAATTCCCAAGCAAGGTCTCTTCTGCTTTTAATGGAAATTCATTTGCCAGGAAGAAAGGGATGCCTTGTGTCATATAAGTAAGACCAGCTCATATCAAGATTAGGGGAATGACACTCAATCTCCCCCCCCTCCCCCCCAAAGACCCAAACTCCCCATGCAGGCTGGTTTATGCGATGAGAGATTAAAGTTTTATTTCAGTGAAACAAAGAAAGAGATGCCTGGGGTGGTTTTGACATTTTGGAATATGTGCAAGGAAGGCTCTGACATCTGTGACCTCAATAATTGGAAGGTTTCAGCGTGCCGAGAGGGTGGGGGCAGCAGGCAAGGCCTGTCAGATACCATGTCAGGATTGATAAATGCGTTATTTGGTGCTCTGTCAAAAGGCTCGTGTTAGCTGGGCGTGATCTCTCTAGCACATGGAACATGGTTGCACCATCTGCTCACTCTGGAAACAGAATCTTGAGCCCATCTCTCTTGCCCAAGCCAGGCCTGTGACTCACCCCTCTAATGCCATATGGGTACAGAGATGTCAGGCTCTGGACCCAAGCTGCACAAAGGTGTGGGGTGCTCTGGGGCTTTGGGGGAATGGCTTGTGTCCAGTGGTGGGTCTGGGTTCTGGTAAATCATCCTCGCTGCCCCTCCCATGTATTCAGGGATTGCTCAGGCCTTGGTTGAGTGCTAATGTTTTTATAATGTGCCTTCTTGGTGACAGATTGGGATCAGAAAGCAGGCTGTTAAATGCCCTTTGTTTCTCTTCAAACACGATTCTTTTAAAAATCGTCACTCTTGTCAGAGCAGGGCTGGTGTCTCTGCTCGGCAGCCCATGCTGCCACCACGGTCGGAGTGGGTATTCCATCAAGCCACTCGTGCTCACTGTCAGCGGCAGGGGTCCTGCGCTCTGTGTCAAGACGAGGAAGGGATGGGGCTCTTGATTAATGTTTGAGTCCTTCAAGTGCTCTGTCTTTGTGTCTAAGAAGCACCAGGGCATTGCGGGGAGAGCGAGGTGGAATCCTTGGCAGTAATTAATTGAGGAGTGTGCTATGACCAGAGCACAGTCTGGCGGCCTGGGACGGCCGGGTGGCCCAAGATCCATAGACCCGCCCCCCCCCCAGGCTCTGCCTTTCGCTTACTGTCCACTTCAGGAAAGCCACCAAATCTCTGAGCCTTAATAAAAAGGACTGCTTTTTATCCATGAGTTGATGGAATATGTTAAGGCATTTTTACCCATTATTTTCTTCTGAGCCTCAACTCTGAAACATACATAATCTGTCTCTTGGGGGACAGGGCTGTAAAGTGCTCCTGGGCAGGCGACGTTGTGTCTTGTTGTCTTTGAGCTTCTGCACCGATGAAGATGTCCCGCTTTTTCAGTATTCTTCAAATGGCTGTGCAGACCTGCACACTCACTCTGCTGACCACATGGTACAGCTGGACGTGGGAATCTCACGCTGAGCACATTGTGGCCAACACATTCTACAGAGGTAGTCGCTTCTCCCTACTCTATGCCATCCTGTCTTTATCACAACTCTCTGCTCCCACTGCAGCAGAGATGTGGCGTCGCATGGTGTAGAAATCAATGGCCACGGCAGTGTGTGTGCTAGACATTTCCATTTCCCAGGTTGGTCCTACATTAGGTTTGGCTGTAATCCTCTGTGGACCCAGGGCTCTATGTGTTCAAACTGTTAGGTCCCTAATACAACCTAGAGTGCATTAGAGAAATGGAAACAGAGGTGCTCAGATGGCTGACCTCCCTCACCGTGTCTCTGCTTCTAGCCCCAGGCTTTCACATGCTGATTCTACAATTTCCTTTCAGTGTGAAGAGATGTGTGTGTGTTTGGGGTGATAAGATGCTGAAGTATTTTGTGAAGCAAAGATTATTAAAATTTTATTTAAAACTTCAAACAGAAATTCATTTAGAATATTTCAAAAGATGGTGGCGATCCTCAGATCTCAGCCTTCTGAGTAGCTAGGATTACAGGCTTGAGCCACTGCCTGATGGCTACCCAAAATGCTCATTAGTAGGCCAAGGGAACTGATAAGGATCAAGGAAGGGTCTTTCTTCTGTCCTGTAGCAGACCTGGTACTTTGATTACCTGCGGGCTGGCTGTTCACTGATTCTATGTTTTTCCTCACAGTTGTCTAGAAATGAGAGGGAAGTTGGAGGAGCAAGTTTATTTCCCTCCGTGTCCTACTTTGGACTGCCATCAAGACTGCAATACAACATTACTCTAAAGGGTAGCTCTGCTCTTGGGGTGTGTCCTGTGGGTCATGAGCCACTTGTAGAGGGATGCTTCTGTCTCTTTGGAACATATACTCCCAAACCGCTTGAGGAAGGTCTATTTTGTTCTCAGTGAGGTTCCCCTAAAGGGTCCTGAGGTACAGTTTTCTGGAAGCCTGAGAAAAGCAGATTTTTGCTTGACACAGACACAATTGCCCAGGGTCTTAAGCCTAGGTGATGGTTTGTCTCTGCATCTTTCTTCAGGAAACATATAATTTAAGTTGTTCTCAGAAGCCCCAGTTCCTCTGGACTGTGGTGGGCCTCTTCTGTCTTCTCCCTTTCTTTCCATGGAGCCAGAGCCCAGTTCACACAGATGGCTGCATCTTTTTCCAAATTCCCAGGCCCACACCTGACCTGTGAATAGAGTTCCCATACCCCAGCCCTCACCTGTGAGGCTGGAAAATACTGCAGAGGGAAGTCTGAGCAGGACAGTGTCTTGCAGGCCCAGGCTTAGCCAGCATCTGGTTATAGCCAGAGGAGGTGACCTCATGATGCTCTGAGCACAGTTTATGCTAGCTTTGCATAAGGAACATGTCATTTTTCCATATTGCCACCCTACATCACTGTAAAAGATTTGGAGCAAAAAACAATGACCTGCAAGGCCATCAGGACATCACAGGGCACTGTTGGATGGGGCCCTCAGATCTGGGTACCACTCAGTGCTTCTCACCCAAAGCAGGGGAAGGGAACAGCACACTGTGTGTTGGGCAGATGAGCACCAAGGTCAACATGATGACACAGGAAATGTGACGCTCCTTTCTATCACTCCAAAGCAGGTGACACTGTGGCCATGTTGCAGAATTAGATGCAGAATCTGTATGCTTCATCAAGACAGCAATGCCTGGAGCCCCTCAGGAAGCAGCTTCACAGAAGAGTGGCAAGGCTGACTTAGGAGCAGGGCTCTGGGGTGATGGCCCCATCTCTAACTCTCTTTGGCTTGTTCAGGCCAAGCACTATGACTTCCCAGGACCTTTTATCTTCAGAATACAAATGCTGTTGACATAAAACAATTTTCTTCTATTTACTTCCCAGACAAACTCCTTGAAGTAGCTTACAGGTGCAAGAAATTCTTAGTATTGAGGCTGGTCTGAGGGCTGCAGGCATTTCACATATTCCGTCAACATTAAGTACAGGATAATGGTGAAGATACCATATGCTCTGCCAGGTGTGGTGGCACCTGCCTGTAATCCCAACTACTCACAAGGCAGAGGCAGATGAAACTTTAATCCAAGCAAAGGTAGTGAGACTCTGTCTGGAAAACAAAAGACAAACAGAAAGGCTAGAGACACAGTGCAAATGACAGATTGCTTTCCTAGCAGATGTAAGCCCACAGGTTCAATCTCTAGTACATATAAACAAATAAACCAGAACAAGAGGTGAAAACAAACAATAACACCAACATAAGAAGAAACAATATGCCCTTTTCCCAACAAGTTCAGGATCTGGTGTAAGTGTGAGGGCACAGAACAAAGTCATAATCAGACACATATACTTGAAGTGCAAGGTTAGTGCTGTGAGACTCCTCTTCTGAACTAGGAGATTATTGAGTGGCACAGAGCACTGTGCAAAGGCACTAGTTTTGCAATCAGACATGCTGTAGTCCAAAAGCAAATACTTCTACTTAAAACCAAAGAGACTGGACCATTGAATTCGCTGTTGTCAGGCTTATTTTAACCTGGGCTGGGCTTGCTTGGAAGTACGCTGGTGAGTTCACCATATGCAGAACTTGGAAGTACACTTGTGGGTTCACCACAAGCAGAACTTGGAAGTACACTTGTGAGTTCACCACATGCTGGGCTTGGAAGTATGCTTGTGAGTTCACCACATGCAAGACACTGTGTGGAGAAACTGCACACGCAGCGTGGCATGGGGAGGTTGAGCATCTGCCTTGAGGCCAGAGAATAAGCAGGTTAAAGATTCCCACCGGAGTCTTCTGGCATTCAGATAGCTGCTCTTCTGGACTGGGGATGTGGTTCATGGTATAGAGCATGTGATTAGCTTGCTTGAGGGCCTGAGTTCAATTCTCAGAACTGGCAGAGTAGCCAATGGGCTAAACCTGATTAGAATAGAGTGAATGCGTGTGTGACATGCCATGGTGAAATCCCATGGGACACTGAACACACTAACAAAAACGAGTGTCAGAAGGTGAAGAACGCAGTGTGTGGAGTGTGAGTGCTGGTGGGGGGGGGGAAGAGAATGCATGAAGCGGGTGCATGTGGTTCATATGTGAAGACAGGGCAATGAAACCTGTCAGGATTGATCTGGGAGGCAGGAAAGGATGATGGAGCACGACAGAGGGGTGAGTGTGAATCAAGGCACAGTGCATGCATCCACGGACATGTCAAAACACCATTGTACAACTAACTTAGTCAATAAAAACAAAACACAGTAACTACGACCTTACAGAAGACTTTCTATAGCACTTACGTTATCTGCACACTTCAACTCCTTCCTCTTTCTCATATCCCCATCTCCTAGCTTCTTTTCCAGAAGAATGTAGTACAGAAGGCAGAAATGAGTGACAGTTCTTTTCTGGCTTTAATAGGTCCTTAGACCTCTTGGAAGAAATGGTCCCTGAAGTTGGATCTAGTCAGGAAATAGAATGCCGAGGCCTAGATGATGGTTAGGTATAAGGGGTGTGGGGGTGTGGGAGGAGAAGAATAGGTATGGCTATGAGCATGAATGTGTGTGCATGTGTGTGTGTGCATGTGCAGGTGAATGTGTTGAGTTTGTAGTATTGCCTCGGTGAACATGTATGCATGAATGTGTTGGCTGTGTAGTATGTGGATTCGAATACCTGTAGGAGGACATGCACATGGATGCACACATGCATGCCTCAGTGAACATGTGCACCAATGTGTTGGGTGTGTAGTATGTGTGTGGGTTCAGATGCATGCAGGAGGGCATGCACATGGATGCACGCATGCATGCCTTGGGAAACATGAATGCATGAATGTGGCGGACGTGGCCCACAAGGCCTGGAGTTCCCAGCACAGCCTGGCCACCTGGAGCGGCTGGGGCCGACTTCCAGGGGCGGCTCCCAGGTGGCACCCATCCCTTCCTGTCTACTCACCGTGGCTGGCAGTGTTGGGGGGCAGAGGGATAGACCCACAGAGTGTGGACGTCCAAGACCCAGACCTGCCCGTCCCGTCCTTCCCTAGGCTGCGGGAGCTCAGGCGGTGGGAGGAGACCGTCCTCATCGGAAACAGCTGACTTCCGGTGAGGACTGAGGACCGCTGGGTAGCCCACCTGCAGACAAGCAGTTCTGCTTCCGGGTCAGGGCCTTCCGTTGCTTCCGGCCCTTGTCGGCAATTGGTCCTTGAGGACCAATGGGGAGGGGAGAAGCACGCGCTTGGCTTGACAAGGCGGCCCTGGCCCAAGCGACAGCCAGCTGGTAGGAGCTCGGAGCTCGGCCGGGATGGAGGGAGCAGGGAGGCGGAGGCGAGACTCGCGTCTGTGTTCATTCACCTGCCCTCTCCCGCCTTTCCAACGTAGACTCCGTGTGCGTGTGTGTGCGTGTGTGTGTGCACGTGTGCATGCATATGCATGTGTGTGCGATTGTGTGCATGTGCATGCATATGTGCACGTGTGTATGTGTATGTGTATGTGCGTGTGTGCATGTGCATGCACGTGTACATGTGCACGCACGTGTGCATGTTTTGCATGTGTGCGCGTGTGTGCACATGTGTATGTGTGTGCATGTGTGTGTGTGCATGTGTGTGTGACAGTCAGAGGAGAACTACTTAGAGAAAAGATTTTGCAGGGCTGACAGGTGCACATACTTCTGTTCTAAACCCTCCTGTGAGTTGGGTCTGAGAAAAATGGAGCAATCTGATTTTATTCATTTGTTGAGATAGTGGGCTATACTCCACCCATGTTATTTTCAAGAAAGACTTCACAGACTTAAGAAAGGATTTTATGCGTGTGCCCATTTGCCCATCCACTTGCTCCCTTTTTATTCCTTTGCAAACATTCTGTATGTAGGTATTGGTTTTGTCCTTTCTTTAGTGTCGCCGACCAACTTTTTCTGCTTTGCTGTAGTTTTGCAAAATGCAGTTATCAGTTCTAGAAACTGAGGAGGGAAATTGAGCAGGAGAAAAAAGTTGACTATGTCTGTTTCCTTTCTCATGGCTACCCATCCCTTTCTTTACCTTCAGGTTTACTTCTGGCATTTGATTGGATATATAGCTTTCCTAACAGTGTTTTCCCACGGTTCTTATCTAAGAGGTTTTAATTCTTCATTTGGGAAACAAAACAGGGATAGCATTCTGGGTTTATAGGTCTGTTTCTTTGACCACTTGTACTCCCTTTATTTTCTGGAGTTGTGATTTGTGAAGAGAACCTGCTGAAATTCTTTTTATGTGTATGGAAACATCTGCTTTTTTTTCCAACTTACACATTTTTCTGTTTGTATTTGATGTTCTGAAGTTTTCGTATGGTATGTCCAGGTGTGTGTGTGTGTGTGTGTGTGTGTGTGTGTGTGTGTGTGAGTGTGCGCACACACATGTGTGCACACATGCACACATGCATGTTTGTGTGTTGGTGGCTATTCTGTTTGCTAAGCTGTTTAGCTGTGTGCATTGATGTCTGTCTTTAGTTTTGGAAAGTTCTTCAGCCATTTCTTCTCTTCCTTCCTCTTGTTCTGAAATTCCAGTGTCATATTTGTTGCAGTGTTTGATGTAGTCCCCCAGTTTAACTATCTGTGGTGTATCAGTTTGGCCAATTTCTCCAGACCCATATTCATCAGAGTCTATGTGATGACACTGAAGAGTCTCTTGCTTGGGTTTTTATAGAGCTCTCATAACAAAGTGGCACAAATGGAGTGATGTGCAACCATAGAAATTATTTTCTCGTAGTTTCAGATGATGGAAGTGTGAAATCAAGGTGCCAGGAAGGCCATGACCCCTCCAAATGCTGATGTGAAGAGTCTTCCTTGCTTCGTCCAGTCTCTGGCCACTGATGGCTCATCAGATTTCTCGATGGCATAAGTTCAGGATTTATGACAGCCTTTGTCTAGCCTCTGTGAGCCTTTTTGCCCCTGTGTGCCTCTGGTCTCCAGTTGTCCATTCCTTATAAAGACAGCATACTTTGAGAATCCAGTATGACCTCATTCTAGTAAGTATATCTGCAAAGACACAAACTGTCAAGGAAGGTCACACTCTGAGTTTCCAAGCGGGCATCACTGCTCAGTCCCATAGATGTGTAACTGGTTTTTCAGGGTTGGCATGGCTAGTCCACATCTTGGCGTAGGTTTCATGTTTCACAGAAATTACTGATGAGCTTTTGCACAGGGCCCACATTTTTTTTTATGTGAGAAGCTCTACTACATGGATCGCTGTTGTTTTAACTTCCCTGCGCACCGAGAGTTCCCACCTCTCCGTCATAGCTGAGTCTGCTTTTGTTCATCATTTTCTCCCTTGGCAGTGTGTTATAATTCCTTGCTTTATTTATTACTCTTTTTTTTTTGCTATAACTAGACATTTTGGGTAGACCTGCTAGGTTTTGTTAGTACATGAAAATGGTCAGGTAATTTATAGACTTGTACCTTACCTATGAGTCTGATAGGTTTATGGATACCTCTAACTTGGCTAAGGTATGCCTAGATAGCTGGTAGAAAAGTCTTTTCCAGATATATTTGTATGGGAATTTCTAGTCATTAGCATTTGTATCAGTGGACGGACTAAAAAAGACCCACCTTCACCATTTGGAGGAGAACAACCAAGTTAATGAGATTCAAAGTGTATCCGGATAAAAGTGTTAAGGAAGAACAAGGAGGTTTACATTCTGTTTGAGGCAGGACTTCCATTGTTTTCTGTCCTTAATCGTCTACGCCTTCAATTACTCTCAGGCCCTTAAACTTGGATGTATCCATACCACTGGCTTCTCTGATTCTCCAACTTGCCAAGTGAAAATTATGGGCTTCTCACCCTCCATAATTGATTTATGAGTCAATTTTTCTCCATATGTATATAATATGTAATGAGAGTATTTTGCATGTATATAGTGGTGGATATATGTGTATATGTATATATATTCCTATAAGTATGCATGTATATATGTATATATATGAATGTATATGCTTATATAGCTATACATACTACTGAATTTTTCTCTGGAGATTCACAATCAATACAATGAAAAAGGGAGAAAGTAGAAATATGTAACAGGTTTGAAAGTCAGTGGTGGAAAACAGTTAAAAATTGCTTTTACCTTAATAGGGTCTGTATGGCATGTTTAATCAACAAGAAACAAATTGAATATTCGAATGGAATGGCGCTTGGATGGAGCTAGTAAAGCACGCCCTTTATTAAGTTGTTTCCTTAAAGAAATGGCATTGCATTTTATGTATTGAGTGTATCTGCCTCTGTTGTTGCTATTACTATTACTATTATTAACGTTATTGTTTTTTAGAGGTTGCCATTCCACCATATGGCTTATGAATTCAATGCATTTTGATCAGTGTCACCCCTTGAATCATTCTCCTTCATTCCTCCCAACTTCACCCCTTAATGCATGCTTTTTGAGAACAGCATGGGGCTTTCTCCATTTCCTAACTCAGTCTGCTTCCATACCCATTTCCCAGGGAGCACCGGAGAGTGGGACACCGCCTCTATTTCATGTCTCCTAGGTGCCCAGCTATGCCCGATACTTTTTTTTATTTTTTTTAAATGTTTTTGCCTGAAGTTTGTATCCTTGTCCTTAAGTATTTATTGAGTATTTACCTTTAAGTAATAAGTACTTAAAGGTAAAATGATGACTTCATTCTTTATCTCATTTTGGTAATCCCTTGCCAATTAAGAATTTATGACTTCCAACTTTTCATGCTTTATACTGCATATTGCAAATTATAAGACAAAATGGGTTCTGACATGACAGACATTTGGTAATTATCAAATAAAAGGATAAATGAAAAGAAAGCTATTTTTGTAAGCTGATGTATATTCTTTAATTTTATATTGGAATAAATAATGAGGTATTTTATGCTCTATTGTTTTTGATTTATCAGGAAAGAAAACCAAGCAGTGCCTCTAAGGGTTTATGTGGGATCTGGAGAGACTTGAAACCAAATGACAAAGCAGTTTGAAAATGCTACAGAATTAGGAACTATTTTCGTAATTTCTCTTTGATGTTTTTGCCCATGTGTCAGGTAATTAATGATCCCTAAACAGCCATCCAGGTGGTCCCATAAGCAAGCTATTTAAGGGGACCTCACAGTGAATTCTTTTGTGGAAGGAAAAAAGAACACTTCCTCCTTCTCTCTTGTATTGTTATTGTTTTTCCTCCTTCTTTTTTTCTTTATTCAGGACACTGAGATGAAGAGCCAAGGTCTCCACCTCTGACAAGCTCATACAGATGGAGCAGAGAAATCAGAAATACAGATTGCAGATTTTTGCATCTTGGCATTTCTCAAGGCAGAGCTGGGAAAGTTCTGCCTTAGTGCTAGTGATGCTGTCCCTTCTGGCTCACTCAGGCTTTCTTTTTGGCTTTGGGGAGAGCGTGTGTGTGTGTGTGTGTGTGTGTGTGTGTGTGTGTGTGTGTGTGTGTGTGTGTGTGTGTGTGTTAAAGTGCAGTGAACTGCAGAGTGGAGTTCTTTTTTCTCTGCAGATTTTGTAGGTGTAACATCTCAGCCCACACAGCCCACCTGCTCCCATCTTTGTTTCATCTTTAACAACTGGAGTTCGGAATGTTGATGCTGATTCTGGATTCATTACTGGAGCATGAAGCAGCCAGTGAGGCCCAAAGTGTTCACCTACTGAGAGGAACTTGGAACCTGATACCACTGCAATGGTGGCCAGATTATCTGTCCTTCAGAAGAGGGGTCACCACTGGCCCTGGAATGGCTACTCTGTCTTGTTGAGCAAACATGGTATATGCTTAAAAGGTGGCTGTGCTTTAAATATAAGGGGTGGAACCTTCTCAGTCCACAGCTGCTTGGTTAATATTTTGGTATCACTTTTGCATGCTGTTGTGGGATTTGTAGCATCAGTGTGGCCACTCAGAAGGACACCCTAGAAACAGAGGGATAATGTTGGAGATGTTGGTACAGATAGAAACTCTCCACTAGGGATTTTTAGCCAGCCTATATTCCTTCTTTTTTTTCAGGGGGGGGGTCTGGTCTTGGGTCTGAACTCTGGGACTGGGCGCTGTCCCTCAGCTCTTCAGCTCAAGGCTAGTGCTCTACCACTTGAGCCATAGTGCCACTTCCGGCTTTTTTTTCTTTTTGCTTATGTGGTGCTGAGGAATCGAACCCAGGGCCTCATGCGTGCAAGGCAAGCGCTCTACCACTGAGCCACCTTCCCAGCCCCTGTATTCCTTCTTTTATCCCCATCTACCACATTTACCTCTCATTGGGTCCTCTCTGGACATTTCCTCATAGAACAGCTGCCTGGAATTGTCTCAAAGGATTTCTTCTCTTGTTCCTTTCTGGGTCCCAGGCCATCACAGTGGAACACTGGCCATGTGACTTGCAGTACCAATAAACTCTGAGACAAGACAATGCCTATCACTTTACATCAAGACTGCTTGCCTGTCTATGCGCCAAGGTCACCAGCAGTGTTCCAGAGGATCACCTTTCTGTCACTGAAGGTCTGAGAGAGGAATGATGCCTGAATCAGGCCCAAGGAAAATCAGAATACACCAGGAGCATGAGGAAGACATAAATGATGTTTGCTTAAACTTCTTCTGACCAATGCAGTTACGGAAACACCTGAGCCAGTTTTCCATGATGCATATGAAGACATTGCTTACTTGCTCTTGCAAATCTTGCACCTGGAGTGGACATACTATCTTGCTCAAGCCAGCACAATGGTGTTTCTTACAACCTCCCTTGATGCCACCTACAGCTATTGGCTAGGTAATTCAGAAAAACAAAAACATGCATTCTACATCCTTTGTTCTCCAGGATTAGATTTTATAGATTTAGATGGGTCATTGGCAAACTATGGTCAAGACCCATTATTGGGCTGAGGGTATGGTTCAAGGTGTAGAGCCCTGGCTGAGCAAACATGAGGCCCGGGGCTCAAAACGCCAGTACCACCACTACCAAAAGATTCTGTTGTCACCTAGTCCTGGAAATAAGCTTCTTTGTAGTTATGAAATAGAACTTACAGCTCAGAAAACCAGAATTATTCACCACTTCCCCCTTTAGGGAAAGAAGAACCTAAACCCATCAAATATGTTGAATTTTGTCCACACCTTCAGAAAGCATCAGGTAGACAGAGTTGAAGGTTATGTCTCCTGAAGTATGGAACAGAACACGGTCAAAATGGAATTCTCAAGGTGTAGCTTATCCTTTTCCTCATCTGAAGATTAGAACCTGAACTGTGGTGATTTCCAAGAGATCAGACTCATGTTCCTAGCTGGACTTTTTGTTCCAAGCCCTCTTCTCTGCTCATGAATCCCAGGCTACTTCTGCTGAAAAGGAAATCCTTTGACTAAAGTCTTGGTCTGTGCCCCACTGAGGTAGTGGTAATAAATGGGGAGAGATGGGTACTCTAAACAGTACCTGGATGTATGTGGAAGGCAAAGCGTCTGTGGAGATGGGTGATGGGTGGTGACTTACTTAGACGGAGAGTCAACGCTGGCTTCAAACTACCCTACCCAGAGAAGGACAAAACAAAAATAAAACCTGTATGCTTCAAGCAAACAAAATGTGCACTGACTATTAGAGTTATTTGAATATAATTTTTATATCAATAAGCAATACCTTGCCTTTGGTGTTGAAGCAGCCACAATGAGCTTGAGCTAATCCCACTAGTTTGTTCAGGAATATGCTTCTCTGTCAACTCTGAGGTGTTAGTACGCAAAATCAAGACCTTAGCAAAATCCAGAGTCCTTTCATGATTTAAGATGCTACCAAACTTTATTAGAAAAAACTGTTGCCATCAGAGTGGAAATGTGACAAAGTAATAAGAAGCAGTAACTGATAAAGATAAATGCATAGATCATACAGTATGATGAAAGGTAACAGAGTTATTCCTTTACTTTTATCTCTAGGAATGAAGACTGTAGGAAGTGATGCAGGATTCTGTGAATCAGACCTTCTTGGGATATATTGAGCAATTATTAGTTGCTGTATTGAGCAGCAATCTGGCTCTTTTCAATGATTTTAGGCAATATTCTGCCCTTTAATTAAAAGTACTTGTTTCCCTATTGAGCTCCACTTAGCTAATTCTGAATCACCTGATACTCAGTGTGTGTGAAATAGATTCTATCTGCATGAAAACTTCACGTCAGACACCCATATTTAATCATCCACACTTGTTATCACACTTCTGTGCCCTAGTATTTTAATTATTATAATAATACTTGGAAGAGTAGACTGTTTCCTCATCCAACAATGACTGCATCTTTTCCTTATCATATGTCCCATCTTTCCTAAACACCTCACAGTTAATTCTCAATTTTCCTGTCAGGGCTGCTTTTTGTACTCACCTCCATTTAAACATATTTTATGCACCCTCATCACAGGTGACACTTGCTTGGTCCACTAGCGTTTGAGTTCCTTCAAGGCAAATACCATGTCTTTAAAATGTTTTTACTCAGTCATCTCAACTGCAGACCACTGAGAAGGGCTGAACTTAGTCATTGATGCCAGTGAATTCTTGAAGTACAGATTAATGAGGGCTCTCCATCTCCAAAGGTGATAAGTTCTGCTCTTTGCGGCACTGGCACTATTTGCCAGCTGGTGTGCTACTTTCTTTGGCTACCTTAGCAGTTTGCATGCTGGGAGGCTGGGGCTTAGTTGTGGAGGCTGAAGGTCTCAGCTCAAGGTGAACAGGGCCAGCTTCCATGAGGCCCACAAGGGAAGTGCTCTGCAGGCTCTCCCGGGGGGGCGGGGTCATAGATGGCACTCATGTCCACATAGAACCCTCCCTGTGCACCTGTCTCAGATCCCCTTTTCAACACTGGTACATTATTGGGTAAGGACAGCCCTAAAGATCTTACTTGAGCTTGATTGCAGTAGAGACCCCATCTTCAATTAGGGTCATGTTGTACGTTCTAAACATTCAGACACCAACAGGAATTTTAGGAACATAATTCAACTCCTAACACCTGGTTAGTTCCCTCGGGGAGCATATTCCCTAATGATTCTTACAAGACATGCCCATTCTTAGGTGTCGTGAGCTTCCTTCCTCTCTGCTTGGGACCCTGTTCTTCATCTCCTCAACGCCGAGGCTCTCAGGTGCTCGCTTCCCTGGTGGACACACTGTCCCTTGAACTTAAACTATGGCTGGGTACTGATTCTCATTAACCCAACAGCTTGTGAATTTTCTCCGGGCAGAACCGTGTCTCATGGCCCCAATTTTAGTCTGAAATGTCACTATCTTATAATGTTTGTTACACAAATATCTAAGTGGCTAGAACCATTCTCTTCAGACACTGTACTATTAATACAGTTCAGCAAAGTTCACTCAGAAAGGACCCATTGTCTCTTTTGGTTCGTGTGACGCTGAAATAAAATTAAAGGAGATGAGTTAAACCCAACTGCAGTGACCTGGGATCCCTGGGTCCCATCTTGTTGGGGTGGACTGACCCTGCCTGGCAGGCTCACTTTCTCCTGGTCACCCACCAACAAGAATGGAAATAGAGGTCGCTCAGCAGTCACAGCTTGTGAGGCAAGAGGTTTGAATCCAGAGTTTCTAAATGGAGGCAAATGTTTGAATTGTCTTGCTCAGAAATAATCTAAAGAGGTACATTAAGAAATAAGTGGTGTGCAGTACTCATTAATAGTAGGAGAATAGAGGATTAGAAGAAGGGACATTCACATCTGGTCTCATGGTTTAGTCTGAAATGTTGGGATAGTTCCTAGGAACTTGGAGTACCTTTTCTTGAAACAAAATATGGTCTCTTTATATATATATATATGTGTGTATATATTATGTAATATGCATATATATTATTATAGTATTACATTATATATTATATTATATATGTATATATAATATATACACATGTATATTATATATACATATATTATATATATTATATACATATATTTAACATATATAATCATGGTTTGTATTTACTCTTCAGGTTACTTTTTATACTTAATTCTCCTATTAATTTTTACTTAATATTCAGATATAAACATATTAGTTATTTATAAATACTTTATTTGTTTTAAGGTAGTAGCTGTATTCTTGGTGTCTATCTGCTATCTAGAGTTGGAAGGAACCTCAGGGCCATCATTTCTGGTAACTTCCAGGACTGTTGGCAAATCCAGGGAAGGGCTCAGCAAGACTTCAAGTACTCTTCCATTTGAACTATGTCCCCAGCCCTATATTTTTCTGGTCCTGGGCCTCAAACTCAGGACATAGGCATTGTCTTTGAGCCTCTTTAAGCTCAAGGCTAACATTCTACCACTTGAACCACAGCACCACCTCTAGCATTTTCTGAGAAGTTTATTGGAGATAAGAGTCTCATGGACTTTCCTGCCCAGGCAGGCTTCAAAACGCAATCCTCAGATCTCAGCCTCCCTAGTAGCTAGGACTTATAATTTTTTTAAGGGTTCTTCCAACTATTGGACATTTGATTGTTTCCAATTTTATTACTCCCACAAATACTTTTTCTTTTCTTTTTTTTTTTCAGAGTTGAGGAACAAACTCGGGGCCTTACACTTGCCAGGCTCTTCCACTGAGTTAAATCCCTAACCCTCACCAACAATTCTGTAAGCATATCTATGTGAAGACTCCTTCAACTTCAACTTTATTTTGTGCATAAGTGTTTGCTATTTTATGTAAAAATTAGCATACAGTTATGATTGAGAATAGAATACCAATGTCTAAAATATATTTCGGGGTGATTTTTGTACTTTGATATTCTAACAGAGTTCCAATATGGGACTGAGCTTTCTTTTTGGAATAAATTATGTGCAGTTTGTTAAAAGGTAAGCACACTTTAAAAAATCAAGTATGAATAATAGACTGGAAGTAGCCTATTTATGACTTCACTGTGCTTCCATTTCCCCCAAAAGAGTAGTAATTATGGTATCTTTTTTACTCAGTTGTTGTAAGGATTTAATGAGTTAATCTTAAACTCTCAAAGCATTGGCTGCTGATGTCACTACATAAAGTGTACAGAAGTTCTAATGATCGGGTGGGTCTTCTTCAGACCCCAGCCGTCCTCATTTGTTGGTAGAGATCAGTCCTAGGACCCTGCCCAGCTCTTGCTCGTATTTTTTTTGGTTCTCCTGCTTTTCACTCTTGGCCGGGTCCTGTGCTTTTCTCCTAGGCTGCTCTGGTGGCTGATGCTTCCACACTTGAACAGTCTTGTCTGTCTCTATCTTCAGCTGACTCACACCAATTCTTTAAAATGCAGAAATAGTCCACCTCAACCCACAGAATTCTGAAGCATCATGTGTCATTGTCATATCCTGGCTTTTCTTTTTTTTTCCTTTTTTTTCTTTTTGCTAATTTTATTGTTTCTGTGCAAAAGCCACAGAATGAAAGAACTAAGGTGACATTGTGACTCACTTATGCAGAAGTCTTTCCTTGTGGAATTTTCCATGGGAATTTTTTTATGGACTTAAGTTTCTTTAGGGATAACTAGCAATGTTTCTAATCAGTAGTGACAGAGCATGCAAAGCCATCCTGATAAGTATTTGTGATCACATTCCTAAGGAGTAGTGGGATTATAATGTTACCCCAAATAAGGGAAGAAATTAAGTTCTTAGAGTTGCAACCAGAAAGTACAGGGATCGTTTTAGGAAAGATTGTCTTAAGATGGAGAAATGTTTCCAAAGAAATAAGAAAACATAAAGTTTCCCGTGAAGGAAAACCAGAAAAGGTCCTGGACAGTCACTGAGTATAAGAAGAAAGAATGAATAGGTGAAGCCAGCTTCTCAGAAAATAAGTGGGGACAGGGTTTCTAAAGAGTTTGAGGAAATCCCTAATTTATTCAACGAGACAGAGTCAACTCCAAATTTCCAAACAATGTTCATTTCCTTTACCAGGGCTTGAACTCAAGGTCTCACATTTTCACTTGGATTGCTTGCTTAGCTGGTGCTCTACCACTTGAGCCACACTTCCAATTTAGGTTTTTGCTGATTATTTTGGAGATGAAATTTCACAGGCTTTTTGCCCTGGCTGGCTTCAAACTCTAATCCTCCAGGTCTTAAGTACCTGAGTAGCCAGAATAATAGGAGTGAGACACTGGTGTTTGGCTAACTGTACAAATACAATAAATAATACAAATAGAAAAAAATCCCACAACACCAACAAAACCAAAAAGGAAAACAATATATACTACTATCCCCCTCAAGTTTTATAATTTATGGTGGCCTTATAGAATACAGCTTCTGTATAATGGGAAACAAAGACGATATCTCAAAGATGGAAATGTAAGTTATAAACGTATAATTAACAATCCATCTTTCACATATAAATGTGTATTATCAGTGTGTTCACCTGTATGTAATGAATATTAGTTTGGAAATAGTGAAGAACTACACTGAAGTACATAAATGACTGTCTCAGAATGGAGATACATGAGTTTTAAATGAGATTCTGAGAATCAGATAAACTTACATTCATGTGTATTTTAATTAAGTTGTGAGATGAGCGTAAGGTTGTCCAATATTTGTTTTATACCCAAAAAGATAACTATCACCAAATCCACAAGGACAAACTGTAAGAATATTCACTTCCTATGCACATAAAATTCCTCCAACTACTCAACCCCACAGATTGAAAGTCTTATTCAAATAAAGCATTCCCACTGAGTGACAGACTGAGAGAGCCAGGGTCTCACAGGGCTCAGAGTAGTGATGATGAAGGAATGCTTTTGTGCTGAAGTTTAATCGTGGTTTTCTTGCCTGGGTAGCTGGCCAAAGAAATAATCTAAAAAGCTAGGGCATGCCACAGCAGCCTGGGTCCAGAGCCAGGCATAGACAAATGCAAAAGACGTGTATGGAAAAAGAGTCCAACTTATTCCTGTCACTCTAGGCAACCTTGTCTGTTGGAAGGGACCGCTATCATAGGGGAAATGCAAACCCAGAACAACACCGTATCTGGCAAAAAATTAATTAATTAAGAATGGTTCTTCACTTTAGAGTGGTGGAAATAGCTATTTTGTACATGGACAAAGTCTGCCACAAAGGGACGGTGGGATCACAGGATGGAGCAGGTGAGACCTGCCCTATGCCCTGCCCTCCAAGGGAGGTCTGGAGCACCAACCTTGGGTTTGTCTCATAAGACACCACAGTACTGTTCGCTGCTGGAATCCTGATAGGCAGGCTCTAAGAAGGACAATGAGAAAATGACAAACCTTGTCCTTGCAAGCTGATCGTAGGCAGGGAGACACAAATCGAGTGACCAGAACTGAAGGGCTCCAGCCTCCCACAAGGTGAGGACCCGGGAAGCTGACAAAATCAACACAGCCTTGGGAGTCCCAAGGTTTCTAAGAAGAAGCAGGGTGGGGCACTAGGGCCCCACGAGAACTGAATATAGACGCGAACCTAACAAATACCTGATTCGAGGGGCAAATTTGTGGCTGTGTGATTGCTTCTCTTGTATCTGAGTAAAGACACAGAACTCTGCTTGACTTTTTGCAAGAACCTTGTCTAAAGACAAGTGTCTGCATGTGCTTATCTTACTGCTTTCTGTTATCCAGTTAATTACCCCCTTGAAATGTGGTCTTTAATCTGTTACCAAGGCTGCCTGTAGCAAGCCCCTGGACTGTCTGGCTTTTTAAGTGTGGAGGACGGGAAAGAATCCTTTGGTTTAATCATGTCTGTTAGCTAAATTCATTCCTCGCCTCATGATAGTATTGGCATATTAGTTATTAATATGAGATGGGAAGTGTCACTGGATGGGAATTCTTTATCTGTTGTTAAGGTATCTACTGAACAGGACTGCAGAGTAGCTCTCAAGTGAAATCCTAAAGTCAAATCCAGCATCTGTGGATGAATGTTAGGTAAAGAGAAAATAAGCACACTACAAAGAGACTTTTATCTGGGCTTTCTTCTGTTCTGAACCCCTTCCAAACACTTTAGAAGCTGCCTGATGTAATCCTTATTATGATCATTGGAGACACAGAAAACGAATTAGAGAGATCGGAAGAAATTGCTAATTCGGATGATTCAACAACAAAATGAGCTGTTCTTAGAAGTACAGAGTTGTCACTTTCTGGAGGAATGCAAGCTCTGGCTGCATAAACTGAGCCCAGACAGATGGGAATGATTGAAACATTGGGTGGGGACTGTGCTTAATCCAGTGTTTCCAAGGGCCCTTCCAGCCCTGAAATCTTCTGCACTGGAAATGCATCCTGGAAGATTTATATAGCAGCACATTTATTATGATAATGTACTTGGATGATGACTAATCTTGTTACAAAGTGCTAAGATCTGATTAATCTGAGTAATAATAACATATTTTGGCAACAAAATAAGAATGTGGGATTTTAAAGCACTTGTATTACCAAGATGTTTCTATCTCTGGAGGATAGATGCCAGCAATGATTTTGACCCATGAAGCCTGTAGGGATATAATGAGTTCCTATTCATTATGCATATATTCAGAAAATATGTTTATTGATTGATAGCACAATTATTTGTATCTTAATAGTTGCTGTAATAACAGCAACAATGTCCTAAATACACAATGCTCTAAATCTGTCACAATAAGGTTCGCATGTTCCTCTTTCCCTTATCAAACCCTATCTAAAAATTAAACTGAATTCAAGCCCAAATTCTCCAGATTAAAAAGCCAAGCAATTAGCACATATGAAATGATGAAAGGGTTTACATTTACTTATTGTAGAAAATTTAAATATAGGGTACTGAATTGTAGGCTGCATTTAGAAAAGGGTGGCTAAAATGTGCCCGCATTTCCTTTTATACCAGAGAGGGAGAATATGACTGAGTGACTTAAAAACTCTACGTTCAAAGATTAGAGAGGACTGGTAGAAAGCTTTAGTGATTGAAGCATGTGATCACTAAGCATTAGGAAAGAAAAACTCCTGTATTTATAGAGGAAATGTAACAAATAAAACAAATTGAGAGACAGCATTACAGTATTTATTGGAACTTAAGGAGCCACATGAGACTAAGCTGTCCCCCCTCAGTCTTCAGGTGAGTTGGCTCTACCACTGTCCTTTGCACCAGAATCTACTGAAACTTAGTTGACCTAAGGTACATATTTTAGGAGAAGGGAGATAGCCCCTCTCAAGAGTCATTTGCAATACTTCATCTATTCAAAGATGAACACTTTTTTTCACATTTTTATAACTGAAATCGGAAGCCTTATTACAGATTGACACACACATTTTTTCCATGTTATCTTGGTTTTTTTTCTTTCTTTCTTTTTTTATTTTTTGGCCAGTCCTGGGTCTTGAACTCAGAGCCTGAGCACTTTCCCTGAGCTTCTTTTGCTTAAGGCCAGCACTCCTACCACTTGAGCCACCGCACCATTTCTGGCATTTTCTGTTTATGTGGTGCTGAGGAATTGAACTCAGGGCTTCGTGCATGCTAAGCAAGCACTCTACCACTAAGCCACATTCTCAGCCCCATCTTGTTTTTGTTTTCTGTTTTTTTTTTAGTTTACCTACTTGACTTCTCTTCGATTTTCTTTTTAAAAAGCCTTTATTACCTTCTCTCTTCTCTTTTCCATTTGTGAAGTGTTCAGTGTCTGCTGTGGTCTATTGGCCTGGACTGATTCTGATTCCCTAGAGTGTGAGAATTTCTGGGAAGCACTTCCTAGCCAATGACTATTCTTCCAGAATAGTTTAAGTGGATCCTTGCAAATGGGTTGTGAGCGCAAGAAGGGTGGCGTACTTACAGTCTTAGGTGGGTGTGTTTTCCTCTGTCTCTGCCTGTGTGAGGCCCTGGGCTAGCAGTATCAAAAATCAAAGGAGCCAGTGCAAGCTTACCTTGAAAACACCTGTGTTTCAGGTGAGGAGAATAGAACATGGACCACAATTTTGTCAAGCTAGTTCCAGTTGGGATTGTTACCACAGGAAGAAGAGAAGTTAGGACCCAATATTTTTTTAACCAACTCTTTTCTTATTTTGCATTAATTTGTATCATTATATACAACTTTTAGATAAAAATTACTCTACCCTTTTATTTAGCAAAAGTTAAACATGGTGAGACCATGGTCATAAACCTTGATGCTCAAAAAAACAGTTTTGGGGAAGGCAACAATGCTTGATAAGAAATGTACTCATTACCTTGCTCATGTAATTGTAACCCCTCTGTATGGTATTTTCACAATAAAAAAGCTTATTAATAAAAATATTTAAATGTTTTTATATTGAATTAATCTTATTATTTCTTTGAGTCCCTTCTTAAAGACTGCTAATTAGAAACTATCTCTGAATTTCGTATTTTGTATATATTTGAGTTCTTTTTCTTTAAAGTTGATGTATTTGATTTTTCTATTTCTGGTGCATATTTCTTTGGATATACTGACCGCACCATTTTCTACAAGTTTCAGAGCATACTTTACTTTCCATGCCATAGAATGCCACAATTACATAATATACTCTGAACATTTAGAGAAAATATATTTGGTGAATCCTGGAATCAACTTCTTTGAGATTAGCAGTCAATCCATTTTAAAACATTTCATACAACTTGGGTTGAAGGGAGGGTGGGCTTTAAGACATTGCATAGTTTCCTTATTCTAGTGAATTGTTATCAAACATACATGCACAGAAAAGTAACTGCTTGACCAAAAGATAATTATATGCATCAAAATGTCTCAGTCATTTGAAAAATACATGGAAAAAATCACCTGAGTAAATATGGTTTCAATGAGAGCCAAACACTAATACACACACACACACACACACACACACACACACACACACACACACACACACAATTAGGTTAAGGAAGAACAAAAGATTGAAAGTAAACTCATAGTTTAGCATATATGGCCATGCTTATTCAGTTGCTAGGAAGCTTATTTTTATATTCTTAGTACCAAAAGAAGCGTTATTTACTATAAAATTGATAATGCTGATAAAATATATTGTTCATGAAAGTGCAATTTCATTGGTTAAACCACAAAAGATACTTCTGTATTGAGTCCCTGTAATTTGAACACAATTACCCCACCAAGACAACTTTCCCACTATAAATACCATAGGGTAATGATAGGGTAATTCCTGTGAATGTTATTTTTATAAATCGCCTTCTATGTAGGTCAATGGCTTGATTCCAGAGAGCAAACTGGTCAAAGCATTTAAACAAGTGGCCACAATGATGTTATTTAGTTTGAAAATATAAAAATAGAAGTTCTGGAAAAATAGACAAATAACATGTTTCTGTAATTATTTGTGAATAATATTTCTTACCACTGGGCATCCAGTGACAGTTGGAAAGCAGAGGTGGAACTCAGGATCTCAGATAAGCTTTTATAGCAATTGCATTCTGTTCTGTTGATTAAGTATATACATAGGCTTTGGTGGTTCTCATATTAGAAAAGAGAGTTGGCTCTGTCTGGGGAAAATGTGGGTGTCTATCCAGGGCCCATGTCTTAGCAGAGATGAGCCAAGAAAAGTTTTCCTGGAAAGTGGACAATTGTGAAATTAGCATTCTATATCATGGGATATGGAAGAAACATTTTCCCCTTCTTATTATCATCTTCAAATAGTTGTACAAAAGTGTTTCAATTTTGCATGTCCATTAGTGTCTACAATTGGTCTTGTTCACAGTCATGCCTTCCTTCCTTCTTTCCCTGTACCCATCTATTCTGGTCCCACTCATCTCTGCAACTTTCCTAGCTCCATTTTCAGGAATGTACGCTAAGTATTCTGACTATTTTTGTCTACCACCAGGGACATTTTAACCTGATACTTGTATAAAGATTTCCTTAGGAAACATCCAGGAGAAAGATTTTTGGAGAAAAAAGAGTAAACAACCTTTAAAAGAGGCTACTATATTATTTCTGCTATTACCCACGTGAATAAAAATATCAAACCACTTGAGTTTATTATAGCCTGTCTTTGAACATGACCTTGTTAGGTGGTGTGAAGAATGGTCTATGTATGAACTTCTCCAACAAAACTGCAAGCTCTGTGAGGACAAATAATACGTTGTGTACTTCTTTGAAAATGGTAAGGTCAGCTTTCGTAGTTGCTGGGGTTGTAATGAGCTTGGTTAAATGATTTATTTATGGCTAAAGAAAAGACAGTAAGCCACCCAAGGTCAAATCTAAATACCTTCTGCTTGAAATAGTGAGAGAACTAGTTAAGCAAAGACATCAAAGATGCCAAGATTTTGGGAAAGAGAATCTCCTGGGGCTAAATGGAGGCTCAGTAGACATTTCCCCTTTGGCAGTATTTGCTGAATCTCTTGATAGAGTACAAGGCTGAGAACCTTGGATTTGCTCAGACAGAGGACAGATGCATAGGGACAAGGAAAATAGCAGAAATTTTGGCAAGCTGGTGGGGCTGAAAATAAAAAAAATAGAAACAAATAGAGATGTAGGTGGCATGAGAGCTTTCTAACCCTTGTTGCATAGAGCAAGGAGCCTATGGAAAGCAGAGGAATTTTCTATAGTTTGTCCTTCTTTACCACAGAAAGACTAGAGTTTAAGGCCCATGTGGGAATTGGGTAAGGAGCAGAGGAAGTTCTGGAAGCATATGCACAAAGGTTCCTAGTGGTTTTCTACAATACAGCTTACAATTGAAAACAACCCTTCAACATGTCCATGAATAAAAACAATGCATTATGTTCATTCTATGGAATGCTATTCAGTATTTACAAAGGAATGAAATACTGTTAAACAAAAGAAGTCAGACAGTGTATACTGGGATCCATTTATAGAAAATCTAAGAGAGACTTGAGTAATCTCTACTGATAGAGAGATGACCAGTGGGATTCGGTGGGTGTGGTCTGAGTGAGCACTGATTTGAAAAATACAATGCCAATGTCCGGCATTGCTTCATGGTATAATGTATTTGCCGAAATGTACTGAGCTGTATCCTCAAAATATTTTATCAGGTAGAAATGATACTTCACTATACCTATTTTTAAAACAAAAACATTGTTAATCTACTTTTCTCACATTCTCAGTAATAAAAAAAATATTTATTCCTCCTTCAATTCCAACTTCCCTGATTGGTTGGCTTCCATGGCCTCATTTAGGTCATTAACTTCTGAGCACATAGAGCTAATTCATGTACTGTGAGGCCTGCAATACACTGTAAGGAACTGCTACCAGAAGGCCTTCCCATCAACAGTTGGGGCTGAAGTGAGTAGAGGCACAGGAGCATTTATTGAGATGTTACAATGTGATGGATTTTATCTCTGGAAGGCAGGTGAGGAGAGCAGCTGGAGACCACTTGGTCCCAATGAGGTGGACTAGCTCTCTTTGCTTGGATGCTGGAACCCTGCTGATCACCAGCAGGAATGGCAGGAAGAGCTCCCTGTGGAGCCCAGGGATCAGTCTGCTATGTACTTGGGAGGGACCAGGTCAGACAGTGGCTTGGGTATTTGCAGTGCTGTGAGAAGAGGGGAGCCACGTCCTGACCCTTACTGCAAACTAGGTATCAACATGGAGTTTAACACCAACATCTTGTAGACCTTGTGTGATCTCTGACGAGCCACAGTAATGCACTGACAAATTCTGTAAAGGAGGATGGAGCTAGAGTTGCAGGTGAGAGCTGGTGTGAGCCTTGGGGGCTTCTCAAAGACTGTGAGCAGATTGCCTGTGGCCACGGCTGAATCGGAGGAAAGCAAAACGTCAAAACCAGAGCTTTTTGGCTGTCTGGGGGCTGCCAGAGGCCTGTCCTCAGGGACCCAGTTATATCACTCATGTTTCTTGAGCCAGTCCCCAGGTCCCTACCAGAGGTAACGAGCAAAAAAGAAAGCTCAGCTTCAGCGATTGTCAAGATTGCTGCAAATCTGTTTCACCTTCTTAACCTCTGTTGCACAGAGAGCTGTGTTGATGACACTGATCCTGCATTTTGTTCTCCTCTCAAGAGAGCCATGATAAGATAATGATGCATATGTCAACTGGCATGTGTGAAACTGGCAATCAGGGGATTAAACTTGGGAGTGTCTTTGGGAAATTTTCAACATACTACCATGGGTTGTCTGAGCATTGCCAATTTGAGCTCCTGAATGCTTCCCTCCCATCTGGCCCTTCCCTGCTAACCTTGGAGGCCAGCAGTCCGCTATAGTCTTTAGTCCTAGCTGCCATCATATAGAGAGCTTCATTACTGCCCTCATCTATAACATTTTGTATATTTTTCATTGTAAAAATGCTGTACAGAGGAGTTACAGTTATGAGCAAGGTAATGAGCACATTTCCTATTTCATTTCTAACTCCTCACCAACTTTCAGTTCATTTGCAGTCATTTATTTAAAACAGATAATTGATTTAATTCTTCCCTGATTAATAATTTCAAGTAGCTTTCTAGTGTCTACAGGAAAAAGCATGAGTCTTGGAGAATAGAAACATTTTTGAACATTGCACTAAACTCCATGAACACTTTATAGTCTTATCAAATGGATCCTGTCCATGGTGTTCTGCCAACTAGTTCTCTCTCTGTTTCTCTCTCTGTCTCTCTGTCTCTCTCTGTCTTCCTTCTCTTTTTAATCATGATTTGGCATATTAGCCAGCAGTATTAACCCATGATTTAGCATATAATCCAGTGGTATTAATCCTGCTCACACTGTTGCTCTGTTCACATTGTTGCTCTGTTCACACTGTTGTTCAGTCCATCGCATTATCCATTTCTAGATCTTGTGAAATTCTATTCATCAAGCACTGATTCCTCCAGCTCCAGAGAAACAGGACTCTCCTTTATGTCCTAATGAATTTACTAATGTTGAGTACCGAATATGAGTGGACGCTTCCAGGGCGATCCATGTGATCCCATGTGTTACAACACTTTTTAAGGGCTCAATAATATTCTATTGTATCCATAAACTACATATGTATGAATGGGTATTTAATTTTTTCCACCTTTTGGCTACTGGGAAAGCTTTTGCTATTTAGCATTAGAATACAAATATCTCTTAGAGTCCCTGTTTTAAGTTATTTTGAATATATTCCCAGAGGTAGCATTACTGGACCATATTAAATCTGTTTAATCTTTTTAGAAATCACAAAAATAACATTCATAACAATGGCACATTCTGAACTTTTACCAGCAATGTACAAAAGTCCCCCCAACTCCCACCTTCTCTCTATCTTTTCCAGAAGTTGTTACTTTTCTTTCTTTTCTTCTTCCTTTTTTTCTGGTCCCGTGTTTTAACTCTGGTGCTCTCTGAGATGTTTGGCTCAAGGTTAGTACTCTATCACTCGAGCCACAACTCTACTTCTGACAGTTTTGGTGGTTAATTGGAGATAAAGAGTCTCATGAACTTTCCTGTCTGGGCTGGCTTCAAACAGTGATCCTCAGATTGCAGCCTCCTGAGTTGCTAAGATTACAGATATGAGCTCCCAGCTCCCAGCTTTATTAACTTTAACATTTTGAGGTTTTTACTATGTAACCTGAGATGTGAAGAGTGTCAGTCATTCAGCTACTGAAAGGTTCTACATAGCACAAAAAGCGTTGCAGGAAGTTTTGGTGTCTGACATGTGCACACGTCTTTATTTCTTCAGGGTTTTGCCAGAGTGAGGAGGGATACTGCTGACATTGCCATTACTTGAGTCATTATAAACTTGCAGATTGCTGAGCCAAAATATATGAAACTTCTGTATAGTTTTAACCAAGATCCTAACAAATATGTAAGCAGTGAGTTTGAGAAAATGACCAAATCACAAAGTTTTGCTGAGTGAAGTAATTAGTAAGGTGGGACACAATTTATTTGGATGTTGTTTTTGACATCTACACATATCTGAGAAACATTACAGATCAGTGGGACCTATTTTCCACAGTCATTCATTGGCTAATTTTAGATTTATTGTTATTGCAACGTTGATGTACAGAGGGGTTATAATTTTGTAAGTCAAGTAATGAGTACATTTCTTTTTGAACAGTGTCACCTCTTCTGTAGTTTTCTCCTAGTTTTTCACTTCTGATTCCTCCCTTACAAGTTGTATAGTTAATTTTCAACATAGAATCTAGTGAGCATCACTGCTGCATTTGTTCACCTTTTGTCCCACCATCTCTGTGTTCCCCTCAACTTGACCAACCCTTAGCAAATCTGACCAAAAAAAGAACATATTCAAATAAATAAAATTAGAGATGAAAACCAGAACATCACAAGAAAAGCAACCATGATTCAGAACACTATGAGGGAATACTTTGAAAATCTGGAAGAACTGGAAGAACTCCTAGAGAATATTGTTCTATCAAGATAGGTCTTTTTTTCTCTATTCAGTGTAGTTTCCTTGAGAAAAGGATGTTTTAGGTTTAAATGTAACAATGTAATAGTTAATTTTAGGGATAAACTTGACTGAGGTTTGGCATATTCTGAGTATCTGGCCAAGCATCACTGTTATATCTGTGATGGTGTTTCCTAAAGAGATAAGCATGTGCTCCAGTAAAATCAATACAGGAAGCCAGCACTTCCCAAAGTGGATGGACATTGCGTTATTTACCTAGTACCTGGAGAAAACAATAAGGAGAAAGACTAGAGAATCCTCACTATGTTTTGGAGCTGGTACGCCCATCTTCTCTTGCCCTCAGATACCACATCTCCAGGTTCTTGCATCCCTGGACTGAAGAATTTCTGTAGCAAACTCACAAGTTCTCCCATGCTGGCTGGTCTTGGGCTGGGAATTACACAACCTACTTCACTGTACTTAATGACATTTCCAAGATCTCCCCTTCCATAATTTATGTAAGCTAATTTCTCTAATTATCTATCTATCTATCTATCTATCTATCTATCTATCTATCTATCTATCTATCTATCTATCTACCATCTATCTATCTTTTTGTCTGTGTATCTATATGTAATCTATTGCTAGTTCTTTGTAAAAACTATTAGCACACTTAATTGTCACACTGAGTGACTAGATGTACTAAAATGAACTACTGAATTGTGCATGTAGGGAGGACAAGCAGCCTTCTTGCCAAATGAATTACCTAAACACTTCCAATAACCTCCATGACCTATGCAAGTACCATTTTGTAGCTGTTAATGCTGTTTAATTGCTCTCTATTGGCATAGATTGTGATAATTCCACACATGTACGTACTGTAATGTACTTTGATCAAATTGGCCCCCTCTAATGATCTTTCCTCTTTCTAAACAATTTAATGGATACCTACCTATCTATATACATATATAACTTGCATAATATACTATTAAATTTTGATTACACAGCTCATTTCATTTACTCCTTCAAGTCCCTTTCCATTGTACTTTTCTTATCAAAATATCCTGACCAGGCTTCTGGGTTCACTGCTATTTCAAACCTGGTGTGAGGGTTCTTGGTTGGCTGACTGTAGGAGAGTATTTCCCATAGTATTTCCAGATCATGAACTCTCTTGGATGGACAGAGTCAAGTATCATGGTTGTAAGGTGAACCAAGACAGAGCTGAGGGTTCTGGGTTATTGAATGTTTTTCTCCTGTAGCATTTTGTAAACGCTGATGCCTTAGGCTAAGAATCTAATGTCCTAACACAATTGAAAGAAGCCTCTTAAAATGTGACATAATCATTGTTGGATGAAATACTGGGCCTTTGTTTATAACTCAAATCAAATCCTGAAATATTTACTCAAAGGATTTCATTCTTCCCTTTCCTCTCTTCAGAAAAAGAAGCCATATGGAAGAATATCATGCTTAACTAAGAAGGTATTTTTAATTTTAATAATTTTTAAATGAAAAAATGTAGTTTCATCTGACTGATTTTTTTGATAGACCATGCAGATACTCAGTTCTTAAGACCTATGGATCTCCTTTTTAGAAAGCTGATAAGAGCTGCTGACTATAACAGTCTGCTGCTTGACAGACTAATGAATGCATTTGACCTATTTCTTTTGTACATCTGTTTATTATGCTAGGGTTGCTCTTTCTTCTCATTCTTTTTGTTTTCTTCCAACTAATGTTCTTTCTTTCTTTCTTTCTTTCTTTCTTTCTTTCTTTCTTTCTTTCTTTCTTTCTTTCTTTCTTTCTTTCTTTCTTTCCATTTTTGGTTGTTGGTCATGGGGCTTGAACTCTGGTCATGAGTGCTGTCCCTCAGCTCTTCAGCTTAAGGCTAGTGCTCTACCACTTGAGCTACAGCACCACTTGTCCTTTCTTAAAATAAGGCTAGCTTTATTCTATCTCCTCACCAATATCATTGAACAGATTTCTTAAGCAGGTTTGCTCTGAAGGTTCCTGCTTTCAAAGGTCTGTGGGCTCCTCATCAGTCTGTGTGGCACAGAAACATTTCAATATAATTACACATGACCCCTGTTCATGTACTTCTGGGCTGAGATAAGAAGCACATTCTGCCTGCGACAAATCCAAGCCCATTGGCAAGGAAGATGGAGTGACTGGGCCTGGGAGGTGTTATCCTTCATCCTCGTGGTTAACAAGAAGTCTCAGTTATCAAAACAGCAATAGCTGCCGAGAACTGTTGGTACTAATTCTAAGCTGCTTTGTGCTCCAGAGCTCTTCTCACCCCAAATGGAGTAGAGTGGGGGTTCAGTGAGTTCTGGGTGTCCTTGCCTGCCCGTATGTACCTGTTGCTGTCATTTTTCTACCTGGGTTTTCAATCACTGTGGGAAATAACCATGATGAGGCTGAGGGATCCACATTTGTGTAGAATTTTCTCTGGTGGCATTTTTCAAACTTATCCCTACACACTTTGATACTTCAAGCAAAGAATGTGACATCCCAACTCAGTAGACCAAGGCTTATTTGGAGGGGACACAATGTTCCTGTCAATTCCTTGATTGATCTTGAATCCTTGGAATGAAATTCTCTTTTTCCACTCCAGAAATTGATGATCTGCTTCAGATGCTTATTTAGATATCTTTTATTTTTATAACTCTGACTATTGCTAGGTGCTGGGAGATCATTGTGAATGGGTGAAGACCTGGGCCACAGGAATGGACACTGCTCCAGAGGTCTTGTATGTAGAAGGGGAGTCTGCAGTGACAGGAGGATCGGAGTCAGAATTATAAGACTGAGGTAGGAGGTGGTCCCATTTTCCTTGATCAGAGAACATGCTGAGTTACTTCTGGAGTTTGCATGAAAATAAATCATATAAAACAATCTAGTGTCCATGAAAAGACATGGCTCAGCCTCGCGCACATTACGGCAGATAATAAATCTTGGTGTCTTCTCTCCAAAGGCATTCCGTACAAGAAGATTCCACCCGTTTCATACTATGATTGCTCAGGTTCTGAAAGGTAGCACAGATGTGAGGCTTGCTGTGCTGTGCTGTGCGCAGGGATGAACTTTGTGGGCTTCACTGAAAATAAGCATGTAAAGAACAGAAGCAACATCCCCTGGTGGGCAGCATGGCCTTCTTAGACATTTATTAGCTCTGAGATTCCAGAATACAATGAAGCTACCATGAAATAGTCATGACAATGTCCATGGCTGTCTCTAATGGAGTGACACTTCCCTGGTTTGCCTTCCTTAGGTCCAGGAAGCAATAATCCCTTCCTTGAAAGTTCCTGGGTCAAGGATTGCCAGTTACCTTTGAATGTTTGGGAATAGTAACTGAACCACAGTGTCCTGACTAATCGTGAGGCATAGAAGAAAATGCCTTTGAAACCAGGGCTAGTATTGTCTTTCAGTGGTCATTTTTCTCTTTCACTTTTTCTCCCCCCTTTCCCCTCCTCCCCGTTCTCTACTCCATCTGGAAATGCTTGCATTATCCAGTATTGCTCTTGATTAATAGTTGCTAAACATGCCATTGTTCTTGATTGAGCCTGGTCTTTTACTATAGAAAATCTCAAAGTTAAATTGCTGAAAATGTAGCCATGATAGAGAAAATAAGCCTCAGCTCCAGAGAGAGATGCTTCTCAATTGTGTTTCCATTCTTCTCCCCCTCTTTGTTTTCATCCTGATGCCAATGCAATTTTCCTCTCCTTCTGAGCACTCCCTATTGAAAAGCTAAGTGTTTCAAATAGAACAGGCAAGATTCAACGCTCTACATCCCAGCAAGTTAAGGACATACCATCTGACCATTAGCACCCCACTGGGCCTCAGAAGAACCGTTTTGTCTCGGCTGAATGTCATTTCAGCCAGTAACAATTATTTACTTCTGGAAAAAAATTTGCTAAGGGACGTGGAGCCAACTGGTACTTTTGATTTCAAGGCCTGCTTGGTTATTCCTAAATTTCAGCTTGGGAAGGAAATTTGCAATTACCACTGGAGAACATGTCATTTCACAGGCTTCCTAATGGCACCGCACTGTGAGAAGAGACTGTGTTTTATTGTACCATGCGCTGCCAGGTTCCTCATCAAGCAAATGGCTTTTCTCAGACTCAATTTACCTTGGAGGTTGCAAAATTCACCAATTTTCCAAATCTCAGTCTTTTTTTTCATCATACAAAAAATATGCTAAATTTATAGGTCTCTTACTTGCACATGAGATCATTTAAAAAGTACAAATGTTCAATTCTCCATAATGTCAAGAATTCTTCCTGCTCTTCCTCAAGGCTCAGCACACTCTCCCCACTAGTCTTTTATAATAATGGCCTTGTCTGCATTACACTGTATTCATTTACAATCTCAGTTTACCGTTCATACTGTCTACAGGATTTCTTAGGGGCTAGAAATGTGCCCTGTATATCATCTCACCTAGTGCCCTACTTCTAATAGATATGTTGTCTACTATATATAATTGAATACTCATTATACACACTAATAATAGCAAGTGAATTAATTAAGATTCATATCTTGAATGATAAATTATATATGTGTGTGTATGTTGTAACTGGATATGCATTCTATTAACTGCTGCTTCTCAATTCCTCAAACTAAAAGGCAAGGAATGTAGTAGAAGTCATCAAGGTGAATCAGCCACTCCTCTTTCTGTCTCATCATTTTGCTTATTTCCCTCTGATGTGGCTTCTTACAAAAATCACCCTTTTATACAAATCCGAGAAGACTTGGCCTTTTTAGCTTGATTTGCTTTGGCAGAAACAATTAGGGACCACAGAAGCAGAATATATTGGTAGGCCTTAAATGGGATTTTTAAAAAGATATTGCAACCATTGGCTGTGCTGGGCTTATAGAAATCTGTCCTGTGTAATCCTTTAGAGGAAAGATGTTCATTTTTACCTTTCAACAAGCTCTGGAGCAAGACCAGTTAGATAATTACCTTGAAATAATCTCTGCTTGTACAAAGTACTCTGATAAACTAATAAGGTTCTACCAGTTCCAAATTGTCTACAATTTTACTGGTTTTCCTTTGTCTTACATCTAAGTCTCACTCTCAACACTTAAAACACCCTGTGGGCCCACGAAGGCAGATCCTTCATCTCCGTCTTCCCAAAGCAGGGTCAGAGTATTCTCTACCATGTTGGCAAGTTGAGATGATGGAAGATGGAGGAAAAGGAGAATGCACTGGAAGCTACAAGCAGTGTGTGCTGGGTGATCTGTGTCATCATTGTGCTGTGTGAGGCAACCCAGCTTCCCTATGGCCCTGTCTGTTTACATGGAATTCCCTTAGCATGAGGAAGAAAAAGGGCCCCTCCAAACCTCAGGGTATGTGTGAGAAAGAAGAAGAAGCAAGAGCCGTTGAAATAAAATGCAGTTCGATGTCAGCTGACAACAGCACTGAGCTAACAGCTGACAGGGGGCTCAGGAGCTCAGGGTTCCCCACAAGGTGGGATTTAAGAAGCTGGTGGTTCTAGTGATGATCTGGCCCCAGATGGGGGAGGTTTACTTTAGAACCATGAGCATTATTTCTTTGGTTGTCTTGATCTAAATTAGTTTACATGGTAACATGGTAAAAGTGCAATATTTTAATGAGTAAAAAGTGTCTTATGTACTCTTGATTGTCAGGCAGTTATCTGAGTTTTTGAAGGGTGACTGTGACTTTTGGAAAGCAAGTCTGTTTTCACAAAGGCATGTGCTTTTCATTTTCATTTTCATTTTGTGTCACCATCAACTCACTGTTCATCAAGATACTGGTTTTTTCCTGTGGGACTTCCATTTTACACTATGCCTTGCTGTGGTGATCAAATGTGCCCCTGTCTCATTGGTCTTCCTTAGCCCAATGTGATTTCTTTAAATTTGTTTGATCAGAGAGAGAAAAACATGTTTTCAAATATCCCAGGTGTGACTGCCAACCCATGTGAAATAGCCTGTAGTAAAGATCTTTGCAGTTCTTACAGTTTATACAGTTTATACTTACAGTTTATACTGTGCGAGTAAATCAGATTTCTTGACAGTTGTATCAAGAACATCATTCTTGATCTTCAGAGTCCTCATTCTAAACCCAAAGAACATATCTTGTATACAGATATATTTGTTTTATGATCCTCTTTTTCTTCCCCATTTCCAGAAAGCAATCATGTTCACAAATTGAGTCTTCTGTCAGCAGAAGAGAATGAAGTGGAAAGCAGTGTGTGTTGCTGCAGTCTGGGTGTTGTGGCCAGAGCATACCGCTCAGTCAGCAGAAATGTAGAGGCTCTAATTTCTCCATGGTATTGGGATGTGAAAGGCTGCATCATGACAGATAGGAGGGCTGAGCTTGGAGCAGTCAGATGCGTCCTGCCTCAGGCAGAGTAAAGACTGCTCACCAGCCAGCTAATATTGCTGGCTCAGTCTCAGGCAGGGAATTAGTGATGCAGATCTTCCCCTTAACCAAACTCTTCAAACCACAGTGACAACCTACAATCTGCAGCACAACACTGTTTCTATACCTTGACTTGGCAATTAAAAAAAAATTGGGGAAACCATAGTTTTATAATGTTGATCTGTTGTAGGTTATTGAAGAAAATAGTGAATTGGATCTGGGGACATGGATAAAGCTGTAGAGCATTTGCTTAGCATGCTCAAGACTCTGACTTCACTCCCAGTGCTGGAAAAAAAGGAAGGAAGGGAAGAAGGAAGGAAGGAAGGAAGGAAGGAAGGAAGGAAGGAAGGAAGGAAAGAAAAAAGGGAAGAAGGGAGGAAGGGAAGAAGGGAAGAAGGGAAGAAGGAAGGAAGGAAGAAGAGAGGGAGGGAGGAAAGAAGGAAGGAAATGAGGAAGGGAGCTAGTGAATCAGAACAGGCAAAAGAGCAACTTTTGGCTTAGGATCAGTTCTTTAAGATGAAGGTAAAAAATATAAGGTAGGAAGGTAACATGGAAAGGTGGCTCACAGAGTTGTAGGTACGGGATCAGTAACTATATGCTTGATTACTTAGGGGTTGGCATCCGGCAGGCATTCCCTATTTGCTGTGGGTCTCTCTCACAGGTGGCTGATCTCGGATGGCTAGTTTGCTCTGACTACCTCACATTTGCTTTTGGTTTTATTTTAAGGACAAACCTAATTTTTTTGAGATATGCTCCATCTCCACACATCAACACTGTCGTCTTCATTTTGCCACCACACAGGGAACATCAGTCAGAGTGAGTGAACCAGAACTCACCAATCAGTTTTCATCCTGGCTCTTGTATATCCTGTGGAGTTGGATATGCATATAATGACATGCGTCAACTGAATAGTACCGTATGACATTGTTTCACGGCCCTAAAGTGCAGCTGCCTATTACCCTCCAATAGTATTTTTAAGGAAAAATAGTTGAATATGAATTAAAAAGTCAACAAAAGCTGCACACTGGTGGCTCACGCCTATAATCCTACCTACTCAGGAGGCTGAGATCTGGGAGTCATAGTTCAAAGCCAGCCCAGGCAGAAAAGTCCATGAGACTCTTATCTCCAATAAACGACTCAGAAAAGGCCAGAAGTGGTTTTGTGGCTCAGGTGGTAGAGAGCTAGCCTTGAGCACGGAGAGGTTCAGGGACAGCACCTAGGCCCTGAATTCAAGCCCCAGGACTGGCCAAAAAAAAAAAAAAAGACAGTAAAAGCTCCTGTGCACTATGGAGCAGATTTGACTGATATTGGGGCCAACATGACACTCAAAGAAGTCATTATTCATGCAATTTTTAAATTAACATCAATATTTGAAGCTACGCCATTGTTGCATTATAGTGTAACCACACCCAAGATCTCTGCTTCTTTCAATGGTGGTAAAACATGTCTTGGTTTCTTTATCCTGGTATCAGGAGATATAAACTGAAGATTTTATGTTGTTTTTATTGTAGTTTTTATGGTCATTATCACTATTTGGGCACGTTCTGGTACTATGCTTTTGTAGGCTCTGTTAATTTACTTCTTTTACCTCTAATATCTCATTATCAAAATGAGAATATTTCCAACTTGGTGGTATTGCTGTCCAAATCCAGTTAGATGATCCAAACAAGAAGCAGGCCTCACCATGTTTGAAAATATAGGACAAACTCTTGAATGTGATGGATCAAGAGCTTTCCATAATGCCAGTGCCATAGATGGGATCTACATAAATGGCGGTCTGTAAATGCCTCCTGTTTTAAAGTATAACAAGATTAGAAATCGACAAGGATGTAGAAAATTCTCCATGCAGGTGAGAGCATTAACTTTCTGTATAGGTATGTTATTCTGTGTTTTGGAGAGAAGTTAGTTTAGATACACTTTTATCTGTGTTAAATTAGATGCAGTCCTGGCTACTTTTTCCTGAGGATGGAATTCCTTTTCCTTCTCCTCTCCCCCTTCCTCCTTGCTCTCCTCTGCCCCTTCTCCTTTCCCCTCCTTCTCTTCCCTTTCTTCCTCTCTCTTGTCTTTCCATTTCTTTCTCCTCTCTTCCTCTACAGAGATTTTTGAGTTTGAGTCTTTCTGTGATAGTTTTTCTGTTTAGAGCTGGGCCACATAACTATCCTTTGAATGTTTTCTCTTTTTAACATGAAAAAAGATCTTGCTCTTAGAAGGTAAGCCACAAATAGTAAGGCTTAGCTTTTAAATACCTGCCACACACTCCTTTTCCTTGATGTGACTCATCAAAGGAACAGCAAGCACAAGACAGGGCAAATAAAAACAAGTAAATCTGTGAGGTATGTTGACTGGAAAGGAAAGTGAGTGGCAGGGAGAAGGTTGGATTCAGAGGTATGAGCCTCAGCCTACAAACATGGGCCTCTAGAGAGATGGATGCATGCGTGGTCTGTGCTAAGGCTCAGTATCTGTGTGGCACACACACAAACCTTCGGCTGCTGAAGCACAGTCATTTCCGATCATTGAATTTAAGGAGACATTTCCATCTCTGTTGCTCTTGTAAAGCTCATGGGATCTCCTTAGCAGCCATGTGACAACATCTTCCCAGCTTCAGCAGCAGGATGAGCTTCCAGGGCACTGCCCCTCATGTGTTCATGGCAGCAGAAAACAAAACCAAGAAAACAGAAATGGACTGATTTGGCAAAATAGGTGATTGCCCAGACCGTTGCCTCTGGGGGGCCTAGGGCGGAGAGAGCAAACTTCCACTTATGGTCACATCGGAGCACAGATCAAGCTCATTTACTTTATGGGATCTATCATGTGTGTTTTTGAAAAATTAGTTGTCATAGTAAAAAGAAAAGTGAGTGCAGGTAAAAACTACCTAGGTATCTCGTCATGCTTGTAAAGTGAGACACAAGCAGTGTGGAGATGTGTGTCCGTGGGCCAGTGCCAGCTATGGAGCCCTGGGTCTGGAGGAGATGGCCAGTCGGCTCGCTCTGCACTCTATCAATTGTATCAGCCAAACAGATTTTCATTTTTGGCAAAGCTCCTCCAGGGCAAACAGGACCACTTTTCCACTGGCCATCCCATTACTGCTGCTTGTCTGTGCTCAGCTTTGGAAAAGATCTGGCTGACACGGAGTGGACATGACCCTGGGTCTCATTCTTTTGCACATTGCCAGCCAAATCTGAGGCTCTCTTGTTTGGCCCTTTCTTGACTAGTGTTAGAATCTAGTCCTTGACATAGACTCTGCTGAATAGAACATTACCCCATTGTGGGGACTGGTTCCACTCCAGGCTCCAAACACTGGAGGAAAATATATTTACCAGCAACAGGGGCTCAACAAAAACCTGATTTTTGAGAAATAAAGGAAGAGAGGCTGCTGGCAAGTAGTGGTTTTTTGGAGATGCAGGTAAGGTGTTCAGGTGAGTGGAAGTTGTCTAATAGTGATGTGTGTTTTTTTTGTTTGAGTGTATGTATGTATATGCCAGTCCTAGGGCTTGAACTCAGGCCTGGGTGCTGTCCCTGACCTGTCTTGCCCAAGACTAATGCTCTACTACTTGAACTACATTTCAATTTCCAGCTTAGTGGTTAGCTGGAGATAAGAGTGTCATGGACTTTTCCTGTCTGAGTGGGCTTTGAACTGCAATCCTCAAGCTCAGCCACCTGACTGGCTAGGATTAGGGCCATGAGCTATTTGTACCCAGCTTGGTAGTGCTGTTTTGAAGAGTTGCTTAAGAGCATTGTTCCCAGTTCTAAGAAATGTCACTGCCCTTTGAGAATCACTGCTTTGGTGTAAATTAATTTTTTGAGAATAAATTGTTCATTTAATAAGAAATTATGTTTTAAAACTCATCATCTATTTGCTTGGATGCCAAGTTAGCCAAACAATTCTCATAGGAAAATACTCCCCAATGTAAAAAATGATAAAGACACACCTTCCAACTGCTTTCATTCCTAATTCAATCTAGTTAATTATTCACACAATTTAACTTTCACATCTCTCAGAAGTAAGTGCTGCCTATTTTCCTCTAATGAGCATATTACCATATGCCAATATTCTATACATTCTTTAGAACAGATTTGTGTCAAGTCTGATACCCGTTTATGAAGTTTAAAATAATCTCCTTTAGATCATTCAAGGATTGTGACTATATATTAAGCACACCAGCTCAAATCTCTGTGTTTATTGAGAATCCCCTTTTTGATTTTTTGGGGCTCAGCTGCATCCATTGTGATTATGCTGCAGACATTCGCTAAGACTGTCCAAAATCAACGAGCCTTCATCCACTTGACTCACCTGTCTCCATTAGCAGCATGCAAAAGGGAATGAAAGAAGCATCTTGGAATGATTCTAAGTCCATGCTTTCAGATAATGTATTTGTGGGATATTTTTCAAGTAGGCTTTTGTACTTGAAATTTATTTGTTCCATTTGTGCCTCTCGCCAGCCACTCAAAGGCTATTATCCGGCTATTAGTGCCCTCTTCCCTTGGCCTTTGATCTGCCAAGCACCTTTCTAACATTCTTCTTGGTGGAATCGTCGGTCCTGGGAATACGTTCCTCATCTCTCTACCTACTCAAGCTTTCTCTGGCTGCGTGTGATGACCTCTTGCACACACAGAAGCCCCTGCATCAGTGGAAGATGGAGTGAGGGTTCACAACTGTCTTGCTGTTCTCTGCTACCAGAACAACTCTCAGTTTTATTCTGTTTTATGTAAATTGGGTCACAGATGTTTTATTGCTGCAAAATGCTTTGAAACTTTTTCATATGTTCAGTGGGAAAAGAAGCCTCTCAAAATTCATGCTGAAATAATTAAGCTTTTTAATTTCACTGTCAATTTCTCAACACAAGTGATAAATCTCTCTTTCTACCGCCTGCTCCCTCCCCACGTAGGACTTTTCAGTCCATTTCCCTCTCTGGTTGGTCTAAAAGTGCCTTTGGAACACTTCTCAGCATGCCGTCTGAAAGCACTGATGGTTTACCAAATCTCAAACAGGCTGGTCCCCTAAGAAATATCAACCAATGCTTTTGCAGCCGAAAGCATCCTGGCTCTGATGGCTCTTCAGAAGCCTGGAGGGGTAATCAGAGGATTCCACGACTATCTGTCTCTGACTCAGTTCCCTTCCCATTCAGAATCTGAAGAAGTTTTGCTCTCTTTGTGCATGTGAATAATCCCATTAAATTCTTCTCTATGTGTAGTGAGACAACAATAACAAAAGAAAAGGCTCTGGCTAGATCTTGATACAAAACAAGGTTCATAGGTTCTGTGAGATATTGGGCAGCTCCTTGAGGTTTTGTTCAAATTCATATTTTTCGCCTGCCTCAATGAACTGTCTGGGAGGTTACATACAGGATAGATACTTCCTGAGTATCTGACACCTGCTAACTGTCCTGTAAATCTTGACTCTATCCCTACCCATGAATCGCACAAAATGCATTTAGTCTCCTGACCTGGAATGTGTTGAACCCCCATATGCTGATGAAATATTCACATAGTTCTGGAGTTGCTTACAAGGGGCAATATTTGGGGTTTCTCCAGAGCAGCCATTGTAGTTGATCTGCAGATAGTAAGACCCTGGAGTTTAGGCAGAAGTAGCTGCCCTTAGGGATTTATACCAGTTTACTTTAGCCATGTACAAAGATACAATGGTTTCTTAGGCAAAGACTGGCCGCCACAAGTCTACCATTAGGACACTAGTCTCTGTGTCACCCAAGCTAGAATTCACATTGAACTTCAAGTGTTTTTCTGCCCAGCTTATTCCCTGATCCCTCCCCTCCTTTGTTCCCTTTGCAAGCACTGAGCTTTGTCTATGCTCTAAATAAAGAGTTAGTAAATATTGTCTGTAAAGGCAGGAGAGGAACTATGGAGGTTGTGTGGGCAAATGGTCTCTGTCTACTCCGCACTCCGCTCTCCCTGAAGCAAAGCAGCCGCAATCGTAGACAGCAGCAGCATAAACACAGTTGTACTTACTGGATAGCAGAGGGGTTTTGTGCAAGGATTTTGCCTTCCACGGCCCATTTGGCAATGCAGAGAGACATTTGTTTCTTCCACAGATGGATACAAGGTGCTGATGTCCTTCAGAAGTAGAGGCCAAACATGTTGCTAAGTATCCTTTAAAAAAATTAAAAAGTTCCCTCCCATAAAAGAGAATTCTCAAACCTCAAGTGCTAAACCAAAATGTAAAATCTTACTTCCAGACACCAACATTTTAATTACGTATAATCATATTTATAAGAAAAAAATCAGTCTTCTTTAGCAATGACCAGCCTTAGCTGACAAACTATACCAAAACTGGCACTGCACCATAGCTGACCCAACCGATGAAAGATCTGGAAGGAAATAAAGAGAAACAGGGAAGGATGCCTGTCCTTACAATCCTAAGTGTCAGAGTCCTGAGAGCAGACAGGTGAGGTTCACACATTCAGTGATAGATGCTGGAGAACCGCAAATCAGTTTGGGGTGAAGCCTAGCCATCTGCAGGTGTGGTCCTTGGGTTTGTCCTCCCTTGCCTGGATCTCTGGTCTGTGATAGTGGTGAGTGTTTAATAATTTATCCACCTTGATGCTGGGTGTGGTGCTGTCTCCTGGGAGCATGTGTATGTCTGCTTCTGAGCATGGAACACCAGTACCACTGACTTCCGATGCCCTTCCCCAGCCCACGGGCAGACACCTCACGTCACATGTAGGTAGTAGCTACCTGGAGAACTCCAGGGGTTTACCAGACTTGTCTGCCATGCTGGGTTTAGCACGACTCTGTAATCTCAGCTTTGAGGAGCACTGTTGATTCTATTCCATGTGATGTCCATTAGTTTTGTGGTCACAGAGCTCAGGAACCATTTCTAAAAAGCCCAAACACCTAGGTACTCGACGAGGCAAAATCCATCTTCAACATCACTTGCACCTACCTTCAAGCACACCATCTACCAAGGACTTAGAGGTGCTCTCTCTGCCTGCTCTTCCTATCTCTGCTCTGCCCTGCCATCCCTGTCCAGCCTGTCTATCCTATGCCAGCCTGTGACCCTCCTTTAGCTCTATTGCCTATGTTGTCTGCCATAGTGGCCGCTGGCCTTGTGGCTGCTCTTAGGACTGTCCTCTTGAGGGGAGTGCACTGTGTTCTTAGCCCTCACAGAGAAGAGGAGCTCCAGACTCTCCATTGAGTGAGCAGAATGGAGAAACTGTTCTGGATCGCTTGGTCTGCAGCATTGGAGGTCCTGGGACTTTGGTTGTGGGCAGCCCCTTCCCAGACTTTCTGCTTGTGTCTATGCAGGATCTGAACACAGCAGCCTCTGGCCAGCCTGGACCCCCATGAGCAGCATGCCGGCCTCTTCTCCCTGGGGTGATAGCATGAGCAGAATTTCTGGTTCTTGGTAAGAAGCTGGTGTTGGATGTGCACGTGTGCACAAATGTATGAACTGCAATGTGGTGTTTGCAGGGGAGAATCCAAACGAAGTCATTCCTTAGAAAAATGAGCTCCATAGTCCAACACACTGAATGCCAGGACACTGGTACTTCAACGATATGGTGGGGGGTGAAGGTGAGGGACAGGGTAGGAAAATGAAGAAAGAATGGAAGGAGAAGGCAGTTCAACATTCACTGCATATCCCATGAAATTAAGAAATTCAAGGCAAGGAATTATGTCAGAGGGGAGGATCAGAATGATTTAAAAAAGGTGCATCAACCAAGATGCATTGCATTCTTCTTTTACCCTTGACCCTACCCCACCTCTTTCCAGTACCCACTTCCTGGTATTTATTTTGCTGAACTTTGATTGTGCTTTTCTAAGGAGATCTCCCTTGAATCTACCATATTTCAGTTCATATACTAGTCTATACAACCTGTTACCCAACATATTTACTTGTGAGTTGGTAAGCTAGATCCAGCTTCCACATATAAGGGAAAGGTGTCCTTTGCCTCTCTGCATCTCACTTACTTGACTTGACATATCTAAGTTCCAGGTCCTTCCATTTCTTCACAAATGGTACAGTATTATTCTTTCTAATGATGAGTAAAATTCCATTGTGTTTATATATCACATTTTCTTGATCCATTCATTCCATGAGGGGCATCTGGGCTGATGAATGAAGAGAACAGAGGGAAAATACAGTCAAATACCTAATGTTTATCCTGCAAAATTAAGAAGAGTAAGGGAAGGGGTGGCTAGGGGAGAGATGAGCTAGAAGGTTAAAAGCGGCAACACTGATCAAGATGCACTGTATTCATAAGCTGCTTTGTCAAGTGTTCACTCCTTTGTATAACTGCTGCTTTGTTAAATGGTAACTCCTTTGTACAACTACTTAAAGGTGATAATAAAAAAAAGAATCAAAATAAAATGTGTTTCTTCTAAAAAATGATGCATTGTGTTCATAAACTGATTCATTCAATGGCAACTTCTTTGTACAATTAATTAAAGATAATAAAAATAAGTTAAAGCAAAATCCTCATGAGATCCCTGACAGCTTGGTATGCTCATTTGCTCATCCATTTGCCCAACCAAAAAATCGCGTAATTGTGCTAGACAGTACACTGTGGAAAGAAATGGGAAATATGGAGATATAGTACCTCCACGGTTCACATTTAAAAAGTTGTACAGAATGCTTTACAGTCTATTCATGAAATTTGTGTGGTATCTTCATAGAAACAAGGGAGAAGTTACAGTATATCTTTATACTACAGATTTAGGGAGAAGTGCAGAGCAGGTAGCCAATGGCTCAAATAGTTCAGAGAAGGAATGAGCTGGACAAACAGAATGGGCCTGAGCAAAGACACTGAGACACTGAGAGCTGAGGCATTGGGATACTGTCCATTAAATGGTGAAACTTTCCTGTGGATATAAAATTAAAGACCCATGCAGCTCATTAGCTTCCTCTGTGTGTGTGTGTGTGTGTGTGTGTGTGTGTGTGTGTGTGTGTGTGTGTGTGTCTGTGTCTGTGTCTGTGTCTGTGTCTGTGTCTGTGTATCTGTGTCTCTGTGTGTGCGCATCTGCGTGTGCATGTGTGCCATTCATACTTCTGAGACTCAGTTTCGTCACTCACAATGGGATGCTCAAATCAGCTAGATTTATTTTAGTTCCTTCATAACAACACCCAGCCATAATTCTGCCTAAAAGCCAGGCTTGGAAGACAGATAGACACTAGGGGCTTTTCCAGAATTAAGGACAGAAACAAAGCTATGACATATAGATCTTAGCACCACTAAACAAAAAAGTGCCAACTCTAAAGGTTTCCATCCGTGTGTCTGTCATTTTTCTCAAGACTCCAATTCCCGGAGTTGTTTGGCTGGATGAACTGTAGATTTCTGAAATTCTACCATGAAATCCACAGACAGACACTTCTCCCCCTGGGCCTCAGAACAACTGATAGACACGAAGGTGCTGAATGGCCTGAGTGGCGAAGTGGCTAAACAGCACAGCAAGACCATGGCCGATGGAGACCCCAAGTTTAAACTCATTAGCTGCCAGGAGCAGCTCTGTGTAGGATCATGACATACCCAAGGCTTCTGCTTTGTGTGTCCAACTGTATAAGAGATTCAACGGCTCAGCTGGGCAAGCAAGGGTGGGAGTCCTCAGCCTCAGTCAGCTCTGGGCAGTGCCTGCGCAAAGTCCTCCTCTCTTCAGGGACTACGCACGGGGTGCCGCCATGCTGAGCCAAGATGCCACGGGTGCTCCTGAGCCTTTATTAACAAAGCCAGACTCTCTTCTCATTTTCTACCAGGAATTTTCAATGCCCAGCATCTGCTGAGAAACAACATTTTGACGAGAGGTGTAAGTGATGTAGAAACATATGGATAAATCTTTCTTTAAATAAACACAGGCACTAAATCAGAGGGCATGCTTGATTGGCAGCACTTATGCTGTGGAAAAAGACTGAAGTGTCTGTGTCCTAAGGTAGAAGCCCACGCTTCACTTCTGTTCTGTGTATTCTGGGAGAGCACAGCAGGCCCTTCCTTCCCTCCCTCCACCAGAGCCCTGGAGTCCGCGGGCAGCTGGTAGCTCAGTTGAGTTTCCCAGGCTTCTTGGGATTGGTGGTGCCATGAACCAAATTACCTCCTCAGCCAGAGAGAGCAGAAATGGAAGGCGTTATTGATTGACCTCAATCTATGGGGATATTTTCTCCACATTTCTCCTTTCTGAAAAATCAACCCTAAATACCATGGTGCCTCCAGCTTCAACCACGCATAGACCAGGACAGTACCCTAGGGAGGAGGGCAACAAACTCTATGGGAAAGGGCTAGAACATGAGTGTTTTAGACTTTCTGGGCTGTCTGATCTCAGTGTTAACATTAGGTTCTGACACTGTCACATACACAAAAAGTACTGAAGACAATATGCATGCAGTGAATGTCTATGATCCAATAAAACTTTATTGACACAAACAAGTCTAGTATGCTGAGCTCTGCCTATGACATAAGCTGTATGCAGAAAAATAAGCAAAGCTTCGAAGGAAACCCAGTTCTGGGAGAGACCATCTCTGTCCTGTCCCTGGTGCTGTTGGCAAGGCAGCTATAGAGGAGAGAGCTCACCCTTTGTACCACTTCTAGAACTCTATCTTTGATATGACAAAAAGATAAAAAGTAAAATTTAAATTAGATAAATCAGCCTCTCAGGAGCACTTCACAATTAAGCCAGAGCAAGGAATAAAATGTCTGCAGTAATATGTCCAGGGTAAAACAGTGTTCACACAGCTAGACTCACTGCAATATACAGAATGGCCTGTGAGCATAGTATGCTTGTAATGCATATTTTATCCCCAGTTTATTATTTTGTATTATCTTCAAAACTATTAATAGGATGGCAGATGCTTCAAGTTATATTCATCAAGCTCATACAGGGAAAAGAATAGTTTGGATCATGTCTGGATAATAAATGCTAATAACTCAGCCACCTATGTTCAGAAAAATGTGTATCTATTATAGAGTACCCAGTATGGTAGATTACAGCTACACCATGCTTAGTACGGCAGAATTGAGACACTTTCTTCAAGAGCAATATATGTCCTCTTAGTTGAGCCTGTTGCAACAAACTGTCACAGTCTGGGTGGAGTCAACGACTTTCGTTTTTATCTAATAATTCTGGAGCTAGGACCAAAAGATCAAAGTGCCACCATACATCATTTCTGTTGAAGGCCACTTCCTTGTGTGTAGATGGTTTTATTCTTGTGCACCTCACAAGGAGAAAGAGCAATCTCTCCCATGCCCTCTCTAAAGGCATTCATCCTGCTCAGGAGGCTCCATCTCAGTCACCCCTTCCTGATTCCAGCCCATGGGGACCGAGATTTCAACAAACAGACTGGACTTGAAGCAAGGGTAAACGTTGAGTTCGTAGCCATTTGCATGGTCAGTTCTTCAGGGGGAAACAGGGCAAAGAAAGCTCACCTGCTGGTCCTAACTCTAACTGGAAGCACAAGGCCGACATTACAGATGCACTGATATTGTTCCCTGAAAGAGTGGACACGTTTTGGGGTGTGCGAAAGGCAGCCTTCCTTTGTTGAGTTGTCTTCAGTCCTTTATACGAGGTATGGCTCACTTCGATCAGGGCTGACCTGTTTCCAAGGTGCTGGGTGTGGGGATGGGTTTCCTGTGCTGTGTTGCCATCTGTCCCCAAAGGCCACACGCAGCCCTGGTCTGCAGGAATGCTGTCCGCTCTGCATCTGTCTTCCTCCCAGTGGCGTTCCAGCCTCGCTCCCTGTGCCTGGGTGGGCAACCCCAGTCCCAGTTGTGGAAAACAGGATGGGATTCATGCTCAGCTTTGCTTTCTCTCCCCCTTCACCTCACTTTGTTCCATGCACCTCAGGTGTAGGCAAAACTACGTTCCCCTTGTCAATCAAGCACTCTCTCTCCTGTGACTTTCTCAAGTCATATGCTGGTTCTTAGAAACATTCTCTAAGGCATTGTTAGCCCTCCACTCCTTAGAGCATTTTTCTGAATTGTATTTTCCCATCTAGAATATGCTACTAGTGAGCAGGGACAGCTCTCAGAATGGGACCTTTTACTTCACACAGAAGATCTGTTTAACATCCCAGAATGCCCCTTTCAGGAAGGCCTACCCAGTTGACAGAGCTGCAAACTAAGGTAGGCTGCCTTGGAGGCGGGGAGTTATTCAGCACTAGAAAGGCTCTGTAGCAGGCTCCCTGGGCTGGGATTGGATGCAGGCTGAGATTCCAAGCTCTGCATGGGAGGCTGGCTCAGCGGAAGGTGACATCAATCTGGCCAATGGCTTCGGAAACTGGCTGCACACGGCCACGTTCTCTGGAGTTCACCACATATCCTCCATCTCACCTTGCTTTGAGAAACTGAATTGCAACTGCAGGGGACACAAGGGAGTTGGTACCTTAAGTAAAATGGCTAGATGATTTTTATCCAATCCTAGGATATTCAGAACATGACGGTTGTTCTAATTGCTACCTGCAAAGCCTGACCGCAGCAGACCATTGTGTTTTTCTGAGCAGAGGACCAGGCAATCAGCACGAAGACTCCTTTCATGTGTGCTGTTTATAACAGATGTCGCCAAGCAACATTGCACATGCTTGCTTAGTATTATCAAAACAATCATTCATCTATTCATCTTGCTCAGTGCAGTGGTACAAGCTGGCTCTATACATCTTGCAGACATGATCTTTTTATGAGTACATAAACAAAAACCTGGGTGACGTGTAATAAATCATCCGGAGCCGTCATCACCGGGTCTCCCGACTCAGTGTACTTTCGTGGGGAGGTAGACAGAGCAGGCTATTATGGAAAATGGAGGCTCTAATCTCATCGCCGGGAGGCAGGGGTAGTGACAGCTGACCCTATTTTGTACATTTCTCAGCATCTGCAATGATAGGTGAATGTAACCTGCTTGTTTTGGAATTATTTTCATCAAGTTAAGCATTGGAGTTAAAACACATAAAAGCATGACTTGATGTTCAAGTCTAATGATATTATTATTCATGGGCAGAGTTCCGTGGAAAACATATTTAAGAAAGAGCATTCATTTGGTATTTAATTGTGAAAGAGCTTCGTTAAAAAGCAAATCATATAATGAAGAGGTCAGTCTTTGCATGCATGCTTTGATGATTGGTCCTCGACTGGATGTCCCCAGAGAACTAGACATATCAATATCATTCCCTTCAAGAGTGGTGAGGGTAATGATTGCGCGTGATTTGGAATGTGCAAAATGCAGTCTTCCTTTGTTTTCATTCAGAAAACAAACCCACACACGACAGCCATTTGATTTTTGACAAGGGAACCAAAAATATATGTTGAGAAAAAGACAGTCTCTTCCACAGAGGGTGCCGGGGAAGGTGCACATCCACATGGAGCAGATTGAAACTGGACTCCGAGCTCTCACCTTCAGCTAAGATTGGTTCAAAATGGATCAAAGAATCAAAGATAGACCCACAGTCTAAGAACTACTAGAGGAAGCAGTAGGGAACATTAGAACATATTGGCATAGGCAAGAACTTCCTGAGTTTAGAATTTCAGGGGCCCAGAAATAGAATTGACAAGAGGTTGCATCAGTCTAAAAAGTTTAAAAGAAAGCCTACAGAATGGGAAAGATTTGCCATTTGACAAGTGTCTAATTAACAAAATATACAAAAAGTTCAAAAAAAATCTTTGCTGGGCACTGGTATCTCTTATCTGTAATTCTAGCTATTCAAGAGGCTGAGATCTGAGGATCATGATTTGAAGCCAGCTCAGGCAGAAAAGTCCCTGAGACTCCTATGTCTAATTAACCACCAAAAACCTGAAAATGGGGCTGTGACTCAAGTTATAGAACACAAAAGCTCAATGGCCACACCCAAGGCCTGAGTTCAAGCCCCAGGAATGGCACACAAAACAAAACAAACAGAAAAATAAAAACTGGAACCTCAAGGATCAAATAAACAAACCAAAAAAGCTGGACCCACCAAGAGTTAATAACTCAGTTACTAATAACAATTACCAAACAGGAAAAGAAGCTAGACAGAGACTTCTCAGAAGAAGTATAAATGGCTAATAAATACGTGAAAAAAAGTGCTCAGTAATCCTAGCCATAAAGGAAATACAAACCAAAGAAACACTGAGATCCCACCTCATTCAAGTCAGAATGGCCATCATTAGAAATAAAAATGCTGGCGGGGCTACTGGGGGGGAAAGGCACCCTACTGGATTGATTTTTTTTTTGTCAGTCATGGGGCCTGAACTCTGGGCCTGAGCACTGTCCCTCAACTCTTTAGCTCAAGGCTAGCGCTCTACCACTTGAGCCACATCACCACTTCTGACTTTTTCTGCTTATGTGGTGCTGAGGAATTGAACCCAGGGCCTCATGCATGCAAGGCAAGCACTCAACCACTGAGCCACCTTCCCAGCCCCGGAAAAGGCACCTTACTTAATACACCCTAGGTGAGAATATAAACGAGTGCAACCACTGTGGAAGTCAATATGGAGATTCCTCAAAAAACTAAACATAGAGCTACCCAGTGATCTGGCAATGCAACCGTGGGCATTTACCCTAAAGACTGCAAGTCAGGATAATGGCAACTGCACACCCACATCCATCACAGCACTGTCTACAATACTTAAGTGTGGAGGCCCACAGACGTCCCACCACTAATGAAAGGATCAAGAAAAGGTAAGGTAGACAGACAGACAGACAGATCGAAGATACATAGATAGTGCTAGTTATTCATTTATCAGATGAAATGGATCCTGAAAAAAACTATGCTGAGTGAAGTAATCAGACTCAGAGAGACAAAGGGCACATATTTCTCTCATATGTGATAGGCCTAAAATATAAACATACATGGAAACCATACAATGGGCCATATACAAACTGACTGAAGTACCCACAGGAGGGCCCCCAGTGGATCATCCCATGAACCATTAGCAGGGAGTTCAACAAAGTGAATATCAGGAGGCTGAAACGCATCTTGTTGGGAGGGGTTTGGGGTAAGCAGAAGGAGCTGACAAATGGAGAGAGGATTGGTGGGTAGATAGAGTGACAATACTCACCATGAATATGTGAAAGAGGAACTGCAAAGTCATCAAAGATAGTGAGGAAATGGGTGGGAAATGTTGACATAAATGTTTGTTCCTTCACCTGGAGGTGGTGCTGGTGTCCAGTGAGATCACACACATCAGGAACAGGCGAGAAAGGCTTTAACATAGAATATTTGAAAATAGAAAAAATGTTTATTAGCAAACATGAAGATATAGCCCAAAGAAAATAACACTCTCCTCTTCTCTCACTGAACTATAGATAGAGTTCTTTCTAAATATATGTATGTGTCTTTATGTGTGCATGACAGGTAGTCTTAGTCTTAGGTCAGGTTCACATGCTACATATGTGTTTGTCTAACTCCATATGTATATTTCTAACTCCGTCTGTAAAGGGAACAAAGGCATACTATACATACTTTTAATCAAACATCTTAAATAATCTTTTACTTGAAACTAACAAAAGACCAAAAAATTGAGAAAATATGTCAATTTAGATAAAATATTTAAAAACATCTCTACATAATTTTGATTGGGTCATTTACTAGGCATAAGAAACATTATATGTTTAAGAAGAAAGAGAAGGCAAAATTATCAGAGGACAGTGTCCTATCTTTTGAATAAAATATGTGTGTGTAATTTTGGTAAAATGTTAAATAATCAAGATACACATTTACAAATTTAAAATAGAATGGATATATAATCAGATTATATATAATCTACATATTTACACATATGTAAATAAAGTCCAGAAATCTATCTAGCTATAATATATGGATATATGTATACACATATATGTATATACACATATATTTATAGTATATAATCTAATTCCAAGTGCTGCGAAAATAAATTGGAAGTTCTGAATCTCTGATGGAGGAGCTTATAGCTGACATGGGATGAGGTAGGAAAGGCATTGCATAGACAGTGTTAGGAATAAAGTCAGTGGTAGTGCATTTTTGAGATGAGGAAATTTTTACTTTGAGTAGAAAATTACTGGTAGTTTGCTTGACTAGGGACTTGCAGATATAACCACATTTATGCCCTGGAAGGTCCCTAAACAATGGGAGTAAATAAATGAAGAGCCAAAGGGCATCTATAGTAGACAAAATGTGGACCATGGAAATACAGAAAATCAATGTACATGCCAAAGGACATACATAGAAAGGCCTTCCTAATACAGAAGAAGAAAGGAGGGTGCAGACAGTCAAAACCCACTTCAAAGAGTCCACAAGTCTCACCAAGAGGTACATTCATTTGAATTTCCCTAGAGGGAGTAATGAAAACTTGGACACTACACAGGAGAGAATATACACCTCACAGTACCCAGCCAATGGCAGACTGGAGGATGAGTTTGGGGTACTGGGAATAAATTGCTTGTTGTCTGCCATTTTGGTGATCATTTTCAATTCTCAGATGTACAAATGGAGTAGAGTCTGCAATTTTTGAAAATATAGTTCATCTTTCAAAACACATGCATTAAATGTGTAAATGATACACTCATAATAATTGTGTGTCTCATTGTTTGAAATAATCTTAGAGTGCTCACATTAAATATGAAACATGTACACATACAAATCTCTTGATTATGTGACTAGTCATTCTTCTTGTTTTAATTTCAGAATGTAGAATTTCCTTAAAGAAAATTTTACCCTGAGGAGCAAAGCTGCAATATTAATCTCCGTATCCTGTCATGTAGCTTAGTGTCTGAGTCACAATGGGCACTATTAATGTTTAAATAAGTTTAATTTAAACAAGACTGATCTAAGATTATCTTTGCATCAAAAACAGAAGATAATTTGCTATAAAAATGATTAAAGTCAGGAACGAAAATGTTCAGAGTGGCATACAGAACAAACCATTCTAAAATCTGGGAGAAGCTGCTATTAGAGTACAAATATTTATCCTCTGGTACCGACTATTCCCTAAAACCAATTATCTCTGTCCCCAAGGACCATTCCTAGCCACCTCTCAACAGTGGCAAGATGACATAAGATGAATAAACTTTGTTCTTTATAAAGAATAAAACCCCTCTCCAGCTGTGACCACCCCTTATGACATTGCATGCAACTCACTGGCCAGCATGGGTTCTTAGTGCTGGTGGTCCTTCCTCCCTCCCCCTATGCTTTTGGACACAGTGAGGTCATTCCATCATTTTGTAATCTTCAAGATCTGTAGTCTTCAAAATTTCACTGACAAGGACTCCTTCATCTTTCCTTGTGTATCTTCTCTAAGAATCAAATGTTATCTGACTTATACTCTGTTTCAGCAGTAAAACCTACTGATACTCCTTTGAATGTTGATTTCTCCCCTAGCTTTCAGGGCTCCTGAGAACCAAAGGGCTGAAACTAGGAACATGTGTAGCTGTGGCCTGAGAGCGGCCTTGCACACAGCACTGAGGAATGAGAACCTTGGCCCCTGAGGCTGGAAGAACCCTGAACGTAACAGAAGAGAGCCACTGAATTATCCGTCTTCTTCTGCACAAGGTGGCTTCCCCAAGACCTTCCTCCATGGGCCCCAGAAGAAATACTACAGGACTATGCTAAGAGGGGGAGCACAGGCCTCAGAGCCCAGGGTGTCACTTAGCAGTCCACCCTGCTGCTCCCTTCATGCTGACTGCACTCGGGCCTTCAGCGCGGGGGGGATCTGCGAAAGAGCCCATCTCCTAAGGTCCTGTCACCAATGCTTCCATTTGAAACATTCGAAAATGGACACCAACGGCCTTCCTCCCAGAATCGCTCTGAGTATAAATGAGCAAACATGATGAAAATATGGCATTCGCCTTTCAGTGCTATGTAATTAGAAACCCTTTCCTGTTGTTGCTGACAAAGCCCCCTGGCCTCGTCCTGGGGCTGGGTAGGGCCATAATGAGAGGGGCGCCCACAGGAACAGCGTTGGATTTGCCTGGGAGTTGCTATCTCCTAAATGCAGGGCATCAGGAAGGGAGCATCCTCTGTTGTTCTGTTCATTCAATGGCGGCCGGGGATAAAAAATACCACCAGGTGGACAACTCCTATGTGCTTTTCTCAGAGGTCTTCCAGTCCACAGAGAGGGAGCTTTTCAGGAGCAAGAAGGAGACACAGGCACAATCACTGACAGACTGATGGACGACGAGGGAGATGGGAGGTGTTGACCAAGGCAAATTAGCCCAGTCCCAACCAGGTACTAGCCAGGGACGGGGACGATGGTCCCCTCCACTCTGAGGGCAGTAAGGATGCAGTGGGAAAGCACCACCATGGCCCAGGCCGTGGGACCTGCCCCATGTTCCCACCCTTACTCGGGGTCTTGAGCACGAGTTAGCTGCAGGGACAGCGGGACCTAAACCTGAAGCTGAAGTGTGTTGCAAACATTGATGTTCTGTCTCAGATTCTATTCCAGCATGTTCACAAAGTTGTTCTAGTATGAAGATATGTTATATCCCTTAATCATTACAATTTAAATGTCCTGCCCTTACCTTGTAGAACTGTCCATGTCCCAGGAAGTCTCCTTTCTTTTTTTTTTAATATGTATTTTTATTGTAAACATACCATACAGAGGGGTTACAGTTACATGAGCAAGGTAATGAGTCCATTTCCTATGGAACATTGTTACCCTCTCCTTTATATTTCCCCTACCATCCCTTTCCTCACCACCTCCCCAACTCCTCCCTCCCCTTCCCCTACCCCACTGCCCGCAAAGTTGAAAGTTTGTTTTCAACATACGGTCTTGTATGTCTCATTGTTACAATGGGTCATCCTGTATCCTTATTTCAGCATTCCTTTCTTTACTGTGCATCTTTTGGACCAGTGATCACCAATTTGCCTCAATGTGTGCCACACTGAATTTTTTGAATGTTCTAGTAATCATGTTAAAATCATGTGAATAATAATTTTTAAATAGATATATCGGAAACATCATGCAATATATAACATGAAATTAATGACATGATAGCTTTCACTTGCATTTCATCCCAAGTCTTCAAATCTCAATGTGCTTTGTACTCACCCCAGACATCTATACAGACTAGCTACTCAAGGTGTCTGGTAACTCCCATCTTGGATAAAGGTTTCTATTCCACCTAAGTCTATGAATAAATGAAAATACAGACTCACATCGTGATACATCTGTGAAGGCCCAGACTATGTCTTCAGGAAAGAATTCATTTATGGCCATAACATTAAGACTTACAGAGTGGAGAGCCAGCCTGCAAGAGAAGAAGAAAGTTCCAGGAAGAACAAGTGTTATCTGTGAAGATTCCAATATGGGAAACAGCCTTTGTGTTCAGGAAACTGAAAGAGGAGAGTGTGTCCTAAGCAAGAAGTGTCAGGAATGCTACACAATGAGGCTGGAGAAATAAGAACGGAAAGGTTAATCAGGTAAGAATGTTAAAAGGAGCATGAGCTTGACCTTTAGATGCTTTGGAAAACACAGGATGCCACAATCTGATTTTATTTACTCAGTTGGGCTGGTACTAGGGCTTGAACTCAGGGTCTTGAGCTCTAGTCTGGCTTTTGCACTCATGGCTGGTGCTCTGTCACTTGAACCATACCCAGCTATGCTTTTTGCTGGTTAATTAAAGTCTCACAGAGTTTTCTTCCTGACTTCAAACTGTGGTCCTTCAGGTCTTAGCCTTCTGAGGATTCCAGGCATAAGACACCAGTTTCTGACTCTAACTTTTTATTTTAAAAATTATTATACTAATGGAGTTGCCGAGAACCCCTGTTCCCAGGGGCTAGACATCTCTGCAGAGGAGGTTGCAGCAAGAAGCATGAGAAAGATTTCTGAACATTTTCCTCGATAGTCTCAACTTGGCAATCGCATTTTTGTGAGGAGATCACACCTAAGGATACAAAGGAAGATCCAGTGACAAAAATAGGATGTTTTGTTCTCTTCCACTCTATGTTTGAGAGAGCTCGTGCAGTGTAATTTATGCTCCTATTCAAGGAAAGGCATTCTGCCTAACTTGTTGGCTGAGAAGTATACAAAAGAGTCCAGCACCCACCCTGGAAATGTGGTTGACTTTCTGTCACCGTGCTAGGACACCAAGTACGGGCCACTGGAGCCAGGACCAGACATTCCGCGAGGCCGCCTGGCCTCTGCTCCAGCCCTCCCCCTCTAGTTCTGTGGAGCCACAGTTCCTTGCCTTGTGAGTTCTCTCCACTGCCTGCTCCCTGGGAAGCCATAAAGCTCAGATGCAAGAGGGTGTGGCAGAGCTCTTCAAGCTGCAGAGTGTGGAGGCCAGCTGGGTCTTGGCTCTGATAACAGAGGGAGACTGCCCTTCTCACCACTATCAGCATCCTGGTTACAGAAGCTTAGATTTCCTGCCCCAGTGACACCATTTCATTCCCTTCCAGCAAAGAGTTTTAGATGGGAGATAACTAGCTCCATTTTACAGAAGTGGGCTGAGTAGTGATTTCAGCTAATAACTTCAGGTGATAAATTGTCAGGGGCCCCAAGCCACCTGGTGGATTTCAGTGCAGGCACTGGTCCCCACCGAGCCTCTTAAGGCCATTTTGAACCCTCTCCTGACCCTCCTGAACATAAGCTCTGAAGTCTTTCTTCCTCTGTCCTCTCCTGGACACTGCCTCCTCTGATTTTGGCCAGATGAAAGGGAAGGCCACCGTGTTCTAGTGGACCCCTTGTCAAGTAGTAAGCCACACAATGAAGGCTGTTTAGCCCTGAAAAAGAAACAGAGTGTCAACAGGTGCTGGATAGATCTTAAAACCATTAAGGGAACAAATCAAGATGAGAAAACCACCTCGTGTGTGATTCCACTTACATGGAATATCCAGAAGAATCAAATGGGTCCTGACAGGAATTGGTATTACTGCCTGCTCAGGATGGGGGGTGGAGGGAGAGCAGATGGTGACCACTGAAAGACCTGTGATTTCTACTGTGGATGACCAGAGTGCTCTGGAGTTAGACAGTGTGGATGGTTGTACACATTGTGATAAAAAAAAACCAACACTGCTGACCCATACATTCTATAAGAGTGATTTTGTGATTATATCGCAATAAAAAAGGAAAATGTAACCCTATAAAATTGAGATTTAGGGAAGACTCCACAAATTGAAAAATTGACTATAGACACACATATATATATAGTATATATGTACTGAAGGTATGGTATAAGCTTATGGCACATACATATTTACATATACACAATATCTCATATCAATATACACACATATGTACACTATGTGTGTGTAAATATATATATATATATATATATATATATATATATGTGTGTGTGTATATATAAAATCTCAAAATGAGAACATGGAAGCTCAGAGACCCACCTGGAAGGAGAGAACCCAACCGTGCATTTGAATGAAGATGTGCTGTGCTTACTTTTTGCCGGCTCTGAGGCCGGCTCGGGCCCTGCTAGGTCACAGTCAGTGCGAGGTTTCTATAGGGTCACCACCGGCACGGGGCCCTCTGCGGGGCTCTGCCGCGCGTGCCCTGGACCGCGGCCCCGAGGAAGGAGCCTGGCCTGCGGTGGACGCTGGCCGAGCTCGTGAGCCCCAAGGTGCGGGCCGTTGGAGCACAGAGGCGGGCAGAGGCCAGCTGACATGTCCGCCCCACTGGAGCCCTTTGCCAGTGGCTCCATCGAACACACACATGGGTCAGCCCACGTTTCCAGGGAAGTCTGGATCCACCGCCCGCAGGGCGCATTCATTCAGAGGACACGCGGGTAGGCGACTTCCATACGACCCGACTCCAGCCTGGCGCGGCCTACACAGCGCGGGCACCAAGAGCGCAGCTGTCGCGAGCTAGGCCAGCAGCAAGCAAAGTGCGCCACGTGCACAGGGAACCGCGTGCTCCACGAGCCACACTCAAGGTGAGCCACACTCAAGGTGAGCCACACTCAAGGTGAGCCACGCGCACAGGGTGCCACGCGCACAGGGCGCCACGTGCACAGGGAGCCCACGTGCTCCGCGAGCCACACTCAAAGTAAGCCATGCATACGAGGAGCCCCCGCGCACAGGGAGCCTCGCGCACAGGGTGTGGCGCGCAAAGTGCGCCATGCGCACAGGAAGCCGCGTGCTCGGCAAGCCACACTCGAGGTTAGCCATGCACATGGGGAGCCACGCGCACTGGGAGCCGCGCGCACGGAGAGCCGCTCACAAAGGGAGCCACGCGCATGGGGAGCCACGCGCACGGGGATGCGCACCAGGAGCCACGTGCTTGGGAGCCACACTCAAGGTGAGCCATGCACACGGGGAGCCGCGCGCACGGGGAGCCCCCTGTCGGACCGTGAGTCCAGCCTGGCCACACAGGAGCAGAAGGACACGCGAGGAGGCGGCGACCCAGCGCAGCATGGGCGCGAGGCCACTTCCACCGGAGCCAGGGCGGAGGGGTGCCGGGCACCACGGCTGTCCAGAAAGGCCTTCCCCTTCGCCACCTCCCACGCAGCTCGGGTCTGCGAGGGTTCACGGCTCCGGCGCCCCGCGCTGACCGTGTCCCTCCCCGGAGTCCTGTGGTCAGCCCGCTGGCCAGGGACCACACCCCGCACCGTGTTGCACTTGGCACCTTCATCTCCCCATTACCCTCAGAAGAAGGCTGGGGAAACGTTCTCCAGAGAAATCGGTGATAGGAGAGGGCTAAGACCGCGTACTGTCTTTGAGAGCTTGTCTTTAGGCCTTTATGCAAACCCTGCACGGAGTACACCAGTTGTTTGGTGAACTCCGGGAGAAGGTAGGAAGCGCTGGTGTTGGAGAGAAGAACTGCACATCTCAAGGTCAACTTAAGGGCATGGCTTTAAAGCCCTGCTGGTTGCCACGTCTGCTTCCTCCGCGAGGCCCTGGGGTATGTCAGTTGCTTCTGAAGCTGGTGTCAAGGGGAGTGGGCAGAGTTTGAATGTCTGGGAGGTTTTTCAGTTTATTTTTTCCATTAAATGAAAACAACCGTTAGATTAAAATATGCTTTGGATTTTAATGGGAGACACACAGGACAGCCAAAAATACAATTTAAAATTTTTGTGGTCACACACACACACACACACACACACACACAAAGAAACATGAGGTTAATTATAAAAAGCTGGTTTAATTAACCCAATGTAAGTAAAGTCCTGCCATTTCAACATGTAGCCAATACAAACATTATTAGTGATTTTTTTTGGTGGATTATGGGGCTTGAACTCGGGGCCCAGGCATTGTCCCCTATCTCTTTTGGCTCAAAGCTAGTGCTCTACCAATTTGAGCCACAGCTCTGCTGCCTGTTTTCTGGTGGATAACAATTTTGGATATAATTTTCCTGTCCAGGCTGGCTTTGCACTACAATCCTCAGATCTCAGCCTCTTGAGTAGCTAGGATTACAGGATTACAGCTAGGATTACACCAGTGCCCTGCTTAATGATCTTCTATACATTTCTTTTCAATGATTGTGTTTTGAAAACTTGGTTTGTATTGCACATAAACAGCACCTCTCAATTCAAACCAGCTACATGGTAACGCTCTCTGTGCCGTAGGTCTGTCTGGTGGCTGCCATCTTGAGTGCATAGACCACAAGTTCCATCACAAAATTTAATGTGGGGAATGATTTTGCATTGAGATAGGAGCATGGTCCTATACCATGCCAGGGAGGGTGGGAACCAGCGCAGATTGTAGGCCCATTGCATTGGGTAGAACTCCCTGGAGGTACGTTGGAGAAGGTCCTAGAACAGCTTGAACATGTGCTTGTTGGATAGGACAGTATTTCAAGTTTGTGTCCAAGTTAGAGGTAACTTACTCTTAGGAAATTATACCAAAGTGCAAATCATTGCTAAAACAAGGCTCCTTAACATATTTGCAGAATTTCCAGATAACTATTCTGTTTTCTTATGAAGAGATTTTTTTTCGAGCTTATGGCAGTTTTTATTTTTTTTCTTCCAGCTCTTGTTGAGATTTTTTTATAGACCCTAAGTTGTTCATAATAAGCCACCCACTTTCAAATAGGTTCTCTCTGTGCATCTGTTCCTAGCTGGTAGCAGTGAGCAAATTCGAGTTTAGAAACACTGTGAGAAATGTTAAACACGAGCATTTGGTAGAAGCAGGTGCCACGAGACCGACGTGAATGTCAGTAGTTGCAATTGATAGGGGATTCTGGGGAAACATTCATTTGGCCCCTGCTTAAAATTCTGGGAAGGGTGGCATAATCTCCATGTGATTTCCCTTCAACTTTCAGCTTTGGAAATACATCTCCAAAGCTGTGCAAATCTCCAGTGAAGGCCAAAATCACATTGGCTGATTTCTTTCTTTCTTTCAAGACTTCCCCACCCTCTTCTCACTTTTCCCCGGTGTCTTGCAGTATTTATTATCCCATTGTACAAAATCTTCGTACTTGAGGTTACTCCTACAGTGTCTGCCGTAATGCTGATGAGAGAATTGAGAAGACAGGGAAGGAGGCAGCCATGTTTGTTCTTATTTTTTCTGACTTACCACTTACAAAAGAGGAATGACCCAGACTTTGGATCTATTAGGACTTGTCTCTACTGCAGGGCTGGGCATTCAAGTTTCTTAGCATGCTGTCTGATTTAGTGACCAATTAATGTACACAATACCAAATTAAAATGGAATTTGGGGGCAGAAAAAGAGTATCTTAAATATAAACATGTCTGAAGCATCTTGTGCTTAATTATACGGGTAGCTGCAGTTTAATCTGAAACTTGAAGTTCAGTGAGCCTTTTGTATTATGTTTTCACTAAACCATACATAAAAGGCCTTTCAGACCCTGATTCCTGACATTCGGCATGCCTGCAGTGCTAAGCGGGCAGACGCCTTTCTCACAGATGCTCCTTGCTGCCTCAATGCCTTTCTCCACCATTTAGCCAGCAGGCAGTGACAGGGACTTACTAAGATATGGTGACAACAGCATCAGGACATCATGGCTGCTGTTGTGAGGAAACAGATTCCACCAGGTATCAGGGTGCACACCTATAATCCTGGCTAATCACGAGCTTAAAAGCTGAAGCTTCTAGTTCAAAGCCACCCTGCACAGGCTCCCATTCATGACCAGCAAAAAATCCAGAAGTGGTGGTATGGCTCAGGGACGGCACCTAGGCACTGAGATCAAACCTCAGTACCAGCACACATGGGTGCTCACGCACACTAGACTTCCATTCGAATTGGTCGAACCCCACATATGGATAAAATGGGAAACAAGGTGTCACATGGGCCACAAATCATTATTTGCCTAAAAGATAACAGGAGCCAGAGAGGGAATGATTAGTTCCATCTGGGGATATGTGGAAAGATGGCACAGGGAAAGTGACCCTCTGCCAAGGAAATGGCCAGCAATGTGTTGAAGAACAGGTGTGCATGTGATGTGGGGGACCTGAGAAGATGGAGAATACACAGGGCATGGGACAGCTGGGGGTGTCTGGAAGGTGGCAAGCCCTCATCAGGGCTGCAGGGTGGGATCCACAAAGTAAGGCTGGGTGGGGAGAAGGGTGTAAGGCTACAGGAGGCAGAAGTAGGAGGATCGAAGTTCAAAGCCAGACCCCTCAAGACAGTGGAACCCTATCATCAAAATACAGCTGGGGGTAATGGTGCGTATCTGTAATCCCAGCTCTGTGAGACGAGGATCCTGATGTGAAATTGGCCCCAGGAAAAAGCGCAAGGCCTTACATGAGAAATGAAGTAAAAGACAAAAGGTGGGGGTATGGCTCACATGCTTAACTGGCAATCAGGAGGTACTGAATTTAAAATCTCAGTACTGCCAAAAACAAAAGTGCAAACAAGAACAGTAGCAGAGGAACAGAAGGCAAAGGACAAACTACCAAGAGTTCCTGAAACCACACAAAGGACTCGAGCTTCTCCCTTCCCTTCTCTTCCTCCACCCTCCCTGTCCCTTCTCCACCCTCTCTTCTTTTCTGCTGTCAATAGAAATATATCTAGAGTTTCAGTCTAGGACCCCAGCGATCTCTTAATCATCATAAAAGACGAATAAACGTGACCATAACTCAGCCACTTCCTGATGTTACCAGGTTCAGGGTACTAGGTCTGAATGCCAGAAGATTCTTGGTCTCCTGGGGAAAGGATTCAAGAATGAACACAAGGGGGACTTAGCAGGAACAGGTTTACTAGTGCAAAACAAAAGGCTAGGCCAGCAAAAGTGTGCTCTGCAGATGGGAGAAAGCCTGGGCAGGCTCAAGAGCAGTAGTACCAGGCTCCCAACCCTCTGAGCTTTTCCTGGTGTGTGGACGTGGAGACAGTCATTCCTGGGAAACTGAAATGTGTCATCGCATTCAAGTTATGTGTCACCAACTCCAGGAGACTGGGCTGTGCGTCAGCAGCCCCGCCCACACGTCTTGGCTGGTGTTTTTCATAGGCTCAGGGTCAGTAAGACCCTGCCTGCTCTATCAGGAGCAGTTCAGTTGATGTCAGCAGTCCAACATGTGATTCCTCACCCACATCTGAGCCATCAGAATTCCCATCTCCCTCCCTGTGGCTCTCCCCAGCAAATCTAAGTGGACCGTTGCTCTTCCCCTTGGTGGCCACAGCAGGGACTCACTTCTCTGGAGCTCTTCCTGCTCAGCTAGCCCTGGCCCTGTCCTAGATGGCATCTTTCTTGAAGGACTATTTCCATCTCTGTCTGGAGCTAGCAGAAGGCCCAGCAAATGGTAGGCATTATGGGGTGGAGAAATCTGAATGGCCAATTTCCAGGGAAGGAATGCGCTGTGTGTCTCCTAGAATCCCACAACTTGGTGAAGCAGACATATAACGAAGCATGGCAGTGAGCTCGTGAGTCTGTTTGTTGGGCTGTCAAAACAAAATACCACAGGCTTGGTATTAAACAACAGACATTTATTTTCTCCCAGTGCTGGGGGTAGAAGTACAGGATCAAGGTGCCACAACTGTTTTGGTTTCTGCCAATCATGTCTTCCTCCATGGCTTGTAAAATGGCCACATTTCGATGCAATCTTCCTTCTATGAACTATTTCCTGTTCTTACAATGCCACCAGATTTACTTCACCTTTATCTCCTCTTCAAAGGGCTTCTCTCCAAATACAGAGACATTCTAAAGTTTTGGGAGACGGGATTTCAGTATGTCGTTTTGTGGAGGTAGTAGGAAGGTCTGCTTCAGTCCTACATAGCTAGATATTATGAACAAAGAAAACAACACACAGACCCTGTCCTCAGGCTGTTGCCAGTCTAGTTTTATAATAAATTCATAGCTCACTTCTCTTTCTGGAGAATGTGCCAGGCAGTACATGAATATCTGTGCAGAAAATGAATCACTGGTAAGCACCCTGCTTCCTCATTTATAAACAAGATCATAGCACCCATTATGTAAGGTTCATTGAAGACTTCAATGGGCACATGCATATCAATGCTTGTGAACTATTACATATTGTAAAACACAATCCAAAAGCAGGTATCACTTTGACATGTCAGATGGTGTTACTCTTCCCTTACTTCTGCCCATGACTTCTTTTCCACTTTGCTCTGTGGTAGAGCCAGTCTCCTCTTTGTTCCCTGTGGAACTTCCACTAATGAATGGAGGTGGCAAAGGTTTTTTTTTTTGTTGTTTTAATTGGTCATGGGGCTTGAACTCTGGGCCTGGGCGCTGCCCCTCAGCTCTTCAGCTCAAGGCAAGCACTCTACCATTTGAGCCACAGTGCCACTTCTGGTTTTCCAGTGGTTAATTAGAGATAAGAGTCTCACTGACTTTCCTGCCCTGGTTGGCTTTGAACTCTGATCCTCAGATCTCAGCCTCCTCCTGAGTAGCTAGGATTATAGGTTTGAGCCACTGACGCTTGGCTCCTGGCTTTTCTTTATGGGCAGAAGTAACCTAAGACCTGTTGTTTTACTTCCAGTTCTTCTCATTCTCTTCAATGGGAACGGAATAGGCTCAGGATGGAGAGACTTAGGGCAGAGTACCCAGCTCTATCCCCCTTCGCTGAACACCCCTAAACCACTCTCAAAAGGGGAGAATTTTTAAAAAAGAAACAATACAGTAATTAGCATGGGTGTCCAAGGGAAAAATGAAACTCTGCTTTTTGTTTCTCAGACTGAGCTGAGAAGCAGCAGGCCCAGAGGTGTGGCTTTGTGTAGCATCATCGTATGTCCTAGAGGAGCACCCACAGCCAGGAGACCCCAGAGAGGACCGCCTGTCTGTGAGAGAGCAGCATGCACCCCACATTGGTGTAGGCAGAGGTGCTCAGACTTTAGTCTGGGGCAGCGGCTGCTTCAGGAGGCTGAGCTGGACCTACAGAGCAGGCCTGGCCCCGCAGGACTCCTTTTGAGCCGCACGGCCTGCCCTCCCCTGCAGCTCTGGGGTCCTCCACGTGCTCTGCGGTTTGCCTTGGGCAACGTGCCAGGCTTCCATCTTGTTTCAGATGGAGTGTAGAGACACCAGGCTCAGGCCTGTGAGCCTGAGCTCGCATTTCTGGGCTGCACTTCTCGCCTTGCCTTCCTGTCCTCCACCAGGGAGAGAGCTCTCATTTGTGACCAGCCTGTATCTTTTCAGCAAGAGAAACAGAAAACAGAAGCCAAGAGTTCTGTGTATGACCCTGGGAGAGGCCAAGTCTCTGTTCCAGGGTTCCTGGCCTCCAAGTGGCCAACAACTAACGGCTCACATTGTTGGCTGTCTGGTCACATGACAGATGCCTGGTTAAGTTCACCAGGAACTGTGTCCCCTAGGTGGCACCAACAAGGAGCAGCACAATGTCAAGGAGGAGACCTGGAGGAAGGGGATGCAGAGTCATGTCTGGTGTCCACTTGCCCCATATGCCACTACCAGTGCCACACCGAGGGCTCTTCTCAGCCTGTATCTCACGCTGATGGCTTTGTCCATGACTCTGCTCCAGTGCACTGCGATACCAGTATGGGGGAAGTGGCCTCCTCACAAGCCCTGAGCTCCGGGTAATATCCTGGGTCAAGGTCATAGATTCAGCCTCCTCAGTGTGTCCTGTGTTCTGAGGGAAGAGGGAAGAGGCAGGGATGCTGTGGAACAGACTGGGCACTGGTTATGGAGCAGTCCTGCCTGCCCCTCTCAGCAGGGCACTGCCTGCCCTGTCCTCCCTTTGAATGGTGCAGGGAGTCAGCGGTATAAACCCTTCTGGGATCCGAACCTCCTCACTCCTCTCTCTTCCTTAAGTTCCTCCACGGCCCCTCCCCCTGCCCCCGAAGCTGCCTCCACTTTAGGCCAGATTTCTAGACTCTGATTGCCAGGTATTGCCTAGTTTAGTTTCTCAGTTTAAACAAAAACAAACAAAAAAAACCTCCCTCATCTCTATTGAGATATAATTGTCATAGGAAACAACTCATCCATTTCAAGTCTACAGTCCTGTATTTCAGTCTATGCCCAGAGCTGCGTAATCGTCACCACGAACTGCAGAACATTTTTCATCACTCCAAAAGAAATGCCAGAGCCATTAGCAATGACTCCCACCTTCCCTCTCTCCTGCCCTGGAGATCTGTTTTGGGCATTCCATGGAAATACACCGGGTAACAGGAGGTTTCCTATGTCTGGTTGCTTCCATGCACACAGCACGATGATTTGTAGCTTCATCCAAGTCTTAGCTTGTATCAGGACTCCATTTCTTTTCATTACTGAATAGCATACCACTGTACAGGCAGCAGGCACACTGCAACTTTGCTTTTGTTTTTGGTTGACAGACATTGGTGTATACATGTATTCCCACAAGCCTGTTTGCGTAAGTGTAGAATTACTGTATTGTGTGGCAACTCTAATCCCATTTTGAGGACTGCAGTTTTTAACGTAAAATGTAAAAGAAGATAAGTGTAACTTCAAAGGAAAGATAGGCTTTCTTTTCTATGAAACACTTGCAAAGGGTAATTGCTTGAGAGATGTGAAGATCCTGTATTTCAGGGACCTGCAGTGGACCCATGATTTGTTGAAGAGTCTCCTTCACATCTTCCCTGTGCCTGAAGCTGAGGCCAGAGCCTGGGGTTCTGTGGCCAGGCTGGGACATTCACCTGGTTTTTTTTTTCATAAAGGTTGGGTGATATAGTATGCATCCCATAATTTCCCAGAAGCGTTTTCCTTGTAGGTAAAATGGAGACCTGGTGTCATCTCTCCTTCGTACCATTTGTCCCCTTGCAATGAAGTGGTGTTGTTTGTGAATACATCCGATGTCTTCTAGTATAGCTGAGGGTTCCTTTTAGAACCCATGTCCTTCCAGAATGGGGAAGAGAAGGTAACTTGGACAGGCCTCAAGGCTGACCTGAATGGCAGAGGGACGAGGGTCTCTGTTCTTTCTCCACATCTTCCATCAAGGCTCCTTCTGGTGCCAGTGTCCAGCACCGCAGTTGCCATCCCATCTGTGTGCTGCCGATCAGCAGAGCCTGGAACAGATCAAACGATGAGTTCGTTACCATTTGAGCCTCCTGCATGGGAGCACTCTGAGCTGGCATCCCTTCTCCAGGCTGCAGGATGCACGGACTTCCATGGGTGCTAGGGTTCCTGGGCAAAAGTAGGGTCTCCGCTGAGAGAAGAAATCACAGTGAGTTTCCAGCGACTTTGATCTGCCACCCCCCAGTTTTGGCAAGAACGAGGGATCCCCCCTTTTTTTGGTCAGTCGTGGGCTTGAACTCTGGGCCTAGGTGCTATCCCTGAGCTCTTCAGCTCAAGGTGAGCATTCTGCCACTTAAGTCACAGTACCACTTCCGGTTTTCTGATGGTTTGTTGGATATAAGAGTCTCACAGACTTTCCTTCCCAGGCTGGCTTTGAACTGTGATCCTCAGATCTCAGCCTCCTAAGTAGCTAGGATGACAGGCGTGAGCCACGGTCCGGGCAATCCCCAAATTTTTAAAACGCACTTTTCCCAAGTCCTATTCTAGATCAATAGCAGGAAAATTAAATTTAATTTAACACGCTCAACTCAATGTAGCTGTAGTACGTTTTACTTTATAGTACTTTGTTTTTTAAATAGAGACGCTCTTTCCCACATTAAGAAAGAGAAACATGGTGGTATTTGCATCCTATCATACAGTAAGATGAAAACTTCCTACTTCTGGGACCCAGCTTGACTTCCACAGCACTGGTATCTGACGCAGACCTGTATCAAGCCATATTGTAGCCTGAGGTAAAAGAGTAGACACAATGAGCCCTTCTCTATGTAAAACTTTGATATTTTCATCATGACTTTTTCCATTAATTTTTGTGTTTTATGGGTTCTGTTAAACATCATTCTTGATTGCTGGGTATCTTGCATCCCTTTCTTAACTATTACTCCTTAGAGAATGGAGGTGCTTGGTCAGCATCCTTTCGGGTGATACGTGATCAGTATTCACTTAGAGAATTAAATGGAAAAATGAAGCATTCAGCCAGGTGCGCGTCCTTCCCTGTCCAGACAGTCTATGTAGACACAGTATTCCCCAGGTGATCCTAAACATCAGCTCAGGACCCACAGACCACAGGAGCCACACGGTGAGGCTGTCTAGCACTCATGAGGCCCTGAAATTGCATTAGCAGAGGACAAGAGCAAGACTAGAGACGTTTGGGGACTGAAGTACTCTGCAGTGGACCCTAGCAACTCTGAGCTGAACTCCTTTGATATGGTAAAGAGTGCCATGCTTTTCAATGATACAACAACTCTACCTCAATCCTGGATCCAGGTCAGTATTTATCAAAGCATTGGGGTAACAAGGCAAAGGAAAGAATCAGGTTTGCATCCTAACTCATCTTTTATTACTATGCCCTTGACCAAGCTGCTTGAGCTTCCCAAGCTTATATTTCCCTTTGTGAGCCATGGATCCCATAGTAACAACCTCAGAGGATAGCATGGAGAATTGCACAACACAGAGAAGGAGATGGGTAGACCTATATACATGGGGGAAATAGAAAATCTTCAACCAAGTGTACCCTACAGCAGAGCTAAGGTCACCGGCCATAGTACAAAGCCCTTTGAAATAAACCTTTAACAAGCTAGATCTGATCCTTTCGGGATGCAGCAGCTGCTAAACTTTGACAGACCAGAGTGTATGTGAACAAAGACTGATTTGTCATGTGTGCCCAGGGACTGCCAACCACTGCATTTATTCCCGCTGGATCTAAAGCTGGGGCAGAGGCCAACTTCACTGTGAGCACTTCAGACTCCTTGGAAGAATGGATTCCTGCAGAATATTAATATAAACTGTTACTATAGATACTTGCCAAAGTCGCCTTTTGATTCTGTTTCTCCTCAGAGGTTGCAAAATGAAGTCTTCCAGGAATAGCAGTGAATTGGCTATGGTTCATTCCAACAATGATCTGTGAAACTTGGGATTTCAGTGTTGCTTGAACATGTCTAGCTGTACGCCTGACATAGTGCACCACAGAGAGTCAGGTTAGGGCATCAAAGTCTCTGACTCAAGAACACTGATGCCTTGCCAATGGTAGTGATACAGCGAGGGAGACTGAGAAGGGAGAAATTCTCATGTAGCTCCATGTATGGGATTTGTGCGTCTGGGCATGCGAAGATGGGCTTTCCAGAGGGGAAAGTTCTCCTTCCTACTGTTGGACTTCCACTGCTCAGATCAGGCTCTGTTGTTCTTTCCAGCAGAGCTCACAGGGTGCTTCCTGCCACAGATCCTCATGCCCAGCTGGCTCTGTTCTCTTCCATTGTTCTCTGGCCTAGAGTCTCTCAGATCTGTCAGCAGCTTCTTTTCCTTGTTTGCTCTGTGTGTGTGTGTGTGTGTGTGTGTGTGTGTGTGTGTGTTTGTCTTTCTGGGATAAAGTTTGTTTTTCAAGCTCTGACAGACTGGCAAGGCAAACAAGGTTGCCATTTTTGTTTTGTTTTGTTTTCTGAGTGTGGCAATTTTTAGCCCTTTGAAAACAATCCTGAGACTCGGGAGGTTATAATTTGAGACGCCATGTGCTTGGGCAGGCATTCAGGTCTTATCGTGGCTGAGGAAAGACGTCGAAGGGAGGAAGTGGAAGACAGATTCATGTGGATGATTTATCAACTGTGAAGGGACTGAACTGACAGAATTAAAAGATGGAATGGCAGAGATGACAGGGATTTATAGACTATTTTGGAGACATGAATGTTGAAGGATATGCTTCTGTGTCTATAGACATATGTGTGGAGAATGTATGTAGAAATAAACATCTCGTCTCATACATGTACTCACCTCCTGCTTATGTAAGTCAGCCTTTGGCAAATGCATGCTGTGAAGACTCACAGCATGGAGACATAGGACTCACCGTCACCTCCAGAGGACCAACACAGGAACCAGGGTCAGAGAATTCCACCACTTGCTTTGGATGAGATAAAAGATGACAGAGTCAAGGCTGACACTCTCATCTTGCTTCTGTATCCAGGCTAAATCTGGACAGCTCGGTCTCAGAATAGTCTTGGAAGTCACAGAGTCTCTGGAAATTCATCAGACACAGGTGAGACCCCATCTTTTAGCAAGGGGACGATTGAGCCGTGGGAGGGTTATTAAAAAAGCAAAACCTTGGTGGACACAAGTAGCTCATGCCTGTAATCCTAGATACTCAGGAGGATGAGATCTGTGGTCATGGTTTAAAGCTAGCTCAGGCAGAAACGTCCATGAGACTCATATCTAATTAACCACCAAAAAAATCTGGAAGTGGACGTGTGGCTAAAGTGGTACAGCACCAGCCTTGAGTTAAAAGCTAAGGGGAAGTGTCCAGGCCCTGAGTACAGGCCCCACTACGGATACTCATGAATACAGTTTAATCTAATTTAAATAAAAATGAAAATTTTGTGAGTGGGGTAGGTAATGATTTTCTTCAAAGAGTCATGCAGAGCCAAAAGGCCATTTGTGAAGAAAGTCAACTCACCATTTTTTCCAAAGATACTCCCATTTAAGTGCATATATTCTCCCTTCTACAGATGACTTTTCCATGACAGCTTTTTGGCAGCATGCGATGTATTTATTTACAATGATTTTGAGTTTTTTAATCCTGTGTACTTTTAAAAATTATTTTTCATTTTCATTTTACAAATGGTTGTAAAAGGAAGTTACTATTTATGTGTATCATGTATCTTTATCAGATCTACTCTTTCATTCTCCCCCTCCCATTGATTCCTTCCCCCACTAATCACATCAAGTTCCCCACTTCCTTCCTTACACACATAAATATGTGTATATCGATTTATACATTGAGTATTATGACTGCATTTGGCCACATTTCCCTTTTCCATTCATCGACCTCATCCCACCCCACCCCCATCCTAAATAGGTGAGCTTCCTGATGTTTATGTTGTGAAATTGTCTGTGAATTGTTCAAAAGGTTTACCCCATGGGTTTGCACTCCTGAACATTCTATTCTTTAGTCAATTTGATCATGTAAATAAACATATGTTCTGCATATGTTTTCATGGCAGGCTGTATTTGGGGTTTAAGGTCAGATGAGACAAAACGTGAACACATGGATCCTTTGTTTTTCTGGACCTAGCTTACCCTGCTCAGTATAATTGTTTTCCATATCAATCCATTTCCCTGCAAATGACATGATTTTATATTTCCTTGGCTGAATAAAATTCCATCGTACACACACACACACACACACACACACACACACACCCCACACAAACATAAAATTTTGATCCACTCTTCAGTTGTAAGGAAGGCATTTGGCCTTTTTCCAGAATTTGGTTATGCTGTAATGAACATGTGTGTGCAGGTGCCTTTGTTGTAGCCTGCCTTGTAATCTTTTGGATAGATGCCCAGAGTTATGTGTCTGAATCACAAGGTAACTCTATTTTAAGTTTTTAAATTAAACTCTGTCTTGACTTCCATAGTCCCTGCAGTTATTTACATCCCCAGCAGTGGGGTGGGGTCCTTTTCTCTGTGTCTCCATCACCATTTGTTGTTGTTTGTATTCTTGATGTTGGCCATTTTGACTAATGTTACAGGGAATTTCAATGTTGTTTAGAGCCATACTTTCTTTGAACAAATCAATTCGCCATAGCTGAAACACACACACACACACACACACACACACACACACACACACACACACACACACACACACTATAATGAAAACCCTTGAAGAAACATATTCAGGAAAAAAATGAGAAGACTGACAAACTTCATGTGAAAAACTTAGATTAATATTGTGAATGTCCATACCACCTTTGCAATCTACAAATTGAACACAATGCTTATCAAAATCCCAATGGCAGTCTTCACAGAGATAAGGAGGAAGTCTTAAAATTCATCTCAATACACAAAAGCCTCATGTACACAAAGCAGTCCTGAACACAACAACTAACAGTAGTAACCTCACAAGATATGACTTCAAATTGTACTATTATACTACAATGACAAAACAGCTTTGTACTGGCACAAAACAGACCTTAAGAACAATAGAATAGAGCAGGAGATCCAGAAATAAACCCACCCACCCACAGTCAACTGATGCTTGACAAAGAAACCTAAAATATACTTTTGAGAAAAGATAGTCTCTTCAACAAGTGGGGGTTGGAGAAATGGATATTTACATGTAACAGAGACTGGAACTGGACCCCTGTCCCAATATCAAGTAAAAATGGATCAAAGACCTTAACATAAAAGTTGAGACCCTGGAGCTATGGCATGTAAGGGGAGGGATAACACTAGAACTGAAGGGAACAGACAGGAACTTCCCAGATAGAATTCGAAGGGCTCAGCCCCTGCATAGAAAATTGACAAATAGAATCACATTAAGCTAAAAGCTTCTGAACAGCAAAAGGTATTATCACTAACTCAAAAGATAGGCGACAGAATCAGGAGCAATGTTTACCAGAGATCCAACGACAAGGCTCTAGTAACCAGACTATACAAAATACGCAAGGAGCCTAAAGAACTAAACCCTGAAAAGATCAATTCTGGCCGTTAAACAAGTTACATTTTGAGAACACAGGTCTTTGTCTTTAAGAAAGAACAAAGGAGAGACAGTGTGGAGAGATAATGGGGATTTAAGAACTAGATGAGGAAAAGGCTACTTTTCCCATTTTGGATAAAATATTAATCTTTACTTCACACAAATAGATTTTATTGACACGTAATATCTTTATAGTAGGAAGTAGACTACGGTCTCCTTAAGGGTGACTTGGAAATCAGAACTCTCTATGTCCTTGAGAGAAGCAGCCAGACTTGGGTAGCATCTTCAGAACTGCATCTGCAACGGAGCCCTCGTGCCAACTGAGAATCACAGAATGTGTTCAGCTGCCACCTCAGCCGCAGGCTCATCTCCACACCGTAAAGGTGATGGTGGATCCTGGTCATTGTTACCTTTCCCTGCCCCATTTGCAATACAGGAGGGCATAAAAGCAGCTAGTACTATAAGAAAAAACAACCAATATTCCAAAATACAAACATAATTCATGATGTGATCGTTCTTACAGCATTGTTTTATATATGTACATGTACATGTATATTGTGTTGAACATTAAACATTTTTCTAAAGGAAATTACCCTTGCATCACAAAATGATCAAACAGAAGCAGATAGACCAAATCATGATTGAATGTTCTTTGGGCATATTTCCTCCCTCTGCCCCAGGACTGCACACACAGTAACCCACCAGCTTGTAGATCTCTATAAATCAACAATGTTTGAAAAATAGTGCAAGCAATGAATCCTAGTGACATCTTTCTTCAAAAACTTAATCACAGGCTAGGGAAGGACCTTGATTTGATATAAAATTTGGTAATTCCAAATGCCGGAAGAGTCTCAGAATCATCACAGACAAATACATAGAGCTGTTATTATTTTGGTTTTAAGAGTATACCGTGTGTCTGGTAGTGATCAGTGCTATGAACCATTCCAACACATCGAGGAGGGGAAAGTGAATGAGTTCCTTTATCTGCAAGCTCTCGGAGAGCAGGGGTTAGGATGTCTATGTCCCCCCCCCAGCTGGTGGCCTGCATTCCTGGGAGGGGTCATCTCATCTGCTCTCCTGTCCATGTATGTCCCCTGGGAGGGATGGCTATGATGACAAGCTCCCCCTTGACTTAATTCTCTTTAAGCTTCCCCTGGTATCAATGGACCAGGAGCACTTACGCTACATCTCTCTGTCAATCACAACTAACTTTTCAATTACGTGGTGGATATTGTAAATACTGATGTGCAGGAAGCATGTATGGTAAGCATGTTTATTATTCTAGGCTGTGAGTAAGAAGCCACATGGTGTAGCAAACTAGTGTTCAGTCAAACACACGTATTTCCCAATGTGAATGCCATATCTACAATAAAGAAGAAAAAATTGGACTGTGGACTGTTTTTTTGGAATGCAATCATGGGAGGAATGCAGAACATAACATGGAGGTGTTAAATGCCAGATCTGTGATAAATATAAATATCAAATGTGTTATTTTGATGTCTATGGGCGATAATTGGATTTTAAATTATCCATCTATAAAGAACAGAATCTATAGTGCAAAAAGTTTATGAAATAATTATAAGAAAAAGCTCAGTTGGCCTTACATATAATGTAAAAATACATGCATATGTATACATATATATATATATATGAACTGTTCAGTTTCCATTTCCCACCCCCAGACTTCTCAATAAAGTTATTTCAACAAGTTTATAAGGCATAAAAAGAACTCAATTTTAGCTTCCACCTGATTAGAGGAATAAGGATGAAGCCAGACTTCATAACTGATGTGGCATCTTCTAGGATCTTGCTGCTGTCAGTTTGACCAACAGAAGCCTGATATGCTGTAGAACGGTTCTGTATGGGCTTCCGGGCCATCCTAATGTGGTTGTGAGAGGAAAGAGCATTCATAAAAGCATGCCATTAGCCTCCTCTCCACGTCATTTATTTAGTAAATGTTTGTTAAACATGCATATGCACCTTGCGCTCTGTTTAAACTTACTTTAATCCTCCCAGTAACTCGTTTTCCCCATCATCACATCATGCTGAGAGAGGGTCAGCATGCCTGGCTGCTCAAAGCCATACACGTTGGCTGGAATTGGAGGACAGGACACATCTCCATCTTCAAGGAAAATCCAAAAGGATCAGAGTTGAAGGGATACTAGACCATTAGGACTCAGACAAGAGAAGACAACTTTGATCACCACAGACACTAGAATTATACCCATTTCAGACTCTAAGGAGCTCTCTCATATCATGTGAGAAACACATCTGGAGTCACTCATCTTTTACAGAGTACGCATTAAATCGTTCCCATATCTGCAATTTGCATTGTGGGCTTTGGAGAACTCCATGTCACACAAGGTCTGATCACTGGAAGAGCTGATCTGTTCCTCAGAGAGTTAGATCTCATGTTTTGGGAGACAGTCTTCTGGGGTTAATATAGTAGAGGGCTATTCATAAACATGGATGCAGACAGTGGAAACATAGAATTAAATCATTAACATTAATTAAATTATTTATTTATATGACATATTACTCATGGCACTCAGACTACAGAGACAAAGAGGAGTTTCTAACAATGTGAGTTACGGACGCAGGCCTTGACATTTCCTCTTTCTAATCGTCTGTGTGTTTAGCTCCTTCCAAACATTTGTTCTGTACAGACTTCGCAAATACCTCAAAAGTGTCAACCTCGGTAAACACAGACTCTGAGTTTATATTAATCAAAACACCAGGATAATTTTATACCTGTAATTCTAGCTTCTTAAGAAGCTGAGATCTGAAGATTGCAGTGTAAATCCAGTCTAGGCAGGAAAGTCTCTGAGGCTATTATTTCCAACGAATCACCAAAAAGCCAGAAGTAGACCTGTAGTTCAATTGGTAGAGTGCTAGCCTTGAGGGAAAAAAAAACTCAGGGATAGCACCCAGGCTCTGAGTTCAAGCCCCAAGACTGATAAATGCACATACACACATACACACATGCCAAAGTAGTTTAAATGTCAACAGTATTCACATACCATGCAATTAGTCAAGTCTTCTTAAATGGTTAAGTTTACTTCTGGTGTAATTAAAGCAAAATATAGTAACATAGTTCCATACTTCATTATGAAAAAATAAACTCAAACTACACTCAATTATCTTCTTAAACAGTGAATGTTAAGAATCACTTTCAAATTCTCAGCAGGATTATACGTGCAGATCACAAACTAGAAATAAACACACAAATCACATAAAACCAACAGAAATTTCCTAACTCTTCACTCATAGTCACCACTGCATGGAAGCAGAGTTAGGAAGGTCACAGGTTGAGGTCAGCTTGGGGTGAAAGTCAGCAAGTCTTTCCCAGAAAGCAAGCTGATGCCTGCAATGCCGTGAGAAATGGAGTAGTCTCTGGGTCTTCTGCAGTCAGTTTTTAGGGGGCAGGTATTATTGCAAAGTCACTATTATACATCATGTAATGGCTTATCACACAAAAGCATCTTGGATGTACTTCTAAAAACTGTTGAAAAATGATTACAAGTACCAGAAGAATATTATTAGAAGTTGTTTTCTTAATGTGGCTTTCTTTCCACAAATATAGTAAAGATATTGTACAGAGGGGTTATAGTTACATAAGTAAGGTAATGAGTATATTTCCTATCAAACATTGTTACTCCTCCTTTGCTTTTCCCCTACTATCCCTTCCCTCTCCACATCTCCTATTCCTCTTTCCCCACCACCTAGTTGTATAGTTCATTTTCAACATCGTGTCTTGTACATCTCATTGTTACAATGGGTCATCCTGTATCCTTGTTTCAGCATTGTGTTATTTCCCTTCACCTATTCAAATTAGAAAAATATATAAAATGCAGAGCACCAGAAATCAAATACAATGAAAACAGGGGTTATATCATGGGGGTGGGCAGAATATACAAAACAAAAATAAAATCACATAGTACATTAAAAACGATAGCAACAAAGAAAAAACCCTCTTGTGTACATATCTTGGGGTCCATTTTTCTTAGCATCGTCTTATATGGTCATATGTACATAGTTTTTGACCTTTTTTGCTTGTCTGGTAAGATTAGCCTACACATATACTAGTTACTGCAAATAAGGGAAACCATGGGGTCTATGTTTCTTTGAGTTTGGCTTACTTCACTTAATATAATTTTTTCCAAGTCTTTCTATTTCCTAACAAATGGGAAGTGCCATTCTTTCTAATGGAGGCATAGAATTCCATTTTCTTGTTTTATTCATCTGTGGGCATCTGGGTTGGTTCCATATCTTAGCTATGGTGAATAATACTGTGATAAACACAGTTGTGCTGGTAGCTTTAGTATGGCCATGTTTGTGATCATTTGCGTAAATTCCCAGAAGTCAGATTGCTAGATCATAGGGGAGCTCTATGTGGAGTCTTTCCAGAGTGGTTGAACAAGTTTACACTCCTACCAACAATGCAGTAAGGTTCCCTTCTGGCCACATCCCCTCTAGCATCTATTGTTATTAGAGTTCTTGATTATAGCCATTCTAACTGGGGTGAGGTGGAATCTCAGTGTTGTTTTGATTTGCATTTCTTTTATGGCTAGAGAGGTTGAGCATTTCTTCATGTGTCTATTGGCCATCCCTTTTCTCTTCAGAGAAGTCTCTCTTTAAGTCTTTAGCCCACTTGTTAATGGGGTGGTTGATTCTTTGAGGATGTGTTATTGGGGATTTAATTTTTTGGAGCTCTAAGTATATCGTAGATATGTCTCCTTGTGTTTAGTGCATCTCTTCCCAGGCCCATTTCTCCTTCAAGGCTTGGCTGGGACAGGGTCTTCCCTGCCTGGCTCCCTGTGTGCCCTCTACCCTGTGCCTTGCATAAACTTCTAGCAGAGAGGTGGCACAGTACCAGCGGCACAATACCATCTCTCTCCTCTAGTTGCAACTTGGTGTCTTACCAAGGTTTAACATTGAGTTAATTCATGAACCTTACCAAGGATTTACTCCTAACAGACAACAGCAGTAGTCTCTCCCTATCCTTCTCCTTCAGTTACCCAAGGAATGCCATTCTTGGCAATGGGAAATACCCTCAGGAAATTCTGGCAAAACTGGAAGGGCAGAAGTCATCATCATGACCTGAATTCTTTAGAGACCTTTTAACCAGCTCTTAGGTCTCTTAATAGCAGAATAATTGAGGAACGAAGGGGTTGTGCCCATACATGATCCTTCTTGTGAGTCACTCCTTGGAGTCATTTTCAGGCTCTCTTTCTGAGTCCCTAAGGTGTGAGAACTTCTAACTCTTTGCTTGGGGCCCAGTAGCTACAATAAACTTTGTTTATTATTATGGTGGAGTGAATAGCTCAGGCGATTAATGAATGCTGTGTGTGTGAGGAAGAGCAGCCAATTACAGGTGCAAAACATTCATGTCTTTGTGTGCTAAGTAGGAAAAGATAGATACCATTTCATATAGATAAGGGCTGCAAGCTACAGGCAGAGTGGGAATAATGCGTTTTCCATGACAAGACCTTGTGGCCAAGCTCAGAGAAAAGCTAATTAGATGATGCCAGAATAAGGTTGGTGCAGCAAACAGAGGATGAGTAGACAAATACAAAGTGGACAAGCACAGGGAACAAAAGGTCTCTAAAACCATCATGCAAGTCATTGACTTCTTTCTACTAAAAAATGATGCCAGTTATAATGAGAAATTCATCTTCTGGCCATTTTCAAGATTAGCCTGATTTATTCACTATTTGGTAAAAGCACTGTTTTGATGTTCTGTTCAGTCCTTCATCAAGTAACTCAGGGCCTCTCCTAGACTTGTTATAGCATGGAGAACCAATTATAGGAACATGAATGGAAAACCTAAGATGTCAGCATTCACACATGGAGACTAGGTTGTCAGAAAACAGAATGCAGAAACCAAAGCACAGGGCCATACCTAACACACAGAATCACACAAAACAAGTCCTGAGCAAGAAGCCAGACCCTGGGCTCAGCTATGCTCCTGATCAAGTACTGACTGAGCAAACCAATCCCAACCCTAGGCTGCAAGTATAGACCAGAACTGGATGGGATAGTTTAAGGTAGACAGTAGCTGAATGATTCTGTGTCCAAGCCCCAAAGAGGTCACAACGCCCCATGTCTCTGGACAGTAGAGTCTGAAAGTTCTTCCCTAGAACTTCCCACAGAAGCCCAGAGCTCTTCCATTAGGAAGGCTGCAAGACTCCCGCATTCCTTCAGATGACTTCTCACATTGCTTCAGGTTCTCTCAGTCTACTCAGTCCTCACAATTCAGGCCACTAAGACCTACATGGGGGACTCCGGTGTGTTGCTCCTGTTTCCTCTCTGACTGCAGTTTTCCTCCTCCCCCAACCTCTTCCTCTTAGATACATCCCTGCTCTCCCTCCGTAATGTCTTTCCAAGGAACTGCTGTCCTGATCATCTATTTCACGTGGTTCTCTGTACTCACTTGAATGCCTTTGAAGACAAGGGCTCTGTCTTTTTCATCTTTGGGTTGTAATCAAGTCATATTTCCTAGCACATAACGTGTGTGTGTGTGTGTGTGTGTGTGTGTGTGTGTGTGTGTATGTGTGTGTGTGTTTCAGATTTGAGAATATATCCACGCTATACAGCCTGAATAAATCCACATTTTTCTGGCACGGCAAAGCTGGAAAATGAAGAATTCTGTTCCAGTATTAATTTATCAGATTTCTTCTGCACATTAGATAACAACACCACTCACAAGTTAAGATTCTTGATATTTGGATGCTTATTCGATGCTAAGAAACTACAGATGAGTTTTCTCTTTAAAGCTGTGGATGTGGTGACATCGGCTGCTTTGCTACCTTAAAACGAAGCATTTGTAAATATTGAAATGTAAGAATATGTCAAGTGATGTCCTATAAATACAGAACTGTTCAGATTGGATATAACTGATATCATTTTACCTTTCTCTCTAAAAAGGACAGGAGATTTGGTGCTCAGTATCCCTTTTTCTGTTTCTAGCTTGCTCCTGATAATGTACATGAATCTAACCTGCTGTGTAAGCTGTGTGCTAGTTCTGAACAGTTTTTGCAGTGCTGCTTTGCTAAATAAAGTAAAAAGCAAAAGAATAAAAAAGAAAACGAAGGGATGATGGCTTGGGACCTGTGGTCCAGCAGGTGGACATCTGAGGCCAGCGTGTGGTTGAAGTGAAGCCATTAGGTTATAGAAACTTCCATGCTCTGCCAGGCCCTGGCTTTCCCTCTGAAACCTCAGAAGCTGTGTGATGCCAGGTTAGTCAGACTCAAGGATGCTGATGCAATCCTTCAGCTCAGAAAGAAGAGCAACTCACTCCCAGGAGAACCGAATCTGTGAGCCAGACCAGACCTTCCATCTCAGCCTCTCAGTTCTCTCCTGTGGTCCACAGAGAGGTACAGTTCAAAGATCAGAATGTGTCTGGCAGCAGTTAAGACCGCTTGTCCTTTCTACCTCACAGCAGGCTGTCCTTGGCACTGGACAGTACTTCTTGGGTGGACACTGGGCGCCATGACAGGAAAGTCCAATATGGCTGTGGAGTAAATCCCCTATGCCTTCATTCATTTGAGCCAACAGTGAGCCTGAGCGTCCTTATCCATTACATCCATGAAGATCCCTCCCACATTGGGCTGGCCAGGCATAGAGAGGAGCTGGAGAAAGCACCTGCAGTGCCTGCCTGGCCCTGTGAGGACACTCTCTAGTTGGTGTGGTGTGCACTTGTATGTTGTTTGCGTATACCCAGGCTGTGCTGAAAATAGGTTTAAGTAAGCTGTGGTGACTAGAGTGGCGTTTGGCCTGTGGTCTTATAGGGTTCCATAGCAGAACACAGATGAAGAGTTCCTCCAAGTTCTGTGTTCCTCCCCTCCCTCTCCCCCTGGCCTTGGTGGACACCGAGCTGTCGCTTCAGGAGTTGAGGATGGTCCATGACATCATGAGGCTTGGTTGGTAAGTCCCCAAGCCTGGCATCCCTCTGCCAGCAAGGGTCTCATACTTAACCATCTGTCCATAGACACCACTGAGACCGAGGACTTCACTTTGCTCTCCTCTCCATTCTTTCATTTTAGTTCTCCGTTGTTCTGAACCCTGGCAGAGACAGTATTCATGTCTAATGGGAATCCATGGGAAATAGCACTGAAGGCTCAATCTGCACTGCTCTGTGTCTTGCTAAGCCTTTGGTTCACAGAGTACAAGTCCATGCCCTTACCTTACGCTTGGGGAGAAAACACCCAAGCATCGCCCCTGGGTGCCCTGTGCCACTTAGGGCAGGCATGGAGTGGAAGCCCAGTGTTCCTGGGGTCAGGTCTAGGCCCAGCCACCACCCAGGGCATCTGCGACTCAGGAAGAGGTGCCACACTACCTCTGTCACACATCTCCTAGAGCAGCTTGTCAGGTAGATCCCAGGGGTGTCTGGAAATCGCTGCTCTGTCTTGTAGCTAAAGCAAGGTTTCCCCCGACCCCGGGGCAATTGCCAGTTCTTCTTTCTGCCAGCTTAACAGCTCTGTCATGCATCGACGTTTCCTAACCTGAAAAATCTGAGAAAGTCCTAAGCAGCCATGGGAAGTGCTTTCCACAGTGCCTTACTTACACAGAGCAAGAGTGCCAGTGGGTGTTAGGTCCTTAACATCTCCCACCGTGCCATAGGATGAGTCAGGACCAGTGAGCCCTTCCCACGCACCTTCCCCTCTGCAATTCTCCCCTGACCTCCCTGGCTTGGGCTGTCTGCAGGACCCTGGACCCAGATGAATACCTTGCTGCAGAGGGCCAACCTCGCAGGAGTGCTAAGGGCACAGTGGTTCAGGGGCGTCAGCCTAACAGGCCCGAGCGCAGTGGGACAGTGGGAACCCTGATGGATTGGTTTGCTGGTCTCAGGCCAAGGGATGTGGCTGCCTTGCTCAGAGTCCTTTGGCAGCACAGTCTACCATACAGTGAAGACAGGAGATGTGTGTGTGTGTGTGTGTGTGTGTGTGTGTGTGTGTGTGTGTGTGTGCACGTGCACATGCATGCATGCACGTGTGTATCATCTGGTCTCTCTTACTGCAAAGCCACCAGCCTCTCATCATGGGACTCCACTCAGACAACCTTACTTATATGACAAATGAAGAGAGAAGGAGGAGGGGATGAAAACTGAAGTCGTGAAATTCAGTGCATACCCTACAAAACTAAGAAAATCGAGGGGGGAGGCAGGCTTGGAAGGGAGGGGTGAGAATGTTCAAAGGTGTGACGTTGACCAAGAGGCCTTGTGCTCTTAAATTGCTTTGCTGAATGACAGCTCTTTTGTTCAATTATGTAAGGATGATAATAATATCTTAAAAAATAATGCTAACCGTCTCTCAAAGGTCCACCTCCGAGCATCGCAGACAGATTAAATGCCCACCCTGGTCATACCTCACAGAGGTTAAACTGCAAACTGGGCCCCCCCAGCCCAGCCCCTCTGCTCTTCCCACAGTGTGCTTGCAAGTGGAGCTTCTGTCTGCATCCGGCTCAGCTGTGCATCCCCAGGCACTGCGGCTCTTCACAATGCAGTTGTTCCTTTGGCTGTGCCCTCTTTGTGCTTCCTTTCTTCAATCCTCTTTCCTACATTATGGCTCCCTTGGCTTGTAGGTAAGTGCTTGTCCCAAGCCTGTCTCTGAACTGCACAGCCCAGAACAACGTTTCATGCCCAACCAGAGTGCAGCACAGACGTAGCGACCCCGGGCTGGAAGGCTCCCTGAGCCTGTAAGTGCCTGTCTAGCAAGTCCTGTGTTCAAATCCGCATTTCCACCAGCCTGCGCTCAGGTTCATGGAGCCTGAGGTAGGCTGACTTTAGCTTTACTGACAAAAGAATAGCAGAAGAAAGAAGAGGAATCCAAACAAGAATTTGCCTCTCCATTCCAATCTGTTCCAATCTCCTTGTTTGCCGAGTTTCACTCCAGGCCGCCACACTGCCAGTCTAGCAACGGGAAGAGCAAAGCCTAATTGCTGTCAGGAGCCAGGAGTGCCAAGAAGATCTCTGATACAACGAATGGCGGATTATTTTTAATCTGGACAAATGTCAAAAGCTTTAGCAGCGCAAGGCTAACCCTCCAACCTTGTGTGAACCTTTAATTAGCTGTGAGGCCGACAAGCCTTTCCTGGTGGCAAGGCCTTCACTGTGAGCTCAGCGCGCAAGTGTTGGCAGCCGCAGAAGCCGAGGCCAGGGCACAAGAAGCTGGCAAGCCCAAGAGCACACTGGCCCAGGCTTCGGGGCAATGTGGGCCTGGGGCAGGACCCTTCTAGAGAAGTGAGGAGCTGTGAGGCTCAAATTGCCCAGCTCACCATTGCTGATGGACAGGCAGCAGAGCCCAGTAGGAGCAGGCCTGTGGAACACATGCAGGGGGCCTGGGGACTGTCTTCTGATGTCGGCATTCACCTGTGTGACCTTGTTTCCCGTGGGCTTCTGAGCAGCAAGAGCTTGCTGACCTGCAGGAAGATATAAAGGGAGCCAGCCACAGAGCTGCTCAGGGCAGTGCAGCCCACGAGAGGCAGGAGACGGCGCCACGTTGTCCTGAGGCGTGTGGAGTGGACCAGCCTGCCATGCAGAGGACCAGACACGCATCACAGCCTGCGCCGGGTTCACAGACCCGGCAGGGAGACAACACGTTCGCTCTTCTCCAGACCTTTCCAAACTTACAAGTTAGGATACTACTTACATACTAGGCAGGATGGCTCACTCTTTTATTATTTTTAATTTTGTTCTATTGTGAAAATGCTGTACAGAGTATGTTCCCACCTCCTTTGTTGTTCTCCCACTATCCCTTCCCTCCCTCACCTCCCCCCTCCCTCTCCCTCCCCCTCCTTCCCTGAAGTTATAAAGTTCATTTCCCGCATAGTGTCTTTCTTGTGAGTCTCATTGTTGCAATGGGTCATCCTGTGTCCTTGTTTCAGCATTGTGTTATTCCCTTCCCCTCCCCAAATTAGACAAATGTATATACAAGATACAGGGCACTGAAATCAAATACAGTGACAACAGAGGATATACCACAGGGGGAAGAACATACAAAACAAACAAACAAAAAATTGGTGCATTCTTGTGTTGTCTCAACATTCCATCTCCTGCAACATCCTGTCTTTCCTGCTACACGGTGAGATTTATCCCAAATCTACCCGAACTACCATAGAAACAACATGGTTTCTAGTCAGGGACCTCTGGGTAAGGCCTCCTTCAGGCTCCTGCTAACCCATAGCAATGCTTTCATACAAGTAGGCACCAAGGAGACTCAAGCCCTGCTTCAGGGCTGTCTGGCTGCCCCTGCCACCCGTGTCCCCAGAGGCTGTTCTGCAAGGACTCACAACCCAGACTTCGCCTGCAAGACTTGTTTTGTTCATACCCAGAGCTGCCTGGGTGCTGGTGTGTTTGCTATGCGGGCGCAGCCAGCGATCACTGAGTTCTTACCAGTACCAGGCCCTGTGAGTGAAGTGCCCAGACTGAACATTGCCCAGGAGCTGAGTCTAGTGACATCTCTGTCCATGGTGGTACATGCACAGATAAAAGGAGAGTATTCTACAGGGACAGAGAAAAGAATTTCCTTGAGAAACCAGACATTTTTTGTTCTCTCAAATAAGAACATTGCACACTATGAAAGTAATAATTGGATATCTAAAATAATTTTATTATCACAGCTTAATATTTGGTGGCATAGAAGACACCCCCCCCGGTGAATGTATACATGCATGCCTGTATGTCTTTATTCTACGATTTGCAGCATTTTTCTCTGGTCTGATGATTTGGTCTGCAGGTTCATTTGGTCACCAGAGTACCTTTGCCCTTGAAGCTCTTTGTTGAACAGAGACAGAGCCTCCGAGATGGAGAGCTTTGAACAGGGTTGAGCTATCAATCTGTGGGAGAACAAAGATCTTTGTCTAGTATGTTGACGCCCAGCTCCATAACAGCTTTACGAGTTCCGTGACTACCCGCTCACTAAAGATGTAGTACAAACACTCACATTTTATTGCTTAAGGTGAAACACATTCAGAAAGTCTGTTGCTCAGACTAAGTCTGCAAACTGCAAGTGTCATCAGTGTACCCAATGAGATTGACTGGAATTCAATTTGTGGCCACAACTCCACCTTCCTTTAAAGGGACGGGGATGGAGCACTTCCGTTGCCTGGCAACCATGTGAGGGGACTGTGCTTCTTTGGTGAGTGAGGAGGAAACGAGGTTCTAATTCATGCCTTGGAATTTGTTGGCATCCAAACCAGTAAATGTGACTTGACTTCACATTTACCAGGGGAGAGAGGTCCGGGCTGTCCATGGAGGAAATGTTGGGGTGCTGGAAATGGGGAACCACAGCTTGTCTTCTGTACATGTGCCCCTCAGACCTCTCCTTCAGAAGAAAGGAGCTGGTTGCGCTACAAGAAGAGCAAGGCTGGGAGAGGCCCAAGCATTTCTCCAGTTTGGCGGTGGATGTGCTCAAGGCCTTGGCCGGAGCCCAGTCTCCACCCTGTGTAGGCCTTGCAAAGACTTTGCCTTATATTCGATACCCAGGCAAAGCCACCTGCAGGGGAGAGAGCATCAGCCTCATGGAAGGAGATTGGGGCAACATCACTGTTCCATCCTCACCGCCCCCCCTCCTGCAGCATGTTAGTCTCTTCCGCACAGTGTGTGTGCTGGCTGATAGCCAAGGCTTGGGGATCCAGCCAGCCTGCCCTCCAAGCAGCCTCTCGGAGGCAGAGAGCTGACCACAAGCTGAGCCCCGCTCTCCCAGCCCAGCTGTTTGTGAACCACAGCTCAAAGCACTTGTACCTTAAGGGAGGAAAGTCTGAGCCACATGTTCTGACAGTCCGTCGCCTGGGCCCTGCTGTTTATGTCCAGAGCTGGCAAGGCTGAGCACACACTGCCACCGGCTGTAGGCATCGCTGGCTTCCCTGGGAAGTCAGTGCCTCAACTTTTTGTTCAGCTGGAGTCCCAGAAGGGAGCAATAATCAGAGAAAACTTTGTAAATGCTCACACTGTGTAAAACTGTTGCTGTTTGTGGTTACTTTTCTGCTTCTTCTGCTTCTTTTTCTTCTTTTTTTTTTTGCCATCTGGAGCCACAACCTGTCCGGTTTATGAGCCCAGATCCCTGTCCTGTTTACTCCTGTCACTTGTCTGTTGAGCCTTGTCACTGCTGGTTCTCTGCAGAGCAGAGATTTGCTGGTTATTTTTGGCCCCCTCCCCTGCACGCCGGAGCTGTTCACTGAGTCCTGGCTCCCTGAGCACCTCCATTTCCCCGCCTTCCATATGCTTTGGAGATATTCCTGCCTCTACCATGCGTGTGCAAAGCCTTGTGCTGTGCGTGTGGCTGCCTGTTTCTTGGCACGTCCCCGGAGACAGCTGTCCATCTGAAAGCCAGAAGGCCACAGGAATCCGGTGCGGCCCACAACTCTGGCTGCAGTTTCAAATTTGCAATACGTTTTTGAAGTGACAAAGGAAAAATAATGGCTGAAAATTAAGTAACTCTCAAAATGAGCCTAATCCTAACAAGTATAGACCATAAGTTATGTTAAGTAATAAAAGCAACTTGAGATCACTTGATCTTTGTGCAAGGAGGGACCACTGTAGGACTCTTGCCAGAAAGATGTGGAAGATGTCAGTACCTCTGAATGCAACCCTGTTTAGAATAAGATGATATTACAGATATAACTCATTGAGTTAACACAGGGTAATCTGGCGTCAGGTGAGCCTCTAATCGAGTATAGCATATATTCTAAGGAGAGAGAGAAATCATGGACATCGGCACACTTAGAAGAAAGATAACCTGGAGAGAAGGAGGAAGTTGACAGTGTAATGGATGCTTTTCAGTGAGGAATCCACAGGCCCAGAACAGCCCGGGGCCAACAGGGGTTAAAAGGAAAGCTAGAGCTCCCTCAGAGGTTTCAGAAGGATCCTAGCCCTTGCCAGGATGCTGACTTCAGACCAGACTCCAACATCACGAGAAACAAACAAACCAAGTCCTACAATTTCAAATCGTCAGGTTGGTGGTTATGATAGGAGCTATGAGGAGACAATACAATGAGAGCCTAATAGCCACCCATGAATTCACAGGTGAACCCTTTTTCCACCAGAGACTACAAACTGCAGACAGACAGACCCAGTATACACTACGTTTTTTTCCCCTACGTTTTTTTCCCCAACACTTATGTGTCTGTGCTAAAATCTAACTTACAGATTAGCTTAACGGCAAGGACTGACAATACAATAGAACAACCGTAATCATACCGTGTAAAAAGGCGTGCAAAGATCTCCCCTCTTGGGGTATGTTCTTTTGCGCTATTCACCTTCTTCTTGAGTTGGGGTGAGAAGGCACAGGGCCTGTGTGCCAAGAGGAAGGGCACTGAGTCACACGGGCACAGGAACGTGATGGAGGGTATCAGGTAGAGCTTCTGTAATGCAGTGTGGGACACCACTGTGTGATCTTAACTAAAGGTAAATTCTCATGGCTGATAGTAAATCTGCTCCCACACAGGGAGTGTGCGGCTGACCACGGAGTCAGGCGGTCACACAAACACTCTAGCATCCTGACTTCTCCTTTTACATGTCATATAGTTGTGTGCCTATCTTTCACTGTGTGTATAAAACATCTGGTTAAGTAGTGTTGCTCTGTGAATCTATCAGGCATACACAGCTCCTAAGAAGTAGGTATTTTTTGTGTAGCTTATGGACTTCACTCGATTCACCAAAGAAAACCCCAGCTTCCAAGTGCTTTTCAGTATTTTTGATCCTGAGTTTTCCCGAACCTGGGACTCAGGGACAAAGGGACAGATGGCATGGTTGTTTTTCTGAAGTCGGAGAGAAGTGTGTGATCCAGAGTGCCCCGAAGTGGCCCTCCAGAGGCTCTGCCCCATTACCCAGAAGCCATTTCAGCTAAGTCAGCAGGTCAGCCTCTGGAGGGGCCAGGAGTGGTGGACCTTCTGTGTAACACCAGGGAAGGGCTGAGGACAAGAGGCGGAAGCCCTCCCACTTCCTTCTTCCTCCTGGAACAAAGCAGTTGCCATGGAAATCATACCTTTGTGATAGCTTGTGTTGACTCACAGCTGTTGAAATCACTAATGTGCTATTGGAGGGTGGATTTGTTTTTTAAGTGTGTGTGTGTGTGTGTGTGTGTGTGTGTATGTGTGTATGTGAGAGACAGAGACAGAGATAGATACAGAGATAGAGCTTGAGTAAAGGGATCTCTCCTGCTACAACCTTTCTGCCACAGACAGAAGCCAGGGCTGTCCAAGCAGAGGTGCATTCAGTCTCTGTAACTCCCTGATTTGGAGGAATAGGAAACAGAATAAGAAATTCCAGAGTTATTTGTAGGTGCCCTGTTTGGGGCTTGGTGGAGACAGTGGTACATGGCTGTATATTAGTTTCCAATCTGGGCATGACAATAATACAAGCCTACAACCCCAGCGATGGAGAGGTTGGTTTTGAGTTCAAGGCCATCTTCAGCTGTTACCACAATGATACAAACAAACACGAAGGTATTAAATCCATGATATTATATATGATTGCTTCCGTCTTATATAGAAGAGAAGAATAAGGAGCAGGGAGTTACAGGGCTGGTCTAGACCCTCCACCAGTGATTGCCTGAGCTGTGGCTCAGTTCTCAGCAGAGTAACTTGCTTTGCCCTTGGTTTGTTCCTTCTGGCCGTGCTGATCTCTCCTTGAACTCTGCAACTCTGGGTACCTGTGATTTTTCCCTTGGGGGTAAAGAATTCGGTCTCATCCAGAGACAGAGCTGGCCATGGCCTTTGGCTTCTTCTCTAATGTTCACGACTCTATGACACCTGAGAGTACTGCTGTATTGAGTGAAGGGCCAGCCACACCTGACAGTCTTGCAGTGACATCTAGCCACACCAGATGGACAAGTACAGACTTAGGATATGGCTTTTGGTTATGCAGTCATTACCTGGAGGCTGAAATGAACCTTGTGTCAGTCAATCTTATGTAAGGAAACTGATAAAACCCTGCATTGTGAGGCTCAGGTGAACTGCCTTGTCTGATGGTCCTGTCTCCTAACAGCACACGGAGATGCCCTGGTCAGTCAGCAAGAACGGACTCCAAAGCAAGAGAACAAAGAATCTTTGTGCTAAAAACCTTCTCAGAGTCTACCCTGTGCTTTTCTTCTTTCGCTGACTTTGTTTCTTTTCTCTGTAGTAGACGGTAGCTACGAGGCAGCAGACCTGTGAGTTATTCCAAAGCAAGGCAGTAAAAGCTGGCATGAGGAGTGAGAAGAGACCTAGGGGAATGTGACCTTTAACTTCCTGTAGGCCTAACCTCCCTTCTTCGATTCAGGATCTGCTCTTTGAAGGCACACTTTGGGGAGCATGAATCCACAGGAAGTGTCTTCTGTTGCCTGTTTCCATAAAATGGCGCTCTGAGATGCCATTCCATGCTGTGCCTGGTGAAGAACAGAGGGCAGAAAACCACAACACCCTACTCCCTAGCTCCTCAAACAAGCTGCTGAAGAGAGGAAGACTGAAACAAAAATAGGAAAAAAAATAACTATCTTCACAGAAGATAGCCTTAATCTTGACACAGTCAGCAGGAAGCGAACTCCTCCTTGAAGGGTGTCTGAGATCCAAGGACTGACTGATGTCACTTAGAACTTAGGGGTGTTCAGAGAGCTGGGAGAGAAATGAATCAGCAAGTCTGAGGAAAAATGGCTCCCTTGCTTCCTGGCCAGTGAACTGTAGTGAAGTGTTAGAATCACAGATGGTCACAGCCGGTGGGCGGTGCTTAGGGTTAGAACGTTTTGAAATACAGAGGCCAGACAGGGAGAAGTTGGGCTCACAGCTATATCGTGATCCAATGGAGAGTAAACGGAAGTGAGCAAATGAAAATTGTTCTTTCAAGGATTCTGGTTAAGAATAGAAGGAGATAAATGAAGCAGTCAGAGTGTTTTATCCATATAGTAGAGTATTTTAAAGGACTCATTCTCAACCAGCCTGCTTACTGAGTCTACATTGCAACATATTCATTTTTAACCATGTATCCTTGAGTAAGATCCTGAACCTCTCTGTCCAGCTTTCCCTTCAATAAAGTTCACAGAGATAAAGATGGCGATGGTAGTAATGGTGATGACTTACTCCATTGGGTTTTGTAAACAACAAAGCACTTGGCATATGCAAAGTATACCAACGATTTCCCTGCCGGTGGCCAACTCAGCTAGTGTCAACTCATACTAATCATAGAAGAAGCTGAAATACAGAGGAAGGACATTAGCTAGTCGTTTGGAAAGCATATATAACATGGGGGCAAGACAGATGGAGGAAAAGGGGAGTGGATTTTGAATGGTGGATGAAATCCTCCCTCCTGGCTAGGCCCAGCTCTGTGTGAAGCCATTGTGTGCCTGTCTGTCACACAGAGCAAACTATCCCTCTACTCACCACTCACAAATGGAAGGCCAGTTTCATTCATCACCCAAGGTGCCTCACAAATCACAGATCATGCAAATAGGAACACCTGCTTCAAACATTTCTAGGGACAATGGAGAGTTGTCTTTAGCCAAGCAATTCGGTCTCCTCCATCCATGCTGGAAGTGGGCACCAGAGGTGCATCTTCATACCGGCTGTGAAGTTGAAAACTACCCCCTTTGATTTGCGCTTATCATTTTGTAAAATTTTGCCAGACATACCACTTCACACCCATTGGGTTGGTTCTTGTAAAGAAGAAAACAATAGAAAAGAACAAGTATTGCCAAAGATGGGGAACTGTAGTGACTTTTTCTAGGAGTGTGACAATTCCCCAAGAAGTGTGGAGGAGCCTTAATACAGTTCCAGTTCTGAGTATATACCTGAAAGAGCTGGAATTAAAGTTTGAAGATGTGTCTTCTACTGGCATTATTAGAGAGAGCCAGTGAAAGGAATAACCCAAGTGTCCACGAACTGGTTAATAGACAGGCAAAATGTAATGTAGCCATGCAGTGGATATGGTCACAGAAAAAAATAAAATTCTGACACATGCTATAATATGAGAGGAACTTGTAGACATTATGCTAAGTGACATAAGCTGGACAGATACACACTTCACACGTCCATTCTCAGTCGTATGTAAGAGTAGTTAAATTCACAGATTGCAAAGAGAACAATGTTTCCAGGGTCTTTGAGAAAGAGAACGGAGAGTTGTTGGTTAGTAGTATTGAGTTTTTGAATTGCGAGATGAAATTCTGGCGACTAATGACAGTACGATGTGAAAAGATTGTTGAAGATGGCAAATTGTGTGTATGTGTATTTTATGTTACGTTGCTTCTATTTTGTTTGATTTGCTGAGATAGGCTCTCACTGTGTAACTCAGGCCAGACTTGAACTTTGGACCTTCCTAAAAAGCCCCCAAGCGCTGAGATTACAGGCACTCTCCCCTAGGCCCAGACTCTACTATAAAATGTATTTAAAACAATTACAATTTAACGACAGAAGGGGCACTCTCTGGCTGATAGCATTCACTCTCAATTTGGATGGACATAAATGTAATCACAGACACCGTGGTGTGTGGGGTGCTCGGGCTCTTGAGGACAGGCTGGAGGGCGAGTGCCAGAAGGTTCCCTGCAGGGAAAGACTCCTCCGCAAAGTCTCAAAGACAAAGTAAGGAATCGGCAAATAAGGGAGACAAAAATATTTTAGGGCGTCAAAACCATATGTGCAGATTCAGGGCGCTCTTGGGAAACTGCACATGTTTCTGATGGGCTGGTGTGTTGGGTGGGAGTGTAGGGATGTAAAATGTGGGGTCTGTCTTGATTTATCCAGCATCTGCTGTGCCCAACCTTGGGAGAGAGAGAGAAAGCTTGTGGACATACGGCAGTACCTCACAGCAGACAAAGCAGGAATATGACTGCTCCCCCCGAAGTTTCCTCTCTGGGGAAATTTCACTAAAGAAATTTGGTCCCAAAAGGCACCAGAAGAACCTGCTGTTTCCAGGCCATAAAAGGTTTACATTTGTTACTTTCAACAAATAAAATACCCACAAAGTATCTGTTATTATCCATCTCCCATTTACTGGCTGGATAAGCTCTTACGAAAGTAATCACATAGTATGACCAATGACTTTAATAAGCTCAGGGATGGGTAGGGGCTTTTTACAGGCACTTGGGGTTTCTTGAAACTGCTCCAAACTTAAGGTCTGATTTTGTAAATCATCTTTGTATGCCTTTACTTCAAATGCAGGCATACTTCTTAAGGAAAATACAGCTCATCAAACAGAGCATAAAGTTAAAACTATTTTAAAAAACAAGGAGAATTCTACTGTATTAGAGACTATATATCTTTAACAGATTGTAGGCAATAGTTTCAAAAGAAATAAGCAGAGCTTTGAAAAGAGGAGCTAACTTAATAGAGTCCATACTAACTTTTTCTGCCTGATTGCCTGTCCCTTCTGCCCAGAGGAAGGCCCTGTTTCCTCTTAAATTAACTGTACAAGAACAGAAACTGGGAACCTAGTGAATTCAGATGACTCTCCTCAATGCCAGGTGAAAGGGACAGGTGAAGATGTGTGTGTGTGTGTGTGTGTGTGTGTGTGTGTGTGTGTGTGTGTGTGTGTGTGTGTAAGAGAGAGGGGGGTTAGAGGGAGGGGGTTAGAGAGGTTAAAATGAATGAATACTAACAGGAGGGAAAGGCACACAATACAGATTATAACGTTTTTGTCATGTTGATCCTGTATGATTTCCATTTCCTTTCCAGATCTAAAGTGTAGAGTGTAGAGAAAGGCAAGATGAATTCGAGGATGCACCAGGGTGGAGGGTGGAGAATGATATGTGAGGGGAAGGAAGAATCTTCATGGCAGGGGTAGCAGAGAATTGTCAAGTGTCCCTGTTCTCTTGGGCATGTGGAAAGTGCTGGAACACACTTCTAAAATGCCCAAAGGATGAGTGGAGGGAGGAGGGGGAAGGGGTAACAAGACCCCACTGTGTTGGGCATCTGCCCTGCCAAGCATCATGGCACACCTCTGCGGGCTTCCTCAGGACTGGCATTTCTCTGGGCGGTGGCGTTTCTCTGGGCGGTGGCGTTTCTCTGGGCGGTGCCGTTTCTCTGAGCAGTGGCGTTTCTCTGGGCGGTGGCGTTTCTCTGGGCGGTGGGGAAGGACGGCCTGTGAGAGCTGAGGAGGAAGGATGTGGGCTGCTGGAGCAGCACCGGCCACGGCCAGGAGATCCAAAGGCATCCTGAAGGTTGCCAGTCCTGCCAGCCCAGACGAGGGGCCGCGTCTCCAGACACCGAAAGGCACACTCAGCCCTTCTCCAGTCCAAAGACCGAAGGGAAGCATCTGCAGAGCCAACTGTTGCTGAGGCATCAAAATAGGTCTATGTATGTATGATGTATATATGTTATAGTCAACAGATATGACGGATCGGTACACACCTGCTTTTGTGTATTATATGCATATTAGGTATGCGTACACCTAGAGAAAGAGACAGAATCAATGTTCCCTGACAGCTGGAATAAACTGGAAGTCCCAAACCAAGGCAGACACAAGATGTAGGATGAGCAAAACATGGGACCAGCAGGAGAGCAGGTGGCAGGCAGCACAGGTACAAGGCGCCATCAAAGCAGTTAGAGCCACCAGGTGTCCCAGGTGGTGTAGAGATGGAGACAGGGCGCAGTGCGGCTCCATATGTGATATTATGGCACAGAGCTTGGCTGTCTGGGGTGTGGCTCCCATCCCATGTTTTATTGGTTAAAAAAAGAAAGAAAGAAAATCCATGAAGAGAGGGACTTCACACGCAGCCTCATGCTAGTGCTGGGAACCATTTAGGTTTAGTTTTATAGCATGAGGAAATACTTCATTACAGTTCTTTGCTTTCTGTTCATATGCTTACTTAGGAAACACAGTCGTTGTTTCTGAGGGCTTCTCATGAATTCATTCAACAAATATTATTACTTCATACACTCACCAGAGTATGTGCTAGATTGTGGTCACTAAATATCCAGTGGATTTTGATTCTTAAAGAACCACAGCCGGCCTTGTGTGCAATGCCGTGTGCTCGTAATCTCAGCTGTGCAGAAAGTGTAGGTAGAAGCTGGTGCTGGGGAGATATGTGAGACCCTACCTAACAAGACCAAACAAAACAAAACAACCTTAAAGCAGAAAGAGAGCTGGGCTGGAGCCCCAGCAAAGCACCATTAAGGAGTCCCTGTCTAGCCACACAGTGAAATCTTAGTGCAGAAAGAAACCTAGAACCTAGAATCCGACACTCGTTAGGGATAGAGAGGCCTCTTGGTCTCAGCTATGGGATTTTTCCAGGGCCTTCCTGTTACAGGTATTGATTTGTAGAGAGCAGGCCCAAGTTGTTTTTGCATTCTTGCATGGTGACTTTCTAGTGTCTCACACCAACAAAGTTTTGAGTGATAGTGTTAAATCTTTAAAAGTATTTCATTACATATTTTCCACATGTTATGCACTAATAGGCTGATGAGTTCATTGCAGCAGGAATATTTTCTCCTTGGTTTCAGAAGATTCATGCTCAAAGAATGTAAATGCGACACCCAAGTTTTGACCTTGAGAAGACACAACTTTGATAGGGAGGAGATTTGAGATTAGGATTGATCATGATGGTGTGGTCAGGTTTGGGGGACACAACATGGATGAATGAAGCAGGACTTGGGATGAGATGCTATTAATAGCTTTCTACAAATATGACAACCTGGAGATGGTGCCCTATGGAGGAGACCCCTTACAGAGCTTCAGCGTTAGGAAAAGGACCTTAGCACTGTAGTCGTTCCAAATGGGGGAGCTGAGCACTTAAATCTCCCTCCCGATCCTGGTCTCTTGCAGAGGGCGGAAGTGCCCCTCGGTGGAGCCCATTCAGGTGACAGAGGTCGGCAGGCTTCCCAGGGCGTAATAGAAGATATCAAGACACCAAGTCAGTCTCTGACTTCTGTGCATTTTCCCCCTCAACCTGCAGCTCCAAGGGTCTCATAAATCTTCCTGTTAAAATCTGTCTGCTGTGTAGGATGTGGATGCTTTGTTGATAAAGACAAGATAGTTTAATTAAGTTTTAAATGGGATTGCTTTAGAAAAAGGTTCATTTTAGAAATTCATACTTTCAAACAAACTTTCTGCTTTATGGGTAGTAGTTTCTTGGGAGAAAAAAAACCAACAACAACAACTCAACAAACCATAACACTGAAAATGATGTTTCACGCTAGCTTCTTACAAACTGCCTCACTGAGCAGATTGTACATTTAGACTCGATCGTAGGACATAACATACACTGAGATAATGACAGGAAAATGAAATGAATTTTCACAAATAATCAAAGATACAGCCTGAAAGGACAAGGCGAATTCTTGGTACCATAATCTTTCTTTCTTTTATTTTCTGAAGTCATGTATATTTTATGAGTCTGAAACAACTGATTCCAATAAGTCTTTGGGCTATGGAAGCTGAAAAGGAGCAAGATGAAATGTAGCATAGCATAATATATGAAGCAATCATTCAGACAGAGTGTGCGGCATGTACGTCAATAAACTTCTACTGTATTGAAGCCAGTGGAGTATGGGAGGGATTCAACCAGAAGATGATGTTTATTCAATGCATTTTAAAAAAACCATTTTTCTTCAGCTTGCCAAATGTGCCTGAGAGTTATTACTAATTTATCATGAAAAACAACCAAACAAAGAACCAACTGCTGGCACGGTATAAGCACGGGAAACAGGAAAATTCTTCATCTTGTTCTTTTGAACTTTCAGAGGCCACTGAGCTGCAACTGCAGCAGCCATTTTCACCAGGGAAGACCTCACTCTGACAGGATGGCGTTTGAGAGAACATGGAACGCATTGTGGGTCAAAAGACTTGGGCTGTGTTTTTATCTTCTCCAAGGGCCAACCACACCACCACAGGACCCCCCCAAACGTGAGCTGAGGGACTGTGAATGTGAACTTGGCAGCTCATGAGGAGAGGTAGTTTACGATTCTCAGGCTGTTGGCATGTGACCCATCTCTACGCACCTCCATCTCAGAACACACTGGGAACAAGGACTTGTGACAAGTGGGGGCCCTGCAGCCATGTTCAGGTAAAAATTAGGGACCTTGTGGAAAGGCTGCTGTGTTTACTTTCCACTACTGCACACTAAATTGCCAAAAACACTTTCATTCACATGTATTACTTTGTCATTTCTGTGGGTCACCAAACTAGAGCCTTCAGCTTGGGGATTTACAATGCTGTGCTCTAAGATATCTGCCGAGATGCTTTCACTTCATAAGCTCTCTGGGAAAAGCTCTGCTCCCAGCCTCTTTGGGTCATTCGCAGGATTTATCTCCACGAGGCTGTAGAAGAGCCCTGGGCTACCTGCTTCTCAAAGCCAGTAGGAACACATCTCTCAAGGAAGAGGCCAGACATTCTCTCAAGGACTTTCTCCCAGGACAATTGCCCATTGCATTAAAATCCCAACAACATTTGCCAAATCCTTTCCTCACTGCTTTAGAACAGAGCCAAATCGTGGGAGCAGTCATTTTTCTTACTGAAAGCTCTTCTTATACTCCAAGACAAGAGAGTGTGCAGGGGGCTGCTAGTACCGAGAGCAGAGATCTTGGAGCTAACTTAGAATTCCATATGCCAAATATGAGAAAATGCTTGCTGTGTCGATTTCATCTTCCAAGGCCAGAACTTCTATGTCTACTTCCTTGACAAAGCACTCTTAACTGTCACCCTGTCCCCACTTTCTCCTGGGCCAAGATCCTCACCACGGTCAGTAGTCCATCACTTCTCTGGTTGGCTCTTCAAAGATAATGTAAAGATTATTTACAAGTCAAGCCTAGGACTTCCCATCTTTATAATTATATTTAGCATGCTATTTTACACATTGCAGACATAATTAACAATTGAGTGCTAGCATCATATTCATATGCTATGTTTGTAATATGCATATATGTTACACGTACATCACTCAATATGTATGTGGCTCCGCAAAGTTTATAAATCATTTTTATATGAGTTTGGTAAATGCAGCTGAGATTAATGTAGGAGTTTTGAGGTAACTTTAAAATATGGGTTAGGGGCAAAATAAAAGTTATTTTCATTAGCTCTGTTGTAAAACAAGAAGCGTATAAACAAAAAAAAGCAGAAAATCTTTTTATGTCATAAGCACCTTGGTGTATACTTTCTACTGTTTCTAGAATATTTCTAAGACAGAGAAAAGGTACTTTATATTTATTTGAAAAAATACTCTGTTTTACAAATGGTGCATAAAATCATCAGCCTTGTTGTATCCAATACCCATCAGGAGACTGAAGGGAGGGCCTGGGTTGGGTGAAGATCAATGGCATCAGTCGCCAAAGCCTGGCTTTGGACGAGTGGGAGTTTTTCATTTGCAAGCTGGAATTATGAGCACCTATAGGAGCAACATGGGGCTCTTAGTGGGCAGGTGAGCCTATGAGGAGATTTTAGGCAAGGCCAAGTTTGGACGACACCACTGTGTGTGTGGAAGTTAGGTCGCTATGCACTAGGCAGCCCAGGCATAATCCATGGAGTAGACTAAGAGGAGGACAGGGGCCAGAGAGACCAACACTTGAAGCATGTACATGAAAAATAAAATAAAACCAGTGTGAATAGATTCAGACCAGTCCTGAGCACCGCCATTGAATGCTGCCGTGGAAATTTCCCCAGCAAGTCATCCTCGCTGGCTTTGGAGGGCTTTGATTTTACTTTAAGTTCAAGGATGCTTTTGCTGGGCTGATGGGCAGGAGCCGGTCCCCACGGGACCAGAGCCACGTGTATGGACTGCCTCGGCTCTCCTCTTCTCTCTGATTCCGTGGATAGCTCTTTCCTGGCACACATCACTCTGCCCTCATCTCACATCATCCGTGTTTCCTTGTCAGTTAACTCTTCCTCGCTTTTGAGGCAGTCTTATGGAGGATGGCGTCATGCCTTTCCGGGGTGCCATGGTGAGTTTTCTCACTCAGCTGAAGCCAACCATGAAGAAGTGGGCTGGATTTTGGCTGAGGAGAAGCAGGGGAGGGGAGGACAGGGGCAGGCCCTGGACTGGAGCACTCTATCACAGAGGGTGGTTGGTTCACAAGCAAGAGATACCACTAGAACATGATAACTCATGTAAAGCAGCCATTGGAAGGCAGATGGAGGTCAGGTAATAAGACAGGAGCCAGAAGAACCCTCACCAAAGCGACCTGTGGGAAATCAAACAATAACCGCTGTCATTGGTCCATGTCGCTGGGCAAAGCCTCAGTGCTTTGAGTGAGCCCTGGGATTGGCTCACCTTAGGTCACATGTCTGATCACCAAGGGAAGGAAAGAAGGCATTCTTTTTTCAACAGGGCCACCTGTGGACTGTTGCATCAGATGAAACTATTCTTGGAGGAAATGAAGAAATGATGGTTGTATCCTGTAGACGAAGCGATTCTCAGAAGAAAAATGCAAGAAATAGGAAAGCTGTTGTCCAAATGAGGTAGAATGCATGCTAAAGGGTTTCCATGTTGCACACAAAATATAGTCACCCTGCATTTTAGGAAGGAGGAACCTAACCCTGAGGTCGGTGTACTCCTGTTACATGTGACTGCTGGAATGTTCTGGAAGGTCATATGCGCTCTAGGACAAAGATGTTGTCTTATTTTTCCTTCAAAAGGCTGTCATCGAGGCCATTTGCCAACCTTTTGAAATTTCACCTTGCTTTTCCTTTAAAGTTGTTTACTCCAGAAGTAAGACCCAAGGAATGAGGGCAGCAATCTGCCTAGAAACAGGAAACCAGTTTAGCTAGTCTGGTAACTTAAAGAGCAGGTGTACTTCTTGGTGGGGAAATGGATTATTGGATTTAGTAGAAACATCTTAATTTCAAGATGTATGCTTTGTAAGAGACGATGAGCAGCCCTGAATTCTAATCCTCATAGATTAGAATTACAAATTCTAAAGAGTGGAATCCTTTGAATACATACATTATATAAATTAGAATCCTTTTAGGAAGAGTTCTGTACCCAGAGACACTGGGGTGTAGAGGTTGGAATTCCAATGGAGCTCAATTTGGCCAGGAAGGAGTGTAGACTTGGTTCTATACCCTCTAGATTGCATGACTTTAAGTCCCATAGTTATTATTGTTGATGTCTTACCTGTAAAGTCTTTTGATTAGGTAAGAATCTAAAGGCTCCTGTTGGTTTTGAAAAATCTCTCTCTCTCTCACACATAGACACTCACGTGTACATAAATGTGTAGATAGATAAATATTATACATAGAGATAATGACAGTCACATTGCACATTTTTTTTCAATTCACAAAACCAGACTCAAAAGTTCCTAAATATGTTGTCTAGATATCAAGTCTAGGTAATAGAGTTGTCTGTCTCCAGAAAACTAGAAAGTTTAAATAAAACACTCAAGTTGCTCAACTCAAATTCAGGATTTTAAGTGAAATTTAAGGAACAGATAAAGTATGTCAGACATTTTTTTGAATTTTTATTGTTATCATAAAGGTGATGTACAGGGGCTTACAGTTACATAAGTCAGGTAGAGTACGATCCTTTTTGGACAACATCCACCCCTTCCCTTGCTCTCCCATTTTCTCCTCAGACATTGAGTTTTATACTAGTTGAAAACTGATTTTTATTCCAATAAGGAAATGTCAAAGATAACATATTAATTTGAAGAGTCATTTTGGATGTAGCACATTAAGTGACGATCAACCTAGTAAAGATCAAGAAAGTTGTAGAAAGTTTTTCCTATACAATCTAGAATATACCATTTCGTCAGAGTACCTTACTTTTACAATGACACAGTCAGCAGACAAGCCTAAGTTTCCATTAGTAAATTAATAAATTAATAAAGACTAATTGCCCTAAAATGTTTGGCTCTGTATCCCAGTGATAATTTAAAATTGTATTACAAATTTTTTCCCAAGGAGTACATAGGAAGTTAAACTGTTCTCCAGTGGACAGAACAGGACTGGAAATCAGAGAACACCAATAATGTGCAGATTGAACTGCCTGGTATGTTTTTGTGGGGGCTAAACTAATGGACGATACATTACTTTTACATTTATTTCTTCCTCCTTAAGTCTCCTAAACTGGCAACTTAGGGATTGCAGAATTGACTCTTTGCTTCCTAGAAATTAACAGAGAGGGGGAAAAAATAGAAGTTATAAAATTCACAGATCCACAAAAATAAGTAAAGCAAAATGTTCTCTCTTCTCTCCAAGAGAAGCAAATCTATATATGGTATGAAAGCCCTAAAGAGGACATCATGTAATAGAATGGTTAACATTTCCAACAGCAATGGTGAATTTCACAGTCCTATTTTACATAATATTCTTTCCTGTCTGTACTTTTAGAGGACTTCTGATGCTGCGTAGAAGTCAGTGTTTTTATTTAAGACAGCCTCGGCAAGGCTGAATGGCTTGGGACAGGGATGTGGCTTGTCGTTTAGATTCTGTTATGTAACTCAAGGATGTCAAAATGTTTTATCATTACACAGCTGCAGGACTGTCACCAAAATGACTGAGTCCACTGCCATCTCCTAGAGATGTGAACCCCTGTGGGATTGCTTCCTTACTGTGTGCAGGCACCCACACCGCTTTTGGAGAATTACACAACCAACAGAGTCCTCATATCAGTATCAGTGTATTCAGATCACAGTTCTTAAGGGCTTGGGATGGTCTTCCGGTGACTCTGAGGGCCAGGAGAGCACCAGGCCCTAGCGGCAGCCCCCACCCCACCCCATGCACTCCCTCATGCTTGCCCACACGGAGGCCCAGATGCCACTTCCACCCACAACCCGCCTGGAGCAATCTCTCCAGTGCCATCTACTCCTGTCAGCCTGACATCTTCCTTTCAGTTCCACAGCAGTTTTAGCATTGTCTGGGAACTTGGGAGGGACACGACACACCCTCTCTTTCCAATCAATAATTGAAGCAAGAAACAAGACTCACCCCGACAACTAGACTGTAAACCTTCATTTATATTTAAACAGACTTAAAGCACCTTGTTCTTCTTGTCCCTGGTACATTTCTTGGTAGTACTGAAAGTGAGATCTGTGCAAGTTTGGATTTGCATGTTTGTTAAAATACTTTCAAAGGTAAAATGAAATTATGGAATATGCAAATATTGTATCTGAAGACTGCATAGAGAGGCTATTTAGATGAACAGAGCCCCATAAGATAAACCTCACCAAAATGCTCCCAAGAGCTAAACATTGATTTGAAAGAGGACAAGAAAAGATGGATGGGGAAGGAGAATGCAGGGGAAGACTTCGAGGAGGAGGCAAAAATAAGACAGAGAGAAGGGGGGGAGAGGGAAAGAGACAGACACAGAGAGTAAGGGAAGGAGGGAGAAGGACGAGGGGAGGAGGAAAAGAAAGAGTTGGAGGAGGACAAAGAGAGGGAGAGGAAGACAGGGAGGGGGACAGAGGCAGATCGAACAGTGAAGACAGAACGAGAGAGCACAAAGTGCTGGCCAGCCACCTCATCCTGCACCCACAGAGTGACCATCTCAGCCTCTTCTTTCGGGGGCAAAGCTGAGCAGAAGGGTGTGAGAACAGCATTGCCAGAAGTCACACTCCTCCACAGTGACAGCTGTTCTCCCTTGAGCCTGAGGACACACATGGTTCTAAGGTTCCCTGGGCCTCTGCTGGCCAGAGATGCACAGCACCAACTCCTGCAGCCCGAGGTGCATTTCCACAGTGTCAGGCTTCATGACCTGCCTAGATCAGGGGACTGGACTGGAACATTTGGAACACAATGGAGGTTTTTTTGGGGGGCAAGGCCCCCCTAGAGACCAGCTGCCCATCATCAGGCACATTTGCATGGTGAGCCAAGGCTCTGGGGCTCTGAGCATCCCAGAGGGCTGAGGGTTCACAGGGAGGGAGGCTTCTGGGTAGCTCCCCAACAAAATACATGTGAAAGCCAAAATTCTGATCCTGCTACATATGAGGTGACAGCAACTCCTATGGTGCTTTCACTCAGCAATGTATGAACACCAGAGACTTTTAGGCCTTCGGAAAGTATGGCGATGATACGGTGGTGATGACTTCAGTTCAACCCTCCAGGGCTGCACAAGGACACCAGCTCATCTGTCTTCACACAGGTGCAGTTTCTGCTCTGGAGTCGGTGGAGCTTCTGGAATCTGTCTTTGGTGTCTGCATCAGCCTAAGACCAGTTGGTATGGATTTCACTGAGTGTACTGGTGACCCTTTCTTTTACAGATAGCCGCTGGTACATTTGTTTGTATACATTTGGCAGTTTGTAAAGGTACTGAGATTAGCCTTCAAGGCTTTTCTCCATAGGTCTCTGTGGGCTTGACATAGTGCCATCCCTCCCACCCCAAGATGATCTTCAGAGGCAGTGGGATTTAGGGTTAGGCTCACCTTTTTTCATTCCGCAGAGAGAATGCCTTCAAAGAAAATTCTGTCATTCATTGCAGCTTTATAATACTTCACAGTTTATCATCAAAACTTTACCATATTTATTCCGAGTTCCTAAGACCCAGAGAAAAACAGTCCAATTCCAGATTCCTGTGAAGCTAGTTTGAAGTGTCCACCACCTCTAAATAGCAACGCTGGCTTTGCTGTCAGGTAATTTGGTAAGATGATGACTTCCAGCTTTTTTTTGCTTGTTTTCACTCTCTACCAAGAGAAACACTGCTTTGGAATCAGGGAGGAGTTGTTTGTGGCTTTGTGAGTCAAGGAACATGACTGCGGTGGCCTCTTCTCTCCATCAACCTTCTTGGCTCTGTACTGCTGATTTCCCCTTCGACAGCAGAAGCCGAAGTAGAAAATGGTCCAGTTTGCAGATACTGGCCCGTCGCCAGCCATGCCCGCGTTTCGTTCATCATCACATGGACATTTTTCCACCTTCTTCTGGAAAGCCCGGGGTTAGGGAAAGCTGTTAACTTGCTGCCACACCTGTGGGGCTTTGCAGATCCTGCGTTCACTGGGCTATGGCCAGCTCTGATTCTGTGGTTGGCTCTGGTTCTGTGGTCCCTCAACTGGAGTGAGGCCGATTCAGCAGCCTCTTTCTCCCAGGAGCTGTTTGCTATACATTCTCTGGGTTTTCTGCCCCAAGGTTTCTGAGTAGAGATTCTCTGGCAGGACTGGGGATGGAATCAGAGCATGCTCTCTGCCGCTTGAATCGCATCACAAGCCCTTTTACTTTTAATCTGTTTTTCAAATAGGGTCTTGTGTTTTTTCACGAACCAGCCTTGGACCTCGATCTCTTTATCTCCCCCTCTAGAAAAGATGAGAAAACAAGCATGCACCACCATGCCTGGCTTTAAAAAAAAAACTTCTTATTATCTTTAAGTAGTTGTACAAATGAGTTGTCATTCATCCAATCAGTGTAGGAATACAATGCATCTTGATCAGTGTCTCCGCTTTATGCATTCTCACCCACTCCTCCCAGCCCACCCCTCCCCTCAGTTTTCCTGATTTTAGGTGATGTATTACATGTTTTGTTACTTGACAAAGTAGTTTATGTATGTATGCACACATGAATGCATCTTGATCTATGTTACCTCTTCAACATCTTCACCTCCTTTTGACCCACCCTCTCCCTTATGCTTCTCAATTCTGCGGGCTATACAATGAATTCTCGTATTTTTAAGAGTTTGATTTCTTTGTTAAGGTACTAGCTACATTCTGGAATGGTTGTTTACACTTGGAAGTTTCTACATTTGCTCTCAGGGCTTGTTTCAAATAAGTGAGACCATAGCTTTCCTGAAGAACAGCAGAGGACGTACCTACTGACTGCTGAGATGCACACAGCAAGTTGGCTTTAAGGCAGCAGGCAAACAGAGTGAGGGAATACAAGTAAATATGGCAACCTGCTTAGAACAGAATCACAATGGCAGCCTGGTCTGCAGACCTAAGTATTTCAGGCGATTGCAAATGAAGTTCAAAATGAGAGCAAAGCAGCTCCCCAGAGTGAAAAGTTAGTGAAAATGTTATCATTGGGGACAGGTCTTGTGAGACAGCACTGATTTTCTTTTTCTGGACGGGACCTTACCTGTGTTTTAAGCTAACTTCATGTCACTGTTTTGAGGTTTCTACGCTTCCAGAGCGATTTGGGGTGTGTTGAGAAGTTTCTAGTACAGCATAGAAGCTGTCTTTAGCCGTCCTATAAAATGGTAATTTGATACTGACCTTGTAAGTATATTTTTATAATGGTGGTTTTTAATGTCTGAGCTGGTGATTTGTCTCAACAACACAACTTCTTAATGATTAGCACTAAATGATGGAATATAAAATGCTTTATTCATCAAACAAGTGCACTTAAACATTTAAAATCCTTTCTGGTGAGTAAAGTAAAAATGAATCTATTAATTTTTTAAAAAATTATGCTGGCAGAATATTTACATTATTTGATTGAAATGTGTTATTTATGTTTTTCTTTCTACTTTTGTAATGAATATGTTGGGTGCATTTTCTTTACTCCTTAAAGGTTTCTTTGTGTGTTTTGTCAATGTAACACGTCAGGGAAAAGTCTGGACCAAATATTTGAAAAGCACATGCTAGCTGAAGACTGTAATGTGTACTCTAGACTCTACAGCTTCCTTAAACTTCAGAAAATCATTGGGCCAGTGTCAAGACTTTCAGGACAATGTCAAAATTGACGTTTACCCATTTTCTCTAGTCCCTACAAATGAATGGCAAATAATTTAGAGTAAATTAATACTTAAAAACCCAATTATACAATGATTTCTTGCCTGCATTCTTTCCCTTAAGTCTTCTATCTCTCTCCCTTAGCCTCACACTTCTCTCTGGCAAGTATCCATTTCCTACTACTTATTTTGTTGGGTTTTGACTTAGTCTTTTTAAAGAATTATATTGTTTGCACTCTCCATAGAGTCTATTACACATCAGTTCATTAGTTTGTAACCCCTTGCATACTACACAGTGTGTTTACTTGTAAATTTATAGTCACATTCTAGTTACCACAAATTAGGGGAGTTATACAGCATATTTCTCTGCATCTGGCTTATTTAGCTTAGTATAATATTTTCCAAGTTGTCTACTGAGAGGCATCTGGGCAAGTTCTTTAGCCTACTACTCAGATCTTCCAGATGTGAATGGAATGTCATCACTTATTTATTTTGAAACAGGAAGTTCTGTGTGATCTTTACTCTTCCTAAAACACACATTTGTGGAGCCATTCTGTCATCAAGTTCTTTTATACTTTCAATCCATGAAACTCAGTTTGCACATCTGTAAAACTGGCATATTGGTGCTGACTGGCCTATTCCAGTGTTTCTGTGCCATGACTTCCCTTGCTTAAATAATGGGTTCACATGAGAAGACCTTTCTGGAACAGGCTTCTTAAGCAAACCTATGCACCTATTTTATCATTTACCCATACAGGCTTCATGGCCACCTGCACATTGCTCAACAGAATTAACTGAATTGAGGATAACAAGGGGAAGGAGAAACGAAAAGATGTGAAATCACTTCTGCCTTGAAAGACACTGGTCATACATCCATGAGGAACTTGAACCCTAGGGCCATGCTGCCTGAGTTCAGAAGCTACCTTTGTCACCTACTCACTGGGTGGCTCTATTTAGTTGCTCTTGACTCAGTTTATCCTCTCTGTGGCCAGACACAGCTACCATCATCAAACTCCAGGGTTGTTTGGAGCATAGTTCACTTTCAAGAATGGCTAGTCCATGCTATATGCTATGTGGTGTTTCTAAAGTGAATCAAAAGCAGGTGTCCTCATGGAGAGGCACACATGGCATAGAGCTGCGGTGTGATCAAATCACTGTCACTGGTATCTCTGAAGTGCTGTGGACATTCAAGGAGGGATTAACTGACAAGACTAGACAGCAAGGCACCCACCCGGCAAACACTCGGGGTGCTATGACACGGCAGATCTCACAACTGGGAACGCACCCTCAATGAAGAAAGACGTAACCGAGACCTCTGAGGGCCAAGGGTGGAGCTGGCTGAGGAGGAAGCCCACTTTCCTCTCCTCTGCTCTCAGACTTCCTCTTTTACTCTCCATGAGAGACTAGACTCCCTCTCTCCCTCTCCCTCTCCCTCTCCCTCTCCCTCCCCCCCCCCCTCTCTCTCTCTCTGGTAATTTCTGCTCTCCAACTTCAAGTCCACAGGGAAATATTTGCTTTATTTGTGTTCCCTCTAAAATTGAACTTGTCTGAAGGTAATGCTGGCATACCCAGAGGCTGCATGTCTGTAAATACTGCACGTTCTAGCCTTAAAAATTGACAGCATCCACATTGTGCAGAGGGTTGCTTGGGGGACCTTATTAGAAATAATAGCACCCCAGTGCTGACCCCAGATATACTGACTCCAGGGACTCACAGACCTCGTGGCACTCAGCTACCACACGATCTGCTTCCTCCTGACCAGCACCCCGACAGACTTGCACCCCCACCCCAAGGCTTCTCTTCTCCATGGCAGCGCTGGCTTCCATTCCCACTTTGAAAAGCCTACAGGTAGTTTTGAAACAATGGCTCCTATCTCTTGATTGGAAAAATAATGATTTTATTTCATTTTATTTTTAGGGGAGGAAAGAAAAAATCGCCGAAGCACTGGATGCCGAGGACAGCTGGGGCGTGTGGGACGTGCGACGCTATTTTTTCCTGGCTGCTTCGGGAGCCGAGCAGATGGGTGGCGACTCGGTGACATCAGAGGCCGTGGATGGTGGTTTGCTCCAGCTGTTGGCCATGTGACCACACTTACTATGGGCAAGGAGGAGAATTTCCTTTCCGTTCTATTTTCTTTTTAGTCTTCAACTTCCTCAAAGTGTCTTTTTGGGCTGCTGAAATCACATCCTTGCCTTCCTTCTCTTGGAAACATGTATCCATGGACCCTCTCTTCCGGGGAGGAGAATTTCCATATCGGTTTCGTGCTAAGTGAAAAGGGACTCTGAGAAGGTTAGGGCATTATACGTGCCCCGGGCAGGGGGCTTGCTCACCAGGTGGGCAGGTCCGATCCAGCAGAAGTTCCATATTCCCCCCGACCCCATACCCTACCCTGCAATCCCAGCTGGAGGTCTGAGATCTTCCTGCGGGGATTCAGAGAGGAAAGCAGGGATGAAAAGACAGCGCCATATACGCACACAAACACCTTGATGGTGTGCAGAAAGCTCTGCACTGTACACATCGCTATATCACAGCCAATTTTCTAGTTCCTCTTCTTGGCTGAACACCAGGACCTGAACCTCTCTTCTTCCCCAGAAGTCCACGCCCCAGCCATCCTATCCACACCCCAGACGTGACGTTAGCCACCCCAGCCACTCCCCCAGCTGTCCAGCCACGCCCCAGCCACACCACCAGACGTGCCACCAGCCACCGCAGCCATGCTTCAGCCACACCCCAGCCACTATAGCCACGCCCCAGCCACACCCCAGCCTTGACTCCAGCCACTCACCAGCCGTGGTGCCAGCCACGCCCCCAGCCACGCCAGCCACGCCCACAGCCTTGACTCCAGCCACTCACCAGCCGTGGTGCCAGCCATGCCCACAGCCTTGACGCAAGCCACACCTCCCAACCGTGACACCAGCTACCGCAGCCTTGCTTCAGCCCCACCCTAGCCACTCCAGCCACGCCCCAGCCTTGACTCCAGCCACTCACCAGCCGTGATGCCAGCCACACCCCCAGCCGTGATGCCAGCCATGCCCCCAGCCACCCCACCCATGCCCCCAGCAGTGACACCAGCTACACCCCCAGAGGTGACACCAACCGTGCCCCAGCCACTCCAGCCACGCCCCAGCCACGCCCCAGCCTTGACTCCAGCCACTCACCAGCAGTGGTGCCAGCCACGCCCACAGCCGCCCCAGCCACACCCACAGCCTTGACGCCAGCCACACTCACCAGCTGTGGTGCCAGCCCCGCCCCCAGCCACGCCCACAGCCTTGACGCCAGCCACGCCCACAGATCCAAGTTGCACTGTTCGTCACTGATGGTTTGCTGCGTGAATAACAAGCAGTAAGGCGGCTAAGCCTGTGGGTTCTGGTCCCGGTTTCCCTAAGTCCCCCAAGTAAGCAAAGACTGCGCTGCGTTGCTCCCTGGGACTGTCTCCACCTGCCATCTCCCAGTTGCTTGGAGACAGAGGACAGTGACAGGGAGGAAGACTGATCAAGTTGTGTCCGCAGGCTGACACACTCCCAGGATGCTTGGGTCCAGTGGAAGATCGTTGTCACACATGGCACGTGGCTCTAGAGCCTCGCCTGCTTCTCAAAGAGCACTTCCAACCACACCCCTTTGGCCCGGGCCCCAGCAAGCCCTTACACCCATCAGCCTTTGTGAGTCCTCAGGCTTTCCAGTTCCCGCCTTCCTTTGTAGGTTCTCAGTTGGGCTTTTCCTTATCCCCACGAAGAAGGGATAGCTCTGCTCTTCATCCTTGCAAAAGCAACAAGAAGAGGCTGGGGACAGGAAGATCTGGGCGTGGGACCCGTGACAGAGGCCCGAAGACGGAAGCGCTGGGGTGGCTTTCCCCCGGGAGCCCCGGATGGAAGCACAGACTGCTTTCCCTCCCTCTGGTCACGTGGTCTCATCTCTGGCTTCCCATGAGTCTCTGTGGGAAGGTGACTTGAAGCCAGTTTGGAGTTTTGTAGAAACTTCTCCAGCACAAGGCAGGTATTCAGGGGTGGGAGCAGACTTGATTTTACAAGTACATCTGTTCTGTTTATTTTTGCTTCTTTGCAGTATTATCAACTTCTGTTCCATATGGGTTATCCATATTGTGCCTTGGTGAAATGATACCACATTATGCTTTTATGCCTTTATCATCAAACACAACTCGTGAAAAAAATCACCAGGTTTGCCTGGGTTCATCTGTTCAATTTATTTTTCCCAAACTTTATTTTGAATAAAACACCTACGGTAAATGTGATTTATGTAAATGAATAAAACAAAACTGTTATATAAGCTTTTTTGACATCATTCTGTCCCGTTTGGTTGGGGCTCCACTCAACAAAATCCTCTGGCAACATGTTTCCCGTAGAATTATATTATTTCTGAAATCGCAGAGCCAAAGAGATAAAAACTATAATATACTTTCAAATGCTTTAATTTAATTTTTTCCCTCTTCTCTCCCCAAGCTTCCCATATGGAGAAACTCCAATATTTTAAAAGAAGCTTTTACTTATGAGAATCTTTCAGCATTATTCCAAGTGCCTGTAGCTATTCCTCTCTCCCATACTCTGCGCGTTTCTCTATTTTTCTCACACCTCGCTCTCTGGTTTTATTTAAAGAATGGCAATCCATCTTTGCTCCCCCCCACACCCCCTCCTTCCTTTATTGTTATATTTTCCTGCCTTCTACCCCCTGGGACCTGGATGGAAGAATTTCCATTTTCTGAGCTGGTGCTAGGGGCCGACTGCTGGGCCCTGGATTTACACGCATTATCTCACCGACTCCACACAACAGGCTGCTCTAGGAGGTGTCTTATCTCCACCAGGCAGATGGGAAATGGAGGCTCAGGAGGCTGAAGGTCCTGACCAGCTCAAGGGCGCAGGGCTAGACTAAGCATGGAGCTGCTGAACTTTCAGGCAACCGCATAGACACAGGAAGTTGGGCTTGGAGGATGGATGCCTGTGCCCATAACTCCTCTGGGACCGAGGCCGTGTTTGTGTGTGTGTGTGTGTGTGTGTGTGTGTGTGTGTGTCTGTCTGTCTGTCTGTGTGTCTGTGTGTCTGTGTGTGTCTGTGTGTGTGTCTGTCTGTCTGTCTGTGTGTCTGTGTGTCTGTGTGTGTCTGTGTGTGTGTAGCCCAGACCCTTTGTGCTGAGGTGTATTACATGGCAGGCTCTCTGGGCCGATTACTACTGAGGAAGCTCCCAAGGCTGTCAATATCAGGTTTTATTTTTAGTTCTTCATTTGGACAGTGAAGACACCACATGCCAACAGGGGATTGTGGCCTAATCAGAGCTATGCAGCTCCTGACACAGAGCGCACAGTGAGGAGAGCCTTGAACATGGCGCCCAGCAGTTATTTCCTTCTAACTGAACACTCAGAGATGCACTGTTAACTCCTCACTGAAAAAGGGAATCGTTGATTCACCAATTCACTAAATATTGATGAGATGGAGACTGGAAGCAGGCACTGTATCCAATGTGGTCATAAACATTGCTATTTGAAAAAAATGTACAAGAAAGCTTTTGTAAGCTATAGCCCACCAGAATACATACTGATGTTATTTTGCTTATTTTACATGTAAACATTGAATGACAAAAAAGAAAGTCCATCATTCCATCATAAACAAATGTCAACTAGTTTAGTACTTTGCTCAATTTTCCATGTCTGTTGGGAGATCCTTCTAGCACTAAAGATTGTATTTGTATCACTCTGTTGATAAAACATCCTCTACTAGGCTTCTGAAAGAGTTCTTCCATAATGTTTGCAAATTTCTAAACATAATATTCAAACATTGAACTCCTCATCCCAGTGGTCTCTGATGGACTACTCATGGGGATACACACTCTCACAGCACTTACTACAGAGGCTCTAAGAAAGTTAATTAATGGGACAAGTCTCCACATTCTAGTTTCTCTAGAACTAGGAGAGAAAGTAGTGGATATTTCTAAAGCTTTCTCAATGTAAAATAACAGACACCTAAAATGACACAGGACACTGAGAAGAAGAGAGTTGGCATGGGTTGGTATTTTCCACCACAAATGTAAAATTATCATAGCCACAAGAAGTGGTTGATTACTGTTGAGCAGATAGCATGAGCATTCTATACCATTTAATGCCACTATCATTTGTTCTAGTTTCATATGGTGGAAACATCGAAGAGTGATGATAGATTTTTAATAATATATGCATTTAATTCTATAAATTTCTTTTTAGGCATTTCTTTCACTATATCCTATTTCTTTAAGTCTCCTTTAACTTTTTTCAAGAATTTTTATATTTTTCTTAATATTTTTTCTTTGATCTGTGAATTTCGAACTGTTTTGTTTACTCTCAGAGTATTTGGGATTTTCCAATTACATTGACTTTAGTTTAATTTATAGTTTGGTTACATGGTGTTTTGAGAGTAGGTATGATATAATTTCTATTAGCTTTCATTTTTTGATGTGTTTCATAGACCAGAATGTGATGTAATTTGGTGACTATTTCATGAGCACTTGAGAAGAGAGTATAATCAGCTGTTGATGTGTGAAGCAATCTAAATATGCCACCTATATCTGGTAAATAATGGTGGTGTTGAGTTCAAATATATCCTTTCTGTTTTGTCTGGCTTTTGTATTTGTTGAGTTCTGGTAGAGGGCTACTGAAGTCTCCAACAGTTAGTAATTAATCTATTTCTTTTTGCAATTTTATCCATTTTGCCCCATATTTTTCTATGTCATTAGGCCTATATATGTTGAGCGTGGTTTTGTCTTCTAAGCAAATTTTATAATATACTGCCTCTTTATCCCCATTCATTTTCTTGTTCTAAAATCTCCTCCATTTCAAAGTAATATAGCTAGTCCTTTCTTTTGATTAGTGTTCATATAAAGTACCAATTTCTATGCACTTAATTTTAATATACAAATAACTTTATAACCAAAGTGATTCTTTCTAGCTTGGGTATGATTAAAGTGATAAAGAACATACAAGGGTAATGTGAGACCCTAAGTTCAAACCCCAGTACTCCCAAAATAAACAGATAAAGTAGACATCCTTAGACAGCAGGTAGTTTGGTTTTATTTTTGTATTCACTCTGACAGTCTGTATCATTTAGTTTACATGCCCTTACTATTAACATTAAATTGATTATTAATGTAGTTAGATTAAGATCCACCATGTTTGTACATTTTTGCCACAAGAGATCACATAACAAGGTACAAAACTCTTTGTGTTTCTTTTCTTGGAGCACTTCAAACATTTCACGGGACTCTTCCTGTCTTCATGGTACCTGGGCTGAAGATGAGTGAAACACTGTTCTCATGCTCTGCAGTTTTACTACCATCCCTCTCTCCCTGCATTGTTCAGGAATTTTCCTTTGTCTTTCATTTTCTGCAGTTAGAATAGAGTATGCATGGTGTCTTTTACTTGCTTTTGTGAAAGTTCATTTTTCATTGTGTTTGCTAAACTTTCTGGATTTGTGGTTTGGTGTCTGAGACTAATTTGGCAAAATAGTCATCAACAGTTCAAATATTTCTCTGCCATATTCTCATTTTTTCTTTAAATAGTATTGTCATGCAAATATCATACCTTTTGTAGTTGTATCACAGTTTGGATATTTCATTTTATTTCTTTTTTTTCCAATTTGAGATGTTTCTGTTATCCTCAAGCTAACATTCTTCTCTTCATATATGTCCAGGAAATAAGGGCACCAAAGACATTCTTTGTTTCCCTTATAGTGTTTTGGGTATCCAGAATGTTTTTGTTCTTTTTGAGAATATCCACCTCTCTACTTACATTACCACCCATCCTTGTATAACGTTTACTCTTCCCATTAAAGACTTGGGCATATTAGTCATGTTTGTTTGAAATTCCCAGTTTGATCATTCCAGTATCCTTTGGTTTTGACATTTTTCTCTTGTCTCTTCCAACTCTGTCTTTTGTTTCTTAGTATGCTTTGTAATATTTTCTTTTGATATAGGGTGTAAAGTATTTCATACTTGATGATGTACTGAGGAAAAGAAGCTGATATAAATAGACCCCAGTGACATGGTGGCAAAGAATCCTACGTTGGGAGGGGAAGCTTTGATGAGTCCTAGGATTAGGTCTCAAGTTTGGTCCTCAGAAGGGTTTGAATTCAAGGTCTCATGTTCTCACTCTGCTCTTTTGCTGAGGGCCAGTGCTGTACCACTTGACTCACAGCTCCAGTCTGGCTTCTTTCTGGTTAATTAGAGATGGAGTTTTATAGACTTTTATACCTTGGTTGGCTTTGAACTACAATCTTCAACTCTCAGACTTGGAGACAGGTAGGATTGGAGGTGTGAGATGTTTAATGAGAGCCCTAGATGAAGGATTTCACAAGTTATTCTCATTTTTTTCTTGCTTTTATGCCTTTCGTTGGCTCTTGGGGCTAGACCTGCTCATTGCCCTCCTCCAGGTGGAAGTTCAGAACAAGCTTGCAATGAATTAGCCTCTTCTTATGGCCAGTTAGGCTGGTGAGACTCAAACAAGTTAGGCTCAGAAATGTATCCTGAGGGAAGACCCTGTGGAAAAGAACAGAATTTTCTGGCATATTGTTAAATGGCCACGTTTCTTTGAGGACATTTCCCTTGATATTTAAAGTAAGAACATGATCAAGTATCCTACAGGCAAGACTTACAGAACTGTGAGGGTTTCCCTATGCATGGACCCTCTCTGGAATTTCTGAGTCTCAGGCTCTACACTGAGCCTCCAGCAGTTGATTTACTGATCAGAGCCTAGGGTTTCCTGCCTGTCACTGTTCCTACAATCTGCTGGTGAATTTTTTCTTTGGTCAATTTGAATTATTTGTCTACTCATTCTCCCAATTTCTGGGACAGTGATGTACTTACCTCATGGTACCATTTTCCTTACAAATATAAGAAGAGCTCTTCACTTTTTTCCTAGTGTTCTTAGCTTTGTACTTCTTGTTTTTTAAAAAATGGAAATTTCCGAGTTCCTTCCATATTAGAGCAGTAATAAGAAGTAGTTCATTCTTCATGCAGCACATTGGTAAAATTCTTGGTTCTTATTTGTCTTTAGTTTAAATTTTACTTTCCAAACAGCACATGGAATAATTGCTTAACCATCAATCCTTTCCTCCCTCCCTTCCTCTCTTCTTTTCTTCTTTCCCTCCTTCCCTCCCTCCCTCCTTCTTTCCTTCCTTTCTTCCCTCCTTCCTTCCTTCCTTCCTCCCTTCCTTCCCTCCCTCCCTCCTTCTTTCCTTCCTTTCTTCCCTCCTTCCTTCCTTCCTTCCTTCCTTCCTCCCTTCCTCCCTCCCATTCTTCCTCCCTCCCTCCCTTCCTTCCTTCCTCCCTCCCTCCCTTTCCTTCCTCTCTTCCTTCCTTCCTCCCTCCTCCCTTCCTTCCTCCCTTCCTTCCTTCCTTCCTTCCTTCCTTCCTTCCTTCCTTCCTTCCTTCCTTCCTTCCTTCCTTCCTTCTTCTCTCCCTCTCTCCCTCCCTCCCTCCCATCCTTCCTCCCTCCCTTTCTTCCTTCCTTCCTCCCTCTCTCCCATTCTTCCTCCCTCCCTCCCTCCCTTCCTTCCTTCCTTCCTTCCTTCTTCCCTCCCTCTCTCCCTCCCTCCCTCCCATCCTTCCTCCCTCCCTCTCTTCCTTCCTCCCTCCCTCCCTCCCTCCCTCCCTTCCTTCCTCCCTCCCTCCCTCCCTCCCTTCCTTCCTTCCTTCCTTCCTTCCTTCCTTCCTTCCTTCCTTCCTTCCTTCCTTCCTTCCTTCCTTCCTTCCTTCCTCTCTTTCTCCCATTTGCCTCTTTCTCCCTGCCTCTTTGCCTCTTCCCCTCCTCAGATTCCATCTTCCCCACTGCATTCACATATAACCATGGCAATCATCTGAGACTTTCATTAACCGGGGGTCTCTTTGAACACTCTGGGCATCATCAAGTGCATACCATTTCAAGATGCCCTGTTTTTCCTGTTTAGAATGAACTCATTCATTGAGAGTTTGTCCAATAGCCACCTCACTGGATCCTGTGACTTGTGCCAGAATGTTACTCTCTCAAGCTTATAGACATTCTCTAGGGCAAGCACAGTCTTTTATAGGTTTGCATTTTCTTTCCTTGCTAACCTGTGCTCTTGACTGTGGTGAGAATCATGGCAGTAAATAAGGGCAAGAGTCGATAATAGCTGAACATGAGGGAGTCGAGGTTTCGTCTTCAAACCTTCTATAATTCCTTAAGTGGATCCCATAATAGTCATTCAGGGCAAGGCTTTTGCCTCTCATGTCTTCTCCTATTTAATGGGTATTACAAGCAATGTTATTTCCCTTTAATCATTTTATCATCTTCATACTGCATAATTACATTTGTGTGTAATGAAGACACTGGTCCTCTCATTCAACAGTAATCACATATTTCTCAATATTGTGATCACTATTGTTATTGCCTGTCTTAACACCTTACTTCAACTCCTTAGACCACCTAGCTGGGACCTCTAAAACACCATTAGAGTCCTCCAGCTAGACTCCATTCATGTCTCCCGTAACAAGCCCAGGAAACAGATATTACGAGGGCTATCTTATTTATAATGAGGAAGGCTAATATCAGCAGACTGGAGGAACTTAGAGCTGGTCTCAGATAATGACTGCAAAGTTGAGGACTAGGCTTAGTTATCTTCAAGAACCATAGGCATGCTCTTTCATTTCAAGTGACCTTTCTGACTGGCCCATGTTTTGCCTTTCTTCATCTTAATCTCCTTTACTGAACAAATCTTGACCTCCATTCTTCATTATTTCCAACTTTCTATAATTTGTTTACAGTGACATTTTCCTCTTTGGGCTGCTCACTATGTACGTTTTTATTTTCTTACTGATTACAATCCTCCAATAATTCTCTATAGGTGTTTGGGGGTTTTTTTGCTCTTTTTCTTCTATCCCTATTTTCAGGTCTGACTAGAAAATCAAGCATGGAAGCGCAATACAGAGAGCAATGGCTGTTTTCACTTGTTCATGATTAAATGTGAACCCAGCTTACAGAAGTGAATGAAAAACAACAACCATTAAGCCATTTCCTCAAGGCACAGAAGTAAACCAGGCTGGAATACCTCGATACAGAATAGTATTTCCTGCACAGTTTCAGTTTGTTCAACCCACGAACACATGGCGCCTAGTCATGGGGATTTCGGTTCAGGTGGACAAGAGATGCAGCTAGTTACAAAGAGACCACCTGCCCTCCAGGCGCAGAGGGAAAGGCCTTTGTCACCATCTGAAGGAGACTTTCACATGACCAAATGATTGCGCATTAAAGTCTATGGAAGCTTCTCTCACTCAGTATTTGAACTTCCTTTCTATTTTAGGAGATCATGAGATCTGGTCCTGTTCCATTCCGAGGTGTGTGTAAAATGAATTCTCTTATCAGGTCTGCCTGCCCAATATAGATAATTTAGTGACAGAACAGAGTGTCCTTGTGTGATTTCTACCCAGTTCCCTTTGCAAATGCAAAATGTGATTTCACTGAATTTCTTTACCTTTTTTATTAGAAGTTGCTCCATTTGAATTAGTGACAATCCCTCTTTTTAAATACAGTTTATCAAAAATGTTTAAATTCTATAGCAATGGTAGAGCTGGGCATTGTGTGTGAGGATGAGGGCCAGGAGCAGAGGGAGTGTGTTATCAGCAGCTTCACATAGGTATTGAGTTTGCAGATTGAATGCAGGATGAAATAAAGTCCAACTCCTATCAGTTATTTAGCCTTCCATTCCTACAAACCTGTCATTGCTTGCTTCTGTAAACTAAGCTCCTGTGATTTATCTGATCCATTTCAGTGCAAGAGAATGAAATGGCTCCTGTTTAGCAACCAACCCAGAAACAGCAGTTACAAACACACAAGGCTGGTGCAGTTTAAATATCTGGGCTAAGCATTTTGCAAATTACCACTTTAATCTTGTTAGTGGTCTGTAAATGAGAACCCTTTCAAGCAATCAGATGCTCACAAATGGGGCCTTTGCCCAGGAACCAATAATATGTAAAAGAACCAAGCTATCTTGCTAAGGAGGATTGACTCTGTAAGGGGGTTTTAACAGCTATCCCAACACTCCACAGAGACTTAATCTGGGGCGTGAAGCTGGTGGCTGTCCTTTGCTAGTCATTAGAGCTGTTGCCATCCACTGTGGGACACCTCTAGTGTCCTCCAGCACCTCTGATGTCTACATCTACTGTCCTTTCTTTCCATGTCATTTCCTACCACTGCCTATGAAACCTTGAAGGATGGGAGAAGGGATGACAGAGCTGACCCCTGAGCCCTTGAGTGGAGGGAAACCAGGTGAAATATTGGTAGCAAACGTAGGGCAAAGCTGAGCTTGAAAAGTTAAGTCAGCATTCATAGGAGCCGCACTGAAGGGATCTGATTTTGCTCTTGAGATCAGGTTGAAAACAAAATAGCAGTTGATTCGTTTAAAAGTACGTCTGGAGTCAGAGCTGAAACGCATAGCACAGACCTAGCAAAGGTCTCTGAGTGGTCAAGATGGGGCGAGGGGGCAGGGGTCCTAGAATTCTGCCACCCCAAATGCTCTTCCTAAAATGCTCCCACAGAGGCCGCAGCTCTGGCTCCCGAACTCAGTGCGCATGATCGTTGAAGGGTAGTGCTTCCAGAGGGATGGTTAAATGCAGATGGTAAGGTTAAAAATTCCTCTGATTGCACTGAAACCAAGGGCTTACTGGAGAAGGACCTAGGAGATGGTGACAGTTTCCCTGGTAAGAAGAAAGACAAAGGAGGTCCCGGGAGCCTGGCAGGAGAGGCAAAGAGGCGACAGTGGACAGAACTTGGAGATAGGGATTTGCAGAGTAGGCTAACAACGGAATGGAGATGATTTCCGTGGTTTGGTATGAATTGGAGATGCTGGACAGAGGAAATTAAGATGCAGAAGCACACATTAGGCCAGTATGCAAAGCTACAGTTATTTAAACAAGTCATTTCCAAGTACATGGAAGAATAAATAGTCTTCCCTCTCAGTTCCCCAACTCGCTCACTCCCCGAAGTTAGCCAGTCAAGGCAGAGAGGTTTAAAGCGTGTTACCTTTGTAAATACCTGTGTAGAGGCAGACAGAGGGACAGTGAGAGGGAAGGGGAGGGGGGGAGGAGGAAGGTATGGACTCTGGCCAAGTACTTAACTGTTCTGAGACAAGGTCTTCCTATGTAGTCAGACTTCCATTGAGCTCATGAACCTCTTGTTTCAGCCTCCAAATTGCTGGGATTACAGTCATGTGCCACCATACCTGGTATTGTTTAGGTTTGTTGTTGTTGTTGGTGGTGGTGGTAGTGGTGCTGTTTTTTTTGCAGTGCTAAATAGAGCCTCCTGCATGTTCAGAAAGTGCTTTGTTACTGGCTCTGTTACTTAATATTTGCATCCCTTACTTTTCTAATCTTCAGGATTCATAACAACACATTTTTATGAGGCCAATGTGAAAACTAGATGAACTAATATTAATATTGGAAAAGAATAAGTGGTATATAGTTGTGTTTAGTAAATTAATGTATGCAGATACTTTATATCCAATGTATATACAGTATATATATATATATATATATATATATATATATATATATAATTGTTTACAACTTGCAGGATTTTTAGATTTAATATTGTATACTAGAGTTTTCTATATGCCAGTGCATACAAATATAACAATTTGCAACAATTGAGAGATTTCACAGAATTCCATGGATAGACCATAATTTAATAATACTTGTGGTGATGTTTTCAAGGATTAATATTTTAAATACCACAATAAACAGTGATATATAGGTATATATCTATTCATGAATGGGAGAGATTGTAAAATACAATATAAATCTGCAATCTCTTTTCTCAAGGAGTGAGTTGCTTTACTCTGCTGTTGAGTCGTTGAGTAAAGGAGATTGAAGTCATTTTCCAACCTGAGGATTGATGTTAAATCTCTGTTCGGAGCTCTCCTCGCCTGCTGTGTATGTGGTTTTTTTCTCCTCATGGTCACAATCCTGCATATTGGAGACTCTTTTGATCTTTACAAATGTGAGAGTCAGAACAGACATGTGTTCCTTCTCTTATGATGTCGGAGTCCTCCCACAGGAGCCCCAGCCTTCACTCCAACAGAGGGAAGCTGATGATGCCGGTGGGAGTCAGGGACATGGAACCAAACACAAGGTCTTCAGGACAAGTCCAGTGCTTGGTCATGCATGGTTCCTCTCTCCACTCGACTGTGACTGTCTTCATTTACAGTAGGAGGACAATACTCAATATCTCAAAGTAGCAAAGACTGACTGAAGCTGCTGGTCCTGTGCCTGGATAGTCCACAAGCCACCCTCATGGTCTCTACCATTTAAATCCAGCCCTTCACAGCACATCTTCAAAGCCCTCCTGCAATCTCCTACCCCTGTAACATGATGGAACAATTCTATTTATATGAAAAGTATTAATGACTGTAATTATAGCAACCTGCTAATCTGAGTTCTCATAATTAGATTACAATTAACTAGAACTCCTAGTGAAAAAAAAAATCAAGCCTACGGATGTTGATTTCATTCAGGAATATGCACCATCTGAGTTAAATGCACCACCTCTGAGCTGGAGTGGTTGGACGTGTGAGCTTGTGCGTGCCTGTCCACACAGGTCTTCATGCCTGGCAGGAGTCAGATGAAGTGATGAGACTTTGCTCTTCTCTCCTGACTTTCCTTTTCACACCCAGGTCAGAATTTCAGATGATAAGGTGTGGCACTGCTTCCCTGGGGAACTGTGGCTTGGTGTTAGCCATCTTGAACACTAGATGGCACTGTGTTGTAACAAAATTCAGCCATGCAGTGCATTTTTGTGTGGCTGTAAATAAGTATTAGGGTGGGGGTGGAGGGGAGGCTGGCGTAGAGGGGAGGGAGGCTGGGGTGGAAGGTGAGAGGTCTTAAGAAAGACCAGTCTTCTCAGCACTCTTCCCAATGTTCATTTGGACCAAGCACCCTAAGGTTTATTTGTTGTCTAGGAAGTCCTATTTAAACAACACACACAAAATAGATATTCTGTGTATTTGTGGCCAAATGTGAGTGTGAGTGTTTTTGTGGCTTTGCACCTTCTGGCTGAGAGCGATCCGAACTGGGAGCAGAAGTACAAAGAATCCAGGTCCTTTCTTCTCTGGGCTCTCACCTGACTTCCAGACCTGTCAGGACACCAGCTCCCAGCTTCCCGGGCTGTCATCTGTGGGGTTTTCCCACCACTGGCCCTTGGTTCCCAGCCCCGCTCCGGGGAGAGGCTCTGACAGAGATTCCCTATGAAATTTTCTGGGTGATTTCTGATTCTTTCTTCCCTGGGGTATCGTACTCAATGGGTCATGAGATTTGACTTTCAGTCATTTGCTTTCAAAACTCTAACACGTTCTTGGAGAAGACACTCTCATCACTGCCTTGCTTAAAAACAGGTACGTTTTTCAAATTACCTTCTTATGAAATCAATCCATTTGTCAGACGCACACTGTTCTAGGAGCACAAAGGAACCACGGCTCTAAGGAGGACACCCTCCTCACGTGGCCTCTCCTCCCGTGGCGTCTCCTCCTGTGGCGGGACTGGATGCAGGCCCCTGTGTGACCTACGAGACAGTGTCGTCCGGAGCCATGGTCCCTCTGTCCATTTCCACGCTTGTCTTCAGAATATTCTTCTGTTGTCTAGCTCCAAATCTCTGTACAAATTGACTTCTCTGCCCGGAACATCTAATTCTTCTCTAGACAGCCAATGAAATAGGCAAAATTCAACCCAACTTTTCTTTGTCTGCATTCTCCCTATAGCTCTTTCTAATGCACATTCCTTCCTTTCCTTTGGGCTAGTGATGCATTGTGGGAGAGTAGATGATGTGTGTTCCTTTCTGTTACTTTTACAGAATTTTGGAAGAAGAGCTGTGGCTCAAGCAGTAAAGCACTAGCCTTGAATGCAAAAGCTACGGGACAGTGCCAAGGCCTGGGTTCAAGCCCCAGTGTGATGCGTGCACATGAACACACACACACACACACACACACACACACACACAATGACAACAATAACAACAACAACAACAACAACCAAAAACTTCTACTGGGCTTCCCGCACAGAAGAAAAGCATATGTGTAAATGACGTGTTCCTTTGATATGTTCTTTAATTCTTCTGGTTATGCATTTAATCATTAAAATTTAACAGCATAGTAAAGTAAAATTTCCAGTTGAGATATTAACAAATGGAGAGATGCCATGTTCCAGAAGGATCTTGAGGCTGGGTTTCAGGACAAGGAAGGGAACAAGAAGAGTACTTGCAGCAGGACACCCCTTCCTCCATGATGGAAGGGTGGGAAGAAGCTAGAGTGGAGGTTGACCTCTGGGGCTCACAGGAATCCAACGCTCCACCTCATACCTCAACTCCCAGGACAGGCTCAGAAGTCTGGGTATATAGTTTGTATCTGGTGGTCACAGGGAATATATACCTGTCTCTTTCCAGAAAGATGTGAGGGTAAGAAACAAAGCTCGGTGAAGAGAAGTGTGAGCTTTGGAAGAAGATATATTCATTTCCCAGGAAGAAAGGTGGACCACGGATGAGCAGAGCCATCATGTTAGGTGAGTTTCTGGGAAAGCCGTTTTTCTTGTTGCTGTAAGAAATGCCTCAAAGGAACAAGTTAGAAGGAGGAGAGATGGATGGAGCTTGCAGTGTCAGACATTTCATTCCAGCATGGTAGGGAGGGCAGGGGTGGCAAAGCCAAAGCTCATTATCATAGCAGCTAAGAGCTAGGGACAGGGTGCAGGGAAGAAGGAGGGGAGGAGAAGAGGAGGGGTGAGGAGAGAGAGAGAGAGAGAGAGAGAGAGAGAGAGAGAGAGAGAGAGAGAGAGAGAGAGAGAGAGAGAGAGAGAGAGAGAGAGAGAGAGAGAGAGAGAGAGAGCAACAGAGAGACATGCCTGTGCCCGCAGGCCTCCTTTCTGCCCCCCGTTCCGGCCCAACCCTCCCTTCAGTTCATCCACTTAGGGGACACCCTCACAGACACGTGGAGAAGTGTGCTCTATGCAGATCCTGGGCACTTGTTGATACAGCCCACCTTCCAGATGAAAACCCACGGGGGTCAGGAAACCTGCGGCTTGGAGCAGAGGCTGTGAGGAAGGAAATGAAAGGAATAGCTCAGTCAGCGGCTCCTTTGTGTCTCCAAAGTCTCCCTTCCCGGCTTAGCTCGGTGCCCCTTGGATGCCCAGCTCCTCCCTCCCTCACCAGGGCTCCCGGGGTCAGTCCTGCCCCTGGCACTGCAGGAGGAAGCCATAAGGCTGGCAGATGGAGAGTGACTGGCGGAGCAATGCTGCTCCCCTTGCAGCGCCCGCCCAGTGCCAGGACATTCTCCTCCTTCCCGCAGCCAGCCACACACTCCGCTCCCACTCCAGAAGTCAGCTTTCCCGCCCAAGGCATCCCTTTCGGGCTGTGGATCTAACGGTCCTGGGAGGGCAGCGCTGATCCTGGTGGGGCTGGGTGGCAGCTCCGGGGGTGAACCTGTGTCACCCTCTGAACCCCCAGACAGCGCAGGCCACTCCTTCCCACCCCAGTGGGACTCCAGTTTCCCTCTCTGCTTGCAACTCACCCAATGCTCACCCCATCCATTCCCTAAATTAAATTCTCTCTGTTGAAATAACAGATATGTTTGCTTTGGTGGTGTTGTTAAACTAGCCAAAAATGAGCTCTATTCTCACATGGAGAGAACGGCAGGTCCGGATGTGCTGAGCCGAGAGCAAGCGTGTGAGGAAGCGTGAGAGTGCTTCATGCTCCTGTGGACACCATGGACACACACCCTCCTCTCATCTCCCCGTTTCCTCCAGCCTCAATCCTGCACAGGCGCGTTTGAAGAGGTGGTGCGGAAGAGAAGGGCCACGCCAGGTTCCAGGTCTGGCAGGGAAAGGCAGAACCTCCCTTCCTTCCCAGTTGTGCATGTGAATTCACCCGGGATGGGACCCAGCTATTATTCAGCCACTGCAATGTTTCTGAGCTATCAAGTAGCCTGACTTTCTTTTTTTTTTAACCCTCCCAACCAAAAATGCCATGAGGCCTACCTTAAATCTCACATAGAAACAAAAATCAAACCCATGAAGTGTGAACAGTCGATGTGGAAGTGAGGACAAGGCAAATGGAAATTGCAACAATTAATTGCCAACTGCAGGTCGGTCCAGTGTTTCCTAGATGCATGTTGGGGCTTGTAGCTGGGCGCATGCGAATTTGTTCCACTGACCTAAGGAGATAGGGCTGCGCAGCCCAGCACCGACGGTGCCTTCTTGGGGATCAGGACAGGACGGACAGGATTCCATGTAGCTGCGTTTGGCAGCCATGGGCCCCTTCCTACCCAGACCTGGAGGGCTGACAGTTTTATTCTTATTCCTAGCAGAGATCCAAGTCTGACAGGTGCTATGGAGTTCTTACATCGCCTTCAGATGTCAGCACCGATGCAGCGGAGGCTGGCTGAGGTCTCAGAAGCAGGCCCAGAGCGTGTCTGGTGGGAATCAGGAAGAGTGGCCTGGAGAAGACCCAGAGCCTTTCATCTCCTAAGAGGAGAAGGAAGTGGTGCCAAGAACAAGAAAGGAAGATGAGGAGCTGGTGACCATGAAGCAGGAGGGCAGGACAGAGGCAGGAGGGGTCCAGGGAGGAATGCAGGCCCTGTGCAGATGAGGGGTGGGGTGGGACGCTGAGATGCCAGGCAGCCTCAGGAGTCTGGGGCTGGGTGGGCTTAGCAGCCTCTGGCCTCCAAACAGGCCCCCCCAGACCCCTCCAGGTCCCCCCCAGGCTCCCCCAGGCCCTCCTAGGCCCTCCCAGGCTTTGGGATGAGCCTCCAGGCGCCGCTGGCCGCTGGCTCTCTCTGCCCTCTCTCTCTCTGTCTCTCCCCGGAACTGTTTTTCTCCCCTGCTCTCTGAAAGCCCATTGATTGCTCAAAGTGAACTTCTCAGCCCACGGGTTCCTCAGCCCCCAGGGCAGCTTGCATTTCCTCTGACGTGGCCTCTGTCTTCTCCCTTCCCCAGAGCCCAGGGCTTTTTACATTTCAAATACTTGACAGCTGGGTGAACTTCTGCTTCCGCCCAAAGAAGGACTCTTTGCCACTCACAATGGCCGGCCAGTGGCGCAGGGGCGATTTTCTCTCCAGCTGTGAGAGAGGCTTTTTCAAAGCCTGCAGAGAAGCTGCCATCCAGCTGCGAGCCTCGCCCTCGGCCGGCCCTGCATTTTAATCAGCAGCCTTGCTCCTTGGGAGAAGGGCTCATTTGTGGGCCTAGGAGCAGGTGGCCCCCACCCCCAGCCTCCTGGACTCCCGGCCTTCCGCTCTGCTCCTCCGGCAGGTGAGGCTGGCTGATGTCACCGCAAGTGTGGACTCAAGGCCTGGCTCCCCTGGGCCTTTCCTCTGGACACCCAGGACCCCTGGTGCATCCTCCTGTGTCAGGTCCACAGAGCCTCTGAGCCAGCCCCAAAGAACACGACAGCATGCACACATGTGCACGCACACGCACATGTGCGCACATGCACACACACACACACACTTGTGTCTAAGATACTTACATCATTCAAAACTCAGCAATATCATTGCTGTGGTCCACACTTCACAATTCAGAAACTCTCATAAAGGAGTTAAAATTCCTAGGCAAAGAAGCACACAAACTCGTTCTAGTACTCGTGCTAGTACTCGTTCTAGTACAGACTCGTTCTAGTGCCCTGACTGTCCCAAGCTCATGGTGCCAGCATAGTCTGGAGATGTGGTTTGTTTGGATTGCATGATATCTTCCTTATAGATACAAACCAATAATCAACATTGCTTGGAAGTTTGACTATTTAACAGTAAAATCCCGAGCTTTCCAGCTTCTCCTGACATTTGTCAGATGGTTTTATCTGTGCTCGATCACTGTGTGTGCCGGCGAGCTCTCCTCCATACCTTCCTCGCCTTCAGATGCCGGCTCCCAAGGTCTGCTGCCTCCTTGGCTCTGACTACCTGGTTAGCCCCGCAGGGAGCCACAGCCCCGTGTGGGGAGGGGCCTGGTCCCTGTGGGGTGGTCACAAGCCTCGGCTCATTCAGAAGACTCTGTCTGGCCTGTGACTCTTGAGCTCTGAACTCTCACACTGAATCAAATGGCCACTGTGGCTGTTATAGAGATCTGAGGATGGTCAAGCACTGGACATCCATCAATTCTGATAAAATGACACAATTATTTCTGGAAACAACTAGATATAATTCCACTCACTTCTGTGGTAAAAATTTCCTCAGGACGTATATGGAAAGACCTTTCCCCTGCAATATGAAGACAGAAATGAAAGCAGTAGGTTCTAAGAGAGCAGGGAGAAGACATGTCCTTGAGCTATCCTGCTCCTTTTAGCTGAGACAGTTCACGGGGACAGACCTGCACCCCGCTTCCCACATTTCCAGGTGGCACGTCCTCACAGCTACTTCTTACCCCAAGTTTGCTCTGTTTTCTGACGTATAAAGACACTGAGTTGGAATGACAGCTCCTCACGGCTAAGTGCTCACCACAGTGCTCAGGACTCCTGTCCCTGAGAGCTATCCAGTCCGAGACAGGTGCAGAGTACTGGTGAAAAATAAATGGAGGACTTACAGCAGGTCCCATAACTTCCTACACAAGTCACAACTCAGTTTCCCAGAGACACTTAGAAGTCACACATTCTTTCTCTTCAAGATGTTTTTACATTGTCCCACCTCAATAAAACTATGATGAGAGTTTAGCCCCCATACTTGGAAGAGGAATATCATTGGTGAGCACTTCTGCCATCTGTCATATGTGCCATTAGCTGTCTACAATGGCACACGTAAGGGAGAAAAAGCAAATGGGTATGGGGATATAGACCACAGGGTTTAGAGACATTAACCCTGAGAGACAGAAGCATAGAACTAGTGGTATTTCCTGAGCACAGAGAAGAGGAGAGAGGAGAAGAGAGAACAAGAGAGGAGAGGAGAAAAGGAGAGGGAGGGAAAGGGTGAGAGATGGTAAGGAATAGGAGGGTAATCAGGAAAGGGAGGGGAAAGAAGGGGAGGAATGGACTGGAAAGGAAGAGGAAAAGGTGGAAAGGATAGGACAGGGCAGGGCAAGTCAGGGAAGAGTAGAGCGGAAAGAAAGGGAAGGGGAAGGGAAGGGAAGAGAGAGGGAAGGGACAGGAAGGGAAGGGCTGAGCTGTAGTATACACTACTCTTTGGAATTCTAGGAGACTAGAAAGAGCTGGGAACAGAGATTATAGTTGAAGTCACATGTATGAGAGTCACAAGTAGCTCCTGACCAGAAATCCTAAAGACTCTCTCATTTGCCAAATGTCTTTTTTTTCCTATAATATGAAATATGGAAACATTCTAAATACCCAGCAATACAATAAAGGATAAATTGTGGGTAAATTTTGAAGCAATATATAGGTATGTAGCAGAATGTATGGACTTGAGTTGCAAATGTTAATGAGGTTAAATCTCAAAAATGATGATGAGGGGCTGGGAAGGTGGCTCAGTGGTAGAGCACTTGCTTTGCATGCATGAGGCCCTGAGTTCGATTCCTCAGCACCACATAAGCAAAAAGAAAAAAAAAGCCAGAAGTGGTGCTGTGGCTCAAGTGGTAGAGCGCTAGCCTTGAGCTGAAGAGCTGAGGGACAGCAGCGTCCAGGCCCAGTGTTCAGGCTCCATGACCAGACCCCTCCCCCCAAATGATGATAAATAAACCCAGCTGATTTTACCATCACACATTCAACTTAATATCATTTTTCTGACATCTGAAACATTCAAAACAATGTCAGATATTGCTTGTGGACATCTGCCTGAACAAATTCCCAACGACCTGCACACACAGGATGCTGTGAGTTCTGCAGTTGGAGAGGCGTGGGGGGGGAGGGAAGGGGAGGTAATATACACTCTCCTCTGTTACTCTTGTGAATCCCTGAAATAGTTTATAAACAAAGATATCTTGCTGTTTTACTGCTATACAGCAACTACTACTATTGCCAGCAGCAACTCTAAAATGTGTCTGGTAACCCCAAATATAAAACCTTGAAGAGTAGGTGACAGGGAGCATTTCTACACAAGCATCATAAGGATAAAGTAATATAGCAACAATCATAACTTTTATTTATTAAATTTATATTGTGCCCACAGATTTATCCAGTCCTTTTGATGGTCCTGAAATACAGCAAATTGTAGCTTTTCTTGCATTGTTGAGGGAAAAATATCTGTCTTAGCTAGTAAGTGGCAGGTTCAAGACTTGTCCTACCATGGGGTGGAGAAGGAATTTGCTCTCACGGATGCTACTGCTTTATCTCTCTGCAGTGTGACTGGATGCACATGCTCAGGTGCTGTCGATTGCAGGGTAGGGGTGGTTGGAGAGGCCAGAAGCATAACTGGGTGCTGGCTAATGGCCCCAGTTTCTCTTCTGGCTGAAGTAGCAGTGTGACCCCATCGGGTCCCGCTTCCTTGTCCCCACGGCCGGAAGCTTTCCTATTCTGCGCCCTGCTGCCTGACAGAAGGTGTTCCAGCGTTCCTGTGTTCCACGCTTCCTCTGCTGGGGAGATTAATGTCATGTGGTTTAACTGAACTTATTGTCAGAGACAAGAGTGACCTGAGAACTTCATTTCAAACTTCTTCTTCCACAGATTGAAGGAAGAAGGGCCAAAGAAGCAAAACGGCTTCCTCTCCCCCTTGCAGGTTCCTTCATTACTGGAACTCGGGGTTTGGGGGCTCGTCCTTTCTTCTGCACAGTTGGCGGGGCTGGCCACGGTTCTAGATGCACTTGTTTAATCGGTCTGATGTGACACTTGGCACTGGGCCTTCTTAGTCTTTGCAGCTGTTCCCTGCCGTGATGCCATGGCTGAGCAACCTTTGCCTCTCGGTCTCCTTACCCAGGTAAGAGCTCATAGGCAAACTTTTAATCTTGCACCTGGAGAGAAGAGACGAAGGCCATTTTGTCCCTGAATGGGCCCTGGGTCGGGTGGAGAAACATTCTTTACAAAACCCACTGGGGTTTACAGGATGCTCTGTCCTACGTGTGTCCTACAAACCATACTCTGATGTGCCAGTCTTTGTCAGTGCATTCCTTAAGAGGTTATACTGCCTTCTAAAGGTCACACGTGGAATATACTTAGGTTGGGATTTAATTCTATTTTTAAAAACCCATAAAAGCCTATCTATAACTAGCATATGCTTATTTTCTTTAGAGTGTGGGTGCTCAGACTTTTCCTATGAAGGGCCAGATAGCAAATACTTCATGCTCTGCTAGCCATGGGTCTCTGGGGAAGCCTCTCCATTCTCCATTGTGGTATGAAAAGGAGCCATCGATAAGAGATCCACAGATGGGTGTGGCTGTGCCCAGTCAAACTTCACTGAGAAAAATAAGCAAAGGACTGAATTTGACTTCAGGACTATAGTGTACCAGAGTCCAAAGTGTCATATTAAAAATGATATTGCCTGACAGGTCAGGATCTAGCACTAACAGAAGCTACAATACACGTAGCAATATTTCTTAGATTACAGATAGTGTCTGAAATTCAGAAAATCTCTCCAATTTTGTTTGCCTCATATCTTAAAGTTTAAAAGACCCCAGAATCTTTGCTTGGGCCTCCTTTGAGCTTCTTTGCACCTCTTGCGGACATCCCAGCTCTGATAGAATTTGAGAATGTGTCTCTGTAAAATTTTTTAAAATCTGAACTGTAAAACTGAGAAGTAGCTACTAAACTCCAGAAGCAGTCAAGCAATTGCTTGGAAAAATGGAAAGGCTGTGATGAGCAGTCATTTCGTGATTTCGGTTTTCTGATTGTTTCACGCCAGGAGGCACACACACACACAACACTTTCATAACAGCTGCTTTATCTGAATCATAGTTTTCAGTTTCAGCCCAAACCCTGCCACTGGCACACACCTAGCCTTACTTGGTTCAGGCTTTCCAGCAACCCTAAGAAGATGAAAAGGATGGGACAGGCTCTCTGGTCATGTCTGTGGCCAGGTTGAATTCAGTGTCTGTCGTCCATCTAAACCCTAATCACATCTCAGGGCTTCGGGGATCTCTTTAGGAACAAGGCAGGATGGCCTTGGAGACCTGATACGATGTTTGAGTGTAACTCATCAATGAATAAAACAATGACTCACTTTTACATCAATAAAGAGCTTCCATCTGAAGGTTAGCGAGCATGCTGAGTTTCCAGGAAGTTTTCTTCAGGGAATGAAGAGCAGACGTGGGGCTGGGAGGGTAGATACTAACATGGACAGGGGATCTGGGGTGATCAGCAAGTCTGTTCCTCATGAAGCCCATGGTGGGAAGTAGCTGGAGAGCGAGGCTGCCCTGAGCTGCAGTCACCTGGGAGGGCAGCCTAGGGAGGGTGCTCTCATGGAGACCAGAGATTAAGTTTCACCTAAGCCAGGAGCAGACGGGGGCAGGTTGCAGTCTGCCTCTTCTCTCCTGGTCACGTTGGCCTTGCTGAAGTGCTGTCCTCTTAGTTTTCTTTGTTTCCTCCCTCTAGCTATTTTTAACAAGTAGGGGATGAGGGGTGTTTAAAGCAGAAGTCATTAAGTTTAAATCAGTTCTCTTTAATCCCAAGTAAAACTCAGAATTAGAGAAAGTAAAGTTGTGGTACAGTCTGTAAAGCAGCAGGTAAGTTGTGGCTTTAATGTAGGCCTTCCCCAGCCCAGTCACCCATTTCCTAAATGCATGGTTTCTGGTAACTGATTCCAACTCTTTGAATCTTGCTTTGCTCATCCTAAACTCTTAAAAATGATCGGTCATAAGATTATTATATGAGAGTCAAGCAATATGGGCAGAGTCCTAGCCACTGACACACAGTAGATACTCAATAAATGAAGAGATAATTATGATGATGTTGTGACAGGTGACAGTGATTGATGTATCACTAAGACCAGGGCATCCTGTCTGACATACGCACATAGCGATCAGGAGAAGGCAGAACTACTGAGTCTGTTTTTGACCTCCAGGTCTCTTTTTCCTCCATTGTTTCCAGGATTTGGCTTAGAATTATGTTTTATGTTCTGGTGTGGCACACAAAAGCATGGTCAAAGAAAAGGGCAAGAAAACCACTCTGGATCTACATGGAGGGCACTGTTTAAGTGAACTATCAAATCGTTCCCTTAGTTCCTCCTAGGCTAAAGTTATGGAGAGTCAAGTATCAAATGTCAAACTAATTTAACTTTCTGACAGTAAGTGGTTTCCTTATTTGTTTCTGTTTCACTCCCAGAGGTCTAGGCAACTTCTCTTGGTTATGGGATATAGCATTTCTATTTTTTTCTATTTCTATATTTTTAAACCTTGTATTCATTCAGGCAAGAATCCTCAAAATATTCATCAGCATGAATTTCCTGAGGACTGCACTTTGTATTATTTTGATGTTAATATTTCTGTAGAGAATACCTTCTTCATATCAGTATAAAACATTTAAAAATACCACCAATTACCTTCACATTCATCATTCCTTCATTAACCAGTATGTTGAGAGCCAGGGTAGGCACAGGAGACAGAGTGGTTAAGAAGGTCTCTTCCTGTCCTCCGAAGCCTTCATTAGGTGGACTTAGAAGACAGACAGAGATGAAATACTTCCCTGCTATGAGCACCAGGCACCATTCTAGGAGTCATGGAAAATCTTCTTGAGCAAGTGATGTCTAAGACTGATCTACAAGGATGAATCGGTTCTCCTTTTAAATTAAAAATCAGATAATTACTCAATTGCAACTGCTTACTAGACTTTTTAAATCTAGTTCACGATTGCTAGTTGAATAGATCTTGACTTAGTTGCCACTTTTCTTTCCTCGTTGAAGGTTCCAATTTGTCCCATTGTAAAGGATGCCTATTAAGGAACCTGAAATGTTTGAAAATGGAAAGAAAAAAAAATCATGTCTAAGCAAAGACAAAGTAACACATGCTAATGTGAAAGCCAAACCCATTCCTGGTGAAACTGAGCATCTAACGGTGCCCTTTCCCACTGGGGGCTCAGGCCTATAGAGGATCCAATGACAGGAAACGCTGCAGAATTTCCCCTGGTGGCTGAGCCTGGGTGGAGGCTCTGCAGACAGTCAGGTGAGGCCTTCCAAACTCTGATTCCATCTTCAAAGGTCAGCGCCAATGTGATTTTGTGTTACCTCCAGAGTCAGCATACATTCTTGGGATAGGTAGCTTCTACGTGTGTGTGAGGCATCTGCAATATTACTGCTCTTTGTCTCATGCGATTTCAGTAGGCAACATCTAATTGATTTCATCTTCTTAATTCTTTGCTCTCTAGACTCTCCTTGGCTCCTGGGTTCTTTGCCTCTCATTATCTGCCTGGAGCTCTTTGACTCCTCAACTCCCCGTCATCAAAGTCACCTGCAGCCTTATCCCCATGGCTTCTAGAGCTGCTCCTGGGTTTTAGACTTCGTGGATCTTGATGTGGTGTCAGATACACCTACAAAGAGACAAGGGGATTTTTACTGAGAACAAAAAGTGCTACACTGATAAAAAGCAATGCATTTGGTTCTAGGAGATGTTAAAAGAAATAATTGGGATTGGGATTGAGAGGCTGAGGGTGAACTTACTAAACAAAGCAAACAAAACATAAACAATGAAGATCAAGTTTCAAAAAACAAGGCCCGGTTTTATTTGTATCTGGAGACAAGGTATCCCTTACAGAAAAAGTGGGGTACAGAGACAGCCTGATTGTTTACTGCTCATGCCTGTCTTATTTGAGCAGGGTTTATGTGTCACCTCCTGACTGGCTGACATAGGGCTACTTTTAGCAAGAGTAGGTTATAGATTTCACACATAAAGTTAGGTTATAGTACATAGTCTACCAAGAAACCTCTAGGACAGACTTAAAATATGTATGGTGGAAGCTTTAGGACAAACAACAAAAGTAACAAGTGCCTGTTTACCATCTCAAGTGGCTGAGAACAGAGAGAGAACAGTTGAGGATCTATACATTTAAGAATGAGGTGTTGGAAAGAGCACACAGAGCTGGTTGTGTGATGAGTGCACAGGAACAGTGACCAGAAATAGTTGAGAGTGTGTGCACTTCGGGTTTACGCACGAAGATGAAGAATAGTTCAGAGCGTGTGCACACTGGGTTTTCACAGGTAAGGGAAGCATCTGGAAGTTGCCATCTGCTTGACGTATGTTGTGACTTTCTTGATGGGATGCATCACAGTACGCCTAGGCACGTGCCTTCCTTTCTATTTACATTTTTACTTTTCCTGATTCTGGCCTAAGTTATTGTCTCCTCCTCGTGCTTAGAGAAACTTTTTTTTTGTCTTGTTTCATTGTACATTACAAGTGTATTTTTTGAAATAATTTGTGGAAGGTTAGTTCCAATTTCTCTGAGATCCTTAGGCTTTTTGGTAAATGCTAAAGAACTTATTGCAAGATATTAACAATCCACCCTGGAAATGACAACTCTCTGCTTTTTTGATTCACCAACTAGACCTGGGCAGGAAGAAATCAGGCCTTCTCTTATACAAAGATCAGACACCTCTCCCCCTCCATGGCTGCCTGCTCCTGACCCTGTGTTGTTGTCAGGAAACCACCACAGTGTACTTGTAGGTTGGATCAAAAAACGAACAAAATGGATATGCTGTTAAATACAGATTAGGTGAAATCCTTGATATTAGAGTGCTTTAAGTATTCTGCATTCACTATAGGAATGTTTAGAAAGTATCTTAAATATCTGCATAGACAGATTAGATGATAGATACCTCTGAAAATTTAGCTGATGAGTATTTGTTTCTCGTCTCTTCCTCTTATTTTAAGTCAGCTTGTTTACTTATTATGTATTTATTTATTCAAAATTGGGATCCATTACTGTGTGCTTCTCCTCTTTGGATTTTCAAGATAACCAGTTAGGAGAAGGTTTTGTGGACTTACCTTTTTACTGTTGTTATTCAGATGTTGTACGGCGGGGTTTCTGTATAGTGAGTCAGGTGATGTGCACATTTCTTTCTTGGAGAGCATCACCCCTTCCTTCATTCACCTCTCCTTGTCCTCGCCACAGTTGCACAGTCCATTTTTTTACATAATGTCTACTGAATACCATGACTGCATTTGTTCACTCCCTTTCTGCTATTCCCTTTGTGTCCCGCTCCCCCCAAAAGGATAAAAGTTAACATAAAGCAAAACCAAACAACAGGTTTCACACCCCCTCCCGCCCCAGTCTGGAGTCACGTGTCAATCACTTGAGGAGTTCCCTGCCTCATAGCACATTTCGATTCCAGAACTCTCTGAGATGTGGTTTTATGTGGAGCCATTTTCTGTAACAACTAAGTAATGAAGCTACCCTATTATCAAATCAAGGAACACAGCCTACTCTTGAAGATGAGTGAGTAGTTGTCACACAATCCTGTTCAGTGTACATGACCAGTAGATTTTTAAGGAAAATTCATACGGACTTAAGAGTTCAGTTCTTCAGACCATGTGGGCAATGTAAAAGAAAAGCTGTACAGTAGCTAATACTTTTGACCAGGACAATGAATGGATCACATTCTCACAGGACAGGCTGTGAAGACACACAGAAATCCTCTGAATTAGCTCCATGGGGGAGCATCCAGATTGACCCAGGGCAGGACAGGTCAGGACTTGAGCTGAGCAAGTGCAGTTCCCTTTTAGAACATAATTCACATTGGTGGGATTTTAATAGTGTGTGTGTGTGTGTGTGTGTGTGTGTGTGTGTGTGTGTGTGTGTGTGAGAGAGAGAGAGAGAGAGAGAGAGAAAGAGAGAGAGAGAGAGAGAGAGAGAGAGAGAGAGAGAGAGAGAGAGAGAGACAGACAGACAGACAGACAGACAGACAGACAGACAGACAGACAGACAGACAGACAGACAGACTTTTTCTCATTGCCTTTTTTTCCTTTCTGAAGAAATCTGCCGTGCCATATTGAAGGTGACCTGACTGTGGTGGAGAGAATGTTCTGTGTGTGGTTTGTCTTCCCACCCACACACGGCTTGCATTGCAGACTTGCCAGGGATCCATCAAGCCCAGAGGAGAAAACAAAAAACCCAAAAACACCCCTCCTCCAAAACTACCCCACGGTGTCAAAACCTTTCTGAGAAAAACTGGCTGACTTCTTTAAATTAGGGAAAAAAATAACCCAAATAGATTTTTTTTCCTTGCACCGTGTTTATTCAGATGATATCAGCTCTGTTTCTCTCACAACACAGCAGAGTTGCCGCCCAGAGATTTTTAGAAAGTCAGATAGACAGAACTTCAGTGGGTTTCTCTGTGAGTGAGCTGTACTTCTCACATTGCTTTATTAGAAGGTAAATGCATAATTATACAGCATCCTCATAGAAGGGCAATAAACTTTATGCGAGTATTTATAAAATGCTATGTTTACATCAATGGTGCTACACCAGCAACAAACAATAATAACATTGTGAAGAAAATTAGCTCCTTAGATGCATCACATTTCATATGGAGCTCTATGTAATTAATATCCTGCAATTTAATGTGTTACTCATTTTCTTTTCTTTCTTTCTTTCTTTCTTTTTTTAAAAATTCCCTGCGCCTTTGCCGCGAGGAAAGAAACAGAATTTGGTTCATTTGCGATGGCATTTTCACAGTACCAGAAGCCAACATAAGACGTATCACGCTGGATGAGTCTGACGTCCTGCCCCAGAAATTGAAATGGGACCGGGGTTTACCAATCCAGGGGAAGCTGCCTGAGATTCTTAGTAAACGTTGTTCCTGACTCATTATTGTTGTCCACATCCTTCCACCTTCCAGTCACGTTACACATGTTTCTTCCCGGCTTTTCAGAGGAGGGTTAGCTGTGCTCCCCCACAGATCGATTGGCAATGAGGCACAACTGAGGAAGAGGGCCTGGGATCGGGGGTGTCTGTTAGGGTGAAGCCAGAGGACAATCTGCAACACACAGATAGCCCTCTTGTGAGAAGGAGCCAGTCAGCTCAAAATGTCAACAGCCTGGCGTTGAGAAGCCCTGCAGCAGCTCACTGACCTTCGCACGCACCCCCCCAGGTACAACGTATCCTCATTTTATGCATGAAAGAAGGTGGCGGAGGCACAGATCATCAAAGAGATTTCCCTGAGCTGAACCACACAGTGCAAAGTGGGAAAGCTGAAGCTTGACCTTCGAACCTGCCCGAGGCCTTTGCTCTGTGAGTCCTGTATGCACAGAGAATTTCAATTTGCTCTAACAGAAAACATGCGCTGTACAAAAGAAGTGTGTGAACATGGTGGCTCAAGCCTGTACCCAACCTGTGTGGGTGGCATAGATAAGAAGATCAAGGTCCAAGGCTGACCTTGGCGAAAGCACCAAGCAAACGATAACTAAAGCAAAAACGGTGGGGACATGACTGGAAGAGTAGAGCACCTGCTTAGCAAATACAGGGTCCAAGTTCAAATTCACGAACTCAGAAACAAAGAAACAAACAACCACATGCAGTGTCTTGGCATCCGTACTTTAATCTCCGAAAGTGGTCCGTGGGAGGCAGGCAGGTCTGATTCAGGCCAAAATGATGATGAAAACAAACTCCACTCCAGCCTCTCCACCTATGCTTGTCCAAGAGACCCCTGGGGATGAAGTGGCTGCCCGGGGAACTCGTTCTCCATGGTGTTAACTGTGATGCGTCTAAGGAGCTAATTTCCTTCACAATGTCATTACTCATTATTGCTTGTGGGGTACCATTGGTGCAATGCACCATGGCCTCCACAGCTCAGTCAACCTGGATGAGGTGGTTTGCAGGCTCACTTCAGGTCAAGAAGGGGCCAAGCTTCCCAGGAGCGTGTCGGACTCTCTTGTTTAGGGTATCAAGGCCATTCGTGTTGACGCCTTAAAACAGAATCCCGGCACCCCTCAAGACAATCTCTGGGGTACTGGCCCCGAACCAGAGTTGCAGAGAGAAGATGTCAGTGGTGAGGGCTTGAGTATGTCCCCCCCCCCGGCGCTGTGTGGGGCGGCCTCTGCTTTTCCCCCCAAGCCTTCCACTCCGGAACACGCGGAGCAGGGTCCTTCCTCTGCACTATTTAGCTGTCACTGTCACCACTTAATAAACAGTTAAAAGGCAGTGACTCAGATCACAGGTGCCAGTTTGGCTCGGGTGACTGTCAAATGGCCTCATCCCAGATAATTTCAGTCTTTAACCGCCATCCTCAGGATATCTGGAAGCAGGCACAAGGCCAGCACCTTCCAGGAACAGGGATGACAGGCAAAGGGCCACCCAGGTAGGCTGGGTGCCATCTAGGTGTGCGTGGTGTGGGAGGGAGTCAGGAAATGCGTTACCCTGCTGCTCCCAGGGCAGCTACTGGACCCTTTTTATAGCCTCTAGACTACTGCCTCGAATCGACCGCCTCCAGATGCTTAGCCTGGGCTCTGGTAGGTCTCCCCACCATGAGTCAATTGGTCAAATTGCTTCTAATAGAATATGTGACTTTCTGCAGTCACTTTGTTGAGTCGACGGACATTCATGTGTGGGTCTGGACCCCATTTGGCCATCTCTAATAACTCATTAAGCTGTCCAGAACCTGGCGACATGCATCTGGAAGGTCTTTTGTGTGACCTTGAACAGTGTTAACCCAAACCCATCCGCAGCATCCAAACAATAGAACTCCACCACGGGAAGGAGCCACAGCTTCCCCTGTGCTCCTGAACGCCTCCCACTGAGACACGCTCAGGTGTGGGGAAGAGAAGCTACCGCCGTGTGGCTTGAGTTTATTGGCAAATTTCTAGTGATCATGGACAACCGGAGCCATATCATAAAAGTTTCCAAAGATTTGGGAGAAGATAAAAAATATTCTATCATCAGTGTGTAGTCAGTGCACTCATTTGTTATATCTTTATTCGGTTATTTACTTAAAGCATTTTATTAAAAAAAGAAGTGTTTTGTCCTTGGAGGCTGGAAGCCTGACTCAAATCACAGAGCACCTGCCTAGCAAGTGCAAGGCCCAGTACCATCGACAAAAACATACCCGAGTGCCAGATGCTTGTTACATATGGGATGGGAAAGCACAAGGTTTCCCGTTGCTGATGTGAGGGCCAGGGATCTGAGAGGCTCTTCATAAAATGATCTGGACGCCATGGGTCGTGCAAAGTCAGAGGGTTAGTTAACCCGGTCAGTGGGGAAGGATTGGAGCTTCCTGGAAGTTGTGGTCAGCTTCAAAGACAGGTAAGAGATAGTCAGGCCAGCCCGAGGTTATTTGAGGGAAGTAAAAAAATGGAGGACCCATGGAGAGCAGAAATCTACAAGAGGTCACTGATAAGGCATGACAGGAGTCTGGTATCTGGGTTCTGACCACCCACGGTCCTGCTTAGGGTGTAGACCATGCCAAAACAGGGAACAACATGGTCAGAACCGGAGCAGGTGACCAGAGTTGTGTCCATGCAGGTCACAGGAGCAAGTGTGCTGAGCGTGCTGGTTGGGATGACTGAGGCCAGAGGCAGGGAAGGCCTCCGAAGGCAGCTGGCACTCCGCAGGCAAGAGCTGAGAGCGTGAACAAAATGTGGGGCTGACACCAAGAGAAGAACCCATCACAGACATTTGGGGGCCATAGCTGTCTAGCATTCAATCTTCCACTTCACTGAAACTGCAAGGCAAGCAGACTGTGATCTTACAGATTCAGGCTTACATTTTAAAGGAAAATAATGAAGTTTTAAAGTCAGGTAGCTTTGAATTGTCTTATTGAATTAAATTTATGGACTATCTATCCATCTATCTATCTGTCTATTTCTCTGTATACACACACACACAAACACACAAACACACACACACACACACACACACACACACACACATACATTACTTGAAGTTCCTAAGCATAATACACAGTCTTCACACAAACATTGTCTTTACAGTTTAACAAAATGTATTTCAAGAAAATTAGAAGTCATATGAGTTTCTATTTGCTGTACAATAATTGGAATTTCCTGTCCAAAGTGCATTTTTCTTTCTAATGCTTTATGGGGAAGCATGATTGATTTCCTATTTTTTGATGGAATCAATTTTGTTGTGAAGTGTGGTCTTCATCATAAAAATGATACAGTCATACTACATTTCTGAACTGCAAAAGACATTTCCTTTAATGTTTATTGTAGCATTTTACAGTAACAAAATAGTGAAGACAATGAAATGTGCATTTACAAAAAATGCTTAGATAATCCAATATGGAATGTGACATGACAATTCAAATAATATAATAGATCAACAAAAAGTGTATATTGACATAAAATGGTCTCAAAGTCATAGAAGTCAATACAAACATCAAGTAACAAAACACTTTATGTATCATTTTGTTAAATGATACTTATATAAGCATATACATAGCAATTGATGTTACACAGGGAGAGAAAAAATACCTTCAGAGTAAACACAACAAGCTGTCCAAAGGTATTATTCCTAAGCTGTACTTTTGGATAGAAATCACAGAAGTTTAAGGGGGTAAGAATAAAAGCATTTAATTTCATTGTGATTGAATTTTTATCACAATGTTACATATCTTTGATAGTATAATAATTATACAATTAATGACAAAGTAGCAGAAGAGGAGTAGGGACAATACTTGGTATCTTCCTTCTGCTCTTTTTCAGATTTAAAAAGAGTTTAATATTTATAGATGAATATATTTTGAGTATTAATACAATTTTTCTTATTTTTGGTGCTAGTATATTGTGTCATAGTTTATAGACTGGAGACATGTTATTGTTTACAGATTCTCTTTGGAGATAGTTAGTGAACAGTTTATACCTTAATATTAATAAGAGACAATGTACATGTAGCTTGATCTCATAATTTGAAGTATAGATAGGATCTATGAATAATAGGTCAAGAGACATACACATTTCAGGAGGAGTGTTAACTGAATTACAATGCAATGATCTGCACAACCATTATAACCCTTGGCTCAGATCAGACCCTGGAGCAGATCCAGTTAGCTTATTGGTTTTGGTTTACAAGGCATGGGTTGGTGGCTGGCCATATTCTAGTACAACAGGAAGACTTCATTTGAGACAAGAGGGGGTCAGAGTCAGATCCTCCATCAATCTGCTCTGTGCCTTTGCAAGTGTCCTTAGACCTTGCTTGGCCCAGAGTGGTCAGGGCTCAATGGCTGGGAGCTAACGTCAATTAGAGGTAAACAGGAGAAATCGGAGTTCATCTCTGGCCAAAACAAAAACAAAAGGCGATGGATGCCCCAGTAGCCCTAGTGGCTCAGAGCAGGGATCAGGAGCTTTGGCTGGCAGCAGAGCTACGCCCACAGGCACCTCTGGGTCGACCGAGGGGCCTGGCAGTCCATCAGTGCATCCGGCCACCAGCCTGACGCACTCAGGCATGAAGGCGCAGGCCCACGCAGGCCAAGCCACAGTGAGCTCGCGGATCTGTGCATGGAGGAGATACTGCACACAGAGAGGAAAAATCTGTCTCCTGCATTGGAACCTATTCACGTGTCTACCTCACCCTTCAGCAGTCAACAGCAGTCACCTTGCCATGCTTTGAATTAATTACAGAGTTGTAGAAAGTTGTAAAGTTAATGCACAGGGATGGTAGTGCCATTCAGCCAGGGATTTCTCCCAGGGGCTCCATGTTACATAAAGCTAGCACAATGTCAACCGGGGGCTTTGCCCTAGGTGTACCCTGTGCATAGAATTCTTTTGTTGTTGTTGTTGTTGTCAGTCATGGGGCTTGAACTCTGTACCTGGGTGCTATCCCTGAGCTTTTCAACTCAAGGTGAGCACTCTACCGTTGGAGCCACAGCGCCACTTCCGATTTTCTGGTGCTTTGTTGGAGATAAGAGTCTCACAGACTTTTCTGCCCAGGCTGGCTTTGAACTGCAATCCTCAGATTTCAGCCTCCTGAGTAGCTAGGATGACAGGCATGAGCCACTGGCACCCAGTTGGCTCATACAGTTCATCTTTGATCACACGTGTAGATTTTCAACCCACCACAGTGATGGAGATCAGGAACTGGGTCACCACCAGGTCTGTCCCGACTGGAGCTACTCCTTTATTGCCACACTCTGAACCACTGCACACCTCACACAACCAACCTCTAACTGCTGACCAAGTTCTTTCTGGTTCCTATCTCTACAATATGTAACTTCTAGAAAATTGTCTAAACAAAAATTACGTATGTGACTTTGGGGACTGACTTCTTCATTCAACACAATACACTAGGAATTCATCCAAGTCAAAGCCTGTATATGTAGTTACTGCATTTTTATTGTTGAGTACTATTTCATGTAGATTGCCATAAGTAAAATACCTGATTTAACAACTCACCTATCAAAGGACTTTGGGGCTGCAACTTAGTTAGGAATATTACAAGGAAAACTTTCCTATATAATTCTATTGAGATGTTTGAGTCAACATATTTTTACTTGTCATGAATAACTATACATTTGTGCAATTGCTGAAAGACATGGTAGATGCTTTTATGCGTTTCTTTTCTTAAAGCTTAGATTTTCTAGTATTACGGGATTATTTTATATTCCTATCAGGCATGTAGGGGAATTTAGTTTTTCTTTCTTTCTTTTTTTTTTTGGGTCTGGTCATGGGGCCTGAACTCTGGGCCTGGGTGCTGTCCCTCAGCTCTTCAGCTCAAGGCTAGCGCTCTACCACTTGAGCCACAGCGCCACTTCCGGCTTTTTTCTTTTTGCTTATGTGGTGCTGAGGAATCGACAGGGCCACATGCATGCAAGGCAAGCGCTCTACCACTGAGCCACCTTCCCAGCCCCGGAATTTAGTTTTTCTACAGCTTATTTCACTTACGTGGCAATTATTTTGAAGTTTTAGCAAGAATTTATTTTAACATAACAGGTGAGAGTAGAAAGAAATAGAAATGAGAGAGAAACATTTCTTGTTGCCCATGCAGGAAATGGTAGTTAAGAAGACAATGCCGGCTTCTGTTGTAGATTTTCTATGCGGAGTATAGGTGAATCCACAGGGACCAGCCTCTTGGAAGCCTGAGCTGATGGTTTGGGACAGGTGAGGTGGGTGAAGCCTTTCGGACTGTAGGCAGCCTGCAGCAATGCCTTCTGCCAGACTTGGCTTTCATTTCATTTTAGTCTTTACTCAACCGTGAAGAGTTCCCAGATTGTTATCAAGGATTAGACAGATTTTGATCGTTCTTTCTATACTTCAAAAGAGAAGGCAGATTTTTAGATAGCCGCTCTTGGATCTCTCCATCTTCTAACAACATTTGCGTCTTTTTGTTTGTTTTGTTTGTTTTCAGTTTACTTCCTGGCTTTAACTTGTATTTTGGGAGGGCCTGGTCCCTTTGACATTTGTTGAAAACTATGTAATTTCTTGGTCTCCTCGTCTATCTGTCCTGATTTGTCCTACCCACCCCCCTCCCACTTTGCCACCCCTTAGAAACTTTGGTCCCTGTTAATCTTAAAGGGATGCCGTGGGGGCATTAGTTCATCTTCTGAAACTGTTTTATGACTGTTGGGCCCTACCTAGAAAAAGGGAACCAAAGTGATTTCCTATCTAACTCAAGAGGCAACATGGGAAATTCAGTTGGCCCACTGAAGACTTCATTATTCTTGTAATTGCTAGAGTTGTCTTCCCTGAGTTTGCCCATGATGCCTCAGAGAAGGATCTGCACGCTGGAGTTAGGGGACTAGCGACTCTGGATCGCCAGTGGTTCCCAAGCTTGGGTGAAAGGCACGGCTTTTCTGTTGACACTGGAAGGCAGCTGGCAGTGAGATTCAGCCCCAGCTCAGGCTTACCAACGTCCACCACCAGCAAACGGATGAGGCTGCCCTCAGTTTCTCAGTTTCCACACGGAATCACAGGGCCTTGAGACCTACTGAGGCAAAGCATCTCCTGCGCCTCACACAAGAGAGACTCACAAGTTGAAAAGGGTTAGCAGGGATTTATTTTAGTACAACATGAGTTAAAGTAGAAGAAATAAAAAAGTGAGAGAGAAGCATTTTCTGCTTCCTGGGCAGGAATTGGGAGCTGAAGACTCAGCTGGCACATGGTGTATGGTGCTCTATCCTCCTGCTTTATAGTTGGGGTTTTCTTAACGACTAGTTGGCAAAAGATGTCACAAAGATGTTGACTGTCTTGTCCTTTGCGATTTGCCATCCACATATTCTATTCAATGACAGATATCCTTTTGTACTTTGCCTATTTCCTTATTTGATTGATTCTTTTAAGAGGTTTTAATGGAAACTAAATAAGATACCTTTGTCACATTTGTGGTTTGTCCATATTTGCCCATATTGCTCAACCTCTCAATCTATGAGATTCTTTTCAGTTTCACAGAACAAATGCTTTTAAATGTGATTAATTCAGTTTATGTCCTCTTTTATGTTCATTTTCTTTAAATGATTGGTTTCATGTTGGAAGAGTTGGGTAGTTTCATGGCTCCAAGAATTGTTACAGTTTAGGTAATGAATCCAGTTTTTATGTGCAGAGTTATGGTGTTTTCCTGTGATATTGTTGGTGTCTTCAAGATCTACAGTGGTTCTCCTGGCCTCACATCTTCTATGTCTGGTTTGTTGGGTGTAGGCTAATCTAATAATATCTAACAATAATAACTATCTATCATCTATTTATCTAACATCTATATTTGTTTTCTTTACTATGTATTTGATCTCATCAATAGTTTATATGTGTATGTTTTTTTTCTGATTACTTTGCATTTATTTTGTTCTCTTTGTTTCTTTACATGGGAGCTCAGATGACTGATTTCAGATATCTTGTTTTTCGGGATGTCTCTTATGGTCTTAAATATCTCTCTAATTAGTTTATTAGCCGCATATATTTTTGACATATTGTCTTTTCATTTTTATTTTATTAAGTTATTTTTTATTTTATTAAGTTATTTTTTCTGAGACCTGTTCTTGGTACCTATCAATTATGTAGAAGATTGTTATATTCCTGAGCATTTGATTTTCTTTCACTATACTTCTGATACTGGCTGGTTTCATGTTGGTCAAATAACTAATGGGAGTGGTTAACATTTTTTTTATGTTTCTTTTTTTTTATTGTGAAAATGAACTTTTCCTGAGATTTGTTTTATGGCCCAGGATGGGATCTATTTTTATTTATGCTTGGTGGATTCTTTAAAATGATAGGTGCTGCATTCTGCAGTGGTCAAGTGGAATAAATATCTGTTCAATCCACATTATAGATGGTGTTGAATTCTATGTCCCTGTTGAATTTCTGTAGAGATGTTCTGTCAATTATTGAGAGAGAGGTGTGGAATTTTCACACTTGATCTTAGCCAAAAGGCCGAGAAGCGATAGATGTTGAATTCTCTAAGTAGAATTGCGTCTATTTCTCTTTTGAGTTCTGTCTCTGTTTCACACTCTTTGGCCATTCACTTGTTTTGTGCATAGACTCCTGGTGCTTGGCCTGCTTCCTGTGTTGATCCTTTAGAATTATGTATTTTATCTCTGTATGGTTTTACTTAAGCTTCGATCTTTTTTATTGTTGGATTTTATCATTGTGTTGCACTGAATTCTCTCCACTGTCCTAATTATCTATTAGACTGTCTTTTGTGTATTCTTATTAGGGTCAACTTATTTTTTCAGTTCTATAATTTCTTCCCATCATTCCTTTATTTAATAACTTCCTACAATATTTTAACTATATTTGTATGAAAATATTGTTGCAATAATTGCCGTAAAATCTTTTGTTGTTGTTGTTGGTTTTGGGGCTTGAACTCTGGGCCTACGCACTGTCCCTGAGCTCTTCAGCTCAAGGTGAGTGCTCTACCACTTGAGCCAAAGCACCACTTCCGGTTTTCTGGTCTCAGAAATAAGAATCTCACGGACTTTCCTGCCTGGGCTGGCTTTGAATCACAATCCTCAGATCTCAGCCTCCTGAGTAGCTAGGATTACAGGCATGAGCCACCAGTGCTGGCCACCTTAAAATCTTTATTCATAAACTTTGATCATCTATGATGGTTTCCCACTTGATTTGAATCTATCTGGCTCTTGAAATGAACAGTTTTCTTATATTGAGAAAGTACACTGATGAAAGAAAAGCCCAATGACTCTACTTTTGTGATATTTTCAAAGTTAATCATTTCATTTTTGTACTTCATTCATTCTATTATTTATTTCTGTTACTAGCTGGAGAGAAATGTCCCTTAAAATTTGAATTTGAAACTTTACTGAGGCCTCAGGATGGGAGGGGAGAATTCTTTTTGTTGCCTTTTAATTTTTTCTTTCATAATAGTAAGTCCACAGTGTCGCGCACCCTAGGCTGTTTCTGGCTTTCTGCTCTGTCATCCTAAGTCTGTGCTGTTCTTCTTCCTAATTATCTCTTGATCAGAAAAGCAGGCAATCTCCCCAACCTAAGTCCTCCTTCCAGGAAAGAGGCTAAGAGTGACTTGAAAAGTCAGGTGACTTCTACTCGGGGGAAGCAAACTTTCCCAGAAATTCACAAGTGAATTCACAAGTGAATATCTTCTCAACTATAAAGACAAGTACAAAATGTTTTCCTTTTGTTTTCTTTTAAAGAAACTTTACCAAAAAAATCCCCTCGCCTGAGCTATCTATAGAGGCAAATGACATAAACTCTTTCGTCCTAGAACACTACCACCCTGACAAAGCTCACAGCAGGTGAAGTGGAGGAGGCGAGGCCACTGGTGGACAGCCCTAACACAGATGTCTGGCCACTTTCCATGGCCTCTCCCTTGTAGCCATGGCGCTGGGAAAGCAGGCCGCCCGAGCTCTTGGGCACGGTGTGAACACGCTTCCCTGAGCCACTCTGGAAACACCTGGAGCCACAGCTGAGGACCACTGGTGCCACGAGGTCCCACCGCTTCCTTGTCAGATGACACTTGTGGGCATCACTGTCTTGTTCATGGGCATCCATCTGGTGTCTACATCGTGTCACCGCCATGACAAATGTCATAATTTCCACTCGTGGTTTGATGTCACACCTTGCACTCCAAAGTCTATAATTCTTCATGTCAGGAGTGGAAACATTTCCCATGACTGACTGACTGTGCGAAGCATTGTTTATCCCTGACCTACAAACAGGGGCCTCTGATAAAGATTGCTGATTTTACCACCTGTGCAACACATAACGGACCTTCCTTTGCACAAACAATTGCATGAAAACACATCTTCACCAAAGCATAGATCCTTTAAGGTAAGCCACAGATCAGAGGACAAAAACAGAAAACAACCTTTGCTCTATTTGCACCATATAAAGTTCTGTGGTTGTGGCTGATAACCTATCTGCTTTACAAATGTTTCCTTTTGTCAGCACTGTAGATTTTGTGGGCATTTTTTTTAGACAGGAGAGAAAAAGTTTCTCAACTTAGCATTGTGGGGCCCTTTTCTAAAAGGACCTATAAATAGTTTTGAATTCCTGGTGCTGCCTCAAACTGTAGCTCTTTGGCGCTGCAATGTCGGCTCTTTCTCTGAAACTGGAGTCGTCATTCAAAAATAGTTTCACTCAATTTAACTGCCTATTGAACCCTCTAAATTACAGATATTAAGCCTTTGGTTTCACAACAAACTTAATGAACAGTTCTGACAATCTATAAGCAAGGCCACTGGAAACTCATGGGCCAGATGGAACCACAGATTACACCATTTTCCTACTGGCCTGCAATTTTCTGGCACCTGGATTGAAATTCCAGGGATGCATATTATGTCTGGTGCCTGATAGCAGATTCTGGCCCCTGATGGCAGATTGGTTGCTTTCTTTAGGAAGCCACTGGGCACAGAGAAATGCCCTCCGACTCCTCCCCCCGTCCCTTCAGGTATAGGGCCAGCCCAAACCATGCCTATCAGATTGCAAAGAGATTCTAGGAAACTCTCTCTCCCTTTACAAATAATTCAATTTATTTGTACTCACATGAGTAACTGGGAGACCCTTCAAGAGGGTGTTCTCTAGAGAAGGGGAGAAGCTGTGCCACAGGAAGGTACAGCCAGAGCAAGGGGACAGAGGAAGATCTGCGGACGTGGGTATAAGATAAACGAGGAAAGATGCAGAAACTAGCAAACAAGGAAAAGAAGCCAGTCAAGGAAAGTGAAGACAGCCCCTCAAGAGTCCCTCAAGCACTCTGGGGAAGAGAAGAATGTCGACACCCGCTTTACAGTGGTTGGGAGCATGGCAGGTGGGGTCCTGGCATGTGTGGTCAATGTTGTGACCGGATGCCGTAGGAAGCAAAGGGGGGCAATTGGTTTCCTCACTCCAAATTATCAGGCATGTTGCGCCCGAGGGCCCAGCATCTTCTACAGGACGCCTCTTTCCACAGGACACCTGACACTCTTCTTCTCTTCCCCCATCTTTACAATCATCGTGTCACATTCATTTTCTCCACGCTGTTTGCCTTCCTGGGAGTGGAGGAAGAGGTTGTCTCCCCTGAGGACAAGTTTATCACACTGACCCCAGGCCCTCTGAAAATCTGATTAAGCACAGGTTCACGTTTCCTTGAATGCTTTCCTCTGACGCAAACCAGAAAACATTTCAAATACAATTTAGCGCAGGGCCCAGGGTTTATGTTTCTAATCCTAGCTACTCAAGGGACTGAGATCTGAGGTCCACAGATCAAAGCTAGCCTGGGCACAAATGTCCCTGAGACTCTTATCTCCAGTTAACCAGCAAATAAACCAGAAGTGGAGGTATGAATCAAGTGGTAGTGTTCTAACTTTGAGAAAAAAAAGTGAGAGCTTTAGGCCCTGAATTCAAGCCCCAATACTGGCATTAAAATAAACACACCAAACAAATAACAGGAGAGCAGACCTGAAGAAGTCAAATTATAGCTTTGAATGTACAACTTAATGAAGGGAACGAACAATCCCACTGTCCTTCCGCACGGGCAGCGGGAGGGGTTCAGGAACAGGAATCAGCCTCCTGGGCTGCCAGGGCCAGGACACGTCAAGTAGGAGGCAGAGCAATTCTGCCAGCATCTGGTGTTCACATAGAGCCTGCCAGGAAACAAGCGAACTCAGCCCTACCACCTCGCCTTTCTGGTGTGACGGGGACAGCCAAGAGGGAGAGCAGGGCGGCCTTCCAGGAGGGGATGGCCAACGCAGGTCGCGGGTCATGGCGCCCAACACGTGGGGGCAGCCCTTGGAATCCTGAACACTGATGGACGCCTCATGTGGGGGGTGGGGAGAGGGGTTCATATTAAAACACCTAGTTAAAATCAGGTCTTCGTTAAACATTAAGTCCCAACTTAGCTAAAACCGAAGCTATTTTTTTTAGAGGAGGGGATATTTCTCCTTACTTTAGGGAGTAATATAATAGTCATTTGGTTTATTTATATTTATTAGTGAATGAGGGGCTAATGGACCAGTGTATAACAATGCTACCTAAATCATGACTAAGGTTATGTGCTGTTTATCCAATGAACTTTGTTTTGTTTTGAAGACAAACTTTAAAACTTTGTCATGGCCCTCACTGCCATCAGAGGAAGCGGTGCCTTGGTTTATATGAGGGATGTGGTCCAGGTTTTTCACAGTTACCCAAATTTGTGGGTGCTCCAATCCTCTGAGTGCTGCAATGCGGCATCTGTGCAGATGCGTGGGCATCTCCTCATGCATTTTGCATGGACTCCAGATTACTTAGAACAACGAATGCAATGTAAATGTTATGTAAATAGTAGTCAGGCTGCATTGTTCAGGGCACAATGATACGGGAACATCCTCAGGGGTGGCACAAGTTCTTTCTTGGTGCTTTGTCTCGCCTGTGTTTGCATCCTGGGATACAGAAGTTAAAGATACAGAGGACCAACTGGATGTGGAATACATTTCCATTTTAAACTGCCACAAGTAACGGATGACTTTTCTTCCCCTAGATGTGAAACTTCATGTCCAGTCCATCCATCTCCGTAGGAACGTGTGGCAGGCTGAATTATTTGTTGCAGTGTTTCTACCGACGTGTATCACAGGGCCGGGAAGCAGCTCACAGACACATCAGTGATTATCTGAGGGAATCTGTCCTTGTCTCCCATCTCCTCGGTTACAAATCTATTTTCTCTCCCTTCAGTTAGGTCATGCACTGCTGGAAAGGTTAGCCGTAAAAGTCAGCAGTACCTGGCAGAGAGATGTGCGTGGTGATGAAGGAGGTAAGATGGCTTTCAGTCTGATTAAATAAAGACTGCCTTGGGAGCAGGAGATGGGATACCTGCATTAGCAAATGAAGCTAATGCATTAGAATGCAGCTTCAGGGTCTCATTTGAAAATATAATTGGTGCACCAGCAGAAGTCTTTAAACATAATGGCCGATCTTTACACCACGTCTCATATCGAGGACGAAGCAGATTAAGAGACGCATGGCATCTACAGGAAAGCTTGGCTTCCTTCACATTCTCAGGTGCCTTAACTTACTTTAAATATATATTATTTAAAAGGGGATCTGATGTCTGTTTTTCTTATATACTCACATTGGGTTCCTGGAAATCAACCTCAGACATAACTGCAAATGAATTCCTGTATACATGTATTATTCACATTTCCCTTCAGCAAACATTTACTTAGAACCCACTGTTTGCAGGATTGTCACCTTCTGGGAGAAATGAAATTAGTATTGGGCAGCTAATTGGAGTGACTTTCCTTTTGCGATCTCACAATTGTCATGGCGGGGGGGGGGCAGGGGGCAGAGGGGGAGACCCTGGGGTAATTTCTCATCCCCAAACTTCCACTTTCCTTTTGGGTTTATGACAGAGCGATAAAGGGCAAAGAAGCTATTGCGCTCTCCTTTCTCACTTTACTTCCCCCAGTGGTGCTTTTCTTTCTTTCTTTTTCTTCTTTTAAAATCAGATTCTGCATTTCTGAATCTGCTTACCCTTGTCCCGATTCTCCGATTTTATACTACAGAGATCAAAAGCCAGAGCAAAGTGCTGACGAAAGCAGAGCCCTCTCTGTTTGGAGAAGGACTGGAAGGATTTATCAATGAGGAAGATATTTTGTGACACTTGGGGGAGAAAGTTGGCTCCCACACTGCCTCTTTTATAAGACTGAGATGAAAGGATTGGCAGTGTCCCTACCTTAACGCTGGATTCTTGCTGACCGAGGGGAAAAGAGAGGGATCCGAATGCGCTGACCTGAGCGCTTGTGGGAATCACAGCACCCCTCGGACCCATTACTCTTGCAGAGTGATGAGATGTTTCTTTCTGAGAGGTTTATGGCAAGTAGCAAGCACGTCTTAAGGAATTGTTCCTAGACAAACCTGACTGGACACAGTGTCTACTAGCAGTCTCAAACTTCATTCATATGATAGAAGCAAGGAAATAGAGTGTAAGGATTCATTTTGAACGTGTATTTTCTTGTGAGTGCTAGAATTTTCAAATATAAGCATCACCTTTGGTGAGTTGCCTTAAAATGAATCAGCAGGCAGTCCAGAAAAACAATAGAAAATGGCATCCTGTTAAAGAAAAACCATATAAATAAATTAAAAATTAGAGCCAGGCTTGTTACGCCACTTAACATAAAGCCAGGATGTCTTAAACAGGAAGGGGCAGGGCCAACACGTGGCTAGAGGAGTTCTCAGCCTAGCAGAGACGTCCTTGACACTCACTCGGTAACAGCAGCAGTGGCTGGGGACTTCATTCAAGTCCCTGTCCAGCTTCAGCCCCAGCTCCAGGTTACATAGTGTATTCTAAACACACACACATGCTCTTCAGCTCTAAAGAGCAGGTAGTGATTGTTTATATAGAACTATTAGTAAACTAGTAAAATTAGTATTTTTACTACTTAGTAACTAATGGACCTATAGAAAAGCTTTGGTGGTAAAGCAGGTTTGTTTGAAAGCCTGTCTTAGGGTCTTGCCACTATGGAAGTGAATAGACTTTCAATGTTTTTCCCTGTAACTCCTTACTAGAAGCCATGGCACTGCATGAACCAAAGAGTTCCTGAATGTGCAGTTATCGTGTTCTTTATTTTGACTTTAGGAGCATGTGGCTCGTGGCTACAAGGGAGAGATAGAGGTGATGAATAACTCTTGAGGCCATTTGTTCTTGCTCTTTCCAAGTGGTGAGCTGAAAAAGGATGCTTTTTACTGAGCCACTTCCCCCCTCCACTCCCGCTTGCCGGGAGGGTGGAACAAAGCAGTTCGGTCTATGAAAGGCCAGTAAGGTCCACCTCCAGCAGCATGGGAGCCGAGGCTGACTGGTGAGGCCCTCAGGGACCAGGAGGAGGAAGCCAGGGGCTTCATGACCATGTGACTAGGTTGTGCCAGGGCCATGATGCACAGAGAAGTACTTCCTGTGTCCATCTTTCCTGAGTCACATACAAATAAGGAGGCTCTGAGCTCTGGTGGCGCATTTGAGACCAGACCTCTGCGCCAGTGGGGTTCTGACATGCCCGTCTAAGGAGCAACACCAGCTCAGGAAGCACTGGTCTAGTCTAGAATAGTACAACAGCCAGCATTGGAAAGACTTTCACTTATTTTTATATAATTATGAAAATAAAACTTAAAGCCATGTGTACAAAGTCGGATGGATCATTAGAAATAGATTCCAATAAAATTAAATATGATTTACTCTTTGGCTTTAAGGTCTTCATATTGAAATACCAATATAGATGTATAAGGAAGTCCTCTTCTGGTCTTCTCTCTTTCATATCATTTGTGCACTCATGATTTACTATCAACCTGTGATGTTCCCTTAAATACAGTCCCCCCAAATAATTTTTTTCTCATGTATTGTGATTTTTTTTCTCAGAATTATATCAAGCATTGGAGTTCCACAAAACTACCATAAGCAAGAAAATAAAACAAACGTACCAGTTTTCTTTGACTTTATGTGTTGAAGTTGCTTTTCCTTATTTTTTTATCACTTGTTGATTCATGTGTTGGCTTTATTATCCTTAAAATTTCCAGCAAAGGAATAAGTAAGATTGAAGCTGATAAAGGCTACATAAACATTGAGAAGGAGAAGAAAAGCGGAAGGTGTGGAGGAAAGGGGGAACAGTGGACAGAGCAGTGAGCATCTTTCCAAACAGTGCATAGAGGAACTGCAGCAAGCACAGAATGGTTATTACCTCATAGCAGAACCCACTCCTTCTCACAGCAGAGCAAAACTACCCCCAGCCCTGAAGCTCAATGAGATAAACGCACTGCGTAATTCTAATGTGGCCATTAGAATCTGGTAGGTAAGGTCTTCCATGATCGTTCATTAAAAATGCCAAAAATGTTTCCATGAATGTATTTTCCCCCAATGGCTTCCAGTGACCTCTGGCGATTTATGCTTGTGGCAAATCTGTGAGAAAGTCCTGGCACTGGGACGGATCCAGCTACAGACAATTATCCCAGGTGTGAGACGAATGACCAGCAAACCAGACGGAGCTGAAAAGTGAGTGGCTCTCCTGGTGCTCAGCTGACTCCTGTGCGTACCAGCTACCTGCCATAGCTTGTAGCTCGAACCTATTCCCGATTCCCGAAATGACTGTCATCAGAGAGGACTTGGAGGGCAGCCATTTTGTATTATTGATTGAAAGACAATCAATATGCTCCACCAAGCTAACTGAGAACAATTCGACCTTCTGTGTAAAATGAAAGAAGCTGGCTGAGCCTGGCTGGGGAAAGATTTCCTCAGGTCTGCGGTGGGCCAGGCTGGACTTCTCTAGAAGAGGGCACCATGGCCCCACACATGGGTGGACAAAGAAAGCAAGGGACAAAGATCCCTTAGGAAGCCTAAGGGGGAAGAATGTGAGGCTGAACCCGGGGTCCACAGCTTCCAAACAGAAAAAGCCAAAGAGTCATCGCGATGGCAATGAAAAGCAGATTGCATTTTAAAAGACAAGTATAATATTTAAAAGTAAGTAAGAGTATGCATTGAAAATCTAACAACCAATGCTCTATTAAATGAAGAAATATTAGGAACTCTTACTAAAATTATGAGAAAAGACAAAGACACTGACTAGCTACAATGATTTAGTGAAACTATCAGATATAATGAAAAGAATAACTAGTCTGAGCACAGTAGCATGGTAGCTAACGCCTGTAATCCCAGCTAAGAACAAGAGACTCATGGTTCAAGGTATTAGTATATGTTTAGAAATCCAAACCTCTTAATGTGATTATACTGATAATTTTCATAAATAGTGTGAAACAGGAAATAAAGTATAATGTTGTTTTAATTATTTAGAGAATTAAATGGAAAAATGATAAATGGAAGTTATGGACACAGTGCTGTAATGACAATGTATGCAATATCAAAGCTATGAATATGTAAATCCCATATGCTATGAACTCTATTGCATTGAAAGATACAAAAAGACTTAATTAAGAATGAAAAGCTCTGTTTCAAGTTGAAAAGCCATTCCTCCAACATAAATAAGTCAAAACATATCTGTCATAATCCTAAACAGGGTGTATTTAGGAACTGGACAAATTAAATGGAAGATTTAGATGGAAGGAGAAAGAGGTGAGCACTGCCAAGAAAGATGTGAAACATATGCGTAATTGAGGTAGATTTGTCCTATCAAATATTAAAATATTCTAGGAAGCTACATTTATGACAAAATATGCTATTCCAGAAGAACAGAGCTGAGAATTCATGCATATATTGAAGAACATATGAAAGTTAATCTGTGTGTGTGTGTGTGTGAGAGAGAGTGTGTGTGTGTGTGTGTGTGTGTGTGTGTGTGTGTGTGATCCTGGAGATCAAATTCAAGCCACAGCCTTTATCATCATCATCATCATCATCATCATCATCATCATCATCATCATCATCATCATCATCATCATCATCACCATCATCATCATCATCATCACCACCACCACCATCATCATTTCAGGTCTAGAGTCTACAAATGAGTTGAGAATATGTAATATTTGGTTAGGAGAGCTTGTCTTACTCAATATGATATGTAGTTTCATCTATTTTTTTCCTGGACATAACATAGTCTCATTTTCTTTTATGGCTGAATAATATTCCATGGGGTATATGTATCCTTTACTTTATCCATTTATTGTTTGTTGGACCCTTTAGCTGATTCCACAGTTTGGCTGTTGTGAACAGAGTTGCAATAAACATGAGCATGCAGGAATCACTTTTGTATATTTATTTATTTTTCTTTTGGATTTATGCCCACAAGGATGGTTCAACATATGTAAATCAGTAAGTGCAATACAGCATATAAATAGAATCAAGGACAAAAATCACATGAACATCTCAATTGATGTAGAGAAAGACTTGGCCAACATGCCACATTCCTTTAAGAAAAACACTCTTTGAAGACACTAGTAGGAAAAAAAACCTACCAATATCTGAACTTAATAAACACATTTAAGCTGTATGATGGTAGAAAGCCAGGCTTTGTTTGTTGATTTGTTTCTTAATTTCTGTCTTAGTTACAAAATTACCCACCAGATTTTATCCCCATCTACAGTAAATACGGATGATAGTTGCTCTGTGTCCCAGACTCCCTTGTTCCAGGGGTAGGGTCATGTGATAAGGCTTAGCCAATCAGATGCAGCTACTTAGGAATTTGAATCAGAGTGAAGCCAGGCAAAGAAAGAAGAAATAGAAGATTTTGATCTAACAGCTAAGATAGCAGCAGCAGCAAACCCAGGTTCAAACCCATGGAGGCATCGATGCAAGAGGAGGGGGCTCATCACTTTTTGTTCAGGGATAGAGCATCAGCCGTATCCTCTGAATAATTCTGTAATCCTGCTATGCCTGTGCACCCTGTGAGCTCACCTATTTTCTCTGTGTTTCTTTAGCTGTCTGCTAATTTCGTTAACCATCCTTCATCCATTTACAAGGTCCTTTATTCAGCTGAAATCCGCATACTGAGCCTGAGCATGGAGCACTGTACTTCCCTGTGTCTCTGAAAATCACTGCGCTAATGTAAAGGTGGTTATTAAAATTTCCTCATCTTCAGGGAAGAAACTGTGGCATCCCTGTTTATCCTATAGTGGAGATATCATGTTTTTTTTTCTTTTTAAGAAATCATAGGATATCACATTGGTCTGGCTTTCAAAGTTAAATGGAAAGGGGTTGAATAATAAGGAAATAAGAGATCATCTTACCATGAGGAAGTTGTATGGATGGTCCAGCTCACGTCATACTGGTTCCCCAATGCAAGCATTACTTCAGGTCCATAAATGTTCTGTATTCTCAATATGGAGAGTGATAAGGTAAGAAAGACGAGTGAAAAAGTACTCTGGACAGAGCCAGCTGCAGATGGCTCATGTCTATAATCCCAGCTATCCTGGAGGCTGAGGTCTGGAGGTCATAGTTCTGAGCCAGTACTATGATATATATCACAAATCCTATGAGTCAAAATTCATAGAAAACATGCTTTAAACAAACCATTTTGGAAAGTAGCTCTCTTTCTCCCCAAACAGTAGGATGCAGTGAATTCTACCAGGAGTCTTTCCTTTTCTTCAAACCCTCACAATAATGTCCGGCATGCACGCCAGGATACAAATGTTTTCTTGGCACTTTCTAAGAAATATAGAAAGATCCAACTGAACAGAAGAACTGGTGGGTGATAAGTGTGTCACAAACAGAATTATAGATTTTAGAGCTGGGAGGAAACAAAAGTTGCCTATTTTTAAAACATAAATTCCAACTGCTCAAATCCCTGTACTTTCCAGGATTTAATTAATGCTCTCCTTGAAGGCCTGTTAATGAGGGATAGAGACTTCTGGGTTGGCCTCTACTGGCATCCTAATAACATAGAGTACCTATTTAAAGAGTGCTTAGGAATGCACCGTTTCTTCCCATTTCTGCAAAAATCGGTGTGGATGACTGGAGGCTTTCAAGCACCTGCCTGTGGAGAAACAAGATGTATCATCAGCAGGGGTGCCTGAACTTACCTTGCAGGAGATTCACTAATAGTCACTAAGACCCGAGGTACCTGCTCTGTCTCAATTCTGGACACCAAGGCTGGAGGTCAATTGGCAATAGGTTGGCTCCTGCAGAGAGAGCTCCTGGTTGCTGCTGGCCCTGGGCCATCTGTCCACAACCCGTGGAGACAAGATGCCGAGTCCTGGGCTGATCTTCACCTGGTGTTCTTCCGAGGGAGCTGTTCTGTGCCCCTTTTGATAATGGCACCGGTCAGATTGGAGTAAGGGTCCACTCCATTCTAGTACGACCTCATTTTAAATCACTGCACCTGAAACAATGCCATTCCTAATCATGTCACTGTGTGAGTCTCAGGGAGGAAGCCGGGTGCCACACACGAATCAGAAGGGGACATATTTCAACCCGTGAATTCCGCTGTGAATAAACAGATCTCCCTGGGTTTGGTCCCTTTAACCATCTCAGTTTCACTAGCCATTCTTTTCAAGGCTCCCTTTTCCATCTTCTGGCTTGTGTAATACAGAAATCTTACATCCTAGTCAGACACAGATGGCTCATGTTTGAAATCCTATAGTCTTTGGAGGCTGGGATTGAGAGGAATGTAGGTTAAGGCTAGCCTGGTCATAAATGTGAAGCTCCAGCTTGATCGGTTACTAAAGGCAATGGTAGTGTGTGCATGTCATCCAAGCTTCTCAGGAAGTAATAAACAGGTAGATTGTCATCTAGGTCATCTGGGGCATATGTGTGAGATCTTATGAGAAAAATAAAGAAGAAAGGAGCTGAGGGAATGGCTCAAGTGGTAGAACTCTTGCCCAGAAAGTGCAAACCCAATTGAGTTTAAACCCAATGCCATTGGAAAAAAAGAAAACAATAAGTACATGTCTTTTCTGTAGTGAACATCCTTAGAGTCATTATCCAAGAGCTTCCCAGAAAAAAATCACTCATATTAATCTTTTTTATTTCATCAATGAATCTAACTACTCATCATCACTAGACATCTTTATCCCTTCATCTTACCTCTTACAAATAGCAAATATTGGTGACTTAACTTTGTAAGTCTTAGAACATATTTTGTAGGCTGCTGAATTTGTAGTTCTGGTGCTCAGAAAAATAAATGCTGTCCCACAGGCTTAGAACAGGCATTTCCTATTTTATGAAAGAGAACAAAACAACAACAGAATAGCAAAGAGATAAAAAGAGAAGAATAGATAAAGAAACACACACTGCCAGGCTGAAGCTAAAGACATAGCTGGACGTATGTTTCTTGTAACATTCGCATCTCGTTGTGAAGGTCGCTGCCCTGCATGTGAGCATTGCTGTATTTGCCACAAGGATTTTACCCCAGAGCAAGAAGCCTTTCAGCAACTGTAGTGATTTGACACTAAGCTGGTGTGGGGTAAATGGGTTGTGATTCTGTTTTCCTAAGAGCATTTGATCACTAACTGATGTGCTTGTGGACCTGCATGTCCCAGTAGCCTCCACGAGATAATTCAAGCACCTTGTGTCATTGAGTTCTAGGAAGCAGCACCGCAGACGTTGAGAGCAGCAGGTGAAAAATCATGTTTGTAAGATTCGGGGCACTTCCAGAGGTTTTATTCAGTTCGACTTTCCTTCGTGACCATCAGCTTTCTCTGCAAACGTGGTTTAATGATTCTTTGCCCTTTAAGTATTAATTAATGAGGGAAACATTTTTTTCTAAATTCTTCAAGTCTATGAAATAATTTCACCATTTTTAAAGAACATGAAAACAGAATGACATGACCTTTGAAGAAGATGGTTATTAGGTGGCAGGGATTCTGTGGGGGTGTAGACCGTGTCCCCAGGGATTCTGTGGGGGTGTAGGCTGAGTCCCACTCACATTAGTGCCCACAGTGTTCACAGATTTTCTATGAAGCCAAATTGAAGCAAAGTATCAGGAAAGCCTTTATCAAGTCCTAAAAACAAGACACATTTGGGTTTTCAAAAACACTTGTCCCTAAATTTGTGGTATTTTACAACTGGCCATTTATAGCTAGAATTTCTATCAAGAAAGACAAGTAGAGGAAAAGATAATGAAGAAGGAACCTATGGGAGGGGGAGATAGCAAGAGGAAGGGAGTTGAGGAAAGAGAGAGATGAAAGGGAAGGAGAGAAAGAAGGAAAGGGAGAGGAGGGGTGGAAAAAAGAGGAGAGAGAGAGGAGGTGGGAGAGGAAAACAGGCAATGCAAAAGAGAGGAAGGAAAAGGAAGAAGGGAAAGGAAATATGGGTTGTGTAGAGAAAGATGGAGGAAAGGAGGGAGAAGTAACCGGAAAGAGGCAGGGAAGCAGAAGGGAGGACAGAAAGGAGCTCGAAAGAGCTAGCCCTCGCTGGCAGGGTGGCACGTGCATTGGCATTAGTATACACGAGCTGAGCTTTGATGCTGTATGTTCATACTCCTTTTGGAGTTCTGAGCTTGACAAATGATATTGGCTCATCATGCTCAGCACAGAAGAATTCCCTCATCGGTAGACAGCACTTCCTCCATAGGTGTCACAATCAAAGCAATCAGTGACTTAGGTCTTTATTCTACTGCAGCACATTCTTAAGATTTGAGGAACTCAAGAACATTAGCTCAACCTGGAATAATGGTCCCCTCAAGAGAAGTGTTATCTGTATCCAACAGCAGACCAAGGTACCACTGCAAGCGACAAAAGCCCCGTTGTTAAAGGAGAGCGTGATGTCCGTAATTTAAATGAGCACTAATGGCCCTAGCTGCTGCTTGCTGAGCCCTGCCCCTGGGGGAGAGGTCCCTTCCTTCCGTGGATCTGCCTATCCTCCCAGCTGCCCCACACAGCCTGTGTCATAGCCATGCCTCCGTCACGGTGAAACTCCCTCCACAAGGCTCACGAAAGGAATCCTCCCTCCTGCTCCAGCTGAGCATGCGCTGTCTTCTCTTTGGGAGGCAGCACTAGGGCTTGAACTCAAGGATCAGCACTTGTTAAGCGGCTGTGCTCCTAGGAGTCCCCTGTCCCCACCCCTGGCCTTGTAACTGATTCTCGCCCAGCCAGTGGTGTGCCCGGGAAGCTCTTGGGCAGCAGGCAGAGGTCAGCTCCCCCCGGGGCCCTGCAACTCAAGCGATTGCAGGAGAACTCTTAAATGACTTCTCCACTGCATTGCCGCTCAGCGACCACATTCACAAAATGGTGCTGATAGGAGAAGCAAAAGATGGCATTAAATAGTTTTCTACTGGCAAATCTCTGGAGGCAGTAGGTGAGCGTGCTGGTAGGATTTCCCTTGCTCAAACATTCCAGTGTCAGTCTGCAGCCCATAATCAGCCCAGTTGGAAGGCCTTACTAACTAACCACTCTTACGTTTCTCCTCAGTTTCTTGCTAATCCTTCACAAGGGTAAGTAAAATCAAGACCACCAGTTTATATTTCCTGGGGCGAATTAGGATCTCAAGGAGTCAAGCAATTCACTCCAGGTAATATGCCTGGCCCCCCTCCCAAACGCTTATTTCAGAAATAGTTAATTAACTGTGCCATGTAACACAGATGGGTGAAAAGTACAAGAGAAATCTCATGGGCAGCCTTTCTGTGCCTTCCTCTGGGGACCCCTTCAGGGAGTTCACACCTTGAAGCACGGCCTGTTAAGAAGAGATTTTGAGAGTCGCTTAGAACTTCTCTCCCAAGAAGGCATCCTGGAAGCATTGGTAGTCTACCCCCAATACCTGACAATGTAACTTCCATGTGCAAATATTTTTTGCAGCTTAGGGTAGTGATAAAAATTCTCACAAACCACTCATGTCAGATGCAACAATATATTTTCTTTGTAGTGCTGAAAAAAATGTTAAAACAATGCTGAAGTGGAATTTCTCAAGCTAAGTAGAACAAAAGGTGACTTCTGTTTTTGTGATTGATAAAAGTACAACAGCCCATTATTCTCTTCAGGACCAGAGGGTCAAGTGACTTCAGTGTAGTAAGTGTTCATGGTGCCTTTATGAAGTTGCCATCTTTTAGCATTCAAAGAGAAAAAAAACATAGAGAACAGGTTGTCTGATGTTAAAAAGATGTTATTAGCTGGGCGCCAGTGGCTCACGCCTGTAATCCTAGCTACTCAGGAGGCTGAGGTCTGAGGATCACGGTTCAAAGCCAGCCGAGGCAGTAAAGTCCATTGAGACTCTTATCTCCAATAAACCACCAGAAAACTGGAAGTGGCACTGTGGCTCAAGTGGTAGAGTGCTCACTTAGAGCTGAAGAGCTGAGGGACAGCGCCCAGGCCCAGAGTTCAAGCCCTGTGACCAACAATAACAACAACACAAAGATGTTATTTGATGTTATTTTAATTGTTAAAATTCAGGGTTCATTAAAGAATGTTTATCAAGGTACATATAAAGAAACTTCAATATTCAATGACTAAAAGTAGTTGTTATGAATATATTGGCTTGCTCGCTATATAGGAATGTAGACGAGTTTTAAGTCACTTTTATACTGCTGGTACTTTCCGTGATATTAGAAGATAATAAATGTTTATTTTTCCTTACTTAATAATGCATTTTTCCATGTGAAATGTAGTTTATCTTGTAGCTGGGCTTTCAAATTTGAATATTGGTTCTAGTTCCAATGCATGTAAAAATGAACCTGTACCCTTTCTGGTCTCCTCTTTCACAGGCTGGTGCCAGGTAGAGCCTTGTCTTTGGAGGTGCAAAAGAGAATTTGTAGGAGGGACAGATTCTGTGTCTGGGCCTGCTGCTTGTCTGAAAGGCTCCTTGTAGGGCTCACAAACTCACTAGTACCCTGCTTCCCAGGACACAAGTCTGTCACTGGCTTCCCCCTCCACCGCTAGACAGATCTGCAGTGCCTTTGCCCCTAGAGTACACCTCCCCGCCACGAGTTTCTCACAGCCCCTGGGGGCATGCGGTACCCGTATGTTCCTGGGGGTGGACGTGGAGTAAGCCAAAGCAGTGCAGAGCCACAGGGACTTCTCTCCGTCCAGTGCACCACAGCTGTGCTGTTGTTGGCCACTTCTGGGCCCCCAGCAGTGCTCCATGGGCCCTAGATCTCAGCACCAGCTTGTGGTCCTTACAGCGTCCATATCCATATTCTTGCAAGTTCTTATTACTTCTTAACAGCATATTATCCCAACTCTCTGTTATATGCCTTCTCTGTTCTTGACATGAGAATTCTCTATCCTTCTTGAATCTCCACCCATAGGATGAGATACCAACGGTGTAAAAGGAACAGGCAAAAAATAAGAAAGGAATTCGTGGAAACAGAAAATAAAAAAATAACACTAAATACGACAAGGGAACAAGGAAGAGGAAAACACTGTACAAAATCAGGACGGTAAGATGGAAGCATGTTGAAGGCCTAGCCATGCTCATCAGCGGAGCTGACAAGATTCTGCTGGGTGGCTGAACAAGGCAGTTAAATGTTTCACAAGCAAATTACTCTCATTTAATTTGTCAGAAATCATTGTACACATAATAAAAAGAAAAAAATCCTAACTGGCTAATCCCATTCCATATTAAGAGGCATATTGAAATTTTATAGCATGAATTTATATGTTGAGAGAGATAAAAAGAGAGAGAGAGGGATATGGAGAGGGAAGGAGGGAGAGAAGGAGGGAAGACAGGGAGAGGGAAGGAAGGGGAGAGAGAAAGTGAGAGGGAGAGAGGCAGAAAAGGAGAGAATGAAAGGAAGAGAGGGAGAGAGATTGAAAATGGCCTCCTGTGTGCTAGGCACACATTTTGTCCACTGAGCTGCAGCTTCTGGTTGAGGTTCTGCCAGTGGGAGCAGACAGGAAGACAGAATTAGGTTTTCATTCCTTTCCTTCTTCTCCTATTGGGCTGGAGTTTGGTGGTGGTTAGAGCAGGCACACTGAGAGCCATTGCTCCTTTGGGGTAGTCTTGTCCCATAGCAGTGATTCTCTCCAAGATCCAACATAAAATAATCAAAAGCCTATTTAAACAATTTGTTTTTTTACCTCCCCCTCTCCAAATTAGACCGACATCAAATACAGTGAAAACAGGGGCTATACTGTGGGGGAGGAACATACAAAGCAACAAAAAAAGTCACATTGTACATTACAAATACGTTAGACACAAGAGCAAGAAAGAAAAAAACACTTGTGTCCCTATCTTGGGGTTCATTCCACTTAACATTGTCTTATCTGGTGACCCATTGTAACAATGAGATGTACAAGACATTATGTTGAAAAATGAACTTTATAATTTAGGCAGGGTGGGGCGGAGTGTAGTTGTGGAGGTGGGAGAGAAGGGATGGTAGGGGAAAAACAAAGGAGGAGGCAACAATGCTTGATAGGAAACATACTCATTACCTTTCTCCTGTAACGGTAACCTCTCTGTACAGTATTTTTACAATAAAAAGACTGATTATACACTTGTATAAAGTCAATGGACTTTTGATAGTGATAAAATACTCCTATGTGAAAGTATTTGCATGTCATATTTCTAAACACATCAGTTTTCCTCCAATCTTCTCCAACTCTATTCTTAAAATATTTATTTGTATGAATTAAAATTTTAACAGACAGGAAAAATAATATGTCATATAGTGTGATCTTCTGTGTGATCTTGAGTTATTCCCAAAGGCTTAGAATCTACTTGTAGGCCCTGATGATACAAGAAAGGAATATCCAGTATTGAAGCATATAAAGAACCAAATCCTCATAATTTATACACACACTCAAACTCTTGTGTGGAAGGAAATCAATGAATTTTAAGTGAATTATGGGGAAAGATATTTGATCCTCTTTTTCCGCCTATGTGTGGAATGGTTAAAGATGGTTTATTCACAGAATTTACAGATGTGTAAAAGTTCATAAATAATTCACACAATAGGACAATTGAGAATAATTTGGAGTCTATTACATCAAGCACTATTGTTTGTTATAAATATCTACATGACACTGAAATTCCAATTTCTTCTACGACCAAACATTAGAGTTGTCACTTAGCAGTTAAGTGAGCGCCTCTGTGAAGTTTGCTCAGGCAAGTTGTGTATAAAATGGTTTCTCGGGCACCAGGATTCTCGGCAGCAACTGGAGATTTCTTGGCACATAAACGTCTTTAGGGCAACTGCAACAAGTTCAACTTTCAGTGTCTCTCTGATACCTGTTCTTCCTTGCACTCCTTTTTCCGGAGCCCAAACCCCAGTCCTCTTTTCTGAGTTTCCAATGAAGCCCTTCAGAATATGCACAGACAAACTCTATTGGAAGTTCCCTTCTAGCATTTGTGTCTATTTCCTTCACTGTTCTTTGAGCTTCTCATTGTTCTTGTTGACTTCTGTTTCTGATCTACTAATTTTTTCTGGGTTAGAAGTGCTTTTCAGTAAAGAACTTCATTCACAAGCACTGGAGAATTGAAGTTACAAGCAGAGGGAAATAAAAGAACCAAAGACAAGGAAGGAAGACACTGGCTAATTTTAGGGCAGAAACTGAACCAATGTAGTGTAAGGTGAAAGGAAAGTTTGAGGGGGAATTGGACCAATTGTTTTCAGTACCAATCATCCTACCATGCTCTCTAGATCTCCTTAAATTTAGACAAGGGATGCAATTTTTACATTATTTTTGAAGAAAGTTTCATTTGCTCAGCAATGCCAAGTAAGCAATAGCCTTAAGAATTTGAAAACTTGAATTTTGAAAAGTTGGAGTTTCTTTTTTGTTGTTTTTGTTTTCTTTTCCCTTTGTTTTGTTTGTCTACATGTTTTTGGGAGTGTAAGGGCTGGCACAGAAATGGAGGGGAAAAGGGTGAACAAATTCAGCAGGTACTCACTGGATACTCTGTTGAAATGAACTATACAACTTGTATGTCAGGATGAGAGGGAAAACTGGGAGAGAATGAGGGGAGGTGTGACATTGTCTGAAAGGGAATGTACTATTTCCCTGACTTATGCAACTACAATCCCTCTGTGTTTAGCATTTTCAAATAAAAACAATTTTAAAAGAAGAATCAACATGAAAATATGAAAAAGACAAAATAAGATAAAGGAATTTGTGCCAAAACCCTACTAATTTGAGAGTGTCATGTCATAACTAGCATACTAAAACTGAGATCAAGACTTGAATAAGACATTGATAAACAAAGTCTTTGGATGTGTGTAGTGAGTCTTTGTAGTAGTAATGAGCAGCTTTCCTACCCCCTGCCAAAAGTCATTGTTTAGTCAGGCTAAGGACACATAGTAGTTGTTGGCTTCTGGGTCACGAAGCATGCGATTCCAAAGCACCTGTGTTTTCTGGGTTCTCGGTCCCAGACAGCTGGAATAGGCAGGTGAACCTGGGTGTACTGGGGCCTCCTTCTTCTCACTCGGTTTTATCTCAGAAGAACTAACTGTACACAGACAGGGGGCGCTAAGCTAAGGTGACTCAGAAAAGTTCCATGCATCCTCATGAAGTTTATTCCCACTTGTACTTTTCCAAAATACTGACAGATCACATCTTATCATTGTCTAAGTCACCAACAAACCCATGCCCAGTCATTTTCTAAGGAACCCACAGATCATCAGAAATCACTACTCCCATCAGTGATGATCTCTTCCAGCATTTCCTCGAATCTGGCAAATTGTGAGACGCACAAATAAATGCTTCAGCCTATATTTTGCCTAAGTGCTCATCCTGGCATGATTTTGGGCTTGTTGGTTACATGCTGTTCAACACACAATCATTTACTCCTCGGCTTAACACTTGCTCTGTTTTTGAAAATTAGAGAATTAAGCACATTAAACTGTTGCAAAAAGCAAAGCTTCAGATTTCTTATTGCAATTCCCAGTTAAATATGTCTTGCAGCACCAAATACATTCAAGATGTTGCTTAGTCACTCATAAAGTATTAATGTGTTCTAGCTTAGTCATTTTATGGGGCCATCCAGAGTTTAAATTTATTAGCTCAATTCTTGTTCAATATTTGAAGATCTCATACTCCATAATAGCTAAATTCCAAATAAAGATGTTTGGAGGAGAATAAAAGTGTTCCTTTAAAACCAGACATGACTTTAGGCCTAACACCCTGTGACTCAAGCTAGGAGTTTAAATGAAGTCTCATGGAATTTATTGTCTATAGCACAATGCCAATGGCCAATTGATTTTCCAAAGTAAATTCTGGCCTCAGGTTCATCACGCCTCACATTTCTCTATGCGAGAGAGCGAGAGAGCCGTGTTCTCTATTGTGATCACAGTATGCTTGTGACCCTTGATATGCACAGGAGGGTGGGACTCTACTAGACTTGGCTCAAACCACTCAATAACTCGATGCAATCATTCAGCACACATTCAGCACACGTCATACATTATCCCTGTTCTTTTGTGCCAGATACCACTGGATGATCAAACACCAAGCATAATCAAAAGCACTGTTCCATCTCTCACAAATATGGCTGCTGATGATGTGGAGCTAAGGCCCACTTTACCTGTAACAAGGGCACTGATGTGTGTGTGTGTGTGTGTGTGTGTGTGTGTGTGTGTGTGTGTGTGTGTGTGTGTGTGTGTGTGTATGTGCGCATGCGCACACACACACACACGCATGCAACTCCTCTGGGCTGGGTTGGGGCAGCCAGTACTGTATGCAGAGAGCAAGGCCTGCTCAGGACCCACTTGCCCCTGAATATCACAGGGAGGCAGAGAAGGATCAGGCCAGGAGCTTTCTATGTGCTTCTCCCTCTGACTCTCTGTGGCGTTGAAGAGCCTTCAACTCCTACCATCGGTGGTGTTATGCATGGTTGAAATGGGATAACAAAAATCAAGAAGCCGGCTGCCAGTCCAACTTACAGAGCTGGTGCAATTATTACAAGAGATAATTGTGGGTGAGCTCTGCCACTGTTTCTAGTGAAGGATTAGATTGGAATGATAACTGAGGGTAAACTGGGGAACTGGCCTAATATCCTTTTAAGTAGCATATGCTTTGCCTTGTGCAGGCTTAATTTGGAGGATCTGTTTTGAGATGGAAAATGAACCTATAAATAATGTGTAAAATGAAGATTAGTAGCATGAGATTAAGTTCCAAGAACCAATTCTTTTTTTTTTTAAAGTCCAGATTGGAGACAATAAACCTAAGATTGAATAATAACAGAAGAATTAAAAATGGAGGTAAAAAAAAGGGAAAAAAGAGGAGGTAAATTGAAAGGAGAAGCAAGAAAACTTAATAAGGGATTTAGTGCAAACTACAAGAATCAGAAAGAATGCAAAATTGACCATGATTTTAGCCCAAGTGGCCTGATGGATGCTGTGATCATTTACTAAAGAAAAGTACGTATGATGTGTGCAGAAGATTCTAAAATGCCATGTGCTTTCCAGATGCCAATGTAAACACATTAGGATAATGCAGGAATAGAGTGCAAGAAGGATTGAGGATGGGAAACTAGCTCTAGACTCATTGATTTTATATATATAAACATATATATGTATATATTACACGTTATTATATCTGTATTATATGTGAACTATACATAATATATATATATGTATATATATATATATAAAGAAAGAGAGACAGAGACAGAGAAAGAGAAAGAGAAAGAGAGAGAGAGAGAGTCTCACCACAATGCTCTTGTCCTAACAGGTAACCCTAATAGAGATTATAACATCTCTCAATCTATCCATTTCCAGGAAGTGCTTTCTATTTTAACTCCAGATGACATTTTAACTCCAGATTGTCTTTTGAAACCTTTTCTTTGGGGAAAGTGGTATTCCTTTAGAACCAGGGCTTTCATAATTTTGGAATAGGACTGAAGTTTTTAACCTTTTTGAACCCTGTTCTCTAGGGAGCCTTTTGAGGAGGAAAGCTCTGGAAGAACTTGCGATGCATGGTGTTGGAGTCAGGGGAAGCACTCTGTTGGAGCACTGGGACAGGTGGACCACAGGCCCTGAGGCGTCCCGGACAGCATACGGCAGGAGGGCGTGGAATCCAGACAGTCACCATGCCTTGGCACATTCCTCACACAGACACCACCCCTCAGTCAGGAACAGGTTTTGAAGGACTTAAGTGAGACACCGCTCTGCAAAAGGACTGATTCCTGTCAGCAATTTTGTCACTAGGAATCAGGGACCCAAACCTAGACATTTCTCAGGCTTGGATTTTAGGAGTAGACAGAGAAGGTGATTTCACACCATTAAAAGCCGGGCAAGGAGTAGTTAGAGGAGTTAGGGGTGCTGCGTCGCACCACTTTGCTGGGTACTCAAAGCGCAGTTCGAGAGGCAGCAGCCCTCCTGCAGCAGTGTGAGGAAAGAGCTGTGGACCAGCCCTGCCAGGGTGCCTCCGTTCTGAGCATGCTACAGAGCAGTTGGGTTGGAGTTCGAGGGCAAAATGGGAAAACAGGGATAGGGAGCTAATTTGGATCTGTATTTTTAAAACATCTTTTGTGGAGTTTGAACTCAGGACCCTCCTGCTTGCTAAATATTCTACTTCATACACCATGTCCATACCCTGTTTCCTGCTGGAGGTTTTGGAGATGGAGTCAATGAACTTTTCTACCATTCCTGGCCTGAAATCTGGATCCTCCACATCTCAGCCTCCTGAGTAGCTAAGATTACAGATGTGAGCCTCCCGCACCCCAGTTAGATATCTTGTAAGTGAAGGAAAATGAAACATGAAGAATTGAGATGTTCAAAGCAACACATGGAAGCAGAAAGAGTTCTTGGCCATTGGGTGAGTAAAGCATGCTGGGTATAGGGGAGGAGGAAGGCAGTGAGCTGGGACTTTGTGAGCAGCTGGGTTGGTAACCAAAGGAGGTAGGCTCGCATTGTGGTCAGAAGAAGGCTCTAAATTAGAAAACATTATTTAAAAAGACCATGTGTCAATTTGAATAATCACGTATGCATTATTTGCATCTATGCATACATCATTTTCTGTATTATACACTATTAATGTACAGTGACTTATTACTAGTCACCTACATGTTTGGAGTTCTTCATAAATTCAAGGTCTGTTACTTACATATGACATTTTATAACACATAGTGTCCAAAAATCTTAGTCTCTCAGAAGCATGTAAGAGGGAAATTTAATAATAAGTGTTACTTTTACTTAGAATGGACAGAGATTAAATATCCTTCATGGGAAACAAAATTTCTCTATTAAAAAAAGTCCTTACCATCTCGTGACAACAAAAGCAGACTTGAACTAGAAGTGGGCCTGCATTCTGGGTAACAGGGTCAAAAGACGGGCATTATGGAGAAATCTTTTGCAGAGAGCAGTGTGATGGAACCCTGCCTGTCCTGGGTTTCTAGTCTGGAAGCAGAAGCCGTGGCCTGGCCAGACCCCTCAGGCTCTTAGAGAATCACTTTGTCTGTGCCTGAGGCTTCTGCACAGACAGTGACTTCCCTACTTGAAATCTTAGTCTTGGGCTACCTGCACAGTGACACACGCCTGAATTTGTGGCAGAGGGCATCCAAACACAAAAGCTTTGCAGAAATCTCCATGAACAACCCAACTCCAGACCAGGGCTCTGAGCACCGTCTCCACGGTGGGTCTCTAAGAAAGAGCACAGGCAGAAAGAAGACCACGGGCAGGCTTGTCCTTGACTGTAGGAAAGTAGTAATTAGACTACAATAGCTGCCACCATTTAGTGATTTGCCTCTGAAGCATTTTTCCCCCAGCGTTGCCCAGTAACCAGCACTGGGATGATTGGTGTATTTCCCCTCTCAGCATCTCGAGAAAAGACACTTATGCTGACCCATCAGAGGGGTTTGTACTAAGAATTGGGAGATTTTTATTTCCTGAAGTCATAATGGCTAACTTCCTGCGAGGGATTTGGATGCCACGTCTGACTCACCACGCTCGGGCTCCAGTGCCCAGGTTCATGGCCAGCTCAACAGGGTGCTGTCCAGTGCTGAAGAGGATGTTGAGGGACGGTGGTATCATGCTTCTGTGAAGAGAGTATCCTTGTGGAACACCAAAGCCATCCCCTGTGATTGTTTCATCTGCTGTGAACAATGATAAAGTCACATTGTTTAACATGCATCATTTAAACAAACAAAACTCAGACCTGCTCGACAGCACAATCTAATCAAATGATGGCTGTGGAAAAGCCTTCTGGTTATAAGCACAGAGAAAAGGGTTCTACACAATTTAAATTAAAACTTGGAAGTAATTTACAAAGAAGCCATGCAGTCAAAGATCCACATCTTCACCAGGGAGAGATCAAGTTTCAGAGAAGTGAAATTTTTTCAGGGAAAAATGCCACTATTGTATACGTTTCCACACTTCCGTTGCGGTAAGTCCTGAACCAGGTATTGAAGATTGAAAGTGAGGCACTCTATGGCCTTCCCTCAAAACCACCTTCCAGCAACGGAACAGAGTGGTGTGCAAAGTCTGAGCCACATAAGAACAGAGCAAGGGATGGCCTTGTTTGACTGGACTTCCTGGCCTTCATTCAGAAAATCCCCACACTACTTGCATCCTCTTTCAACATCTCTTTCCTTAAAGAGTTTATGGTTCCACAGTTGGGGGTGACACTATTAAAGGATAGATAGAATGCAGCACAGAGGTGGAAGAAGGTTCTAGGAGGCACTTCAAGTTTTCCAGAGCCTTCTAATGGGAAAGAATTTACCCTTGGTTGGTGAATCTGGAATCTGGGATGCATGTTATATGAGATGGATCTTGTGATGCTAGTTGGCTGCAGTTAGTGAAGTATATAGTCATGTGCTTGCTGATGCTTAGATATTTCACATGTGATTTAAGCTCATCTTCTTATATTAACTTTGAGAGCTACGATGGAAAGACACATGAAATGACTTTCTATGCTACCTTCTTTTCACACCTTTCCCTAAAGACAGCACAGTCTGCTCTGAGCTGCAGGTCTGTGTCCTGTGGCCCAATGTGTCTCCACGCTGCACACTGTGGTTGCGGATTGGCTTTTCCATTCCTTTTCTTGGTAAAATTACTTTCTTGACCCTGGTGCAATTATTAATCTAAATGCTAATTATTAATTATTAATCTAAGTGCTAATCTAATTGCTTATTGTTATTGCCCTGTTTGAATTCTTGGTAATATGCAATATCTCAGAGCTTACTTAAACTCAGATATGCATACAGTTAAGCTAAATGCACATGGTCAGTAGGATAATGAAAATTGCATTGGCTGTTTACTTAGTCCATTGCTCCTGGCATCCACTCTAACACTCCATTTTGACAATGTTATATGGGAAATGAGTCTGTTACACATTTTGTATTGAGAGAATCCTGTGAAAACTATGGAAGGCGAAGTGCAGAGCCATGGGCCCAGTGTGGGTGTAAGGCACACCATTTCCTGTGTTTGAACACATGCATGCTTTCTATTACCCGCCCCTCTTGAAAACATAGAACAAAAACCACCAGCCTGAACTCCTGGTCTACGGAAGTTGAGGGGGCTTCTGTGTTTGGACCCAAGATAGACATGAAGAGCAAACAGGATGCTCCCCAAAATTGCTGTGCCCCCTATGATGATAAATCAGACTGAAGCTCAATGTAGATGAGAAAGATAAGAAATGAGCTTCTGAACAAAATCTATAGCCAGATCCCCTTTCCCACTTAAATCTCTTGATTGCTTTTCCACATCTCGTCCCAAGTCTGGGCCCCAGAAGAGTTAACAAGGGATGAGCCCGATCTGTATTAGTCACGACATCCATCTATCTAGAAGATGGTAAGAGGCAGAGTCTGTGCCTCCTGTGTCTATGCCTCAAGCCAAAGCCTGTTCAGTTGAATCCCTGTTTAAGGTTGAGAAACATTCCCCTTGTGTGTTTGTCTTGATGATAAGGTGTGCCATAACCATGGTCTCCTTTGTTCAGTGTATTCCTTTCACAGTTAGAAGCTGGGGCTGTACCTGAGGGGAACGTAGGAATTCAGCCAACTTCAGGGCTGATGGCACAAAGGGAAAAATATAGGGCGCCCTGTGATCTCAAATTCCACCAGCCGGCTGCACGCTGCTCAAGCAATTTATTTGGATTTCTGCAGTGGAGCTTATCTTTGCTCTCAGATACTAGGCAGACAAAATATTAAGAATAAATTATTTTAAATCCCCTCACCAAAGAAAAGGAGAAAAAATACAGAACGAAAAACAGTGTGCAAAAGCAACCTCTTGTTGCCAGGACTGTCTGAGAGGAGGAGTGGGCAACGGCTGTATATTTTTAACTCCATGTAGTAGTTATGAAAAAGCACTCAGCTGGGTCGAGGTGTGGATGTGTCTCCAGTGTGGGGAAGAAGTCAATGCATGTACCCGGAGATCTGGTTCACTCCGTGGTGCTCTCCCTCAGCCCTCTGCGCCCTCAGTGTGGAGCAGGGCCTGCCCAGAAGCTGGCTTTGGTTGACTCTTGGCTGAAAGTAATGAGGGATAAAGCACACAGAGCAGGCTGTGTGCATGTTTCCCTTTGAGTCTTATTCCTTTGGATTCCATCCATTGTGTTTTTATTTCACCGAAGTGTAATTTATTTTAGTGACAATATGAGTTGTCATATTTTTGCAAACAAAAAGGCTTGCATCGAGTCAGCTTTCTCTAGAATGGGATTTAGTCATCTGTGCCTTCATTTGAGTCAGCTTCTTCCTTCCTTTGAGTTCCTTGAAAAAAATAAAAGGTCAATGATGAATGTTTATAGCGCTTTGGAAAGGTGCATTCTGAGAAGCCCCAGCTCATGAAGGAACGTTGCACTGTATTTGTGCAAATGTTCTACTCTTGGGAGCAGAACGCAAGGCGGATCAGGTGTGTCTAGTCTTCCCCAGCTCAGCAACCTGGAGGCAGCGAGGTTCTCCACCTGTCCAGTTCAGAGCCGTTCTGCATGGGGCTTTCTCCCACACGCATGGCCACTTCCTCCATTTGTGTCTGTCCACTGTAGTTCCTCCCAGACTCATCCAATGCTGGCCAAGGCTCAACCATAGTCTTCCCCCTACTCATCCAATGCCAGCTAAGTTTCTATGGTAACCCTCTCTGACAGCCTATGAAATATGATCAAATAAGGATTTGGGTTATTGCTTTCTCCCAGCAATCACAGGACTGAGTTCCAAGTGTCTTTGCCATGAGTCATAGACTTTTTCTAAAGTTCACTTGATAACTTTCTCTGAATCCACTCTTCTAAACACACTTCTTCAGTAAACTCATGCTATAGCTCTGTAGTTACTGTGTTTTCTGCTTGCTGTTGTTTTTCTTTTCTGTCCAAACTCAGGCCCCATCCTCTCCTTCTTACACACCTTCCTTCTGCCCCTCTCTCCTGCAACCCCGGGCCCTCACAGCTCCCCCAGCTCCTCACTGCTTTCCCCAGCTCACAAGGGGGACTGCAGCAGGGTTCAACGGGCAAAAGACACAAGTGTGACTTGAGTTTCTTCTTAGCACCATGAGATTCTAGCGATCCTGGAAATCCATTTACCCACTCCTGGTTTTCTTCCCTCATGTTCAATGAAGAGATACAAGTTGAATATACTTTGTCCATAACACTTGAGACAAGAATGGTTTCAGATTTGGGATGGTTTCTTGTTTTGAATATTTCCTTTTGCATAATGAGATACCCTGGGGTGGGGTCTCGAGTCAGAACACACTATTCACTTATATAAATTATCTACATAAACCTGGATGCTGGGGCTGGGAAGGTGGCTTAGTGGTAGAGCGCTTGCCTTGCATGCCTGAGGCCCTGGGTTCGATTCCTTAGCACCACATAAGCAAAAAGAAAAAAAGTCGGAAGTGGCACTGTGGCTTAAGCAGTAGAGCGCTAGCCCTGGGCTGAAGAGCTGAGGGACAGCGCCCAGGCCTAGAGTTCAGGCCCCACGACTGGACCCCCCCCCAAAAAAAAAACCTGGATGCTAAGTCTGTACATTGTTTCCTAGTTACTTTGTATATGGTAGGTTCATGTTGTGAGATGTTCTGCGTGTGTTATCAATGCTCAAAAAGTTTAGAATGTGATCCCTCATGTTACATAAGTACATGCCAATTCAAAAATAACGTAAGTTTTCAAAAGGGAAAAAATATGTAAGTGAGAATTTATGTAAAATCAGCTATGTGTCAGGGTGGATGGCAGCGGGAGCCAGGCAGGCCAGCATGGAAGGCAAACAAAGGTAAGCCGGCCTGGGAACAAAACAAAGACACCTGTTGAAAATGTCTCACCAAGTGTGGAGGGAGGAGAGGGGAGGGAAGGAGAGGGGGGTGGAGGATGGGGTGCACTGTATGCATGTGTGGAAATGTCACAGAGGAATCCATCTTGTACAACTAATACATGATAATAAAATTCTTTTTAAAAAATCTGAATTTTGAAGCATTTTGGGTTTGGGGACTTGGAGACAGTAATGCTCCAGCTACAGTAACAGTACTCTGAAAATAACGCAGGCAAACCCTTGGCTCAGTGCCTGGCTCAGAATTCATGATCGCATGCGTGCATTCTCATCGTTGGATGCCGCATTATTGCATCGGTTCAACTTGACTGTCAGCCTGCCTGTGTGCACTTTCCTCAAGGAGGCCAGGAGCCGTATTATCTTTCCATCTCCAGCTCCTCATCCCACACGCCATGGGCACTAAGTTATAAAGTTAGTGTTAGAGTTACACGTGAAGTGCTGGATGCCTAGTGATATTTGAATTTTAGATAAAGAATAACTTTTTTAGTATATGTTCAAAAATATGACATGAGGCATACTCTTAGGAAACTAAGCACTTTTATACATCGAGAATCCAAATTTAATTGGGTGTCTTGTATTTTTATTTGCTAAATCTAGCAACCCTAATTGACGTTCTTCAACTAAATTGCTTCCCATGTCAACTTATGTTTTGAGGTTATGATGTATAAATGGCTCCTGTGGTAATTTGAAGTGTTTACTTATGATGATAGTTCAAAGTTTTCACTTCTGATTTGATCATTTGAGATGTGACCTCTCCCCTTTCCTTTGTGACCCACCATGAAATCCACACATGTAGGAACTAGAAGACCAGTGTGTGTCATTTCTGGAGGTGGAGAGCTAGCAAAGAAGTGGAAGGACAGAAACTGACCTATGTACAGTCGGCCTTGGCCCTTGCCTGTTTCCCAAAGCACTGACCTCAAGTGAGTGGAGACTCCACTGAGTGGCCCTGACCTGTGATCACTCAGCTGGTAGACATGCCCAAGCCCAAGTATAGTGCCCTCTACCTTAGCAATACATTCTCATTTTATCTTGCTTTTCATTTCATTACTTTTATAATAGCTCATATACTTACACTATTTGATGTGCCTTTTAGATAATTTATGAATGCCCAGATTTATTATTACTGTGAATTTTTTGAAAAGTGATTAAAAATGAATGAAGTCATTTTCCATCTTTTACGGATTCAAGGTAAGGATAAACAAGGGCAACAAAGTTGTGGTACAGTACGACAAAAGAAGAAAAGATTTTGTATCTCCATAGTGCTATACTTGAATTTTCTCTCTTTCATTAGCAGTAACAGCATTTCTTAGTCTCTTCATGTGAAAAATATGGCTACTTTAACCAATGTGCAGCACTTCTGTGTAGGTAGATAGAAGCTTAACTATGCTCTGGTTAGAAAGTAGATTTTTCAAAAAACAAGAGGTGATATAAACCCTACAATGAATAGTATTTTTAATGAGAATCAAGTTTAAGAATGCTCAAGTATAGATATTTAGATGCTTTGTCAACACACACACACACACACACACACACACACACACACACACACACACACACTGACTTTAAAAAAATACAAATTAGCCAGGTGCTGGTGGCTCACACTTGTAATCCTAGCTACTCAGGAGGCTGAGATCTGAGGATCACAGTTCAAAGCCAGCCCAGGCAGGAAAGCCCATGAGATTCTGATCTCTAATAAACCACTCAGAAAACCAGAAGTGGTGCTGTGGCTCAAGTGGTAGAGCACTAGTCTTGAGCTGAAGAGCTGAGAGACAGGTCCAGGCCCAGAGTTCAAGCCTCACAACTGACCCCCCCCCAAATATATATATACAAATTAAGAAATGTAATGAGGACATTGACAGAAACTGGCCAGCTTAATGCCATCCGTAATGAGCCCTCTGGATTCAGGGCTCTTATGCCCTGAAGGAACACTTTCTTCTGGCCTTGAAGGACAGTTAACCCAAGAATCCCACCAGCGTGCAGCTTGCTTTTTCAGACAGCATGAAGCCACTATCTCTACCACATAAACTTCTTACAAGTTTAAAAATGCACTTTGTAAAACTAGAACACAGAATCTTTTAAAAAGATCGTCATTTTCCCCCTCCAGCATCTTCCAGAAACAGCGTGGAGAGACACATCCCCCTACACAAAACCCACACAAGAATATCAAAATCTGTTTGATAATGAATTTGAATTAAAAAAAATCCATACGCTAAAATCATTTTTATTTTTAATTTTTTCCTCTTTTTTCAAATTCATGGACATAATGTTTCTTATTGCAACTTAGAAACATCTCAAAATAGCTGCCAGAATTTCACAAATAAACATAAAACCAAGGCTTTCACGGCATAAAAATAGTCCTCACTTCTGCTCTAAAGGTTGGTTGTCCTTCTAAATCGTTGCGAGGACTGGAATGGCACAGGCATCTCACGCAGGCAGCCACAGTTAGAGAAGACCGTTTCTCCGAGCTGGAAATACTCTCACATAGAGCATGTAAAGCGCAGAAGTAGAATATGATGAGACCATCAAATACATGGACGAGATAGGTTCAACTGAAATGTCAGTCATACCTGCTTATAAATAATTGCCCCCAAAGCTCACTGTGAGTATTATTTTTGAAAGTACCAACAAAAAATGAGTGATTCTCATTCATTTGAATTATGTCCATTTCTAAGTAGGGGAAAGAGGATAGCGCTTCTTCAACAGGATTGATATTCTCCATCAGTGTTGTGAGGGAGAGCCCTTCCATCTTGGCCTCCTTCTCTGAGAACTGCAATCCCATACTTAACTGATTCATCTTCCCAGTGAAAAATGACACCACTGGACACCAGTATTTGTTTGGATTGACACTTTTGCCCTACCAAAGAGCAACTTTGCTCTTTATGGAAGTAAACTTGGAGATTTATTTTAGCAGAATCATTAAATATGAGTGCAACCTATCATTAAAAATGGATTTTTTACAATAGAGTAAATCTTTCTTGGTACTTTCATTTTAAAAGGTAAAATGCAAATAAATCTGTTTTCTTGGTAATTCTCTATGGTTTGGCCCCTGTACCATCTCTTTCTACTTCCCTTTTAGCTCTAGGAAAAACATAGCTACTTTCTATACTTGGAAAGTCCTGGAAATTCACCCCTACTCCTAAGCCTCCAGACATTTGTTCTTGCTGTGTGCCTTGCAATGGGTGAGGTGGGAGAAATTCTCCACGGATCTTTGATGACCCTGTGAGGCATGGAATTCCTTGCTTCACATCATTCCAAGTACATTGGTATAGAAAACACGTCACGGGGCACAAGTGGCTCACAGCTTTAATCTCTGTGATCCTAGATGCTCAGGAGGCTGAGATCTACCCATCTTGGCTCAAAGCCATCCAAGAGACCATTATTTTCAACTAACCGGAAAAAGACAAGAAGTGGAGAACTGGCTCAAGCAGTAGAGCTCTAGCCTTGAGGGAAAAAGCCAAACAAGAGCATAAGGCCCTGAGTTCAAACCCCAGTATTGTCTCTCCACCAAGAAAACACTTTGAAAAGCAGGAATACTGTCTCCTCATAGGAAAAATGAGGCATGCTTACTGCCCACTATAAAATATGAGGTTCCATAAGCCAAGAGTTATTCTTTTGTATCACAAGCACTTTATTAGCAAGTACCACCCTTCCTAATCTGAGTTTACCTGAGGACCAAGGCTTTAACCACACATCCTAAGTACTGCAACTATATTAAAACTCCCATTTCTATGCCCAGAAGCATTATATTTCCTTACAATATTCATGAAAATATCTTCAGCTAGTGAAAGCTTGGCTTGCTTGCTTGACTGTTACTCCAGTACTTGAGCCATGCCTCTAGCCACCTGATATTTACTGCCAGTGCTAGTTTCCTGCCTCCTGAGTAAACAGAATCACAGGCATGAACCACTGAGACACCCAGCCATTCCCCTAATTTTGGCTGAGAAAATTATCAGACACCAAAAAGTAACATCCAAATCCTGTCAGGCAAAATACACCTATATATTTTCCAACTCTGTTTCTCAAGATCTCATTCCTCCAATAGGAAGGCAAATAAATGATACCCCAGTGAGGGTGTGGACTGGGAGGACATGTTAGACAGGCTTCCACCATTCAGTTCCTCTGAAAAGGAGCACTACACTTGGCATTTCACATGTGCGAGGGAGCCTGAATTTGTATGCTGCTAGAGGGGTCACTGTGGAATCATGTCTCCATTACCTTCGGTGGATGAAGGTCCAGTCTGGAGTTTATAACAACTTCAAGTCATAGTCTCTTTCTCAGGGCCCTATGTTCATTCTGCGGCTAACCTTGTTCAGTCTCTCTCATGGGAATATGGTGATCTAAGGTGATAGATGTCACATATTAGTGACTTGGGACTGATCACTCGTGACTTACATGCATGCTGCAGGCAGTCTTTGTAGGGCTGCAGTCACTCTCAGGTCAGCCTCATCTCTCGCTGACGAGGGTTAGGGTTTGGAAATTTCCACAGTCCTCTTCCCACCAGACCAATACAATGGCCTTTGCATAAACAAAGGTGTTCTGTTGTATCTGTACTGATGCCTCATGTCAGGAATGAGGTCAATATGTAAAGAAGAGGGCATTCAGGGATTGTAAGCAGACCTTGACAGGTGGCATAATCAGCCTTGCTAATTGGATAGAGGCCCTAAGAGGAGTCTTCCATCTTAAAATGTTCCTTGAGGTGGCCACTAGGAAGGTACCACAAGTTCTATTGAGAGGGCCTTGACACATGAGGTTGGGCTTTTCTCATTTTCTTATATCTTTATTATCTTTTTTTTTTTTTGGCAGTTGTGGGGCTTGAACTCTGGGCCTGGGCGCTGTCCCTCAGCTCTTCAGCTCAAGGTGAGCGCTCTACCCCTTGAGCTACAGCGCCACTTCCGGTTTTCTGGTGGTTTTAGTGGAGATAGGAGTCTCACGGTCTCTCCTGCCCTGGCTGGCTTTGAACCGCGATCCTCAGATCTCAGCCTCCTGAGTAGCTAGGATTACAGGCGTGAGCCACCGGCGCCCGGCCTATCTTTATTATCTTTAAGTAGTTGTACAAAGGAGTTTCCATTGAACAGAACAAGTTATGATCACAGGCAACTTAATGATACTTGAAAGTTTGTGATTTATATGACAAATTCAATAGATTTAGTTCCAGACTGTCAGGCTGATTGATCAAGGAGGCTGGCAGAGTGGTGAACACGAGAGAAAATTGGTCATGATGCAAGGTCATGTAGAAGTAAGAGATGGATATACTCATGGGTCAATTCTTGTGGGTTTCTTAAGAACATCTTGTGAATGAAGCTATTTTAAAAGAGGTTGTCAGTGTCTTTTAAGATTTTCTTTTTCATGTTTTATTTTTTGAAATATAATTTTTTTTCCCCATGGGGATTGAACTCTGGGCCTGGGTGCTATCACTCAGCTCTTCAGCTCAAGATAAGCATGCCACTTCCTGTTTTCTGAGTGGTTTATTGGAGATAAAAGTCTCACAGAGCTTATTTCCCTGGCTGGCTTTGAACCATGATCCTCAGATCTCAGGCTCCTGACTAGCTAGATTACAGGCGTGAGTTACTGGCGCCCTGCTAAAATATGATTTTATTGTTGTTATTCAGATGTAGTACAGAGGGGCTACTATTTTATAAATCAGACGATGAGTGCATTTCTTTTTTGGACCATGTCATGCCTTCTTCTCTTTCCCCCAGTTCTCCCCTTCCATCCCTGCCCACAGTTGCATAGTTCATTTTTCTCATAGTAGGGATTGGTTTCTTAATTAAGGTTGAATATATCATTTTTTAGTTCTTTTAAAAGTTATCTTTAAGCAATTATACAACAATGTTGCCATTTAACAAAGCAGTTTATGAACACAATATATTTTGATCATTTATTATATTGGCTAATGAGCTAAAGAGTTTTTTTTCAGAAGAAATAAAATAAAATGGACCAATAGACACATGAAGAAGTGCTTAACAGCTCTGGCCATAAAGGAAATGCAAATAAAAACAACATTGAGATTCCATCTCACCCCAGTTAGACTGGCCATTATCAAGAAAACAAACAATAACTGATGCAGCAAAGATTCAGCCCCAAAACAACCTTATTGCACACCTGGAGGGAATGTAAACTTGTTCAACCACCCTGGAAAAGCAGTGTGGAAACTCCTCAAAAAATTAGACATAGAACTACTTTATGATCCAGTAAGTCTACTCCTGGAAATCTACCCAAAAGACTACAAGGTAGGCTATAGTAAAGCCACCAGCACAACCATGTTTACTGCAGCACTGGTCACCATAACCGAGTTATTGAATCAGCCCCAATGCCCCTCAATAGACAAATGGATGAAGAAAATGTGGTATATATATGCAATGGAATTTTACTCATCATTAGAAAGAAAAATATTGTACCATTTGTAAAGAAATAGAAAGACCTGGAAAACAGATGTTAGGTGAAGTAAGTCAGGCTCAGAGAGACAAAGGAAGGATGTTTTACTTTATATGTGGAAGCTGGTAAATATATTGGGTGGCAAGCAACGTATGCAAATGCATTAACTGAAATACTGCAGATTCAAGGGGGATCTTAAACAGTGAAATTCCTTAGAAAGGAAAACCAAAGTTCAGTGAAATAAACACCATGAAGTGGGTACTTGAAAAGAGTGGGGTGAGGTCAAGGGGAAGGGGGTAGACCAATGCAGAGGGGGAAATGCAGACAAAATCCAATGTGTATCTTAAACATGAAGATGCATGAGGGAAGAGATAGATGGGGAGGGATGAGGAGAATGGTGGAAGGACTTTTTATTTTGTGATGCGACCCACTGCTTAGTCAGATATCACCCATTCTTCTTTGCTTCTTCTCATGTATTCCACCTCAGGGAACCTCCTCAGAAATGTCTGTCCTTTGGTCTTATTGCTGTGGCAGATAGCAGAGACTGTTGCCCATATATATCCTTGGACACTTGTGCCTTTTGGCTTGCATGAAATTTCAGAAACTGTGTGAAAAGAAATATAGGTAAAGGTGTCTCCAAACTGTCAACAGCTTTAAAAAAGTAATTTAACCACTGTGGCTTCTACTTCAACACAATCCTGAGCACAAGAGTGCATTACCTCAGCATCCTTTATCTCACAAAGGCTCCTTCTTTCCCTTGAAGCTTTTACTCTTTTCTTGTACTCACACTGAGGTCTGTGTGTGTTGTCCGCCTCCCTCCCACTGAGCTGTGTGCTCGGAGAACTACATCACGGTCCACTCTGGGTGCGTTCTTTTCCCAGTGCTTAGAAGAGCACAGTATTAAAAGACATCCAATAATTTTGAAGACATTACTGGCTCTCTTTAAAGAATAACAGGGAATTATCAGACAAAAGTTACATATGCTATCATTTTTTTGGTGTGGCTGAGTCATACAAGAAATACATCAGATATGTGAACATCTCTTGCTGCAGAGATTTGCATTAAGTAACATTTAACCTGCTCCAGAAGGAGCTGGTTAAGGCAAGTTTTAGCTGACATATGAAAGGCTTTTATACAACAAAATATTTTAAAACAATTGGAAGCAATATGTTCACAAAATAAACTATTATTCCAAACCGTATCCATAATCCTACAAGTCAACATCGATATGGAACAGCAACATAACTTTTCCATTACAATGCCTTACTGGAAATGCATATACATTTTTATTGTAGTATGAAGTTCTTGTTGACAAAGTAACTTGCTGGGTTAGAATTGCAAAATATAATCAGAAACAGAGATTTGGATTATGTCCGTGGAAAGAGTGGACAGAACCAGGGATAAAAGCACCACATTTTTTTTAAAAAGACAAAAAACAAGGAAAGCAAAGTATTTGATCAAAATCAGTGTTTCTAGTAAGGCATGTGCAATGCAACAGCCAAGAGTGTGGTTGAATCCCAGAGACAGGGATGTGAGTGGAATACGGAGAATGCATGAAGGCCCTCTCTCTTCCATCCATTCTGTAGGAACTACCTGAACATGGATGTCTATGTATTTTTTGACTTCTTTAATTCTTTTCTATCCTTTATAGTTCATAATGTGCAGATTTTTTTCACTTCCTTTGTTAAAGCCACTTCTCAATATTTTATTTCTTTAAATGCTATTGTGAATGAGATTGCTTTCTTGATTTCTTTATCAAGTTGTCCTCTGCTGGTGTATTGAAATACTGCCAATGGTTTTAGGCCCTACCCTGTACATTTTCTGAATAAATTAATTACCTCCAGATGCTTTCTTCAGGATTTGCTAAACACAGGATCATACTCACTACAGAGATAGCTTTCCTTTTCTTTTTCTAGGGTAATGTCTTCTTGTTTGTGGCTCTGACTATAGCTCCCTGTCCAACAGTAGTAGTGGTGGAGCCTCAGGTCTTTGCTCTGCTTTGGTGTTTCACTGCTGTATTTGATGTTATTTATACATTTCTTATGATAACCCTTCGCCAGTTTGACAAATTTCCTGTATTCCTTATCACCTGAGTACTTCATACTTGTTTTTAATCTAGAAAGGGTACTAAAATCTTGTCAGATGACTTTTCAGTATCAGTTGAGATGACTTAGTTTCTCCTCTGCTTCTCTGTTCTTTGTGTTACTTTATTTTCTTATATGGATCCATGTAAGAAATCCTGGGATAAAACCCACCTGGTCATGACACGTAATTCTTTTGATATTTTGTCTGTACTAATTTTGTCAGTATTCTCTAAGATAACCGATGGTGTCTTCTTCAAATGTTGGAGAAGTTAAAAAAGTTAAAGTAGAGAATGTGATTAGGCTTTGCACTGACAATAAGTAGAAATTAAGGGATGGAGATTTTTTTTATCAAAATTAAGCCATCAGACTCATTCTGTAAGTAAATGAAAATGTTCAACATCAACTTGTAATGTATAATAAAGTCTGGTCACTTCTTTTGTGGTAGGACGCTATGTCTTTCTATAGTCTTACCATTTTTACAGTATTTTTCAGCTTGAACTGGGAATTGAGCACAGAGTCTCACATGTGACAGGTCGGCACTCTATCACTTGAAACATGTCCTCACCCCACTCACATTTCTTTAAGCTCTAATACCAAACATTGAATATAAATTTTCTAGAGGTTCTATGATTAGAAATTAGAAAAGAATGAGCCAATTCTGAGGTTAGAGTTTCTATATACAAAATATTTTTAAATGCCATTGTATTCATCCCTGTCAACATTTAAAAGCTTAACTTCACATTAATTGTACATTACCACTTCAACCCATAAAGTAGCAAGTGCTGATAGGCCCTGGAAGACCACAGGACAAAAGAGAAAATGAATTCTACAGGAAAGATGAATGAATGTGTAGCAAGCACATCAGAGACTAAGGCTAAGAAGAAAGAGTTTTCTGGGGAACAAAGCAGAAATAAGAGAGAGAAGAATATAAGCACTATCTCTGAAGTATATGAGAAGACGAACAAACTTGATCATGAATTTGACACAAAGACTGAGACCTTGGAAAGCTAGCACGTATTTCCTGACTTTTCTCTCATCCACTGGACAGAATCAGGTGCTGTGTGTGTGTGTATGTGTGTGACAGAGAGAAGAGGGGGAGAGCAAGCAGAGAAGGAGCAAGTGTTCAGTCACCTGCCCTCGTTCTCTGCTTCCTGCCTGCCAGGAGGAGCAGCGTTCACCTCCATCCCCTTTTGCCACAATGCTCTGCCTCACTGCGGACCTCAGGCGACAGGGCCAGCTGACCATGAACTGAATTCGCTACAACTATGAGTGAAAATACATGTCTTCCTTGAAGACGATTTTACAGGTGCTGTGTCACAGCAGTGGAGAGTAACTCACCAGCTACAATTTAATTTCCTAACGCTTCTCTGTGTATAACAGAATATACATACACATACGATATATGCATATAAAACATGTATATATCATACATTTCTATATGTATAGACATATATGTATATATAAATATACATGTATCGGCAGATTTTTATCATGTTCAGTCTTGAAACCATTTTAGAAGGGTTTTGTGTTCTGCATATTCCACACAACCCAGGAGCCTGCCTCACGCAGCAGTAGGAGTTCAAGGGAAGTTGAATTCCTACTGGAATTGTGGGGCAACAGGCAGCCGGGAGGCAAGCTGCCAAAAGGGTTCTGAGAACCTTTGCCAACAGCTCAAGTATATATAACACAGTTTCAAAAGTTGAATGAGAGGCAATTACATTGCTTTAAGAAATTGCGTTCTCTATGAGGCTATGAAATTTCCCTATTTCACCGAGCTATCTTACTTTTTCCTGATAAATTAGAAATAAAAAATTCACACAAGTGAATGTACAGCAAAAATGAAGATAATGACTTCAGTCAAATACACCCAACTTGTGCTTATTCATTTAAAAGCTAGGCTGAGGTGATTTTTTTCCTTTCCTCCTTTGTTAGCCTCTTTCATCCGTGTGATGTATTCTTGGACCACCTTTGTGGTTCTTTCTGTGGCTGGTCAAGATGTTATTTGGCTGATTTCAAATATACAAAGGGAAAGGGACAAGGACAGGAACATGTCAGTGCTTCATTTTGTATTTGTATCCCAAGTTATTCCATCCTCTTAATTTTATGACTTTATTTCCTGACTATTAAAGTGAAAAAGCAATCAAAATCAAATTGCCAGGCTTGCACCTGCAAAGGCCAGGAAGTGATTTATGGCATCGCAGCTACCAGGCTGTTCCTTTGGATGTGCCCTGTGCTTGGCAATCATCGCCTCCACGGTGCTTCATCAGGTAACCAGCAGGTGCAGTGGACCTGGGCTGCGGAGAGCACCCGTGCCAAACACTCAGACCTGCTTCTGCCCAGGGCTGAGGCGGAGGCCGACTTCCTTAGCTGCACATGTTCAGAAGCAGCTGTGATTTCTTCCACACTGAGATGATCGATCCACATCCCCGTTGGGAGCCCATGGAAAATGGAGAAGGATCATTTTCATCTACTTAGGGACTGGGTTTGCCTTTCATTTGGTAGGGTTCTCTTTTACTGAATAGGAGTTGGGTAGCTCTGATGAAATGGATTCTTACTTTGTGTTCACTTGTTTCCCCTTTTCTTATAAGTAAGTCCAAACTGTAAGGAAAGAAGAAGAGGAGAAAAAGCCATCTCAACAATCCAATAGTTTCTTTTCAGACTGAAAACCTGAGAAGGGCAACCGGGTCTCCTTCATCCCTGTGGAAGGGGAATGGAGGATCCTCTCTCACAACCACAGTCCTTTCGAATACTGGGCAGGGACGGCGAAGTTGGGTGGGGCAGCTGGCAGCGCGCTGGGATGGGGGCCCGGTGGAGAGCCATCTTATCTTGAGGAGACGGTTTCAAGGTTTCCAGAGCACCTGTGTCCCCCAGGGCATCAGCGCCAGGTGTGGATTTGGTCTCAGGCTCTCTTCCAAGGCCCCAGGTGGGGTGGGGAGGGGAGAGGGTCCAGCAGGGTCAGCAGCAAGGACAGTCGGGGTAAAGGTGAGTGCTTGCAGTTTAAGTTACTTTCCACCATGAACTGGAGGTGAAGACCTCCAATCTTCCTGTACTGCTGACACCCCTCCAAGGCAATGCAGCATCTGGCTAGATGATCATCATTTTCAGCATCACTATTTTCTTCTTACATAAAATGAATATCATGTACTTTTTACTGTACTAAGAAGGATGGGTTACATGTATTTTGCCACACAGGGCCCATATTTATTGAGTGTCTACTGTAAGCTTGGAACTGTTCCAAGAATAGAGAATGTGGCCATATATAAGACTGGAATTAAGCTTTTGTTCTAGTGAGAACAGATAGCCCAGACTCCTCTGACAGGAAGTGACTAACTGCTATTTCAGGATATCATAGGAAGAAAATGCCCAGATGAAAAACAAAGCCCTGTAAGTTAATATAATATAAAGCCCTGTAAAAGTTAATATTATAGAATGACATAAAAGATCTGAGCTGACACCTGACAAGTTGGAGGTTATTGCAAAGAGTACTCAGCCAGAGACCACAGCAACTGCAAAAGCCCTGAGAAGGCTTCTGAATACTGCAAGCATGACTAGTGTGGTCTAAAATGGAAAGGAAAGGAAAGAGCACCTCACACTGAAAGCGGACCTGTGAGCAAACGCGACACAAGTTACACAATTAAGAAATGCTATCTAGCATATGTATACATTGAGACTATTGTACTATGTATCAGAAGGCCTTCATGTAGTTAGTTGATCATTTTGAAGAGACTGTTTGCTGCTGGCAAGGAGAAGGAGCATTTGGAACCCTTATGCACTGTGGCTTCTCATAGGAGGATAAAATAGTGTAGCCACCAAGACAGACATGATTCTAATAAAAGCACAATTACCACACAATCCAGACTCATTTTGGCATATATATATATATATATATATATATATATATGTGTGTGTGTGTGTGTGTGTGTGTGTGTATATATATATATACATACATATACATATACATAAAGGTTTAAAAACTGTCTGCACCCGTGTATGTAGCACCATGATTCACAGTATCCCCAAAGGCAGAATGGCTCAAGAGTCCAGTGGGGGGAATAACGGATAAACACAACAAACTACACCCGTGCAGCAGGATATGATTTGTAAAGCAAAGGTAAGTCCTGACATGCACTAAAACAAGGATGGACCTCAAGGACCCATGCAAAGTGGAAAATCTTGGTTACAGAAAGACACGCCACATGCTTCCATTTGCGTGAGACCCCTAGCCTAGCCAGCTGAAGGGGACAAAGAGAGTCCACAGGGACTCAGGGCCGTGGATATTGTGTTTTCATGGGCATCAGGTTTCAGTTTGGAATGGCAATTGTGTGTTGGAGATGGGCAATGGTGATGGTTACCACTTGAATGCACAGTTAAAACTTGACTAGGATGGCAAACTGTAGGGTTGGTGCATTTCTTCACCCTGGAAAATCTTTACAAAGGAAAGGATTACTTGCTGATCTTTACAGCATAGACTACAGGTGGCTAAGACTAAAATTATGGACACCAACCAGGAAGTCTTAGTGGTGAGTTGTATTGCTGTGTTGGAAGTAGCACTAACTAGAAGAGTTCTGCAGAGTTAGCAAATTCAGGAAAAGCTTCTAGACAGCTCATCCTAGGAATTTTATTGTAAAGATAAACAGAGTGTTGAACACATTTTACTTAAAGGCTTTTCAGTGCCAAAGAAAGTCTGTGTATGTGTGTGTGTGTGTGTGTGTGTGTGTGTGTGTGTGTGTGTGTGTGTGTGTGTCTGTGTGTGTCTGTGTGTGTCTGTGTGTGTCTGTGTGTGTCTGTGTGTGTGTGTGCATGAAATATTGATAAAGAAGGAAAGGAAATGCTGAGTGAAGTTGAGAGGGAAATCAACAAAGCAACAATGTCTTCCACTGCCCATCTTCATACTAAGCAAACAGAACCTTCCGGGGCGAAGCCCTTACATAGAGGTAAAGAAAGGCCATTTGTTGTCAAAAATCCAAGCAAAACTCAAGGAAGGAACAGTTTGGGAGGCTCTACTCATAGACTGGTGCTTTGGATGTCAGAAAGATGGTGCAGGTCTCATTTAATTATTTCTGCTTCGTCAGTGAAATTAGCCATGAGTTTTATTTCTGAGCAGCAGAGGGACAGGCTGCTGTGGAAACTTGAACAGAGAGCGGGAGTGTAAAATTGGTGACTTGGAGAATGAAGAAGCAAATTAATTAGACAGAAATTTGGGAGGACTTACAGTCCACTAGGGATTTGCTTGGAATATACAGAATCCAGGTTTTTCTTGTCACACTCCTCTAGAATGGACATTATTTTGCCCAAACGTGTTGGTATGAATCCAGGGGGTGCGAGGGTGCATTAAGCAGTAAGCCAGGTCTTGCTCCTCTCCTGGGGCCTGGTGAAAAGACCCGGGTCTTTCCATTTTGATAAGGGTGCACCCCACTGCGCATGCATTGCCTAGCATCTAGCACAAGCCCATGAGTTCCTCACTTATTGTGATCAGGACACAGTTTTGGCCAAGGCAAAAGAAAGACACAAAGTAAAGTTCCTAAGTCACAAGAGTCAGAAGTAAGTGTCCAGTGACCCTGGCCCCACAGGGTCTCTTAGACTCATGCGCACTCCATGGGGCTGGTGTCCACTCTGGGCATATGCGCACAGCAGGCGGTCCATCCATGGCTGGCTTCCTTTGTTCTTGGAAGTCACCAAAGCTGTTCAATTGCACAATGTCTATGGAAATTTATTTAAATTTGTTTGGAAACGTCAGAGATTTAAGATCCAATGCGTGGTTACGTTTTACCCCTTTGTTCAGAAATGAAAGAATTTCAGGCCCAAAGTCAAACAACATCCAAACTATTGCTGGCTTTCCAAATTTCTAGCTCCATGCTATCTGTTCTTCAAGTTTTCAGGCAGAAAACATTGCATCCAAATAAACTACTTTTTTTTTTTTTGGAAATGTCAGTTTTCATTTGCTCAAATCTGGTGTTTTCTCAGATAAAGGGCAAAATGCCCATGTTTAGTTTAGGGTCAGCAAAAGTTAGAGAAATCAACCCCAGTCCCTCTTGTTCTTCCTGGATGGGGACGTAACCTTGATCAAACCAGTGCTCAATCTGCTCCTTCCCAGTCCCTTCCCCACCAGAACCTTCCAGGCAGTGCACCTTGTCACATCTGACATATGTAAACCGCAAGATGTCATCTCAAAACAAAATGTCAGACTTCTTCCCTGGTGGAGCTTTTCGTATCATTGCATCTAAAATTAAATTGATTTACCATTTGGAAGCACAATACCAAATGCAGAGTGATAGAACTGATTTATATATTTTTTTAAATCCATCGATGTGTCAAAAATACCATAGACTGAGTTAAACCACAAGCTGTGAAGAAAATCGCAAAGCACACATTAAAAAATAAGCCCCAAAAATATATGATGCAAAGCAGACCTATAATAATATAAATATAGACAAAGCATGTCAGAAAGATAATTTACAGTGAGAGATATAAACTCTTTACAGATCTATTGAAAGCGTTCAACTTACAAGTCTAAAATGTACAATGTGGTCATCACTATTAAACCCGATCGTTAAATAATAATTTAAAGCTGATCATAATTACACTGCCATCAAAGAAAAAGAACCAAACTTTCTCACAAAGAAAATTTCAGACTCAGATTCTATTTAAGAAAAGGGGTAGGCGAATGAAGAGGAGAAGAGGGTGAGAATACAGTTAAGAATTCAGTGTGTATCCTACAAAATTAAGAAGAGGGAGGGAAGGGGTAATGTTGGAAGGGATGAGTGGGAATATGGAGAGGGATAACATTGATGGAGATGCATTCATAAACTGCTTTCCTTGTACAACTACTTAAGCATAACACAAAATGCAAATAAATTTATAAATAAAATGTGTTTACAAGCACAAAAATGCATTGTTATCATTAAACTTTGAAAGCAGGAAAGGTTTGTAAATATAAAGAAATAGTATACTTGCTGTGGATAAAATCTTATGAAAATTATGGTGCCTTGGTTGCTAATGAAGTTGCAAGCATTTCTGAATGTTTTCATGGAGACACTCCGTGTAGTGTTCCTTATGTTGGATATTGACATTTGACATTTATTTCATGGTTATGTAGTTTGAATGCAAGAGATTTTTATATGTGCTGGTAGAAATAATAAAACATATAATGACTGATTCATTCATTCCTCAATCTTTCCAAATGTTTTGCCAGTTGAGTTACAGTCCCAAAGTCTTATGAAAAATGTATGGAGAGGTAATTTCTTTTTTTTAATATATATTTTTTTATTGTAAAGATATGGTACAGAGGAGTTACAATTACATGAGCAATGTAATGAGTCCATTTCCTATTGACCATTATTACCCTCTCCTGTTTTTCCCCTACCATGTCTTTGGAGAGGTAAATTCTTAACTCATCTCATAACTTTTTTTTTGTCAGTAATGGGCCTGGGAGCTGTCCCTGAGCTCTTTTGCTCCAGGCTAGCACTTGACCACTTGGAGTCAAATACCACTTCTGGATTTCTGAGAGTTATTTGGAGATAAGAGTCTCACAGACTTTCCTGCCTGGGCTGGCTTTGAACCATGATCCTCAAATCTCAGCCTCCTGAGTAGCCACCAGTACCTGGCAACTCATAACTTTTTAAATCAAGTGAATGAAGTCTGCGTGACATCCTCGTGTAGTCAGTGCCTAGGAACTGGTAGGTTCTCAATATGTAGTCGTTGTACAGTTGTTAGTATAATAACACTGTCCTCATGACATGGCTATTGCCAAGTGTTCAAGTACATTTCAAGTACGTGATTGCTTTTTGCTTTCATCTCATCTTTTCATTTTCTGCATTCTTCTCTCTCTCTCCTTGCATCCCTCCCCCTCCCCTGCCCTCAGTGCTCCTTTTCTTTTCCTCCTTCCACCATTTTTGGATATCACATATGAGCCATGTGCTTTCCCAGGCACTGAAAAAAAAATTTTAAATGCCTTATTCTGCACCAAAGAATTGATGAGATCATTGATAGAGCTAGCCTTGAACAGAGCAGTATCATTCATGGTGAGCCAAAGTTCTGGCAGGGCCAACCTGGAGTGGTGAATTCTACACAGAGGAATTTGCTTTAACTTCCTGTGCAGTGGGTTTTGGTAAACATGTAATAATACACGGAGCAGAGCATGCAGAAGAACCTTTCCATGCCAACTAACTCCACATTGAAGGGTCTTGGAGTCCTCAACCAACAGGAAAATGAGATCAAGGTAATACAGGGAAAATCACACAAGATGGTAAGTATGTCGCCTTGATCCTAAATTGACAGTTTCAGGGAGAACAGTGGTCTGATCAAAATCTGTGTTTGTAAGGCTAAAATGCTGGCAACAATAAGAATCTTTTTACTAATAATCTGAGAAGCATCCACTATGAGCAGATAGAGTACATTAAGAGCAAGTATAATACCCTTCATAAAGCAGGGGAAAAAATCACTTTGTTAAGGAATATTTTTATTATCTTTAAGCAGTTGGGCTCAGGAGTTACCATTCAGCAAATCAGTTTGTGAATACAACGTGTGTTGATCAACATTGTCTCCCATCCCTTCCCTCACTTTTCTTATAATTTGTAGGATATAAATTAAAATTTGGATACATTCTCCCCTTTTCTACTCTTTGTCGGCCCCCTCCTCTCAATCCCACCCCAACCAGCTCAAGTCCCAGTTTCCTGGTGTTTATAACCTTGTGCTAAGTTGACCTAGAAGCAGAAAATACAAAGATAACAGAAGTATGCTCCTCCTCTCAAAAGTATTCTCAGCCAGCAGGACAGGAAAGTGCTGAACTTCCTCACAGTGGAGTGGAATAAATCCCATCATAAACTTTCATACAGCAGAAGGAGACAGGAGATGGACAGTGGCGTTTCTGGGTAGTGAAGTTTGTCCATAAAGAAAATGCCTAAAGCATGTGTGGAAGCTGAATTTGGACTTGCCTAGGGTGTTGAAGGGAACACACTCTCTCCCCCCCCCCCCCCCCCAGGGCCTCTGCACCAAAGCGGCTCCTTCCGCCACTCACTGGCACTTCCTCAGGAGCTTGGAAATGTGCCAGGGTTTCCAGTATTATCTGCTGTCTTATGATAACATACTCTAGCCCTTGGAAGTAGGTAAAACAATCAATTTTGGCAACAAGGGAAAGAAATTACAAGAAATTAAAGTAGGTGGTTTTCACAATACTTAGTGAAGAAGAAATGTTGTCTTGCTCAGACTGCTATCAAAACATAGAGAACTCAAGAGGTACTGCATTCATAAACTACTTTGTCGAATGGGAACTCTTTGTACAACTACTTAAAGATAATTAAACATTAAATACTCCAAAATGCATAGCGAACTGATCACTGGCTCATTACTTTTGCCCCTAAGTGAACAATCTTCTCCACCATACCTCTGTGCTTCAGTGTAAAAGCTGGAGCTCTGCTCATGTGTGCAATGTCCCAACGGTAGAGAAGGTGTGCAGGTCTAACAGGCACCCCATAGTGCTGTGCGATGAACACACACATTGAGACATCAAGGCCTGAAATCAGCGTTGGGCACTTACCTGGTTCTATCAAGAATGGAAATGGCTTATTCATGGAGTTTATTTTGTCTTCTGAACTCAATTGCTTGCCTCAGTCTTGTCCTAGGTAAGGAAACTTGTAAGGTTTTGTTCTTTTAAGTCAATTGCCTATTTTAATTGATGGTGGAATGGACTTCAATTCACCTGCTTGAGCTTATAAAACGGGATCTAATCCTGTTAGGTGCACCCTTTGTTCTTCGGTTCTGAGAAAAACTGGAAGGAGCATCACTCCACTCTTTTCCAAGGATTCCTTCAGCTCTGTGGCTTTAATGCCAGCCCAGGTTGTAACCTCTGCATGTATGGGACCAATGCCGAGATCTTTCTTCTCTCGAGAGTTGTGTTCAGGTTTTGCTCTTTTCATACTTGGATCCTAATTGGTTCCATTCTTTAAATATTAAGATTTTCTAATTAGAACTAGAAATTGGGAGTGAGAAGGGAGAATGCTACCATGTTCAGCCTTAACTACAATTCTGACCTGACGTACATCTGCTGATGTACTAATTGGTAAACATTTACTGGAAGAAAAACATTTGATCCACGGTGGCTTATATCTGTAATCCTAACTACTTGCAGGGAGAGATTGAGATCCAGAGGTCTACAGTTCAAGGCCAACCCAGATTATAAAGTCCACTACACCCTCCATCTCAACCCACAGAACATATACAGTGGTGTGTGCCTGTCATCCCAGCTGCTGGAAAAAGTGCACAGAAGGATTAGGGTCTAGGCTGGCCCAGACAAACAGTGAAAATGTAATTTAAAAAATTACTGAAAGCAAAAGGGCCAAAAGCATGGCTCACGTGGTAGACTGACTGCCTGGCAGCACTGTGAACTCTTCTCTATCATGCAGGTACTTTTTCTGACATCCATCCTCTTCTCTGACTTTTGATGTGAGGTTGCTTGATGACATGCTTGCTCTCATTCTGCCTTGATGTGATTCTGATCTGCCCCCATTCCCAATGGAGAGCAGTGGAGGGGTAACTTAGGCATCTTTGCACAGCCTCCACGGGGGCCTGTGGGTCCCGTGCCTGTTTTCCGTGTTCTGTTGGGCAGTGTCTGGCAGGGACTGAGCTCACCGTCTGCACACATCTCTGTCATTCCCATGCTCTCCCTAGACACTCGTTTTCTGGGCTCAAAAACATCATCTGTGTGGACGGATTTGTATTGTCCATTAACAAACACTGTGAGACAGATTTCCAAGAGCTGTGTGGCAAGTGTGGGATTTTGGGTGGCCCACGGCCCGCACCTGGTTCTCATCCTCTGCTGAGACAGACAAGGGCCTGGCAATTGTGACAAGTGCATTGCAAAGGTAGGGACTACACGAAGGTCATTGGGACCGGAAGGGAATAGCTGCCTGGCCTTGGGTGGTTGGGAGTGCCATTCAAGAGGAAATGACCCTTGACCAAACCATTTAGGGAGAAGATGGGTAGTGAAGGGAAAATGAAGGAGAAAGAGAACCATTGTCCATCCCGACACAGACAGTCTGTCCTTCCTCAGAGTTATAAAATTTGAACTAAAGAAAAGGACTGTGAAAACTGTGGGCTTGGACAGACACATCCCAGCGAAGGATCACAAATGCATTCCAGAATATTCTCATGTGTAACCATCGAAGCATGCTTTCGTGCACTGTGAATGAGAATTAAGCCTAGCAAAAAGAATCCTCTATATGTTCTGATTTATCATCCACCACTGCTTGCTTATCTTATCTCACTTTATACGATGTCCTTTCAAGCGGGAAAGTACAGCTGATTTCGAAGGTGTGTTTATAACCCAGTGACAGAGAAAGGAGAGTCAGGCAAGTGCAGTTAAATCAGATAGTCAGGGCTTTTATTGTATTCTCTGAACCGCTTTTAATAAACTTTCCTGATATGCAGTAAAAGGATGTGGTCTCCATCAAAAGTTCTTTTCGGTAACCAAATCAACAAGAGGAGAAAAATACACCTACACAGCCCCAGGTGCAGCCTCGCTGTGGAGTGAAATGCCTGTGGGGTGCCTGCCCCCCAGCTTGTTGAGAACTGACTCGAGCCGGCAGCTCACACCCCATGCAGGCCAAGTCACCTACGTAGCACAGCCCAGCCTCTTGCAGCTTGCAGCTCTAAGCTCGGGGGACACAGGGCACTTCTGTCAGCTTTCTCTGACGACGGACAATCCTAGTTTCCTTTCCAGTCTGCAACTTGGCCAGCACCCATCCCAAAGCACTCACCAAAGTCCAAACACTGTGAGCTGCCCCAAGTTCATCAACCTCATGTCTGACTCCCTCCTAAACCAGACACGCCTCTTCATGGTGAGCAGGCTGGTGTGGGGGGCCACAGGGGCAGACCCAACTCTCACCCCAGGTGAACGAAGTCCCTTTGGCTTGGCTATTCCCAGCCTTCTGGGCAAGAAGGAGAAACATTGTCCTGTCCAAAAATCTGGCGCTCAAGAAAGGAAAGAGGGACAAAGAAAGGAATATGGCATGATACAGCTGCTGGCCTCCTCTTAGAAAACTCCACGGCCAGCAGCTCTGGGTCTCTGTCTCTCAGTTCTTTACCTATCTCCTTTTTCACTCTGTGCTCATTTCCACTTCAGGTACTCCCCTAGACTTTATAGACGGGCACTGGCTTGTTTTTAGATTTCTGTTTGCCACAATGACTCCTTTTAAAATGTATTGGAAGGATTAATTGAAAGCAGAGTTCATTAAATATGGCATTTAGGAGACGGACTAAAAGTTAAGTAGGCAGGGATCAGATCTCAGTTGTCGGCTTTCGCACTGGATCCCAGCTCGGGCATATGCACAAACACAGTCAACAGGTGTTGACTTTCAGGGGGATGACCTGCAGCCTGCAGACGCTCCTCCCTGCTTTCCTGTGATTTCCACTCACGGCCACTCGGGAAGAAGTGCTCATTACATTTAAATAAAGGAACAGGGCTGAGAGGAATGCTATCGATGGGATCTCAAATGTCCCCTAAAGGCTCTTGTGGTAAAATCTTGATTCTTGGCGTGGGGAGGTGTGGCTGGGCGTGCGGTGGACTTGAGCAGGACCCCAGCCTCTTGTTCCCTCTTGCAACCTGGACATGAGGAGCGTGGCTTTCCTCCACCACCTGCTCCCTGCCATGCCGTGCTTCGTCACGAGGGCTGGGGCCATGACGGCAGGGCCAACACCCTTGTGGCTGAAACCACGAACCACAACGAACCTTTCCTCTTCATACACTGATCGGCACAGCTATTGTGTAGCAGCAGCAGAAAGCAGATTCTCGCTGCAAGTGTCAGAGGCTCCGCACAAGGCTGACATGTGTGCCTTTGAATCTAGACATCTAAAGCGAAACTCAGAACTCTCCTTCCAGCTCATCGCTCACTCCAGTGGGGAGAAGCAGCCCCACGGCCGCCTGGAGCCGAACCCCACTGTAGGTCATTTTGGGTATCCTCTGTCCATGCGCCCAGCACAATTCCAGAGACAGGTGCTTGTTGAGTTGCCTTGCACTGACCAGCGATGGCGGTGACGGTTGCACGCCTTCTCCCGTGGCTCTGACTGACTTGTGGTGTGACCACGGCTGGACAGAGCAACGCTGGCTTCAGGAGACCCTTCAAGTCCCAGCACAGCAGCTGTGCCTCTGGAGCTGTTTCCCTAACCCTGCCATCCTCCCTCGGCCGCTGCTTCACAGTTTCCCAGGGCAGCAGTGCGGGGCGCTTGGCTCCCTGAGGCTCCTACCCAACCAAGAGCTGATGTGCACAGACAGCAGTGTCTTCACTCAGACTGACCAGGAGCACCGGCGGGTCAGGGCACCTCGTGCCACGTGCTTTTCTTGAGCTTTAACTCGGTCAGTCATAGGGAGTTTTATCTTTGTTTTAAGGATGATCAATAGAGCAGTCATTAAAAGATGGACACTATCTCATGTAAATATCGATTTGCTCAGCGTTGTTAAATTGCTGACTTAGTGGCCAGAGAGTGACCAATGAATTAATTAGGGTTTCACAGGAGAGGTGGTAGAAGCAGAGTAGGGTGTGCACCTTAGAAGATGGGGCTCCATTCTCCCCTGCCACACATTCCTCCTCCTCCTGCTCTTCCTTTACCCTTCCCCCCACAAGCGCAGCCCTGTGTGCTTGGTCTCCCGTATTGGGGAGGAGGGGTTAGGCAGAGCTGGAGTATTCCTGGCTCTAGATCTCCAGCATCAAAGCTGTCATGGAGTGAGACCTGCGTGAATGAGCAGCACATACGTTCTGGTCTCTCTGAGCACACAGTGGACACCCCGACATGGTCAGGCTTCAGATTCGGGACTCCCGACAGTCCCAGGGCTCGGCTTCTCTTAAGAGGACATTCCGCATGTACCTTTGGTGGTAGCCATGACTGGTGGCAGGCAGGGCTGCGCACACACCTGGGGAGGGCGAACAGATTGTGCGATCTCCAGAAAGTGAGCAGAAAAGCAACAGCCAGCCCCGGAGAGCACCCTAAGGTGTTGAGCCAACACAACATGGCCGAATCTGGAAGTGCCTCAAAACACAAAGAGCTTCCACTTTTATAAGATCGAGGAGAGCAGGGCCCAGGGATGCATGGTAACCACAACCAGAGACAGCAACACCAGTTTCAAAGGATGAAAGGAGGCCATTATCCCATAAGCCAGTGACACAGCAAGAAAGGCTTACACAAGGCCGGTGATCACTCAGGGCCTGACCTGACCCGTGCACTCCTGGACAAGCAGGGTCTGTGCAGCACTTTTCCCTGGCCTCGGGGTGGCAGGGCGGTAGGACAGCACCACGCCTTGGTGGGGGCAGTGCACATGGAGAGGTTAGGACGGCAGCTGGTGCTCACGCCCCGGGACCGCAGTCTCAGCACAGCAGACATGGAGAGCAGCTGTCTTGTGTCTTAAATGTACGTGCTTCACACAAGACTGGCCCAGTGCAGGCGTTTCCCGCCAGAGCCCACTGAAATGCTTCTGCAAGTGAGCAGACATGGGACAAGAAAGATGGTGACATGGCCCGGGCATGAGTAACAATGGGTTGAAGGACACTTCCCAGACTCAGTGCAGGAGGCTCACTGGACAGGATTTAGATGAAAACCAGACAGAGCTGAGAGGACTTGGGGTGCTGATGCTTAGTCCCAAACCAGACCTTCTAAGATGCTGGGGAATTCCTTCTAAGCACTCTTTGGTCAGTAGAAAGCAAGTCTCTCTCTCTCTCTCTCTCTCTCTCTCTCTCTCTCTCTCTCTCTCTCTCTCTCTCTCTCTCTCTCTCTCTCTCTCTCTCTCTCTGTCTCTCTTTCTGTCTGTCTCTCTCTTTCTCTCTTTCTATCTCTGTCTCTCTCTATCTCTGTCTCTCTTTCTTTCTGCCTCTCTTTCTCTGTCTCTCTCTGTGTTTCTCTCTCTCTGCCTATGTCCCACCTCCAGAGACATAGAGTTGTGAGGCTTTATGTCCCTTAATTCCCTCATAGAGACAAACCACCACGATACATTTGGTATTTTCACTCTTAGGTAAGCATTTAAAAAGTATGTGATATATATGATCTATATCTATATCCATATAGATAAAATTTCTTTTCAGATTCAAAGACTTTTTATAGATAGTATAACACTGAATACATATATTCTTCCATAATTTTGTGTTAAAGCTTCATAGTTTAGAAATTTTATGATACTGACACAGAAACTGCAACTTTGTTAATTTAGACTATTCACTAGCATTTTTTCACAATATTTTATGCAGCTATTGAAGACATAGTTTTGGGGGGAGGAGAAGTTTACAAGGGAAAAACGCCATTGCACGGAGCTTGAGGTCAGAAGATGAACTCTGTTTCCCAGTGCACGCAGGAGATCAGGGTATTTGCTGTCATAGTCCCAGTTTTGGAAGGAGGGGCACCCCTCTTTCATCTTGGGATAGGTCTCTTGCTCAGATTTCTCCCTAGACATATCTACTAGGAGTTTTCCTTGCATACACAGGGACAGGAAACTGCGCCCACTGGGGAGGGCTGCAGTGCTGCCCTAGAGTCTCCATCAGGAATGTCAGCAGTGGTGGCCATTTATAACTACAACGTGGCTTCTGCAACTTGACCCCCGTATGTCTCTGCTACTCCAGCCTCCATTATTGTCCAAGGATGTGCTCAAGACTAGTGCTCCTTCTGTATTTTGTGATCCACGGAGGGTGGGAAGCACTGGTTGTTCTGTATTGAACCTATGATTTTCAGCTCAGGTCCCCTCAGAGAAAAGTAACCTAAATTGTTTCTTCCTGCACTTTTAAGTGACCAGGTGTCTTTATGGAGACAGAATGGACAGTGAAGAGGACAGACAGTGGCATTCCAGGGCCCTACTATGGCCCACAGTTGACAGGACACTGTTCTGTCCTCTTCTCCCGGTCTGGGAGCACTGATAAAGACTGCGATTCCTATTTGCAGGGAAAAGGGAGGGGAGAATTAACTACTTCATCTGTCCAGACTCATTCAGATAGGGCAACATACAGTGAGCACAGCTAGATCTGCATCCAACACGACATCTTAGCCCAAGAAAGTCAATGTTTTAGGAGAATATAAATGAATTTCTTTTCACTAAACGTGTCTCCTCCTCACCTTTTGAACATGTCTATTTTGACTCATTCAGATTTTCTTTGCCTGTCAGACATATCCCAGGCCACAAAACATGTTCTTTAGAATTAATGGTGAAAAATAAAATACCCCAATGGAAGGGCACGGCATGAAGTTTAAGTAGAAGGATCATCCTGAAACGGCCGAAGCCGCTCACAGACCCGAGAGCCACAGCCCAGCACCCTGCGCACGTCCCTCAGCGGCTATCCGCTCAGCTGTGGCTGCTCTGCGCTTAGTCCCGGGTCCTGAGAGAAGCAGCTCTGCAGTCAGGCTCTCTGAATGGCAACCTGGTGGAGTACCAGAGTCTTGACACAGCGGAGGCTTCCGGGACAGCAACCCACCCACCGATTCTTAATTAGAGCAATCCACAATGGCCTGACAGCAAGGGAAGGGGCTAGTGTGCAATTACAACATTTTGACTAGTGCTTATTTTGCAGAGTATCGGCTAATGGTCTTTAAAAGTTCCTATGACATCTGATTATTGGCTCAAATGTGAGCCCATTGGTTCACATCAGGGTGAACAGTGATTGGTAATAGGACAAAACTGTGCTGGATTTGCCACAAAATCCTCAGGGTGAACGCTCATAGATTCTATGGTAGGGTTTAGATCAAAGGCATTGCGTGGACTTACAGAGATGAGAGAAGTAAGCCAAGGGTGGCAAAGTCCAGCAACAATGGGCGCAGATTCTGCTAACGGCCTCAGTAATTCGGATGCATCTTGGAGTCTGCAGCTGCAGATCACAATTCCTTTTCTTTTCTTTCTGTCCTATTTTTTTTCCCGGCCCACACTGAATTTCAACAATGAGAGGAGTGATTGCAATATGACAATAGACAAAAACCTGTGTTTGGAGACTCGCCTGCACACAGAGGCCTGGGAAACCCACGGCTCCAAGTCACAAACAATAGGTCTCTTAACCTAACACATTTCCCCAAATGAAGCGGCAGACGCAGCTCCCAAAATTGTCGTGGTCCAGTATATTTGGAAACCTATGAGGAGAAAAGCTAAGCAGTGTTCTGGGCTGCAACTGGAGATTCCTATCAAAGAGCTTCTCTCCAAGTTTGCTGAACTCTGGAATTGGAGCATGATTCAACTTCCTGGCCTGTGCTCTCGGCCAGCAGGATCTAAGCATAACATCCATCTGTGCAGGTACACTGCTCAAGACTGGGGCATGGCAGTGGAGACAGTTGGAATGTGGTCTGATGAGGAAACAGATGCATCATTGAGGTCTCTACACACCTCACCCCCTCGGTTTTGCTGTGCTGGAAATGAAACCATGACCTCATGGATAGCAGGCATCCTGTTGTCTCTCTTAGGAGCATAGTGCTTCTGTGCTTCTCAATACCTTGTTTCTGAGATGCCTTCACCAGGGTTCATAAAAATGACTTTGGTCCCTTCATCTTAAGGGAAGTAGATGAGTGACTATTTCCTGTATTTCTTTAAGCTTAAGTTTATTGAGTTCCTGGTAGCCATTTGCCATGCCTCACTTTTCTTAGTTTGTCCTGCCTCCGTTGTATTTTAAAAGAAAGTAAGAAATGATTTCTTTCTGTTCTGAAAACACTGTGGTATCTAGTGCTCAGAATGACCCTGGGAGCTGTACAATGATATTGAGTGATCATTCATTCATTTATTCAAACAACTGTCTGCTCATCCAAAGCCATAGCACTAGTTGTCTAGGGTTTGCTGTAACTCCAGGACAAGAGGGAGTTTCTAATCAGAAAGACATTCATAAGGACACAGTGGCATAAGATAATAGTGATAAGATCATAGTGAGGACTAGTATTTATTGGACAAGTGCAAAGCTACACGGTCTCTGTGCACCTATTTCACTTATTCATTGTAACAACATCATGGCACACTATAGGATAAGACCAAGGCTTTGAAAATTAAAGCACTTGTTGAAATCAAATAGCTAATAAGTTTGGAATCAGCCCCGATGCTCCTCAATGAGTGAATGTGATCAAGACAATGTGTTTTACACACACACACACACACACACACACACACACACACACACACACACACACACAATTGAATTTTACTCATCCATTTGAAACAATGATGCTGCATCACTTGCAAAGGAGTGGGAGGACCTGGGGAACCGTGTGAAGGGAAGTGAGGCCGGCCTAGAGAGACAAAGGCTGGCTGTTTTCTCTTGTGTTGAGACACAGAATAAATTTCTAAATACAGAAGGGAACAGTTCGGGTGGTGTCCAAGCATACACAGTTATTAGATGAAATACGATAGATTCAGTGAGCAACTCCTAATTCCTTAGAAAGGGAGTGGGATGGTGAGGGTAGACAAATGAAGGGCGGAAGCGGGGAAGGCAGTCATGAAATTCAGTGCATGGCCTGCAAGACTATGAAAGTTAAGAGGAGGGATGGGCTTGGGGGGATGGGGAGATGATGGAGGAGGTGACAGAGAACAAGGTTCCTCGTATTCATAAACTGCGTTGTGGAAGAGCAACTCCTTTTTACAACTAACGGTAATTGAAAAAGAACACAAGAAATGGAGATGAGTTGAGTTCCGGTTCTTTTCCACTCCAGAAATGGGTTTCCCAATGTCATGTTTCAAAGACTGAGGTGGTGACCTGGAGCTCTGAAGTGAGGAGGAGAAGAGGCTTGACTTAGCGCCCGCCATATTGGTCTGTAGTTCACACCCCACTGGGGATGGGATGGGAGCTTCAATGGGGAGAGAGTGGTGGTGACACCATTGTGAAAGGCCCATCCAGGGCACTTGTGCAGACAGGCTTTGTGGAGAAGCGTTTGGAGGGATGAGAGGGTCAGAAGAAGAGTGGAGATTTGTCATTCTGATGAGCTGAACTGGGGCAGTTGCTTAAGGATGGTGCATTGAGGATGGATTGGGAAACTTTAGAATTCAAGATCATGATGAGGTGGGCAGACAAGAAATGTCTCAGAAAAATGCCCAGCTATGGAGGTCAAGGAGTCTGGTGACCATGTGTCCCCATGGCCAGGATTCTGTGTACAGGAAAGCCAATGCCTTCCACTGGGGTTCTGCCACTGGCAATGGTATGATTTTGTCAACATGTCTGTTGACGTTGTAGAAAGAAATAAGCACTCATCTAGGATGAAGCTGACTCCCACAGATGCAAATATGTGCACAGAGGTGGGTGGACAACCAACCAACACAAACATTGCTACAAGCAGACCTGGCTCAGGTTCATGTGAACTACCGATCATAGGAAAAGAGGTCTCCCAGAGCTGGATGGTGCCACCAACTGTGAACTTAGAAGATGACAAAATGCGAGAAGAGAAAACCCTGAAGTCAACATGGGTATGCAGTAATCCTTGGTTGTAACTTGTACCCACCATCTTTGTGTAATATAATATCAGATGGCACATTCATCCTGGCAAAGATCCTTGTTGGAAACTCTGAGAAGTGTGTCTCTGTTTCATATTTCTGCAGTGTCTCTCTGTCTGTTTGTGGGTTCAGATTGCTTCTTGGGACATTACTATGCTTTGGGATACTTAGATATGCATCAAACTGAAACTACCCGGCTTTACCACAAGGACCTGGGGCCAGGATAGGTGGGGTGGAATATGAGGTTCAAACTGCATACCTATAGAAACTGAAGTGGTTCTGAGGTGTGTCTGAAAATGAGACTTTGCCAAACACTGCCCCCAAGCTTGGGAGCCACTGGGCTTTTATCAGGATGCATCTAGGAAGTTATATATTAGAAGGCAGAAGCAGAGCTAGGCTTTTTATGCCATGCTCAGCAGATGCCATAATATAAAACACAATATTCATTTAAATAGAGCCTTCAAGTCTCTGTGTGTGTGTGTGTGTGTGTGTGTGTGTGTTTGTGTGTGTGTGTGTGTGTGTGTGTGTGTGTGTGTGTGTGTGTGTGTGTGTGTGTGTGTGTGTGTGTGTGGTATAGGGGTTTGAACCCAGATCTTTGCATTTACTTGACAGGTGATCTGTTGATCCACTGTCTAGCGGTTCTTTTTGCACCAGTTTTTTTTTTCAGATGGTCTCACTTCCTACCTTGGTTCCACCCACATGACAACCCATCATTTTTAGGGTTCCTTCTGTGCTTGGGGTGACAAGTGTCTGCCACCAAACCCACTTTGATTCCATTGGGATCAAGTCTCATGGACTTTTCTGCCCAAGAGGACAAACACATGCAACCCACCCAGGAATGGGCTGAGAAGAGCTCTCATAAACTGGCAAATCCTCCCATTCTCTGTCCCGGGTATCCAGGGTTGCATGTTTGAGCCACAGTGTCCAGCCAGAGACATGCATTTTTATTCTCAGTCTTTGCTTTACTTTTCTGCTCTTACTTCTTGTCTTTCTGCCTCATTCCTTCTTCAACCTTGCACATCTTCTCTCTCTTCTCTTGCTGTTTGCTCAGCTCTTGTTTCTATCTTGTAACCCTCTCCCCATCCTTCCCCAGCTTGTGGCCCAAATTTGCTTTTCTTTCATTATTTCAGCCTTTATCTCTGAGTTCTCCAGGGATACTTTCTCTTGTCACAAATTTTGTACATATTTTCCTCTCTCTTTATTTTTTACTAAGTGGTCAATTGTGCTGATTAGTTTTGGATGTCACAACGATTTTGCATTTTCTTGATGAAGCACACATACCTACAAGACATGCATATACACAATTTAATCATTGATTTTAAGTGTGAGATATTTGCCCATGAGTTAGATTGTTCTAGACTTTTCATTTCAATGGTGCTTTAGTCTAGTTTGATAGGGTAATTCTGACTTCCTCAAGTTAGTTGAGAAGTATTTCTTCTCTGCTTTCTGAAATATTTTTTCTTTTCGTTAATATGTTAAATCCTTTTTGAATGATATTTTATTATCTTTAAGTATTTATTCAAAAGAATTACAATTCAATGAGTCAGTTTTTGAATATAATTCATCTTGATCAGAGCTACCCTTTCCTTCTATTTCCCCATCCCTCCCTGCAATTTTCTTAATTTTATATTCAATATTTTGACTGCATTATTTCCTACTTCCTCTCTTCATTCATCAACCTCCCTCCCTTTGATAAAGCTTTGTTTCTAGTTTAAATTTTATTTTTAAGCACTATGCATCAACCAGAATGTCTTTGTGATAATCCTACAGACACACACAGTGTGCTCTGAGCAAATTTACTCTTTTTTTTTTAAATTAAATTTGGTAGTTTAGCAACTTCTTCCTTAAATGCTAAAAGGAATTCATCATTTGATTCTATTTGAGCCAGGAGTTCTGCTTTTCAGAAGGATCTTCACTGTGGATACAATTTCTTCAAATGATATCTGTCTATCCTCTTTATTCTATTTCTGATTAGAATAGCTTTTAAATTAGAGTTGTTCTGAGAATTGTCCCCTTCGATATGTTTTAACCATTCTGTATGTTTTAACCTTTATTAGTATAAAATGCCTATATATTTATTTTCCATAGTATTTTGATAACATTATTAAGTCAGATTGAATATCTTTATTAGATTAGTGAGAGGAGTCATGATTACAGAGTGAAGAGCTGTAAAAATCCTGATTTCCACCAGTCTTCCTGCCCTAATTGTGTCATTCTGATTTTAGATTCATATGGCAGCACTGGGATTTGAACTCAATGCCTCCCACTTGCTGTTTTGTGAACCACACCCCCGCCATTTTTACTTTTGTTATTTCTCCATTAGGCTGGTGTCTGGGGCTTGTCTCTATTTTCTGCTTGATTTGGTGGATCACTACAGCTAATCCAACTATTCCTTCAGTGATGAAAATGGGAGTTCTCTCATCTTTTATTTTAATGTCTTTTTGAAATTGTTTTAGACAAACAGCGATACATATACAACTAAAATTTTAACCACATTGGCACTTCCAATGAAATAACTCATCCAAGATGGCCATAAAGTAAATAGAAACCTTTATACAAAGCCAAGTACACAGTGTGCTGGCCAGAAGCTCTACAGCCTGATTTTCTATCTGGCTCCAGAAAGGTTTGTTTACTCTTTATATAATAATTGTAAGATCCATTCCCATTTCACAGTTATCAAAGTGGAAGACTGTGAATTTTTAGTGGAAGAAATCAGATTACTATAAGAATGGAGAACTGATCAAGATGTATTCCTAGACACAAAATAAGCCCACATATAGACCAATGAGTTTCCACGTGTATTTTCTTCTTTTTTTATTTTACTTGAATGACTATATTCTTTGAATAATAAAATTTCCTTTTAATAAACGATGGATATTCATAGGAGAAAAGGAGCTTCATTCCTACTTTGTGCCCTAGAGAAAAACTAATTTTAGTTATGTAACCTATTCAAGGGCTGCAACTTATTTCTTTTGATATCAATTTCCAGGTGAGTTCCACTAAATTATTTTAATATCCATTAGGAAATTAACAGATTGACTATAGCATAGAGAGGTAACAGATGGCAAACATGGAGAGGAGATAAATAAGTTGAAAAGGTTTCTCTATGCAAATCTGGGCATAGTGAGCCCAGGGATGACTTCTTGGTGGGTTTGAATAAGTATAAGAATTAGACTACGGATGCTAGAGGAACAGGGTACATTAAACACTGAAAACACTATAGATGAATACATAGAGACATCCCATTGTCCACTGGTTTCTTTGTTTGTGAGTTCAGTGGGTGATGATGTGGACAATTATTGGGAATTTAGCATAGTTGTGCCCTGTACTAAATTACTCACAAATATCACTTCTAAACATAGACACCTTGCTGTTTTCTAGGTGATTCCTCTAAGTATATGATTTCCTGGACTGGTGACAATGCCCACATTTTATTTTCAGTTACATTGTCCTTGAAAGATGTTAAGACTTTTAAACTATGATACTGTGGCCCAACAAAAACACTCATGAGTTCTTCTTTATTGTCCATAGGAAGTTCTCTTGGAAATTGAGTCCTCTAGAGACTGGTCATGCAAGTTATACTTTACTCTGCCAACCCCCCTGCTAAATATTTTTCAGTATGACCCCTCCTCATGGTATCGACCATCAATAATTCATTGTAAAATAATGGCGGCCTCTTATGTTTTCTTGATGTGATGAATGAGAAAAGAAATACTGAAGCAGAGAGCAAGGCTAGCACTTTACTTTTGCCAAAGAAACAGAAGCTGTCTCGCCCCCCTGCCGTGCCTACCAGGCCCAGCCAGCGAATTGCCCACTGGAACAATCCAGTTCCATCCAAATCTGCCCCGTCTCACCTCAGAGTCATGATGCCAGGCTCGGAGCTGTACCCCATCTATAACCCCGAGTCCCCACGATCAACGTTCTGTGGCAGAAAGGCTCTGGAGGTGCCTGGCAGGGAAGCCCAGATGAAGCCCTGGCACAGAGAACATTTACCTGTGTCAAGGTCTGCCCCCAGCGCTGGAGCCAGCAGACCATCTGTCTGAGGCTGTCAGTCCTGAGAGCTTCGGAGTCACCGGCTGGTTTTGTTCCCATTCCCGTGCCAGCGTGCTGTGGGCTCCCTGGCCCGAGAGGCCACAGACGACACTTCACTGCTCACAGGAGCTAGCTCGCTGTCACTGGAATGTGGTGAACCTTATTTCCTGAGTCTTCTGAAATTTTGTGGGGTGTTCTTTACAATGAGAAAAAATATTAAAGAGATTTTAAACTGTGAAAATAATACTGTAGCTTTCTTCTTCGTTGCTTATTGATGTGTTACTGTGCATGCTTACTTATTATATTGTTTACCATTCTATTAGGACTTTAAAAAGTTATCACCATGATTTTATTCCCTATGATGAGTTGCTGAGGAGGTGTTTACTGTCATATTGATTTTGAAGTCTGTGATCTCATTATTAGGGGGACTAGGGGTATTTTTTACATGTCTATAGTGCTTTTATTGCATTCTAAGATATCCTAGGCCAAAATTCATTAAAGGGCAAGCATTCCAACCAAATGGCCCACCATTACTCCAGCTCCATGGATAAAGCAAAGGTGTTCTAGAAAAGGTTTTCTCCTCTTGTCATTGAAAGAGATGTGTCAGAACTAAGGAAAGAAAATATGAGTTTATAACTATGAGCATGGATTTTATGACAATATTTGGCTTTAAAGTAACTTTAGAAACAATTCTATGACCTGACCTATCCTATGCTCAAGATTACAAAAATAATTAGAATGCACTTTGAGAAATCCATATTTGACTTTAAAAGTAACAGTAGGCAGCTGTCTTAAAGACATTTATATAATATGATACAGGACCAACTGCACTATGAAATAAGTCTTAGCATTTGTGTGTATGTTCCTGTTTTAACAAGTGTGTTTCTTTTCTTTTTTTGGGGGGGGGTCTGGTTGTGAAGCCTGAACTCTGGGCCTGGGCACTGTCCCTGAGCTCTTCAGCTCCAAGGCTAGCACTCTACCACTTGAGCCACAGCGCCACTTCAGGCTTTTTTTTCTTTTTGCTTATGTGGTGTTGAGGAATCGAACCCAGGGCCTCATGCATGCAAGGCAAGCGCTCTACCACTGAGCCACCTTCCCAGCCCCAACAAATGTGTTTCTTTTGCCTTTGAAAATATTACTTTGTTTCTGGGTTGTTGTTGTTTGGATATACACATTCAGCATAAAGAATTCTGCTTCAATAAATTTGATTTCCAAAACTAAATGTATGCAATCTCTAGCAACTATCACTCAACAGGATTTTCATAAGTTTAACAAAGCTAGATATTTCAATTGGCTTCTGTTCTTAGTACATGCTGATTTTTCTAAACAAATGTCTGAGAGAAGAGAGAGAGGAAAGACAGAGAGAGAAAGAGATTTAGTCTGTTCCTGATGTTATAATACAACACCATAGATTGGCAAAGAAAGAAAGAAAGAAAGAAAGAAAGAAAGAAAGAAAGAAAGAAAGAAAGAAAGAAAGAAAGAAAGAAAGAAAGGAAGGAAGGAAGGAAGGAAGGAAGGAAGGAAGGAAGGAAGGAAGGAAGGAAGGAAGGAAGGAAGGGAGAGAATGAGAAAGAAGGAAAGAAAGAAAGAAAAAGAAAGACCCAGAAATTTATTTCTTGCAGTTCTGGAGGCCATTGGCAATTCAGAAGAAGCCGTTGGCAACCTGCTGAAATCTTGTTTCTCACTTCCACAGCCTTGTCTGCATCCTACATGGAATAAGGAGTGAATTGGAGAAACACTGTAGAGAATGAAGAGCCAAAGGGACTAACGTTATCCAGGTTTTATTCTCATCCAAGAATATCAGCCCTCCAGGGCTCATTATCTCCCAAAGATCCCTACCTCTGATATTACTAGCATGGGGGTTAATAGTCTAATCTGGATTTTGAAGGGACCCAATATTCAGACCACAGAGAGAGAGGCAGGTTGGACATGTGAAAGTAGAAGGACACCCACCCAAGGGAAAGACAGGCAAGGGAAGAGGAGGAAAGTGGTAACCACTGGCAGAGAAGTTCCAAGCACTGACTAATTCTGAGCCTGTTTGTCTTTTGGTTTTTGACTCCAGCCTGAAATATACTGAGGCAGAGAATGGGTGATGAATGAGTGATTAATGAGTGATAAGTAGTGACTCATCTGTGTAGTGTCCTAGGAATGCCTGCACATCCGTCCAGTGTTCTCCAACCCACTAAACAGGCTCCATTAGTGGCTCTTTTCAGGATTGCCTGATCTCCCAAATCACTGCACCTATCAAATCTACATGAGCTTCAAAATCTTTCCAATATCAAAAGGCCACCAGGCAGTCATTAACGAGGATCAAGGAACACATCTTTCCATCATCCCAGGGAGCAGGACAGCAAGCTGACTGCCAGAAAAACCCACAGGGGTGAGAGAAGCCCCCCTATGGCGGAGGTGGCCCTCACTTGTCCAGGGCTGCCAGCCCCAACACGTGCCTGGGAAATCCATCTGTGCCTCTACCTGGATCCCATTGCCAGGAGGTCCGCAGGGGACAGGCAAAAACTGCCATGCTGTTGTTGGTGGCAGTTCCTTAGATTTCCTCATGGGAAAATAAAACACAGCTCTTCGCTCTCCTGTACATAGAGAATCTGACACTCAGAAAATAGCCCATGGAAAAGTGCCAGGGAGAATTAGCTGAGGGTCTTTTTATGTCTCTCTTTTGCCTGTTCTTATCATGGGCAGGGAGGAATGTGCTAGGGAAAGTTAACCCATCTGAAAAAGTATTCATTAGCCAACTCTCTCCATCTGCCAGTGTCACAAGAACACCATGCATCCATGACTGCTGCGAGGATATTCACACGACACTGCACAGATACGGTGGTGTCTTGTCTTCTGTGTGGATCAGATTCGCTGTTTCACTGGAGACACACCTCCATGGGCCCAGGCAAGTTGAGGCTTCCTCTGTGTTGGGTTGTGTGTCGGGGATCTTCATTTACTCAGTTTCCCGAGTCACTTCATTGCGACTTTATTCTTTGTAATTAGGCTTTCCTTTCTTGGTTTATTTATTTATTTATTTGGACTCTGGAAAGACATCTCTCCCATTAGTTCTGCTTCTTTCACATCTATGTTTATTCTTACAAGTGATATGCTTTTGTCTCCTGTCATTTCATTTTCTTGTGTTTTCATTTTTCTGGCTTACTTGTGATTTTCTTTATATTTTAAACTATAATTTGAGTTTTTAAATTTTACCATCTGGAAAATTTAAAGGCATGCGTTTCATCTCTAAATTGTTACTTCTATGAGCAAGATTACTAAATGCATTATCTCCAGGCCAGAATTTTCTTCTGAACTCCAGAACAAGGAACTGATACATCCACTCAGAACAACATACCTCTCAAAATGAACAGGAGCAGACCACTTCTTGTTCATTGCTCAGATCGCTCCCTCTGCTCCTTTCAATCTGAGGAAATATTATTTCCAAGCATCCAGTTACCCAGGCCAAGGTATTTTTGGCTTTGCCTTCTTCCTCACCCCCATGTGCCACCCCTCCAAATCTCCTGGCCACATGCCCTCTCCAAACTTGCAACAGGCCCATTACCACTTCTTCCAGAATGATCTAGCTGACTCCACTGTTTACCTCTTCCAATCAATTTTCTCCATGGAAGCCAGATCAAAGAAGAAAGAATACAAATTAGAATTTTCTTATAATTAAAAGGAAATAAGGGCCGGGTGCTGGTGGCTCACACCTGTCATCCTAGCTCCTCAGGAGGCTGAGATCTGAGGATTGGGGTTCAAAGCCAGCTCTGGCAGGAAAGTCTGTGAGACTCTCATCTCCAATTAACCACCAGAAAACCAGAAGTGGTTTTGTGGCTCAAGTGGTCAAGTGCTCGCCTTGAGCTGAGAAGCTGAAGGCCAGCGCCCAGGCCCAGAGTTCAAGCCCCACCACTGACATAAAACAAAAAAAAATAAAAAACAAAAAAAATAAATAAACAAAAGGAAATAATGGCTGCATTATGTTTGAATCTTGCCATGTTGAAAGTGTTTACAATTCTAGGTATAAGAGAAAGTGGATCATAATTATGGGCAGAGCTACTCTTCAAATATTGATTGGTTTGGGTAAGCAGGCAGGCCATGTTTGGAGAACTTGCGTTTGTAAAGTGCCTTGAGGGCCGCACTGCCTGATAAATCAGAATGCATACTTTTTATGTTTGTTTCACACAGTTTCAAAGAGTGAGCAGTCTGAATACATGCCCTCATGCCCCCATATTTCCTGGAATATGGGTTGCAGATCGAAGCTAAACTTCATGACCATCTGCTACCTCTGTGTGTCAATTTGTTATCTGGGGTTTCTTCATCACCATCCTATGGTTTCCTCCAAAGCAAAGGCTGCAATTATCTCTTTTGATTACCATTCATTCATTGTTGATTGAACACCTACTGGCACAGCAAACTGCTGCTGCATGTGTAGGAGACACAAAGCTAAGTAAAGTTCAGCTCCTGTCTGTGAGGAGTTTGGGACTCAGGGAGGAGAGACGGAGCATGCCACAGTGCCATATGCTTGGTATGTGCAAAGTTGAATCGGAGGTCACAGGGAGGAAAGAGACTTCCATGGTTGTTAGAAATGCAAGATGGGTCCCGTGACACACTATTGTTCACCACGACTCACCTCCATCTACACCTTAAACATTTTGGAAACATTTAGAAAATAGCTCAGCCTAGTCACTTGTTGAAAGGATTACTTGAAGTAGATAGCCTAGCTGGTGGCTCACACCTATGATCCTCATTTCTGAGGATGTTGAGATAGAGCTTAGGAATTCCATTTAAGGCCAGAGTGAATGGGAAAGTTCTTAAGACTTTATCTCAATCAACTTGCAAAAATGCCAGAAGTGGAGGTGTGGCTCAGATGGTAGAGCAGTAGCCTTGAGCAAAAAAAAAAAAAAAAAAAAAAAGCTAAGGGACAGGACCACCAGCCCTGAGTTCAAACTTTAGTATCAACACAGACACAGACACAGACACAGACACAGACACAGACACAGACACACACACACACACACACACACACACACACCCTAGTTTGCCTTTAAAAAAATTCTTCTAAAATAGACAATAAAAATGACTTCTCGATCCAAGTTAGAATTACTCCTTGAGGAGTTAATTTCTTCATACAGAGAAACTCTAGATCAAGGAGTTTGAATTCGGTTCAGAATGTCCAAGTATCACCAGAGATAGCTTTGTATCTTTCTCTGTCTCTATATTTCCTTTAAAAATATTGTGCAAGTACAGTGATTTAATGTATATGTGAAAGTGTAATGTAAGCTGTGAAGAACCAATTCAACTGTGTGAGGATTCCATGATTAAACAGCATTATAATGCTTAGAAACAATTCTTCAAAGCCTGTGGAGCCAAAAATGCCCAGAGAAGGAAACAGCCTCCCAGTGTCACCACAACAAAGATATTTTTGGACCTGTGATTTTAATTCATTTGTTCCTCCTGGAAGACAAAACTTATTTAATGGCATTTCAATCCTTGCAGAGGTTTTGAAATGAGAAACTGGAAATTTTTTTATTAGGGATAGGAAAGAACACAGATAGGAGAGCTCCACTAGGTGGTCTACTGACAGTGATATGAACCTTTATAATAAGTCACTTCTAAGGTCTCCATGGATTGTTGAGGAATGTGGATGGACGAAACAGTGGTAAGTCAGAGCTGAGTTCGAGAGCAGCGGGCAGACATACATCGAGGTATTGCTCCTGACCACATGGATTCTGAGCACCTGGAGTCTAAAGAGTTTGGGGTGCATTTTATCTCGAAAGTGAGAAGTTGCCAAGTTTGGAATTTGACTTTTCTCTACCTGGATTCTTTATGAATTCAAGAGGGTTGAGCTCATAGACAATGAAGTATATGAAATCTGGCCTCTGGCAAGTGCTTATAGTTAAGTCATCTTCTCCATGGTACTCTTATACATAGCTTTAGTGGCTAGAAAGCATCTGTAGCTATATAAACTGATGTTTCACACAGAAAATGTATATAGTAAAACTTCAAATAATCTAGGAGATGCCTTTCATGAAGCTCAGGCTTTCTCCCCTTTCATTCCCCTCTCTTCCCTCCCCCTCCCTTTCCTTCCCTTCCCTTCCCTTGTCTTTCCTCTCCTCTCCTCTCCTCCTGCCTCCTCCCTTTCTCCTTCCTCTTTCCCTACTTTTTCCCCTCCCCTCCCTTCCTTTCCCTCCCCCTTTCCTTCTCCTTTTCTCTTTCCTTTGGTGAACAAATGGTCTCTTTTGTCTTTCTTCCTTCCCTTCCCTCTTCTTCTCTTCTCTTCCCTTCCCTCTTCTCTCCTCCTTCTCTTCCCTTCCCCTCCCCTCCCCTTCCCTTTCCTCCTCTCCTCTCCTCTCCTCTTGTTTTTGGTGAACAAGTTATCTCCTTTGAATTCCTGCTCTTCCTATGCCTCATTCTCCTGCCTCATTTACTCTCTGGCAGCATGACTTGTCAGTCCTCCAGCCCAGCTGTTTAAAGGGTCGAAAGAGTGATAGTTTAAGCTACTGTAAGCGTGGGTCACCTCCATTCCAATATTCACAGCTACCTTCCCAAACGTGTATGGATTGATGTGTCAGTCATTCCTGGGGCTTTGCTGACATATTAGCTATGGTCCCAATACATCATGACACAAAAGCAGAAGTCCAGAGGGATGCTTCCTTACAGTGTCCTGGAGAGACCCTAGACTTCATTCCCAGAAAAGTTTAGGAGTAACTACTCTTCCCCAAAAGAAAGGGCTTGAGGAGCAGCAGGAAGAGCTATACAACCTGTACAAATTCTGTGGGACAATGGCTGAGCCCCAGGTAAGGTCAAACATTGCAATCACCCACTGTCAGCACACACTGCAGACCCCAGACTCCTGAGCTTTAAGAGCTCATGGAAACCTCCAAGACAGCCCTGCACGGCCAGCTGGGGAGTCTGTCCATCCCGCACCAGCGTCACCAGCAGAGCATGTGCGGCATGTGCCCGGGCTCTTCTGCATCTCTTTGTTTACCCATTTCTCCACAATCATTCCTAATTCTGCATCGAAGCACAAGGTAGATGGGAACTGACGTGAAACTTAGTTTCTGATCAACTACACAGAAGTTTCCTAGCATCTGTTGAGCTCAGCTAGTAAGCACAATTTATAAAACAGCGAATGACTAACCCCTGTAACCATTTTAATGACCCTAAAATAAAGTGCTTAGAGCAACATCTGTCCGAGCAGCTGGGTTCTCTGCATGAGTGGGCAGAGCGACACATTGGGACAAATTCTGTTCTCCCTTTTGACAGAAACAATCGCAGCAGATCATTTTTATCGTAATCAATTTAGGTACAGTTTCTTGGAGACCATCTGTGTAGTGTTCAGAGATTGTGCTTAAGAATTTAAATGTGTATATTTTTGGTCGCTTGATGTAGCATCTGCTAATGGCCACATAAGTTCCACTTTTTATGCAGAAAGCTGTTTCCTTATAAAGGGATTAGTAAAATGACTACTTGATTTTATCCTTGTAACTACCCAATAAGCTTCTGCAGTTTGAGTGATATGTGCCACAGAGTGTTAGCTGGGATTCCATGGCTAAAAATGCAAATAAATAAATGAAAGCTGGAACTGAAGTTATAAGACAGAGCTGCAGAGAAATTGCAGAGTATTTCTATCTCTCATTCATCATTTTAAATTAATATGATTGTAAATGGGTAATTGAAACTAAGGAAGGCATAACTTGTGGTAACAACTCTTTTTCTTTCTTGTTTTCACCCATTGTTTTTTGTTGATGTCTCTAAAGCTATTAGTAACTCTATAAAGAAATAAAATGGCAACAGCAGCCAACATTTACTTTAGCTTTGAGAGTAATTTTAGAATCATATTAAAAGATAATTGCTCTTTAAATACCAGATAATAAAAACTGGGTGGTTTTGTACAGAGATGCAGGAACCACCCCACACTGGCTGTCAGATATATTTTGGGATAGAATGCATCCCATAATGTCTTAAAATACAGTCTTGAATAGAGATTCTTAGACTTGTTTGAGATTTACTTTAGAACATAACAAATATGGTTTTATCTAGATAACTGAGGATTGTATTCAGGATTTCTA